>NC_079192.1:16280264-16932764 GCF_029499605.1 Hyla sarda | reverse complement strand
AAGCCAGTAATTTTTCCCTAAGGCATCTTTTTTGTTGATGTCCCTTTTTCTCTGCTTCTTCTGCTACTTAGGTTTTATTGGTTACCCAAAAATCAACAAATGTTTCCTACGTCAAGTGACCTTTGGTCTGAATTTCTCTCTCTATGTTGCTTGCATTTTGGCCAAGACAATCGTTGTTCTGGCATTTATGGCCACCAAACCAGGAAGTAATCTGAGAATATGGACCATATTCAGAGACTGCTACAGTATATTATTATTTTGATTTGTTGGTTTGTTACCGTCTATCCTGTGTGTTACCTGGTTGTCAAGATTTTCTGGCCTTAGCTCGGCTCAGCCCTTTATTTCTGACAGTGCCAGCATTAACCTCTCTCTCTTAACATGTTACCTTCTCGTCCCCTGGTTCCCACATTAGGTACAAAACCACATTATCATTATAGTTCTCCTCATTGTCACTTCCACTGCTCTGAGTCTGTTTTGATAACTTATTGGCTCTTTGCCCCCCCCCTTAGGCTAAGTTTCTACTTGTTTATTTTATTTTTTTGAAAAACGCCAAGAAAAACACAAATTCTGCCGCATGGCGTTTTTTTGGGCCAAAAAACGCTGTGGCCAGATGTTAGCAGTAAATCAAAGAGAAATCGCAAAATTCTTTTTCCACTTGGCATTTTTCTCTTTGGTGTTTTTTTAAAAAAAACTTTTTCACTCTTTTTTGGCATTTTTCAGCTCCTTGGCGGTTTCCCAAAGTTACATCATGTTGAGCCACTGGCGTTTTTTGTTGTCAAAATCGTGGTGTTTTTCCCCCATAAAAGTCTATGGGAGTGAAAAAACGGCATTAAAAACGCCATGTATGTTTTGCATTTGGCGTTTTTCTTTGGCGTTTTTTCACCTTTGAAAAAAGTGGCTGTTCCATTTTCTCTGTAGTCAGCCAAAAAGTTTATTCAGAGGCTGGACATTGCTAGCTGTGTGTAGAGTTTGGATCAGCATGGCACCCTATATGTCATTTAATGTAGACAAGTTTATTCAGCTTGTAAGTATACTTCTTACTATATGTTGTGTGGGTATTATTTTGGCACATCAGTGTATGTTTAACCCCTTAAGGACCAAGGGCGTACAGGTATGCCTTTGCTCCCTGGTACTTAAGGACCAAGGGCGTACCTGTACGCCTGTGGAAATTTCGTTCTCCGCTGGGACCGGGCCTGGGTGACTGCTGATATCTATCAGCAGGCACCCCGCGCAAATGCCCAGGGGGGTCATTAGACCCCCCCATGTCGGCGATCAGCACAAATCGCAAGTGAATTCACACTTGCGATTTGCGCCGATTCCGGGTCATACGGGTCTATGGTGACCCGGTGACCCGGAATAGAAGGGGGATCGCTGGTGTCCTAGATACCCACGATCCCCCTGTAGTGATAGGAGTGAGGTGGCAGGGTTGCCACCCCTCCTATCTCTGCTATTGGTGGTCTAGACGCGACCACCAATAGCAGATCGGGGGCGGAGGGGTTTACTTTCGATTTCCCCATCCTGCCCACCCACAATAGGCGTGGCAGGACGGGGAAACCGACAGGGACCGGCGCCAAAGATCCACTTACCCATCGGCAGTGGGCGACGATCAGCGGCGGCAGCGGGCGACGATCGGCGGAAGAAGAGGACCGCGACGCAGCTCCCAGGATCCAACGGAAGCCGGTGAGTTACTTAGCAACATCTGGAGGGCTACAGTCTGAGACCACTATAGTAGTCTCTAAACTGTAACCCTCCAGATGTTGCAAAACTACAACTCCCAGCATGCCCAGAGAGCTGTTTAGGCTTGCTGGGAGTTGCAGTTTTGCAATAGCTGGAGGTCTACAGTTTGAGACCACTGCAAAGTGATCTCTATACTGTGCACCTCCAGATCTTGCAAAACTACAACTCCCAGCATGCCCAGACAGCAGTTTGCTGTCTGGGCATGCTGGGAGTTGTAGTTTTGCAACATCTGGAGGTCCACAGTTTGGAGACCACTGTGCAGTGGTCTCTAAACTATAGCTCTCCAGCTGTTGCATAACTACATCTCCCAGCATGCCTTTCGGCGATCAGTACATGCTGGGAGTTGAAGTTTTGCAACAGCTGGAGGCACACTGGTTGGAAAATACTGAGTTAGGTAACAGAACCTAATTGAAGGTTTTCCAACCAGTGTGCCTCCAGCTGTTGCAAAAGTACAACTCCCAGCATGAACGGTCTGTCAGTACATGCTGGGAGTTGTAGTTTTGAAACAGCTGGAGGTTTGCCCCCCCCCCCCCATGTGAACGTACAGGGTACATTCACACTGGTGGGTTTACAGTAAGTTTTCTGCTTCATGTATGAGCTGTGGCAAATTTTTCACTGCAGCGCAAACTCCTAGCGGTAAATTCACTGTAAACCCGCCAGTGTGAACATACCCTAAAAACACTACACTTACACATAATAAAGAGTAAAACACTACATTTACACCCCCTTACACTGTCCCCCTAATAAAAAATAAAAAACGTATTGTACTGCAGTGTTTCCAAAACAGAGCCTCCAGCTGTTGCAAAACAACAACTCCCAGCATTTCCGGACAGCCACTAACTGTCCAGGCATGCTGGGAGTTTAGCAACAGCTGGAGGCACCCTGTTTGGGAATCACTGGCATAGAATACCCCTATGTCGTATTTCAAGGAAACAGTTTAGTGCTACAGATGGGGTATCTCCGTACTCAGGAGAAATTGCACTAATAATTTTGGGGGCTTTTTTTCTTATGAAAAAGAAAAGTTGGGGTCTACACCAGCCTGTAAGTGTAAAATAAAAAAAAATGTTACACTAACATGCTGGTGTTGTCCTTTACTTTTTATTTTCACGGGAGGTAAAAGGAAAAAAAGACCCCCAAAATTTGTAACACGATTTCTCCTGAGTACGGAGATACCCCATATGTGGGCGTAAAATGCTCTGCGGACGCACAACAAGGCTCAGGAGTGAGAGCGCACAATGTACATTTGAGGCCTAAATTGGTGATTTGCACAGGGGTGGCTGATTTTACAGCGGTTCTGACATAAACCCCAAAAAATAAATACCCACATGTGGCCCCATTTTGGAAACGACACCCCTCACAGAACGTAACAAGGGGTATAGTGAGCCTGAACACCCCACAGGTGTTTGACAAATTTTCATTAAAGTTGGATGGGAAAATGAAAAAAAAATGTTTTCACTAAAATGCTGGTGTCACCCGAAATTTTTCATTTTCACAAGGGAAAATAAAAAAAAGCCCCCCAAAATTTGTAACCCAATTTCTTCTGAGTAAGAGCATACCCCATATGTGGATGTAAAGTGCTCTATGGGTGCACTAAAATGCTCAGAAGAGAAGGAGCGCCATTGGGATTTTGAAGAGAAAATTTGTCCGGAATTGAAGGCCACTTGTGTTTACAAAGCCCTCATGGTACCAGAACAATGGACCCCCACCCATATGTGACCCCATTTTGGAAACTACACCCCCCATGTAATGTAATAAGGGGTACAGTGAGCATTTACGCCCCACAGGTGTCTGACAGATCTTTGGAACAGTGATCCATGAAAATGAAAAAATTCATTTTCCATTTGCACAGCCCACTGTTCCAAAGATCTGTCAAACGCCAGTGGGGTGTAAATGCTCACTGCACCACTTATTAAATTCTGTGAGGGGTGTAGTTTCCAAAATGGGGTCACATGTGGGGGGGGGGGTCCACTGTTCTGGCACCACGGGGGGCTTTGTAAATGCACATGGCCCCTGACTACCATTCCAAACGAATTCCCTTTCCAAAAGCTCAATGCTGCTCCTCCTCTTCTGAGCATTGTAGTTCGCCCGTGGTGCACTTCAGGTCCACTTATGGGGTACCTCCATACTCAGAAGAGATGGGGTTACAAATTTTGGGGGGTATTTTCTGCTATTAACCCTTGCAAAAATGTGAAATTTGGGGGGAAACACACATTTTAGTGAAAAAAATATATATATTTTTTTACATATGCAAAAGTCGTGAAACCCGTGTGGGTTATTAAGGCTCACTTTATTCCTTGTTACGTTCCTCAAGGGGTCTAGTTTCCAAAATGGTATGCCATGTGTTTTTTTTTTGCTGTTCTGGCACCATAGGGGCTTCCTAAATGCGGCATGCCCCCCGAGCAAAATTTGCTCACAAAAAGTCAAATATCACTCCTTCTCTTCGGAGCATTGTAGTTCGCCCGTAATGCACTTCATGCCAACTTATGGGGTGCCTCCATACTCAGAAGAGATGGGGTTACAAATTTTGGGGGGTATTTTCTGCTATTAACACTTGCAAAAATGTGAAATTTGGGGGGAAACACACATTTTTGTGAATTTTTTTTAATTTTTTTTACATATGCAAAAGTCGTGAAACACCTGTGGGGTATTAAGGCTCACTTTATTCCATGTTACGTTCCCCAAGGGGTCTAGTTTCCAAAATGGTATGCCATGTGGGTTATTTTTGCTGTTCTGGCACCATAGGGGCTTCCTAAATGCAACATGCCCCCCAAAAACCATTTCTGAAAAACGTACTTTCCAAAATCCCCTTGTCGCTCCTTCGCTTCTGAGCCCTCTACTGCGCCCGCCGAACACTTTACATAGACATATGAGGTATGTACTTACTCGAGAGAAATTGGGCTACAAATATAAGTATATATTTTCTCCTTTTACCCCTCGTAAAAATTCAAAAATTGGGTTTACAAGAACATGCGAGTGTAAAAAATAAAGATTGTGAATTTTCTCCTTCACTTTGCTGCTATTCCTGTGAAACACCTAAAGGGTTAACACTTACTGATTGTCATTTTGAATACTTTGGTGGGTGTAGTTTTTATAATGGGGTCATTTGTGGGGTATTTCTAATGGGAAGACCCTTCAAATCCACTTCAAACCTGAACTGGTCTCTGAAAAAAAGCGAGGTTAAAAATTTTGTGAAAAATTGGAAAAGTGCTGCTGAACTTTGAAGCCCTCTGGTGTCTTCCAAAAGTAAAAACACGTACATTTTATGATGCAAACATAAAAAAGACATATTGGAAATGTGAATTAAAAAAAAATATATTTTTAATATCCATTTTCCTTACAAGCAGAAAGCTTCAAAGTTAGAAAAATGCAAAATTTTCAAATTTTTCATCAAATTTTGGGATTTTTCACCAAGAAAGGATGCAAGTTACCACAAAATTTTACCACTATGTTAAAGTAGAATATGTCACGAAAAAACAATCTTGGAATCAGATTGATAACGAAAAGCATTCCAGAGTTATTAATGTTTAAAGTGACAGTGGTCAGATGTGCAAAAAACGCTCTGGTCCTAAGGTGTAAAATGGCCTGGTCCTTAAGGGGTTAAGTGGGTGTTATGTGGGGTTTGGGTTTTTGTGTGTGTGTGTGTGTGAGATGGGTAAGGTAAAGTGGGAACATTTTTAAGTACAAAATGAGTTACAGAAATGCATATTTTGCACATTTTGGCAAACTTTTAAAAAATGCAAAGCTACAAAGGAGCATCACAATTTTTTTAAAGTACACACATGACAGTATGATTATTATTATCATGTCATGTGTGTTGTTATTCTTTTTATACTGTGCGGACATTTCAGTTATGTATTTTGTGGGGGGGTCATGATCAAAGCGATGTTGCAAATGTGTGTTTTGCTTCTCAGAAATCTTGCGTTGTTTTTTTAATTTGAAATTGACATACTTACAAAAATTATAGGTGGAAGCACATTCCATATTATGGGACAGGTCCCCGGAGGAAAATAAAGATTGTTTCTTGAATGAGGAGGCATTGACCGAGGTCTTCAAGGGGCTTTTTTCCACATGGGAAAGAAAAAATGCCCGGGAGCAAGGGGTAATAGGTTAGTTTTCTACACTTTTTTCTATCATATATGGTCAAACATTGTTATAAGGCAAGTAGCCAGTTGCCCATAGCAACCAATTACCTTGCTTAGTTTATTTTGAATATTGTCTCTACATAATTAATGAACCAATCTGATTGTGTCTGACATCAGTCCATTATTTATGTTCTATACATACACATATTATTTTAGTAAATTTGTATATTTATAAAGACAAAAAAACAAAAGGATGTATTATAATCAGGTGAGAGGCACAACTGCACAATATGAACTGTGCTTACCAGATGTAGTTGTACACGACCCAAGTACAACAATGGATGAACATGGTAAAAGGTGATGAAACCAAAGGTCTCTGCAGCCGCTCCAAGCTTACATAATCCACAATAGATAAACTTCTCCTCCAAATAACAGCAAGGTAAAATCAAGCGCTGAGACCAAGATAAAATTCAGGGTGTTTAATTACCCACAATGCAGCACATTTCGCGGGAGTTCCGCTTCTTCAGGCATCTTTATTTTTTACACTGGCATTTGGCACATTTGGCTTTTGTAAAGCAAATTTTGCTGAAATTGTTTTTGGGGGGCATGTCACATTTAAGAAGCCATTATGGTGCCAGAACAGCAAAAAAATGCCACATGGCATACTATTTTGGAAATTACACCCCACAAGGAATGTAACAAGGGGTCAGCTGAGCCTTAACACCCTACAGTTGTTTGACGACTTTTCGTTAAAGTTGGATGTGTAAATTATTATTTTTTTCACAAAAATGCTGGTTTCCCACCAAATTTTAAATTTTTACAAGGGGTAATAGGAGAAAATGCCCCCCAAAATTTGTAACCCCATCTCTTCTGAATATGAAAATACCCCATGTGTGGGCGTCAAGTGCACTGCGGGCGCACTACAATGCTCAGAAGAGAAGGATTCACATTTGGCTTTTGGAAAGCACATTTTGCTAAAATGGATTTTGGGGGGCATGTCCCATTTAGGAACCCCCTATGGTGCCAGAACAGCAAAAAAAAACACATGGCCTACTATTTTGGAAACTACACCCCTCAAGGAATGTAATAAGGGGTCCACTGAGCCTTAACACCCCACAGGTGTTTGACGACTTTTCGTTAAAGTTGGATGTGTAACTTATTATTTTTTTCACTAAAAAGGCTGCTTTTCCACCAAATTTTTCATTTTTACAAGGGGTAATTGGAGAAAATGCCCCCCAAAATTTGTAATCCCATCTCTTCTGAGTATCAAAAAAACCCCATGTGTGGGCGTCAAGTGCACTGCGGTCGCACTACAATGCTCAGAAGAGAAGGAGTCACATTTGGCTTTTGGAAAGCACATTTTGCTGAAATGGATTTTGTGGGGCATGTCCCATTTAGGAAGCCCCTATGGTGCCAGAACAGCAGAAAAACCCCACATGGCCTACTTTTTTGGAAACTACACCCCTCAAGGAACATAACAAGGGGTCCGCTGAGCCTTAACACCCCACAGGTGTTTGACGACTTTTCGTTAAAGTTGGATGTGTAAATGATATTTTTTTTTTCACAAAAATGCTGGTTTTCCACCAAATTTTACATTTTTACAAGGGGTAATAGTAGAAAATGCCCCCCAAAATTTGCAACCCCATCTCTTCTGAGTATGAAAATACCCCATGTGTGGGCGTCAAGTGCACTGCGGGCGCACTACAATGCTCAGAAAAGAAGGAGTCACATTTGGCTTTTGGAAAGCACATTTTGCTGAAATGGATTTTGGGGGGCATGTCCCATTTAGGAAGCCCCTATGGTGCCAGAACAGCAAAAAAAAAAAAAAAACACATGGCCTACTATTTTGGAAACTACACCCCTCAAGGAACGAACGTAACAAGGGGTCCGCTGAGCCTTAACACCCCACAGGTGTTTGATGACTTTTCGTTAAGGTTGGATGTGTAAATGATTATTTATTTAGTTTTTTTTACTAAAATGCATTTTTTTCCTCAAATTTTACATTTTTAAAAGGGGTAATAGTATAAAATGCCCCCCAAAATGTGTAACCCCACCTCTTCTGAGTATGGAAATACCCCATGTGTGGACGTCAAGTGCACTTTGGGTGCACTACAATGCTCAGAAGAGAAGGAGTCACATTTACAAATTTTGCTGAAATGGGGGGGGGGGGGAAGGGTCGCATTTAGGAAGCCCCTATGGTGCCAGGACAGCAAAACAAAAAAAAAAACAAAAAAACACATGGCCTACTATTTCAAAAACTACATCCCTCAAGGAACATAACAAGGGGTACAGTGAGTCTTAACACCCCATAGGCGTTTGATAAATATTCATGAAGTGGAATGTGAAAATGAAAAATTAGATTTTTTTTTACACTAAAATGCTGGGGTTACCACAAATTTTTCATTTTCACAAGTGGTAAAAGGAGAAAATGTCACCGTAAATTTGTAAATACATTTCTTTGGAGTAAGGACATACCTCAAGTCTGGGCGTAAACAGCTTGCACACTGGTCTCAGAGGAGCAGGTCGCATTCAGGGGCCTTGAGCTTCTGCATTGCTGCCTATGGAGCAAGAACAGTGGGAGGGGGGCTCAAGGGGCATTACATGGGGTAAATAACTTGGGTACAGTGGGACATAAAATTATAAAACAGGTTATGTTCCCAGAATGATGACCCAGAGCATAGCTAAAACTAAAAAATATGCCCGCCCCAAACCCTGTGCTCTGAATCATCATTCTGGGAATGTGACGTGTGTGGCCGTCCCCAACCTGTTGCCTGAAATGCGCACCCCGCTCAAGTGGAGAGAGAGCGCTGCGCATTTGAGGCAACAAAAAAAGTCCCCGATGATAGTGACTCAGTGACCCATGACCCAGAGAAAAAAATACCCCCAGAGGTCTTATCAGTTTGTTTTCTTTTAGATTAGTTTTTTTGGGCAATTTAGTGGTTTTATGGTGTTAAAATTTGGAATGTACTCTGGACTTGGTACATTGGGGTCAAATTATGGAAAATTTAAATGAAAAGGGAAAATTTAGTACTGCATGGAAGTGTGATACTCCCCGAAGCAGTTTTTAATGCAGAGGCCTGAATGATCGGGGCAAGTGTCACACTGAGTGGGGGTATCCTTCCGTATCCCCCTCCTGTTACACTCTGCAATTTTTCTGGGATCGTCCCTTCTTTCCAGTGTGGGGGACCTCACCTGGAAAATGTTGGCCTGGGATGATTCTCGCACCTATAACTCCAGTTTCTTGGGAAGTCGGCCTGCTCTTTCCCGGTCGCCAAAGATCAGGACCTTTAGGACTTCTTCTTGGAACTGGAGGAATGTCCCTGTGTTTCCAGCGTCCTGGGACAGTACAAAAGCGTTGTACAAGGCAACCTGTACCAAGTAGACTGCAACTTTTTTGTACCATACCCATGTTTTGCGCATGACCATGTATGGCTTGAGGACTTGATCAGAAAGATCAACTCCCCCCATATACCGATTGTAGTCCAGAATACAATTGGGCTTGAGGACCGGTGTTGTGGTACCTCGCACAGGGACAGGTGAGCTGCCGTTACAATGAATAGTGGTCAGCATAAGGACATCCCTCTTATTCTTATACCTGACCAGCAACAGGTATATTGCTTCGAGGGAATATACTGGCGGAAGATGAGTCTCCCCTTAAAACTGATAAGAGACTCATCGACCGAGAGCTCCCTGAAGGGTACCTAGGCCTCCAGAAATTTGGCCCCAAGGTGATCAATGACTGGCCTCACTTTGGAAAGCTGGTCATAGGTGGGATCACCTCGGGGTGGACATGCCTCATTATCTGCATAATGGAGGCATTTCCGAATGGCCTCGAACCGCCTCTGTGCCATGACCATACTGTAAAGCGGGGTCTGGTATAGGACGTCCCTGCTCCAGTACTGTCTGACACTTGGTTTTTTGACCAGGCCCATATGCAGCAAGAGGCCCCAAAATGTCCTCATCTCTGCTGCATCAATGGCGTACCATTCACTGGGCCTGGCCAAAACAGAATCTGGGTGGTGGGCGATGAACTGCCTGGCGTACAGATTTGTCTGCTCCACCATGTGATTGACAAAACTGTCACTGAAAAAATAACTGAAATAGTTAATTTCAGTGAATCCAGAATTATCAATCTGGATTCCAGAGTCGCCAACAAACTCCGGAACCCGTGGCTGATAAGCCTCTGGGGGTCTTCAGACAGGTTCACCGGAAGGGTGCTCCGGTAAACTTGTCTGGGGGGTCGGACTCCTAGTACGAGGGGCATCACCACTCGCACTAGTGCCGTCCAATGGGCCACTATCATGGGGGGTGCGTGGCCTCGCCTGGCGGCGTCTCTGCCACCGTACAGGTGACTCATCATCAGTACTAGATGATGAGGAGGACGATGAAGAACACAGGAATGTAGGATCTTCATCGTCCTCACTGACAGATTCGGAGTCGGAGGCAAGAAAAGCGTATGCCTCTGCTGCCAAAAATGTCTGGCGAGCCATCGCCTTTTTTCTACGGTGGTGGGGTGGGTGGCGGGGGTGGTGGGTGTGTGTGTGGCGGGGGTGAGTATGGAATGTGTGTGATTGGTGTAACTGTAACTGTACGGGGGGAAAAAAAGCGCTGCTTCCGCACTTGCTTCATCGTGTGGTTACCATCTGCAGCGAAACATCAGCAAGCTTCTATCAGTACAGCTGGTCTGTGGCAGGCAGACCGCCGCAAGGACGCATGCCAGCGTCTGGTACCACCTAACCGTGCGGACATATTTTCAACTCAAGGTTACTTTCTATCGGGATGTATTGCAGACTGGTAACTATAATTCACCTATTCCACGTTTAGAATTTGGAATCTATACCATATATGGGACTTGACGTATCTTACATATAACAATTGGAATCCATACCTTTTAAGGGACATTTAACTCATTTTTGAAGTATCGGAGTCCGGATTTAAAGTAATATTGCATTGCCAAAATTCTCAATGCTAGCTATTGGTGTATGTATAAGTTTTATATTTTAATTTTCCTCGACACAAGGGCCCTTGTGTTTCGAGGAGTTATTGTTTACATTATATTTTTATGTATTTTATATTGTGTAATAAATTTGCACTTTCATATTATAATTGAAGCACGATCCAGTCATCATTTTACTATTACATCATTGCATCAGGCAACTGATGCTAGCCTAGAGGGGTTGGCTACTTTTTTAGATTTGTAAATTACTTCTATTAAAAAATCTAAATCCTTCCAGTACTTTTTAGGGGCTATATACTACAGAGGAAATGCTTTTCTTTTTGGATTTCTCTGATGTCACGACTCTAAATGCAGCACCCTGAACCCCTAATAGGGCCCGGGTCACACTAAAAAAATTGTGGCGGAGCCTTTAGGTCCTATTAGGGGGTCGGGGGAGGGGGGGTTGAACTTTTTTTTACACTTTTTTTTTTTACTTTACTTTACTGGTTAACCCTACCTGTCCCTGGGGCTGTACTCTCTCCCTGCTCTAAAGGGGGTCTTCCTCTGTGAGGGGCTCCGATCTTCACAGAGGTGGGGTCCCTGGCTCCTTCTCGCAGCTCTGCCCGCTGAATGAACTCAGGGGGCAAGCAGAGCAGTGAGAAGGGGCCGTTAACCCCTCCCCTGCCAGCTGCTATTGGCCGGACGATTGGCCAGTACTTTTTAGGGGCTGTATACTAAAGAGAAATCCAAAAAAGAAATGCATTTCCTGTGATGTCCTGACCACAGTGCTCACTGCTAACCTCTGCTGTATATTTTAGGGACTGGAGAAAATTCCCATAGCAAACATATGCTTCTCTGGACAATTCCTAAAATGGACAGCAGAGGTCAGCAGAGAGCACTGTGGTCAGGACATCACAGGAAATGCATTTCTTTTTGGATTTCTCTTTAGTATACAGCCCCTAAAAAGTACTGGAAGGATTAAGATTTTTTAATAGAAGTGATTTACAAATCTGTTTAACTTTCTGGCACCAGTTGATTTAAAAAAAAAAAAGTTTTCCATGGTAGTACCCCTTTAAGGCAAGTTTGATTAATCTCTTGGGGACGCAGGGCGTATGCATGTGCCCTGCATCCCCGATTAAGGACTAAGGACCTGTATCTGTATGCCCTTAGTATTTCTGGTTCCCGCCGCTCGCCGAGCAGGGACCGTACCGGGATGCCTACTGAGATTGTTTAGCAGGCATCCCAGCACATCGCCGAGGGGGTCCTGAGGATAAATTCAGACCGGTGATTTGCGGCAATTCCGGGTCATTGGGGTCACATGTGACCCCATGACCTTGAAAAGGAGGATGATCAGTGGTGTAATATACATCACCAATCATCCTCCAAACTGTCCATGGAGGTGGCTGTGATTGGGCGGTCGTAGTGACCGGTCCGCAACTCCTTTAGCTGCATAACCCAGGCCCTACAGGGTCATTAGCGTTTTTTTTTTTTTTTGGGGTGGGGGGGGCGCAGACCTTTTTCTTTTTTGCTAAACTGTGTGGCCGTCCCTCTTCCACATAAGAGAGTGGCCGGCCACCGTAAACTAAAGCTCTCCCGCCACTGATCAGTCCCATAGTACTGTTTTTTTTGTGGTACAGGCGGATTATAAGCGTCTTTTTTATTTTAATTTTAATGGCCTGCCCCAGCACTGTCAATGATTTATCACTGATCAGCGTTTTTTGGGATTCGGGCTGGTGCTTATTTTTAGGGTTGTAGCGTTTTTATATATTTTTTTTTTTTTGTGTGGGAGTCAGTGTACATGACACCAGCCACTGTTCTGGGTTGAGTGGCCAGAACCTCACTGACTTCTGCGCCCCCTGCCATCACCAAGCACTAATCAGTGTGCACACCACTTATCAGGTAAAAAACATTCATTTTTAATTTTTGTGCAGGGCTTTTTGCGCTAGAAGTGCTTTTTTTTTTTTACGTTTTATTTTATATTCTTATATTTTTGTTCTTAGAGTTGGTTAGTTAGTAGTTTAGGGCAGGTTAGGGCAGGAAGTATCGCACCACACCACACGCAGCACACACCAATAAAGTTTTCCCCCACACATACACTTCACCCTTCATTAGAGTAGGGAAATGGGTTGCAGGGCATTTTCAGCGGAGGAGGCATATGATATACTTGCCTCCGACACTGAAAGCGCCACAGAGGACAAGGAAAACCCCACCTTCCTTATTTCATTCCCATTCAATGCAGCCGAAATGTAGAGCTTCTGGGGCCTCGTGCTGAATATGGGCTTAGTTAAAAAACCAAAGGTTAGGCAGTACTGGAGTGGGGACGTCCTCTACCAGACCCCGCTCTACAGTATGGCCATGACCCGTTCCCCATTCGAGGCCATTCGGAAATGTTTGCATTATGCTGATAATGTGCCATGTCCCCGTTGAACTGATCGTGCTTATGACCGCCTGTATAAAATCAGGCCGTTCATCAATCACTTTGGGGCCAAATTTTGGGAGGCCTAAATCCCTGGAAGGGAGGTCGTTATTGATGAGTCCTTCATTATCTTTAGGGTATGTTTACAGGGGCGGATTACCTGCAGAATTTCCGCAGCTTATTTGTTTCGGAAAATCCGCAGCGTATTTTGCTACCATTGACTTCAATGGGTCAGCAGAAAATCCGCAATAGAGGCGGATTTGCAGATTTTCCTTCAGACCCATTGAAGTCAATGGTAGCAAAATCCGCAGCGGATTTTCCGCAACAAATAAGCTGCGGAAATTCAGCAGGTAATCCGCTCGTGTGAACGTACCCTCAAGGGGAGACTCAGCTTCCGGCAATACATCCCAACCAAGCAGGCTCTGTATGGCATGAAGATGTATAAACTTTGTGAGAGTACCTCAGGGTACACTTGCAAGTTTATGGTGTATGAGGGATGGGATTCCCATCTTGAACCCCCATAATGTCCCCCCACTCTGGGTGTTAGCGGGAAAATAGTTTGGGCCTTTTGCACCCATTGCTAGATAAAGGTTACCACCTTTACATCGATAACTTTTACACTAGTATCCCTCTCTTCACATCCCTCGCTGCCAAATCCACATTCGCTTGTGGGACAGTCCAGAAGAATTAAAGAGGCTTTCCTTCCTATCCCCTGCAGACTCCTATCCCCCGGGGTGAGTCCTGTGCCTTTTCCCATGACAACCTGTTGCTGGTCAGATATAAGGACAAGAGGGATGTCCTTATGCTCACCACAATTCATGGGAATGGCAGCACCCCTGTCCCTGTGCGAGATACCGTGGGACCAGTCCTCAAGCCCGATTGTATTCTGGACTACAATCAATATATGGGGGGAGTAGATCTCTCTGATCAAATCCTCAAGCCATATAATGCCATGCAGAAAACAAGGGCATGGTACAAAAAAGTTGCAGTCTACATCGTACAGGTTGCCATGTACAACTTGTTTGTACTGTCCCAGTACGCTGGCAACACAGGGACATTCCTGCAGTTCCAAGAGGAAGTTCTAAAGGCCCTAATCTTTGGTGACCGCTAAAGAGCTGGTCAGAGCACCTCTGTAACTTCGGTTTCCGGATCATCCCCGATCAACACTTTCCAGGTGAAGTCCGACATGCTGGAAAGAAGGGACGATCCCAGAAAAGATGCAGAGTGTGTAACAGAAGGGGAATATGGAAGGACACCACCACTCAATGTGACACTTGCCCCGATCATCTGGGCCTCTGCATTAAAAATTGCTTCAGGGAGTATCACACTTCCATGGAGCAGTACATTTTAATATTTTTCCCTAATTTTTATTCCCCATAATTTGATTCCAATGTACCAGTCCAGAGTACATTATCTTCCAAACTTCAAAACCAAACACCCCCCCTCCCAAAAAAATAAAAAATAAAATAAAAAACCCTACTTCCCAATACCCCTGATAAAAAAAAAATTTTGTGAGGTTTAAGTAGTCACTATAACCCTTGTTACGTTCCTTGAGGGGTGCAGTTTCTAATATGGTGTCACATGTGTGGGATTTCTGCTGTTTTTGCACAATGGGGGCTTTGTCAATGCACTTGGCCCCCCGACTTTAATTCCAACAAACTTTTCACTCCAAAAGCCCAATGGCTATTTTGAACATTGCAGTGAGCCCGCAGAGTACTTTACATCCACATATGGGGTATTTTCTTTCTCAGGCGAAATTGCACTACAAAATTTGGGGTTCTTTTCCCCTATTACCCAATGTGAAAATGAAACATCTGGGGTAACACTATCTATATAGTGCAAAAAATCCCATTTTTCACTTTTACGGCCCGCTGTGAGGTGTAAGGTGTAAGTACTCACTGTAGCCCTTGTTACGTTCCTGGAGAGGTGTAGTTTTCAAAATGTGGGGGTTTTCTGCTGTTCTGGCATCATGGGAGGTTTGTAAATGCACATGGCGCCCGACTTCAATTCCAGCAAAATTCTCTCTCTAAAAGTCTAATGGTGCTCCTTCTGTTCTGAGACCTGTAGTGTGCCGGAAGAGCACTTAATGTCCACATATGGGACTTTTTCTTAATCAGAAGAAATTGGGCTTCAAATTTTGGGGTCCATTTTTTCTTATTACACCATGTGAAAATGAAACATTTGGTGTAATGCCATCATTTTATTGTTAAAAATCAAATTTTTCACTTATACGGCCCACTGTTCAAAATGCCTGTGAGGTATAAGTACTCACTGTAACCCTTGTTACACTCCTGGAGGGGTGTTGTTTCCAAAAAGGTATTACATGTGGGGGGATTCTGCTGTTCTGGCACCATGGGAGGTTTGTAAATGCACATGGCTCCCGACTTCAATTCCAGCAAAATTCTCTCTCTAAAAGTCCAATGGTGCTCCCTGAGACCTGTAGTCCGCCAGCAGGGCCCTTTACGTCCACATATAGGGCATTTCTTGATCGGAAGAAATTGGGCTTCAAATTTTGGGGTCCATTTTTCCTATTTATTATGACACAAAGTCGTCAAACACCTGTGAGGTGTTAGCCTCACTATACCCCTTGTTACATTCCTTGAGGGATGTAGTTTCCCGAATAGTGTGCCATGTGGGGTTAGTAACTAAATGTAACATGGCCCCCAAAGACCATGAAAGCAAAATTTGCTCTCCAAAATCCCACAGTTGCTCTTTCCCTCTTGAGCCATGCTGTGAGCCCGCAGAGCACTTTATGTCAACATATGAGGTATTTCCATACTCAAGAGAAATTGGGCTACAAATTTTTTTTTCTCCTCATACCACTTTTAAAAAATGAAAAATGAGGCTACAAGAACATGTTTGTGTAAAAAATGCACATTTAGATTTTTCTCCTCCACCTTGCTGCTATTCTTGTGAAACGCCTAAATGATTAACAAACTTTGTGAATGTCATTTTGAATACTTTGAGGGGTGCAGTTTCTATAATGGGGTCATTTATGGGGTATTTCTATCAAAAAGGTCCCTCAAATGCACTTCAAACTTAACTGGTCCCTGAAAAATTCGGATTTTGACATTTTTGTGAAAATTTAGAAAATTGCTGCTATACTTTGAAGCCCTCTAATTTCTTGAAAAAGTAAAAACATATCAACTTTATAATGTCAATATAAAGTAGACATAGTGTATTTGTGAATTAATATATAATTTATTTGGAATGTCCATTTTCCTTATAAGCAGAGAGTTTCAAATATAGATAAATGCTAAATTTTCAAACTTTTCATGAAATTTGGGGATTTTTCACCAAGAAAGGATGCAAGTAACAACATAAATTTACAACTATGTTAAATTAGAATATGTCCTGAAAAAACAATCTCGGAATCAGAATAAAAGGTAAAAGCATCCCAGAGTTATTAATGCATAAAGTGACAGTGCTCAGAATTGCAAAAAAGGGCTGAGTCCTTAAAGGGGTTCTCCAAGATTTTTTTTTATTTGACTATGCTACAGGGGCTGTAAAGTTAGTGTAGTTCATAATATAGTTTCTGTACCTGTGTGTGACGGTTTTCTCACAATTCTTCTGTGATTTTCACCCCACTATTTATTTTTAACAGCATACAAAATGACTGTTGTCTCCAATTTTTCACAGCTTGCAATGCGACGGAGACCTGACTCACTATTCAGCTGATGACAGGGAGCCTGTCTGCTTCAATGGGTGGAGCGATCGCTTGGTGGGAGAGAGATCAACTGCAACTAATGCAACAGCTGTAGGCACCCTGATTGAAAACCACATGTCTTTTGATGGATACAGCTCATTTATGTGTTAGTGGGTGGGGTGGCTGATGTGTGGGAAGGAGGAAAATGGAATTGTGGGATTTGCAGTCAAAAAAGAAAAGTCAAACAGGAAATACAAGTTCACAAAAAGCTAGCCACAGCATTATGGTAATCTTACAACATAGCCATTTAGCCCCAAGACAAGCTTTATAGTTAGTTAGTTAGTTATAGGACAACCCCTTTAAAGTGAAAATGGGCTGAGTCCCTAAGGGGTTAAACCAGGAATATAAAAGTACAGTCGTTTTAGAAGGATAATGCATGTTGGATGTATATGTTTTTAATTGTGCTGCTACACCCCAAACAGGAAGCTATAATGTGTGTTTGATAAAACCAAGAATATTCCCGAACAGTGGCTTTAGAAGGCAGATGTGTGTCACTTGCAAATGCTTTTTGTTCCCTGTTATTACACAACTAGGAAAATATAATGTGTGTTTGAAGAAACTAAGAATATTCACGAACAGTGTCTTTACAAGGCTGATGCGTGTCACTTGCACCCACTTATAAGTTCACTGCTATAACAAAACAAGAAAGATATAATGCATGCTTTATAAAACTAGGAAAATAAGCAAAGTGTTTTTACAAGGCAGATGTGTGTGCCTTGCAAATGCTTTTTAGTTAACTTCTATCACACAACTGGGAAGATATAATATGTCTTTCATTGAAAAAGGAAAACAAACATACAGTGTCTATACAGGGCAGACACATATCACTTGCACTCCCATTTTAGTTTGCTGCTATCACACAACTATAAAGATATAAGGAATGTTTCACTAAACCAAGAAAATAAACGTACATGTCTTTACAAGGCTAATGTGTTTATATTGCACACGGTTTTTAGTTCGCTGTTATGTTACAAGCAGTAGGTACACAGTAGGTTTGCGTGATTACTCCCTGAAGATGTGAGTAAAGGTGTTATGCAGCGTTTATGGCACTTTAAAAATGTATTGCTATCATACAGGTCAGACACAGTACAGTTTTACTCAGGTCAGTACTTGTTCTGCTATATTTTTGTATGAGCCTTTAAAAGGGCTTGCTGGGCTTTGTGGTACACGATGAGGCTTGTGAAGGAAGGGACTTCCCGTCCACTATGATCAGCCTACACACAGAGGCTGGGAATGATCACTTCTTTGCTGTGGATTCATGTATAGCCCTATTGTCAGGATTCAAACCCGTGACCAGCCACATCCCAGGCGGTAGCACTGCTTACTAGGCTACCGTCTTCTCTGGACATTCCTCCCTGAAACCTATTATGTAACCTCAGTCTTGCCAAGCCTTGCTCATCACCCTTGATTCCCCACACCTGGTACTTCCCTATATAAGTCCAGCCCCTTGCACTCTAGCTTGCTGATTATTGAGCTCCTGAGCCTTGATCAAGCTTCTCCTCATCTGCTGCTCTTGCTACTACTGAAGTCCACTGCTGACCAGGAATTGCCTACCGACTACTCTTCTGCTTTGTCCCTACCTACTGAACTGCTATCATCGTTGCCATCTGGATTGTCTGACCACGCTTACTGCCGCCTGCCCTGACCCACCGCCTGCCTACCGACTACGCCTCTGCCATACTTCCTGCACTTACTACCTGCCTGCGGTCCTTGCCACTGGGCTCCACTCCTACCTCCAGCAAGCGGTCCTCTGACTCAGGTGAGCCTGTAGGACTGTTACAGAATAATAAGCCACACTATTAAGTCCACAATGGCCACTCTGCGTAAGCAGGTCTCCGAACTTCAAGAATTTGGTACTATATATCAGGAGAAATTTGCCCAGCTCCAAGGTGTAGTCCAAAGCCAACAGAGGGAGATTATTGAACTACAGAGGCAACTCTTGGACGTCCGCAGCGCGTCCGAAGACACCCGCATGCCACTCCCATCAAGATTCAGTGGTGACAGACGCCAGTATAGGGGGTTTCTAAACCAATGCCGCATCTATTTTCAGATGTACTTGGCCCCCTTCACCACAGAGAAAAAGAAGGTGCTATTCGTGGTCAATCTCCTGACGGATGAAGCATTAGCATGTGCATCCCCATACGTGGAGACTAACAGTCAGCTCCTGGACAACCTAAACAACTTCATCACCACCATGAGCCAAGTCTTCGATGACCTCAACCGCTGTGCGACAGCCGAGGCACGACTACATGGTCTGCGGCAAGGGAGACGCTTCGTCGCCGAATACACCGCCGAGTTTCGCCGTTGGGTCACGGACACCACCTGGAACCCAGCAGCACAGAGAAGCCAATTCCAGCGAGGCCTGTCCGAATTAATAAAGGACGAACTCGCCAGAGTTGAGGCCCCGAACGATCTGGATGACTTCATTCAGTTATGCATCCGAATAGATCAAAGACTCTCCGTGAGGAAGAAAGAAAGACTCTGGTCCTCGGACCACAGGCCCCCTTACTCCTTCTCTTCCACTGCCCAGCGCGACCCCCAGTCAGTAATTGAACCTATGCAGGTCGACGCTCTACGTAGGTCTCTAGCCACAGCTGAGAAAGAGAGAAGGCTGGCCGAAAACCTCTGCCTCTACTGTGGGGAGCCAGGTCATTTTGCCATCAAATGTCCTCATAAGATCCGAAAGACCATTGCCGTCACGGAGCTAAAGGAGCAACTACAGACTCCAACTCCGCCTGCAGCCCCTGATAATAACAACACGGCGGCTCATGGATCCCACTTCATTGTCCCCATCCTCATCGACATTGAGGGGCGACAACTTCTCTGTTCAGCGATGTTAGACTCCGGGGCGGGAGGCAACTTCATGGACCTAACCTTCGCCCTCGAAAAGAACATTCCACTGACAATCAAGGCAGCCCCCGCTGACCAGGAAACCGTTGATGGATCCCAACTCTACTCGGAGCCGGCCACTCACGAGACCGCCGAACTATAACTCCTCATAGAACCAGATCCCTGTGAAAAGATCCACTTCTCTCTAATTTCCTCCCCGAAGTTCCCAGTGATCTTGGGCATCCCATGGTTGGCCACCCACAACCCCTCGGTGGACTGGGAAACCCGCTGCATACAATTCCCGTCCGAGTTCTGCTCGCTAAATTGCTCCCACAAACCCGTCCTTCCACCCGAAGACACCACCATCTCAAAACTATCCGTCCAGGATCTGCTACCCCCTCAATACCGCGAGTTCCAGGATGTCTGTGACAAGAAAAACACAGACAAGCTGCCACCACACCGACCCTATGACTGCCCTATAGAACTGTAGCCCTGGGCCAAAATACCCTTTGGCAATATCTACTCCCTCTCAGAGCCTGAACTCAAGGCTCTGACAGAGTACCTGGACGAGGACCTGAGGAAGGGGTTCATCCGGCCCTCCACCTCCCGCGCGGGAGCCCCCCTTTTCTTCGTAGAGAAAAAAGACTCCTCCCTGCGTCCCTGCATAGACTACAGAAAGCTTAACACATAACCGTAAAAAAACGGTACCCACTCCCACTGATTTCAGAACTCCTTGAGAGACTCTGGGCAGCGAAGATCTTCACTAAACTCGACCTTCGAGGGGCCTACAACCTTGTCCGAATCCGCCCAGGGGACGAATGGAAGACAGCTTTGCGGACACGTTATGGTCATTTCGAGTACCTGGTCATGCCTTTCAGACTCTGCAATGCTCCCGCCACATTCCAGCACTTCATTAACGACGGGACGGAACCCCTTCCTCAGGGACATGCTGGATCTGTTTGTAGTCGTTTACCAGGACGACATCTTGATCTTCTCTGAAGACCTAGAGCAGCACCGCAAACACTTCTGCAGGGTACTGCAGAGACTCCGACAGAACTCTCTCTACATTAAGCTAGAGAAATGCAGTTTGAGCGAACCACCACTCAGTTCCTCGGATACATCATCTCCCCAGAGGGCCTAAGTATGGACCCGGGGAAGGTCCAAGCTTTGATGAACTGGCCCGTTCCGAAAAACGAGAAGGAGATACAAAGATTCATTGGCTTCGACAACTTCTATCAGAAGTTTATCCGGAACTTCTCCAAGGTCATAGCACCAATCACCCAACTAACCAAGAAGGCAGTCCCCTTCTCCTGGACACCCGAGGCCCAGGAGGCCTTCACCAAGTTAAAACTCCTCTTCACTTCTGCCCCAATCCTAATCCACCCGAACCCCGAGCTCCCATTTACAGTCGAAGTGGATGCATCAGACTCCGCGGTGGGGGCAGTTTTGTCACAACGGACAGGGGAGAGGATGCTATTACACCCATGTGCATATTTCTCCCACCAGATGTCCCCCTCCGAGAAGAACTATGACATCGGAAACAAAGAACTTCTGGCAATCAAGGATGCCTTCTCCGAGTGGAGACACCTGCTGGAGGGAGCCACCAACCTCATAATCGTACTAACTGACCACAAGAACCTTGAGTTCATCCACAGCGCTAAGAGACTCTCAGCCAGACAGGCCAGACGGAGCCTATTCTTTTCCCGCTTCAACTCTCTCATCACCTATCGCCCCGGATCAAAAAACGGCAAGGCTGACGCCCTCTCCAGAAAGTTTTCCGAGCCCTCACAGAGTAACAAGGGCCAAAATAACATCTTACCCGAGAGGAGGGTCGTAGGGGCCACCTATTCTAAAGAACTCCTGGGCACAATCAAAGAAGGATACAAAAATGACCCCTTCCTCGCCCACCCCACAGGGAATATCAGCCTTACGTTTAAGAACGGTCATTGGTTTCATCAGGACCTACAACTATATGTACCAGAAATCGCACTGCTCGAACTCAACCATGACTCCAAGCTGGCCGGCCATTTTGGCAAAAGAAAGACCCAGGAGCTTCTCTCCCGCTCCTTCTGGTGGCCAACATACAAAGAGAACATAAAAGACATTTCAAAAATGCAGGATTTCAGGCGCTGACCAACGAGAAGAAGCTGGAGCCAGGTAGATAACGAACAGGTTTATTCCCATGCGACGCGTTTCACCATGCTTGCGCAGTTTCATTAGGCTGTTAACCGCCGCTTCTGAAAGTGAAAGTAAATGCTTCCCGGCAGCTCAGTCGGGCTGATCGGGACATCGCGATAAAATCGCGATGTTACGATTAGCTAGGAAGCGAGCGGAGGTCCCCTTACCTGTCTCAGCCGCGTCCGATCGGGGTTTGATTGCTCCAAGTCTGAGCTTAGGCTTGAGCAATCGCGCCCCTATCTCGCTGATCCGTGCAAAGCTATGGCTTTGCAGGGATCAGCATAAGAGATCAGTGTGTGCTGTGTTATAGGTCCCTATGGGAGCTATAGCACTGCAAAACAAAAGTGAAAGTTAACAAAGGTCATTCAACGCCTTCCCTAATAAAAGTTTGGATCACCCCCCTTTTCCCATAAAAAAAAAACAGTCTAAATAAAAACATATGGGGTATCGCCACGTGCGAAAATGTCCGAACTATAAAAATATATCATTAATTAAACTGCACGGTCAATGGCGTGCGCGCAAAAAAATTCCAAAGTCCAAAATAGTGTATTTTTGGTCACTCTTTATATCATGAAAAAATGAATAAAAAGCTATCAAAAAGTCTGATCAATACAAAAATGGTCCCGATAAAAACTTCAGAACACGGCGCAAAAAATGAGTCCCCATACCAGCCTGTACATTTTCCTGCATGTAGTTATGATTTTTTTCCGAAGTACGACAATATCCAACCTATATAAGTAGGGTATAATTTTAACCGTATGGACCTACAGAATAAGATAAGGTGTTATTTTTACTGAAAAATTCCCTGCGTAGAAACGAAAGCCCCCAAAAGTTACAAAATGACATTTTTTCTTCAATTTTGTCGCACAATTAATTATTTTTCCATTTCGCCATGGATTTTTGGGTAAAACGGCTAATGTCACTGCAAAGTAGAATTGGTGGCGCAAAAAATAAGCCATCATATGGAATTTTATCTGCAAAATTGAAAGTGTTATGATTTTTAGAAGGTGATGAGGAAAAAATGAAATTGCAAAAACGGAAAAACTCTGCATCCTTAAGGAATTACCGTATATACTCGAGTATAAGCTGACCCGAATATAAGCCAAGGCCCCTAATTTCACCCCAAAATCTCAGGAAAAGTTATTGACTCGACTATAAGCCTAAGGTGGGAAATACATCATCCCCCCCTGCCATCATCCAGACCCCCGTCATTAACACACTCATCATAATCACCCTGTCATCATCCCCCCTTCATCATCATCACCCTGTCATCATCCCCCCTTCATCATCATCACCCTGTCATCATCCCCCCTTCATCATCACCGCCTGTCATCATCCCCCCCTTCATCATCACCGCCTGTCATCATCCCACCCCCCCTTCATCATCACTGCCTGTCATCATCCCACCCCCCCTTCATCATCACCGCCTGTCATCATCCCACCCCCCTTCATTATCACCACCTGTCATCATCCCAACCCCCCCTTCATTATCACCGCCTGTCATCATCTCACACCCCCCCTTCATCATCCCTTTGTCATCATCCCACACACCCCCTTCAACATCCCCTTGGCATCATCCCACACCCCCCCCCCCTTCATCATCACCGCTTGTCAATCTCTGATACAGTGGTCCTCAACCTGCAGACCTCCAGATGTTTCAAAACTACAACTCCTAGCAAGCCCGGGCAGCCATCGGCTGTCCGGGCTTGCTGGGAGTTGTAGTCTTGAAACATCTGGAGGTCCGCAGGTTGAAGACCACTGCGGCCTTCGACATCATCCAGCCCCCCCACCCTCTCACCCCTTAAGTTTTGTACTCACCTCCGCTTGGCGGGACATTAGGGTGCGCTGGTCCGGGCCATCTGTGCTGCAGGACCGTCCGGTGCGGAGGGATAGTCGTTCCGGGCTGTCCATCTTCACCGGTGGGCCTCTTCTCCACGCTTCGGGCCCGGAATAGAGATGTTGCCTTGACAACGACGCACAGGGACGTTGCTCATGAACGTCATCAAGGCAACGTGACTATTCCGGGGCCGGGCCCGAAGCGCGGAGAAGAGGCCCCCCCGGTGAAGATGGACAGCCCGGAACGACTATCCCTCCCCACAAGACGGTCCTGCAGCACAGAAGGGCCCGGGCCAGCGCACCCTAACGTCCCGCCGAGCGGAGGTAAGTACAAAACTAAAGGGGGGTGAGAGGGTGGGGGGGCTGGATGATGTCGAAGGCCGCTGTGGTCTTCAACCTGCGGACCTCCAGATGTTTCAAAACTACAACTCCCAGCAAGCCCGGACAGCCGATGGCTGCCCGGGCTTGCTGGGAGTTGTAGTTTTGAAACATCTGGAGGTCGGCAGGTTGAAGATCACTGAGGGCGGAGGGTTCACTCGAGTATAAGCCGAGGGGGGTGTTTTCAGCACGAAAAATCATGCTGAAAAACTCGGCTTATACTCGAGTATATACGGTAAATTGTGGATGATGTTTTACCCACTATACATGTGCTTCATGAACTGGCACACTTCAATCTGCAACAATTAGAATTCTGCTTAAAAATGCTTTTTTGGATATTTTTTTAACATCTAATATATACGTGTATATATAAAATCGAATCTGTGGAGGACATTATTATGTAACACAATAGTAAGAAAGAAAGGAGCGGAGCACTAACCGGTAAAGTTGGTTTCTTTATTTCTTTGTCCACAGGTGCATGGCGTGTGGGGAAGCAGACGTGTAGTGGAGCCTCAGGTAACGGGCCGTGTCGCGCGCATGCGCTTCTTCAGACCTGGCTAAACACGTCCGGGGGTGTGCTTTTAAAATAGGATCACTATGGTCATGACAACCAAAGTAGCGTCCGAACACGATACAGGTAGGTGAAGGTACAAACATTAGGTATACATACAATTACATGTATACACAAAAATGAAACATAAGGATAGAAAACAAACAAGTTAAAAGCAATCCCTTTGTTTGCGAGTTGTAGATTACAGAAATAGTGTTTATAATAACACATTTATTTCATTATGGTCATTAAGACCCAGAATACCTACGGCTTCTGTACGTAGTATCCAGCGTGCTTCTTTTACTAGCAATGTTTTGTTCATATCAGGTGCATGTTCCACACGCTCCAAAGCAGCAAATTGGAGGGCTTTGGGGTCTCCATTGTGTGCATCATGCATGTGATTTATGAACCACATTGAACCTTGTTTTGTTTTAGTGACCGTAGGTGTTCTCTTATCCTATGAAACAATGGTCTTATGGTTTTGCCAATATAATAATATCCGCAAGTGCATTTTAGACAATAGACCACATGGGTGGACCTGCATGTTATAAACTGTTTGATTTTAATTAGAGTGCCCCCCAGTCTCACCTCTTTAGCCTGTGAGTTGTATGAGCAAAAAGAACATGACCCACAACGAAAATTGCCTACTGGCTTATTTTCTGTGAGCCAAGAGGATTTCTGTTTTTTATTTGCATATTTTTGATGTTTTTTCAAAAAATCTGGAATAGTGGAGTTTTTTCAGTATGTGACTAATGGCTTGGACTGTGTTATGTTTCTTAAGTCGTCATCCCTTTGGAGCATATACCAGTTGTTATTAATTGCTATTTTAATTTGGTCGTTCATTGGGGTATTCTTAAATGCAAAACAACATCTATTTAGTTGGTCAGAATGTTTTTTCTGTTTAAACAGTGATGCTCTTGATGTTTGGTTTATACGTTTACGTGCATTTTCAATAACATGCTTTGGGTAACCTCTGTGTTCAAACGATGTCCCTAGTTCATCAAGTTTCTGATCTAATATATTGGGATTGTTATTGATGCGTTTGAGACGTACCATTTGACCGTACGGTATACTGTCCCTAAGTTGTTTGGGGTGAGAGGATTGGTAATGTAAAAGGGCATTTTTTTAGGTTTCCTATGTCCTGTTGTTATTATATTATTGTCCTGTATTTGGATTTTGACGTCTAGGAATTCCAGCTGGGTTCCCCCAAATTGTGATGTAAATAACATGTTGACATCATTGCATTCATTCAAGTATTCCACAAATTGGAGGAACTCAGCCTGTGTTCCTCCCCATATAACAAAGATGTCGTCTACAAATCTTAGTATTAACTTAATATGTTTTACATAAAGATTTTCTGTTGTAAAGATGTAATTTTTTTTTAAAAATACACAAAAAGATATTTGTATAGGCACATGAGACAGATGTCCCCATGGCCGTACCTGTCGTCTGTCTATATCATTGGTTGGCATATCGGAACACATTATTGGTTAGCACTAGCCCAAGGGAGTAAGCCACGAACTTAATAAATGTTTCAGATTTTTCTGTGTTTTTGAGAAATTCAGTGACAGCCTGTATACCCGCCCCGTGGGGAATGCGGGTATACAGGCTCTCAACATCTCTCAACATAAATTTTTGAAAAAAATTACATCTTTACAACCTTCACCTACCTGTATCGTGTTCGGACGCTACTTTGGTTGTCATGACCATAGTGATCCTATTTTAAAAGCACACCCCCGGACGTGTTTAGCCAGGTCTGAAGAAGCGCATGCGCGCGACACGGCCTTTTACCTGAGTCTCCACTACACGTCTGCTCCCCCGCACGCCATGCCCCTGTGGACAAAGAAATAAAGACACCAACTTTACCGGTTAGTGCTCCGCTCCTTTCTTTCTTACTATTGTGTAATGTACTGTGCTGACAAGCGTAGAGCACTGTAATACCATCTAGGTTTCTCAATAGATACGGCTGCAGGATTCACACTGCTGTATGACTGCAAAAGAAGATTGAATGCAGGAAGGTGCAGGTTTAACCTTTTCATTGCCGAATACATTATTATGTAATATGTCTTCTCAGAGCACAAGAAATATATATATATATATATATATATATATATACCACACAAAAAAAACTGGTACACCATACACAAGTGCAGCAGTGATTGTTGGAGCTCTAAAAACCCACTATTAGGCCCCTTTCACACTGCCATTGCTCCCCGTCGAGAACGGCCATCAAAGTCTCTTTTCTTTTTCTGTCTTTAACGGCCGTTCTCTTGATGGGGAGCAACCAGTAACAATGGGTCCCGGTGGCTCCCATTTACTATTATTGGGGCCGCCAGGTGCCGTTATGAAGAGCGGGAGAAAAATATGGCACGAGCAGTAATTTTTCTCCCTCTATTCTGCCCGGCTCTCCCGATGGCCGTCACACTGCTGTGTACTAACGGCAGAGTGAAAGAAGTCTTAATGAATCTGTCTGTCTTCTTCTGACTCGGACCTGAGATAGCGTATGTAGCTCACAAGCCAACACCACCACACTGCAACTGCTATAGTAGAGTGGTCCCTCAAGTTACAATATTAATTGGTTCCAGGACAACCATTGTATGTTGAGACTATACCTCTATGGAAACCTGGTAATTGGTTCTGAAGCCACCAAAATGTCATCCAGAAATAGGAAAAAGTGAGGATTAAACAAAAATAAGTAGATAACTAATATAGATAAAGCAAGTCCTTACATTTAAAAGTAAGAAAGATCTACTGGGAGCTGTAACTCTTTTTATTATGAAAATGCAAAACAAATCTGACACAAAACATTAAACAAAAACAAGCTTAACCAGCTATAACAAACATAACATAAATAAAATTGCAAAAACAAATTCTGCCTAACCGGCCAGCCCAAATTTACTCAAAAACACTTTTACTTTTCCCCCATACCAAAATAACACACACAAACACGCATTCAAAAGAAAAACATAAAAAAAAAAAAAAAAGAGCCCAACTTGGCTTATAAAAATAAAAAAATATATATATAAACATAAAATTCAGCACAACTTGGCTATAAAAACAAACCAAATGAAAAGGAACATAAAAGTAGCACAACTTGGCTATAACATAAAAATTACCCTTACCACGGGGGGGAAGAAAAAAAAAATAAAAATAAATAAATAAATAAATAAAAAAATAAAAATTTAATATATAAATAAATTGCTCAGCACAACTTGCGAAAAAAAAAAAAAAAAAAACACGCTCTGCCTCCCAGCCAGAGATCCACCGGTGAAAGAAGGGCAAGGAAAAGCAGCACGGAGACGCGGCCGGAGAGAGGGCCCAAAGAGCCCAGTCCCACGCACTGCCCCCGCACAGCCGCAAGGCCCGCAAAGCACGCCCAGCACGGCAAGGAGCAGAGGACGGCCAGAGAGGATCCGCGCGCAACCCAGAAACCGGCGAGCGCCGGAGCCAAAAAGAGCAAGCCAGAACTGAAGAAAAGGACAACACCACCGAAAAGCGAAACCGCGACGCTAGAGGCGAGGAGAGCAGAGACACCGGAGGGGAGCAGCTCCCCGAAGGAGGGAAAAAATAAAATAAAATAAAAAAAAATACACAAACATGTGTACATGCATATACACAATCAAACACACACACACATGTATATATATATATATATATATATACATATACACATACATACACATATGACACCCCTTTTTTTCCTTTTTACTGGCCCGACTGCCACTATACACTATATAATATAAAACAATATAAATACAAAACACAATATATACAAAACACAATATATACAAAATCACAGAAAATGTACAAAAATATAGTAAATACACTACAAAAAACAACAGAAAAACACCTACACTAAAACTGTCCCCTCACCCACACCACCCCTCCTGTACATGAGTCAGAGTCCATACCGTCCATACAGTTCTCAAAGTCCAGTCCTTAACTGACCCATGTCAGGTCCCCAAAACACCACAAAACCACCACCCACAAATACACCCTCCCCACCTAACACTCCTCCCAACCAACTTATATATAAACTTATACACTCTTAACCACAACCCCTTTTAGGCCCAAGTTTGGTTGCCTGTAAGCCCTTCATACCATGTCTACTAAAAACAAAACAAAAAGCTAATGTGCGCATGCATCATCCCACCACCAGGGAGAAGGATGGCAGACCTGATACATAAATCATTTTATACTCTTTCCCTAACTCCCCCTACAATTCTCCCTAATTCTATCCCTACAATAAATCTGACCCTGCCCTCACCCTATCTCTACCCCTATAACACTGCCCCTGACCAAAAATAAAAGGTACTCTACCCAAAAGGTTTAGTACCTAGGGCACATGAAATGAGAAACCTCTCCACAGGAGAGATGCCCTACTGGTACCAAGACTGCCATACTCCAAAGACCTGATCTTCCCGAGGTCACCGGTGATGTTCCTACAGACCTCCACCTCGGAGAGGATTTTCTGTTGGGTCGACACTAAGCACCGTGCGTTCCACGTGTAGTACCTAACCACTAAACTGACTAAGAATAAAGTGCCCCGATCTCGGCCACCCAGGTTCCTGAATGCCCCATAAGCCCACTCCGGATAGGCAAGGCCGGCAAGTTGACTCCAGCCGATGGAAGCGCCCACCCTGTTATAGACCCCTATATTAAAGGGACAATGAAGCAGGAAGTGGTCCATGCTTTCCAGCGTGTCCCCGCACTCTTCTCGGGGACATCCCCGGTCATCAGAGTTCCTGCACTTCAGGTTGTCCCTTACATATAGCTTCCCCTGAAAGCAGCGCCAGGCCAAGTCCCAAAACTTCTGGGGGATCCTTTTCATGTTTAAAAGATACAACCCCACCCTCAGATCCCGACCTGGGCAGTCCCTGAGCGCCAGAGGCTTCTGGAAGCGGGTCAACAGAACCCGTTTGTCAAGGAACTGCCTTGACTGGGTCCTGATCTCCCACACTCCCAGACCCCACCGACGTATCGCCTTCAGAGTCGGGGTAGCGTAAGCCGGAAGATATCCATGGGGCGTACGGAGGTCCTTCACTTGCCCTCCTGTCTCCCATTCCTGGAAGAAAGGCCGAAACCACTCCCTGCAGGAGAGTACCCACGGAGGAGCCCTCTATTTCCAGAGGTTTGCAATGTTGGCCTTCAAGAAGGTGTTCGTTAAGAAACACCACGGGGTTTACCATAGATAAGCCCCCTAGTCTCCTCGTGCGGTACGTAACCTCCCTCTTGACTAGGTTCAACCTGCTTCCCCATAACAGTTGGAAAAACAGGCTGTAGACCCTAGTGTAGTAAGCCTCTGGTAAGATACATACACTGCCCAGATAGATAAACAAGGGGAGCAGGTACGATTTGATCAGGTGTACCCTTTCCCTGAGGGTCATAGACCAACCCTTCCACTGGTTCACCCTCTGAGTGGCATCCTGGAGCTTACCGTCCCAGTTTTTGGTGGGATAATCATCCTGGCCGAATGTGATGCCCAGAATTTTTGCTGAATCTTGGAGCCCTGGAAGGGTGTCCGGGAGATCAAACGTGGGATCTCCCCCTCCCAGCCAGAGACTTTCACACTTATCCCGGTTGATCTTGGACCCGGATGCCTCCGAGTAGCGGTCCACCTCTGACATCACCACATCGACCTCCTCCCGTGAGGAGACGAAAATAGTGACATCATCAGCGTACGCCACCACTCTCTGGGCGACATCCGGCTCCGCCAGAGTCATCCCGACTCCCGCCAACGGCCCACAATCTACCCTCCGGACGAAGGGATCGATTGCGAACACGTATAACAGCGGGCTCAAAGGACAACCCTGACGGACTCCGGACCCCACCTCAAAAGAGCGGCCAGACCAACCGTTCACCAGCGGGAAACTCTCTGCCCCTGCATATAAGGTGACAAGCCAATTCACAAAAGTACTCGGTAAGCCATATCTCAGGAGGACGGACCAGAGGTACTCGTGGTTCACCCGATCAAATGCTTTGGCCTGATCCAAGGACAGCATGTACCCCTTCCAGAGACCCGCACTACTCCGCTCGACTGCCTCCCTGACACTGAGGACAGCACTTAAGGTGCTTCGGCCTGGAACAGAGCAGTGCTGGGCCCCCGAAAGGAGCCGGGGTGCAAACTTCACCAACCGATTAAACAGTATCTTGGCCAGAAGCTTCCTGTCCGTATTGAGAAGAGCTATGGGCCTCCAATTCTCAATCCGGCTAGGATCTTTACCCTTTGACAGAAGAATCAGGGCTGACCTCCTCATTGACTTTGGTAGAGTGCCCGAGGAGAGACACTCATTGAATACCTCAGTCAAGAGGGGAGCTAAAGACTCCTTAAAGGTCCTGTACCACTCGGATGTTAAGCCATCCGGGCCTGGCGACTTCTTGGGGGCGAGCCCCTCGATCGCCAGTCTCACTTCCTCTTCCCTGATTTCTTCTGCCAAAACATCAAGAGAGGGGTCTACCCCTGGCTCAGGAATAGTTTCAGCCAGGAAAGCCGACATCCCGTCTCAATTTAGATCCTTCCTTCCCAAGAGGTGCGAGTAGAAGGATCTGACGACCTCCAGGATCCCTGATCTGGACCGATTCAGAGATCCCGTACTATCAATCAGTCCTGAGACCACTTTACTACTCACTGACATCTTACAGTTCTTGTAAGGGTCGGGCGAGCGGTACCTCCCGTAATCCCTCTCAAAAACCAAAGATGCGTGCCTATCGTACTGACACCTCATCAGCAAGGATTTCACTCTGGAGATATCCTCCCGGTTACCTCCAGTCGAGACAAGGAGCTCGAGTTTCCTCCTCAGACCCCGATACAGGCGGTACCTATTCAGGGACCTGAGGCTCGAGAGCTGGCGGAAGAACCCCGCAACCCGCTTCTTGAATATCTCCCACCACTCTGACTTACTACTACAAAAGTCCAGTAAAGGTACCTGACTCTGAAGAAAGTCCTCAAAGGACTGTCTTGTCTCCGCTTCCTCCAGGAGGGACGAATTCAGCTTCCAATAACCTTTACCCATCCGGGGGGGTCTCTGAAACATTCAAGGAAAACAAAATCATACAGTGATCGGAGAATTCCACCTCAACCACGGACACTGCGGAAGAGACGGCTTCCTCCTTTAAATAAAACCTGTCTATCCTAGACCTGCAGCTACCTCGATGATAGGTGAAACCCACGTGGCCTGAGGGGCTCCGGATGTGGGCGTCCTCTAGGCGAGCTTCCCTAACTATATTATTTAGGGCCACGCTATCGTAAGCCAGCGGACCATTGGAACCTCTCCTATCTTGGGACCTCGTGACATTATTGAAGTCCCCTCCAAAAATCACTTGCCGGCTAGTAAAAAGGAAGGGCTTAATCCTCATAAAGAGATCTTTGCGGCCCCACTTGGTTTGTGGGGCGTAGATGTTAATGAGCCGGAGCTCTTGCCCCTTCATGAGGACATCTAAGATCAGGAACCTCCCCATTTCTAACTCAATAACCCGTCGGCATTCAACCGGAGCGGTAAAAAGGACCGCCACCCCACTATACGGCTCAGCCGCAAGAGACCAGTGGGAGGGCCCGCGCCTCCACTCTCTTCTGGCTTTTACCAGGGAGGCTAGATCTGACAACCTGGTCTCTTGCAGATACAAAATGTCGGCTTCAACACGGCCAAGAAAATCAAAGGCTGCGAATCTAGCCGTATCCGACTTTATGCTGGCACAGTTAATGGATGCCAGCGTCAATGGGGTGAGTGCCGCCATCATGGGTGATTAAGTTAGACGGCCTCACCTTTATTTCTTCTTCCCCTTCTTCTTCGTGCCCTCATCCCCAGAAGAAGAAGAAAGGGCAGGACCACTTTTAACCCTTTTTTTGGATTCGCTCTGATCCATATGGTCCCCGTCTCCGTCCGACCCCGGTCTAGCCCTGCACTCCGAGGAAGGTGCCTCAACAGGACAGGGCCCAGTTCCCCCCAGAGGCTCTCTCTCCCTAGGCACCCCGCCCTCACCTTCCCCCTCCAAGGAGGGGGAGGAGATGTTATCAAGGACGAGGTACCGGTTTGACAGGTCAACCAGAGGGGGGGCAGTCAGGCTTCCGCTTTGGACCCGGCCCGCAGTACGAGGGAGAGAGGGCTTGGACCTCTTCTTTCTCCCTTTCCTTTTGCCCTTGTCTTTCTTTTTGGCCTTCTCTACACTCTCCTCATCCACACTTTCATAGTGGGAGGAATCGGAAGAGTCGGCCATATTGCCTTCCTCTTCGCCCAGTCTCCTGACCTCCTCATCCAGCACGTCCTCCTCCAGGGCTTCAGTCATTTCAGGGCCAGCTTCAGGAGCAGGGGCCGGAGCTACCCCCGTCACTTGGGCACTCTCCTGCTCCCTACTCCTCCTCCGATTTTCCTCCCGCCTTAGTTTGGCGGGGCCCTTCTTCCTCACTAGCCCTGGTGCGCCCCCATCCCTGCTCGTACCCTCTCCAGCCGAGGCAACCTCACAGCTCTCCCCAGCTGGAGCGGCCGCCGCACGGGCGAAGGCGCTAGGACAACGGCTGAAAGGGTGCCCGAGGACACCACACAGATGGCAGCGGATCTGCCTACAGGATGCGGCCAGATGACCCACCCCACCACACAAAGCACAGACCTGTACAGTACAGGCTGCGCTAAAATGGGTGGGGCTACCGCACCTGTGACAGACCTTAGGCTGCCCCTGGTAGAAGACCTGGATCCTGTCACGTCCAAGGAAGGCGGCTGACGGAATGTGGGCAACCGTGTTCCCTGAACGCCTGAGTTTGACGGAAAACGTCCAGGCCCCGGACCAGATCCCGTGCTCATCAATGTTTTTCTTGGGCATGTCCGTCACATCCCCATACCGACCGAGCCAGGTCATGATGTCGTAACAAGAAATTGACTCGTTACGGGTCAAAACGGTCACCTTCTTGACCGAGTTCTGACGGGAAATTGCCTTTACGGCAAAATCCCGCCAGCCGGGCTCGTTCTTCGCCACCTCGTAGTTTGACCAGAAGAGTTCGAGACCCTCTGGCCGAACGAAACTGACGTCAAACTCAGACGTACCGTAGGGGTGGATCAGGGCAAAGATGTCACTCGCCCTGAATTCCATCTGGAGGAGGAGCTCAACCACTTTAGCGCGAGGTGGGCACGCATCCTCACCCCTCCAAATCAGACGGACCACATTCCTGCGGTTATTGTCCTGCCCGGTTGTCGGGAGGGACCAGACCACCTCCCCATTCTGCTCTCGGAAAGCCCCCAAACCGTGCCTCTCTATCCAGAAAGACAGGTCGACCTCACCCCTTCCCTCTACCTGGATCGACCTGTCTCCCCTACGCAGAGCCTCCAGGAGGCGCTGTTGCAAGTAACCCCCGGGGACGGACGGAGACGGGGACCCCCCTGGACCCCCGGCAGCGACATTAGCATAGCTCCTAGGAGCAGTCACTGCCGGGGGGGCAGCCGGGCCAGACCCAGACCCAGAACCACCATTTACACCACCACTCACATCATCCTTTTTTCCATCCATACCACTACTCCCACCAACATTCACTCCACTGACACTCCTCTCATCCACAACACTACTACACTCAGCATTCTCACTCATACCCTGCCTGACTGATTCTGGGCTTGCTGGGAATTGTAGTACCTGTCACGATGCCGGCTGGCAGGAGGTGGATCCTCTGTGCCAGAGAGGGATAGCGAGGACCGTGCTAGTGGACCGGTTCTAAGACACTACAGGTTTTCACCAGAGCCCGCCGCAAAGCGGGATGGTCTTGCTGCGGCGGTAGTGACCAGGTCGTATCCACTAGCAACGGCTCACCTCTCTGGCTGCTGAAGATAGGCGAGGTACAAGGGAGTAGGCAGAAGCAAAGTCGGACGTAGCAGAAGGTCGGGGGCAGGCGGCAAGGTTCGTAGTCAGGGGAGATAGCAAAGTTCTGGTACACAGGGTATAAACACACAAAAACGCTTTCACTAGGCTCTAGGGCAACAAGATCCGGCCAGGAAGTGCAAGGGAGGAGACTAGATATAGCCAGGAAACAGATGGGAACCAATTAAGCTAATTGGGCCAGGCACCAATCATTGGTGCACTGGCCCTTTAAGTCTCAGGGAGCTGGCGCGCGCGCGCCCTAGAGAGCGGAGCCGCGCGCGCCAGCACATGACCGCAGGAGACGGGAACGGGTAAGTGACCTGGGATGCGATTCGCGAGCGGGCGCGTCCCGCTGTGCGAATCGCATCCCCAACGGCCATGACAGGGCAGCGCTCCCGGTCAGCGCTGACCGGGGAGCTGCAGGGAGAAAGGCGCCGTGAGCGCTCCGGGGAGGAGCGGGGACCCGGAGCGCTAGGCGTAACAGTACCCCCCCCCCTTAGGTCTCCCCTTCTCTTTATCGGGTAACTGCCTCCCCTGGGATGAGGACACCGGGAAAGGAAGGAGGGATTCCTCAACGGCAGGCAGAACCGCAGGAGTAGGAATGGGGAGAGAGGGCAGAGGGCGAGACCTGGCACGGGGCAGTGTGACACCAGGACGAGGGCCATGAGGGGACACAGAAGCTTGCCTGGGAGGGGGGGAGGGGCATTTCCTGTGGCAGGCAGAGTCCTTAATGACCTTAGGGGGACCGGATACAGGAGGAACCACAGAGTTACGGCAAGGGTTACTGGGAACCGGTTTTAGACAGTTCTTGGCACAAGAGGACCCCCAACTCTTGATCTCCCCAGTGGACCAATCCAGGGTTGGGGAATGAAGTTGAAGCCAGGGAAGTCCAAGGAGAATTTCCGAGGTGCAATTGGGGAGGACCAAAAGTTCAATCCTCTCGTGATGAGATCCGATGCTCATAAGAAGGGGCTCCGTGCGGAAACGTATGGTACAGTCCAACCTGGCTCCGTTGACCGCGGAGATGCGGAGTGGCTTGACAAGACGGGTCACCGGAATATGGAATTTATTCACAAAGGACTCCCGAATAAAATTCCCAGAAGCTCCAGAGTCCAGACAGGCCACGGCTGAGAGGGGAGAGCTGGCTGAAGTGGAAATCCGAACAGGTACCGTGAGACGTGGAGAAGCCGACTTGGCATCAAGAGACGCCACACCCACGAGAGCTGAGTGTGAGCGTGCGTTTCCCAGACGTGGAGGACGGATTGGGCAATCCACCAGAAAATGTTCAGTACTGGCACAGTACAAACAAAGATTCTCTTCCTTACGGCGATTCCTCTCTTCCAGGGTCAGGCGAGACCGATCCACTTGCATGGCCTCCTCGGCGGGAGGCCTAGGCGCAGATTGCAGTGGAGACTGTGGGAGAGGTGGCCAGAGATCTAAGTCTTTTTCCTGGCGGAGCTCTTGATGCCTCTCAGAAAAACGCATGTCAATGCGAGTGGCTAGATGAATGAGTTCATGCAGGCTAGCAGGAGTCTCTCGTGCGGCCAGAACATCTTTAATGTTGCTGGATAGGCCTTTTTTAAAGGTCGCGCAGAGAGCCTCATTATTCCAGGAAAGTTCAGAAGCAAGAGTACGGAATTGTATGGCGTACTCGCCAACGGAGGAATTACCCTGGACCAGGTTCAGCAGGGCAGTCTCAGCAGAAGAGGCTCGGGCAGGTTCCTCAAAGACACTTCGAATTTCCGAGAAGAAGGAGTGTACAGAGGCAGTGACGGGGTCATCACGGTCCCAGAGCGGTGTGGCCCATGACAGGGCTTTTCCAGACAGAAGGCTGACTACGAAAGCCACCTTAGACCTTTCAGTAGGAAACTGATCCGACATCATCTCCAGATGCAGGGAACATTGGGAAAGAAAGCCACGGCAAAACTTAGAGTCCCCATTAAATTTGTCCGGCAAAGACAGGCGGAGGCTAGGAGTGGCCACTCGCTGCGGAAGAGGTGCAGGAGCTGGCGGAGGAGATGGTTGCTGCTGCTGTAGCTGAGACTGAATCTGCTGTAGCTGCGACTGGAGTTGCTGAGTCATGGTGGTCAAGTACGACAGCTGGTGATCTTGTTGGGCAATCTGTCGGGCTTGCTGGGCGACCAGTGTGGGGAGGTCGGCGACAACAGGCAGAGGAACTTCAGCGGGATCCATGGCCGGATCTACTGTCACGATGCCGGCTGGCAGGAGGTGGATCCTCTGTGCCAGAGAGGGATAGCGAGGACCGTGCTAGTGGACCGGTTCTAAGACACTACAGGTTTTCACCAGAGCCCGCCGCAAAGCGGGATGGTCTTGCTGCGGCGGTAGTGACCAGGTCGTATCCACTAGCAACGGCTCACCTCTCTGGCTGCTGAAGATAGGCGAGGTACAAGGGAGTAGGCAGAAGCAAAGTCGGACGTAGCAGAAGGTCGGGGGCAGGCGGCAAGGTTCGTAGTCAGGGGAGATAGCAAAGTTCTGGTACACAGGGTATAAACACACAAAAACGCTTTCACTAGGCTCTAGGGCAACAAGATCCGGCCAGGAAGTGCAAGGGAGGAGACTAGATATAGCCAGGAAACAGATGGGAACCAATTAAGCTAATTGGGCCAGGCACCAATCATTGGTGCACTGGCCCTTTAAGTCTCAGGGAGCTGGCGCGCGCGCGCCCTAGAGAGCGGAGCCGCGCGCGCCAGCACATGACCGCAGGAGACGGGAACGGGTAAGTGACCTGGGATGCGATTCGCGAGCGGGCGCGTCCCGCTGTGCGAATCGCATCCCCAACGGCCATGACAGGGCAGCGCTCCCGGTCAGCGCTGACCGGGGAGCTGCAGGGAGAAAGGCGCCGTGAGCGCTCCGGGGAGGAGCGGGGACCCGGAGCGCTAGGCGTAACAGTACCGCTGGCTTAACTACAGTCTTTTTTTCTGGCTTGACTGCTGCTGACGATGGCTCCTCCTTCTGAATGGACACCGATCCCGGCACCGGGACACTCCCCCCCCTCACAGGGGAGTTCCCCGCAGTGCCCGCAGAACAAACTGTACTCGGGGGACCGCCCCCCGAGCACACGGACTCAACACTCTCTGGCACCCGGACACTCCCCCCCCTCACAGGGGAGTGCCCCGCGGCGCCAGTAGTGCCCACAGTACTCGGGGAACCGCCCCCCGAGCACACGGCAGCATAACTTGCCTCTGGCACTTGGACACGCCCCCTGCCACCCTGGGGCGGTCCTGCAGTGCCAGAGCTGCCCGGCATGAGCCCATCCTGCCCTTCCCTACCGACAGGATGGGTGGGCTTCACAACTATTGCGCCCTTAGCCGTTGCTGACGCCTTACTGTACTCCCCGTGCTGGCCCCGCTCCACCACAGGAACGGGGTCTGGCAGTTTGGGGGAGCCCGCAGCCTGAACCAGCTTTGCAGCTGGCCCAGACTGCTGGAAGGGGACAAATACATATTGTACCGTCTCCTTTGTCTTCCTTTTCTTGGACCTCTGCTTGACCACCACATCTTCACACTCCTCGTCCCCAAAGGTGAAATTCTGGAGGTGGGCTGGGGACTCCTGCATCACAATTGCCCTCAGCAGACCCCCAGCCTCACCCTCCACGTCATCCTCCTCACTCTCGCTTGGCGGAAGTGCCACCTGTCCAGCCTCAATGTAGCTGTCCTGGGTCTGGGTGTCAACTGGAGTAGCTACAACTCCCACACTTTCCTCCATCTTCTCCTCTTCACCACCATCCTCACTATCTTCGCCGCCACTACTCTCCCCATCATCCACCTCCACCTTACCTGGGGATTTCGTGGCGGCAAACCGATTGCTGTTGATCAGCTTCTCCTTGAAGAGACCGCTCCCCTCCAGTATCTCCGCTCTCCTCGCCTCCAGCTTCACAATCTCGCCTTTCAGTGATGTTATCCTCCTCTTCAGTTCTGGCTTGCTCTTTCTGGATCCTGTACTCATCAGACTCTGGGTCGCACGCAGATCCTCTCTGGCCATCCTCAGCTCCCTGCCGCGCTGCTTGTACTCCGCAAACCTTGCGGCCATGCGGGAGCAGTACGTGGAACTGGACTCGCCGGGCCCACTCTCCGACCACATCTCCACACTGCTTTTCCGTGCCCTTCTTCCACCAGTGGATCTCTGGCTGGCACCCGTAGCCTGGGTAGCAGAGCCTGCATTGCTGCAGACTCTGCCCGATCTTCTCCCGGCCGGAACAATGGCTGTCGAAGTTTTCACTCCACTTCCCGCCAGCCTGGAACGGGGAGTGGAGCCACGAGGCTCCATTGCAGGAGCTTCTTCCCCAGGAATCTGCCACAAACCTGGGGAAGGCTTGTTGGAAATCTCTGCTTGGCTCTGCTCTGCTGGAAGTCTCAGGAGACACACCCGCACACACCCTGCTGGGAGCTGTAACTCTTTTTATTATAAAAATGAAAAACAAATCTGATACAAAACATAAAACAAAAACAAGCTTAACCAGCTATAACAAACATAACATAAATAAAATTACAAAAACAAAATCTGCCTAACCGGCCAGCCCAAATTTACTAAAATATACTTTTACTTTTTTCACATACCAAAAAACTAAATATCACACTCAAACACGCATTCCAAAAAGAACATAAAAATAGCCCATCTTGGCTTATAAAAATATATAAAACATAAAATAAGCACTACTTGGCTATAAAACAAAAGAAAAGGAACATAAAGGTAGCACAACTTGGCTGTAACTCAAAAATGACCCTTACCCAGGGGAAAAAAAAAAAAAAAAAGTAAAAAAAAAAAATATTTCAGCACAACTTGCTAATAAATAACACTCTGCCTCACAGCCAGAGATCCACCGGTGAAAGAAGGGCAGGGAAAAGCAGCGCGGAGACGCGGCCGGAGAGAGGGCCCAAAGAGCCCAGCCCCACGCACCGCCCCCGCACGGCCGCAAGGCCCGCGAAGCACGCCCAGCACGGCAAGGAGCCAAGGACGGCCAGAGAGGATCTGCGCGCGGCCCAGAAACCGGCGAGAGCCGGACCCAAAAAGAGCAAGCCACAACCGAAGAAAAGGACAACACCGCCGAAAAGCGAGACCGCGAAGCCGGAGGCGAGGAGAACAGAGACACCGGAGGGGAGCAGCCCCCCCAAGGAGGAAAAAATAAAATATAAAATTTTATACACAAACATGTATACATGCATATACGCAAGCATACATATACATATATACATATATATATATATATATATATATATATACATACACATGTATATACACATAAACGCACACATATACATACACATAAACACATATGACATTACTTAACTACTGGCCCGACTGCACTATACACTATATAATATAAAACAATATAAATACAAAACCCAATATATACAAAACACAATATATACAAAACTTACTGAAAATACACAAAAATATACTACAGAAAACAACGGAAAACACCTACACTAAAACTGTCCCCTCACCCACACCACCCCTCCTGTACATGGGTCAGAGTCCATACCGTCCATACAGTTCTCAAAGTCCAGTCCTTAACTGACCCATGTCAGGACCCCAAAACACCACAAAACCACCACCCACAAATACACCCTCCCCACCTAACACTCCTCCCAACCAACTTATATACAAACTTATACATTCTGAACCACCACCCCCTTTAGGCCCAAGTTTGGTTGCCTGTAAGCCCTTCATACCATGTAAATTGAAAACAAAACAAAAAGCTAATGTGCACATGCATCAGCCCACCACCAGGGAGAAGGATGGCAGACCTGATACATAAATCATTTTATACTCTTTCCCTAACTCCCCCTACAATTCTCCCTAATTCTATCCCTACAATAAATCTGACCCTACCCTCACCCTATCTCTACCCCTATAACACTGCCCCTAACCAAAAATAAAAGGTACTCTACCCAAAAGGTTTAGTACCTAGGGCACATGAAATGAGAAACCTCTCCACAGGAGAGAAGCCCTACTGGTACCAAGACTGCCATACTCCAAAGACCTGATCTTCCCGAGGTCACCAGTGATGTTCCTACAGACCTCCACCTCGGAGAGGATTTTCTGTTGGGTCGACACTAAGCACCGTGCGTTCCACGTGTAGTACCTAACCACTAAACTGACTAAAAATAAAGTGCCCCGATCTCGGCCACCCAGGTTCCTGAATGCCCCATAAGCCCACTCCGGATAGGCAAGGCCGGCAAGTTGACTCCAGCCGATGGAAGCGCCCACCCTGTTGTAGACCCCTATGTTAAAGGGACAATGAAGCAGGAAGTGGTCCATGCTTTCCAGCGTGTCCCCGCACTCTTCTCGGGGACATCCCCGGTCATCAGAGTTCCTGTACTTCAGGTTGTCCCTCACATATAGCTTCCCCTGAAAGCAGCGCCAGGCCAAGTCCCAAAACTTCTGGGGGATCCTTTTCATGTTTAAAAGATACAACCCCTTCCTCAGATCCCGACCTGGGCAGTCCCTGAGCGCCAGAGGCTTCTGGAAGTGGGTCAACAGAACCCGTTTGTCAAGGAACTGCCTTGACTGGGTCCTGATCTCCCACACTCCCAGACCCCACCGACGTATCGCCTTCAGAGTCGGGGTAGCGTAAGCCAGAAGATATCCATGGGGCGTACGGAGGTCCTTCACTTGCCCTCCTGTCTCCCATTCCTGGAAGAAAGGCCGAAACCACTCCCTGCAGGAGAGTACCCACGGAGGAGCCCTCTCTGACCAGAGGTTCGAGATGTTAGCTTTCAAGAAGGTGTTCGTTAAGAACACCACGGGGTTTACCATAGATAAACCCCCTAGTCTCCTCGTGCGGTACGTAACCTCCCTCTTGACTAGGTTCAACCTGTTCCCCCATAACAGTTGGAAAAACAGGCTGTAGACCCTAGTGTAGTAAGCCTCTGGTAAGATACATACACTGCCCAGATAGATAAACAAGGGGAGCAGGTACGATTTGGTCAGGTGTACCCTTTCCCTGAGGGTCATAGACCAACCCTTCCACTGGTTCACCCTCTGAGTGGCATCCTGGAGCTTACCGTCCCAGTTTTTGGTGGGATAATCATCCTGGCCGAATGTGATGCCAAGAATTTTTGCTGACTCTTGGAGCTCTGGAAGGGTGTCCGGGAGATCAAACGTGGGATCTCCCCCTCCCAGCCAGAGACTTTCACACTTATCCCGGTTGATCTTGGACCCGGATGCCTCCGAGAAGCGGTCCACCTCTGACATCACCACATCGACCTCCTCTCGTGAGGAGACGAAAATAGTGACATCATCAGCGTACGCCACCACTCTCTGGGCGACATCCGGCTCCGCCAGAGTCATCCCGACTCCCGCCAACAGCCAACAATCTACCCTCCGGACGAAGGGATCGATTGCGAACACGTATAACAGCGGGCTCAAAGGACAACCCTGACGGACTCCGGACCCCACCTCAAAAGAGCGGCCAGACCAACCGTTCACCAGCGGGAAACTCTCTGCCCCTGCATATAAGGTGACAAGCCAATTCACAAAAGTACTCGGTAAGCCATATCTCAGGAGGACGGACCAGAGGTACTCGTGGTTCACCCGATCAAATGCTTTGGCCTGATCCAAGGACAGCATGTACCCCTTCCAGAGACCCGCACTACTCCGCTCCACTGCCTCCCTGACACTGAGGACAGCACTTAAGGTGCTTCGGCCTGGAACAGAGCAGTGCTGGGCCCCCGAAAGGAGCCGGGGTGCAAACTTCACCAACCGATTAAACAGTATCTTGGCCAGAAGCTTCCTGTCCGTATTGAGAAGAGCTATGGGCCTCCAATTCTCAATCCGGCTAGGATCTTTACCCTTTGACAGAAGAATCAGGGCTGACCTCCTCATTGACTTTGGCAGAGTGCCCGAGGAGAGACACTCATTGAATACCTCAGTCAAGAGGGGAGCTAAAGACTCCTTAAAGGTCCTGTACCACTCGGATGTTAAGCCATCCGGACCTGGCGACTTCTTGGGGGCGAGTCCCTCGATCGCCAGTCTCACTTCCTCTTCCCTGATTTCTTCTGCCAAAACATCAAGAGAGGGGTCTACCCCTGGCTCAGGAATAGTTTCAGCCAGGAAAGCCGACATCCCATTTCGATCTAGATCCTTCCTTCCCAAGAGGTGCGAGTAGAAGGATCTGACGACCTCCAGGATCCCTGATCTGGACCGATTCAGAGATCCCGTACTATCAATCAGTCCTGAGACCACTTTACTACTCACTGACATCTTACAGTTCTTGTAAGGGTCGGGCGAGCGGTACCTCCCGTAATCCCTCTCAAAAACCAAAGATGCGTGCCTATCGTACTGACACCCCATCAGCAAGGATTTCACTCTGGAGATATCCTCCCGGCTACCTCCAGTCGAGACAAGGAGCTCGAGTTTCCTCCTCAGACCCTGATACAGGTGGTACCTATTCAGGGACCTGAGGCTCGAGAGCTGGCGGAAGAACCCCGCAACCCGCTTCTTGAATATCTCCCACCACTCTGACTTACTACTACAAAAGTCCAGTAAAGGTACCTGACTCTGAAGAAAATCCTCAAAAGACTGTCTTATCTCTGCTTCCTCCAGGAGGGACGAATTCAGCTTCCAATAACCTTTACCCATCCGGGGGGTCTCTGAAACATTCAAGGAAAACAAAATCATACAGTGATCGGAGAATTCCACCTCAACCACGGACACTGCGGAAGAGACGGCTTCCTCCTTTAAATAAAACCTGTCTATCCTAGACCTGCAGCTACCTCGATGATAGGTGAAACCCACGTGGCCTGAGGGGCTCCGGATGTGGGCGTCCTCTAGGCGAGCTTCCCTAACTATATTATTGAGGGCCACGCTATCGTAAGCCAGCGGACCATTGGAACCTCTCCTATCTTGGGACCTCGTGACATTATTGAAGTCCCCTCCAAAAATCACTTGCCGGCTAGTAAAAAGGAAGGGCTTAATCCTCATAAAGAGATCTTTGCGGCCCCACTTGGTTTGTGGGGCGTAGATGTTAATGAGCCGGAGCTCTTGCCCCTTCATGAGGACATCTAAGATCAGGCACCTCCCCATTTCTAACTCAATAACCCGTCGGCATTCAACCGGAGCGGTAAAAAGGACCGCCACCCCACTATACGGCTCAGCCGCAAGAGACCAGTGGGAGGGCCCGCGCCTCCACTCTCTTCTGGCTTTTACCAGGGAGGCTAGATCTGACAACCTGGTCTCTTGCAGATACAAAATGTCGGCTTCAACACGGCCGAGAAAATCAAAGGCCGCGAATCTAGCCGTATCAGACTTTATGCTGGCACAGTTAATGGATGCCAGCGTCAATGGGGTGAGTGCCGCCATCATGGGTGATTAAGTTAGACGGCCTCACCTTTATTTCTTCTTCCCCTTCTTCTTCGTGCCCTCATCCCCAGAAGAAGAAGAAAGGGCATGACCGCTTTTACCCCTTTTTTGGACTCACTCTGGTCCATATGGTCCCCGTCTCCGTCCGACCCCGGTCTAGCCCTGGCCTCCGAGGAAGGTGCCTCAACAGGACAGGGCCCAGTTCCCCCCAGAGGCTCTCTCTCCCTAGGCACCTCGCCCTCACCTTCCCCCTCCAAGGAGGGGGAGGAGATGTTATCAAGGACGAGGTACCGGTTCGACAGGTCAACCAGAGGGGGGGCAGTCAGGCTTCCGCTTTGGACCCGGCCCGCAGCACGAGGGAGAGAGGGCTTGGACCTCTTCTTTCTCCCTTTTCTTTTGCCCTTTTCTTTCTTTTTGGCCTTCTCTACACTCTCCTCATCCACACTTTCATAGTGGGAGGAATCGGAAGAGTCGGCCATATTGCCCTCCTCTTCGCCCAGTCTCCTGACCTCCTCATCCAGCACGTCCTCCTCCAGGGCTTCAGTAATTTCAGGGCCAGCTTCAGGAGCAGGGGCCGGAGCTACCCCCGTCACTTGGGCACTCTCCTGCTCCCTACTCCTCCTCCGATTTTCCTCCCGCCTTAGTTTGGCGGGGCCCTTCTTCCTCACTAGCCCTGGTGCGCCCCCATCCCTGCTCGTACCCTCTCCAGCCGAGGCAACTTCACAGCTCTCCCCAGCCGGAGCGGCCGCCGCACGGGCGAAGGCGCTAGGACAACGGCTGAAAGGGTGCCCGAGGACACCACACAGATGGCAGCGGATCTGCCTACAGGATGCGGCCAGATGACCCACCCCACCACACAAAGCACAGACCTGTACAGTACAGGCTGCGCTAAAATGGGTGGGGCTACCGCACCTGTGACAGACCTTAGGCTGCCCCTGGTAGAAGACCTGGATCCTGTCACGTCCAAGGAAGGCGGCTGACGGAATGTGGGCAACCGTACTCCCTGAACGCCTGAGTTTGACGGAAAACGTCCAGGCCCCGGACCAGATCCCGTGCTCATCAATGTTTTTCTTGGGCATGTCCGTCACATCCCCATACCGACCGAGCCAGGTCATGATGTCGTAACAAGAAAGTGACTCGTTACGGGTCAAAACGGTCACCTTCTTGACTGAGTTCTGACGGGAAATTGCCTTTACGGCAAAATCCCGCCAGCCGGGCTCGTTCTTCGCCACCTCGTAGTTTGACCAGAAGAGTTCGAGACCCTCTGGCCGAACGAAACTGACGTCAAACTCGGACGTACCGTAGGGGTGGATCAGGGCAAAGATGTCACTCGCCCTGAATTCCATCTGGAGGAGGAGCTCAACCACTTTAGCGCGAGGTGGGCACGCATCCTCACCCCTCCAAATCAGACGGACCACATTCCTGCGGTTATTGTCCTGCCCGGTTGTCGGGAGGGACCAGACCACCTCCCCATTCTGCTCTCGGAAAGCCCCCAAACCGTGCCTCTCTATCCAAAAAGACAGGTCGACCTCACCCCTTCCCTCTACCTGGATCGACCTGTCTCCCCTACGCAGAGCCTCCAGGAGGCGCTGTTGCAAGTAACCCCCGGGGACGGACGGAGACGGGGACCCCCCTGGACCCCCAGCAGTGACATTAGCATAGCTCCTAGGAGCAGTCACTGCCGGGGGGGCAGCCGGGCCAGACCCAGACCCAGACCCAGAACCACCATTCACACCACCACTCATATCATCCTTTTTTCCATCCATACCACTACTCCCACCAACATTCACTCCACTGACACTCCTCTCATCCACAAAACTACTACACTCAGCATTCTCACTCATACCCTGCCTAACTGATTCTGGGCTGGCTGGGAATTGTAGTACTGCTGGCTTAACTACATTCTTTTTTTCCGGCTTGGTTGCTGCTGCTGATGATGGTTCCTCCTGACTGGGCAATGATCCAGGCACCGGGACACTCCCCCCCCTCACAGGGGAGTTCCCCGCAGTGCCCGCAGAACAAACTGTACTCGGGGGACCGCCCCCCGAGCACACGGACTCAACGCTCTCTGGCGCCCGGACACTCCCCCCCCCTCACAGGGGAGTGCCCCGCGGCGCCAGTAGTGCCCACAGTACTCGGGGAACCGCCCCCCGAGCACACGGCAGCGTAACTCTCCTCTGGCACTTGGACACGCCCCCTGCCACCCTGGGGCGGTCCTGCAGTGCCAGAGCTGCCCGGCATGAGCCCATCCTGCCCTTCCCTACCGACAGGATGGGTGGGCTTCACAACTATTGCGCCCTTAGCCTTTCCTGACGCCTTACTGTACTCCCCGTGCTGGCCCCGCTCCACCACAGGAACGGGGTCTGGCAGTTTGGGGGAGCCCGCAGCCTGAACCAGCTTTGCAGCTGGCCCAGACTGCTGGAAGGGGACAAATACATATTGTACCGTCTCCTTTGTCTTCCTTTTCTTGGACCTCTGCTTGACCACCACATCTTCACACTCCTCGTCCCCAAAGGTGAAATTCTGGAGGTGGGCTGGGGACTCCTGCATCACAATTGCCCTCAGCAGACCCCCAGCCTCACCCTCCACGTCATCCTCCTCACTCTCGCTTGGCGGAAGTGCCACCTGTCCAGCCTCAATGTAGCTGTCCTGGGTCTGGGTGTCACCTTGAGTAGCTACAACTCCCACACTTTCCTCCATCTTCTCCTCTTCACCACCATCCTCACTATCTTCGCAGCCACTACTCTCCCCATCATCCACCTCCACCTTACCTGGGGATTTCGTGGCGGCAAACCGATTGCTGTTGATCAGCTTCTCCTTGAAGAGACCGCTCCCCTCCAGTATCTCCGCTCTCCTCGCCTCCAGCCTCACAATCTCACCCTTCAGCGATGTTATCCTCTTCTTCAGTTCTGGCTTGCTCTTTCTGGATCCGGTACTCATCAGACTCTGGGTCGCACGCAGATCCTCTCTGGCCATCCTCAGCTCCTTGCCGCGCTGCTCGTACTCCGCAAACCTTGCGGCCATGCGGGAGCAGTACGTGGAACTGGACTCGCCGGGCCCACTCTCCGACCACATCTCCACACTGCTTTTCCTTGCCCTTCTTCCACCAGTGGATCTCTGGCTGGCACCCGTAGCCTGGGTAGCAGAGCCTGCATTGCTGCAGACTCTGCCCGATCTTCTCCCGGCCGGAACAATGGCTGTCGAAGTTTTCACTCCACTTCCCGCCAGCCTGGAACGGGGAGTGGAGCCACGAGGCTCCATTGCAGGAGCTTCTTCCCCAGGAATCTGCCACAAACCTGGGGAAGGCTTGTTGGAAATCTCTGCTTGGCTCTGCTCTGCTGGAAGTCTCAGGAGACACACCCGCACACACCCTGCTGGGAGCTGTAACTCTTTTTATTATAAAAATGAAAAACAAATCTGATACAAAACATAAAACAAAAACAAGCTCAACCAGCTATAACAAACATAACATAAATAAAATTACAAAAACAAAATCTGCCTAACCGGCCAGCCCAAATTTACTAAAATATACCTTTACTTTTTTCCTCATACCAAAAGACAAAAAACACACACAAACACTCATTCCAAAAAAAAAAAAGAACATAAAAATAGCCCAACTTGGCTTAAAAAAATTATAAAACATAAAATAAAGCACGACTTGGCTATAAAACAAAAGAAAAGGAACATAAAAGTAGCACAACTTGGCTGTAACTCAAAAATTACCCTTACCCAGGGAAAAAAAAAAAAAAAAAAAAAAAAAAAAAATTATTTTATAATATTTCGGCACAACTTGCTACTAAATAACACTCTGCCTCCCAGCCAGAGATCCACCGGTGAAAGAAGGGCAGGGAAAAACAGCGCGGAGACGCGGCCGGAGAGAGGGCCCAAAGAGCCCAGCCCCACGCACCGCCCCCGCACGGCCGCAAGGCCCGCGAAGCACGCCCAGCACGGCAAGAAGCCGAGGACGGCCAGAGAGGACCCGCGCACGGCCCAGAAACCGGCGAGCGCCGGACCCAAAAAGAGCAAGCCAGAAGCAAAGAAGAGGACAACACCGCCGAAAAGCGAGACCGCGAAGCCGGAGGCGAGGAGAGCAGAGACACCAGAGGGGAGCAGCCCCCCCAAGGAGGAAAAAATTAAATATAAAATTTTATACACAAACATGTATTTAACATGCATATACGCAAGCATACACATACACACATATATATATATATATATACATACACATGTATATACACATAAACGCACACATATATATACACATAAACACATATGACACCACTTAACTACTGACCCGACTGCCACTATACACTATATAATATAAAATAATATAAAACAATATAAATACAAAACACAATATATACAAAAATCACTGAAAATACACAAAAATATACTACAGAAAATAACGGAAAGCACCTACACTAAAACTGTCCCCTCACCCACACCACCCCTCCTGTACATGGGTCAGAGTCCATACCGTCCATACCGTTCTCAAAGTCCAGTCCTTCACTGACCCATGTCAGGACCCCAAAACACCACAAAACCACCACCCACAAATACACCCTCCCCACCTAACACTCCTCCCAACCAACTTATATACAAACTTATACATTCTGAACCACCACCCCTTTTAGGCCCAAGTTTGGTTGCCTGTAAGCCCTTCATACCATGTCCACTAAAAACAAAACAAAAAGCTAATGTGTACATGCATCAGCCCACCACCAGGGAGAAGGATGGCAGACCTGATACATAAATCATTTTATACTCTTTCCCTAACTCCCCCTACAATTCTCCCTAATTCTATCCCTACAAGAAATCTGACCCTGCCCTCACCCTATCTCTACCCCTATAACAACCCCTAACCAAAAATAAAAGGTACTCTACCCAAAAGGTTTAGTACCTAGGGCACATGAAATGAGAAACCTCTCCACAGGAGAGAAGCCCTACTGGTACCAAGACTGCCATACTCCAAAGACCTGATCTTCCCGAGGTCACCAGTGATGTTCCTACATACCTCCACCTCGGAGAGGATTTTCTGTTGGGTCGACACTAAGCACCGTGCGTTCCACGTGTAGTACCTAACCACTAAACTGACTAAGAATAAAGTGCCCCGATCTCGGCCACCCAGGTTCCTGAATGCCCCATAAGCCCACTCCGGATAGGCAAGGCCGGCAAGTTGACTCCAGCCGATGGAAGCGCCCACCCTGTTATAGACCCCTATGTTAAAGGGACAATGAAGCAGGAAGTGGTCCATGCTTTCCAGCGTGTCCCCGCACTCTTCTCGGGGACATCCCCGGTCATCAGAGTTCCTGTACTTCAGGTTGTCCTTTACACATAGCTTCCCCTGAAAGCAGCGCCAGGCCAAGTCCCAAAACTTCTGGGGGATCCTTTTCATGTTTAAAAGATACAACCCCACCCTCAGATCCCGACCTGGGCAGTCCCTGAGCGCCAGAGGCTTCTGGAAGTGGGTCAACAGAACCCGTTTGTCAAGGAACTGCCTTGACTGGGTCCTGATCTCCCACACTCCCAGACCCCACCGACGTATCGCCTTCAGAGTCGGGGTAGCGTAAGCCGGAAGATATCCATGTGGTGTACGGAGGTCCTTCACTTGCCCTCCTGTCCCCCATTCCTGGAAGAAAGGCCGAAACCACTCCTTGCAGGAGAGTACCCACGGAGGAGCCCTCTCTTTCCAGAGGTTTGCAATGTTGGCTTTCAAGAAGGTGTTCGTTAAGAACACCACGGGGTTTACCATAGATAAACCCCCTAGTCTCCTCGTGCGGTACGTAACCTCCCTCTTGACTAGGTTCAACCTGTTCCCCCATAACAGTTGGAAAAACAGGCTGTAGACCCTAGTGTAGTAAGCCTCTGGTAAGATACATACACTGCCCAGATAGATAAACAAGGGGAGCAGGTACGATTTGATCAGGTGTACCCTTTCCCTGAGGGTCATAGACCAACCCTTCCACTGGTTCACCCTCTGAGTGGCATCCTGGAGCTTACCATCCCAGTTTTTGGTGGGATAATCATCCTGGCCGAATGTGATGCCCAGAATTTTTGCTGACTCTTGGAGCCCTGGAAGGGTGTCAGGGAGATCAAACGTGGGATCTCCCCCTCCCAGCCAGAGACTTTCACACTTATCCCGGTTGATCTTGGACCCGGATGCCTCCGAGTAGCGGTCCACCTCTGACATCACCACATCGACCTCCTCCCGTGAGGAGACGAAAATAGTGACATCATCAGCGTACGCCACCACTCTCTGGGCGACATCCGGCTCCGCCAGAGTCATCCCGACTCCCGCCAACGGCCCACAATCTACCCTCCGGACGAAGGGATCGATTGCGAACACGTATAACAGCGGGCTCAAAGGACAACCCTGACGGACCCCGGACCCCACCTCAAAAGAGCGGCCAGACCAACCGTTCACCAGCGGGAAACTCTCTGCCCCTGCATATAAGGTGACAAGCCAATTCACAAAAGTACTCGGTAAGCCATATCTCAGGAGGACGGACCAGAGGTACTCGTGGTTCACCCGATCAAATGCTTTGGCCTGATCCAAGGACAGCATGTACCCCTTCCAGAGACCCGCACTACTCCGCTCCACTGCCTCCCTGACACTGAGGACAGCACTTAAGGTGCTTCGGCCCGGAACAGAGCAGTGCTGGGCCCCCGAAAGGAGCCGGGGTGCAAACTTCACCAACCGATTAAACAGTATCTTGGCCAGAAGCTTCCTGTCCGTATTGAGAAGAGCTATGGGCCTCCAATTCTCAATCCGGCTAGGATCTTTACCCTTTGACAGAAGAATCAGGGCTGACCTCCTCATTGACTTTGGTAGAGTGCCCGAGGAGAGACACTCATTGAATACCTCAGTCAAGAGGGGAGCTAAAGACTCCTTAAAGGTCCTGTACCACTCGGATGTTAAGCCATCCGGACCTGGTGACTTCTTGGGGGCAAGCCCCTCGATCGCCAGTCTCACTTCCTCTTCCCTGATTTCTTCTGCCAAAACATCAAGAGAGGGGTCTACCCCTGGCTCAGGAATAGTTTCAGCCAGGAAAGCCGACATCCCGTCTCGATTTAGATCCTTCCTTCCCAAGAGGTGCGAGTAGAAGGATCTGACGACCTCCAGGATCCCTGATCTGGACCGATTCAGAGATCCCGTACTATCAATCAGTCCTGAGACCACTTTACTACTCACTGACATCTTACAGTTCTTGTAAGGGTCGGGCGAGCGGTACCTCCCGTAATCCCTCTCAAAAACCAAAGATGCGTGCCTATCGTACTGACACCTCATCAGCAAGGATTTCACTCTGGAGATATCCTCCCGGCTACCTCCAGTCGAGACAAGGAGCTCGAGTTTCCTCCTCAGACCCCGATACAGGCGGTACCTATTCAGGGACCTGAGGCTCGAGAGCTGGCGGAAAAACCCCGCAACCCGCTTCTTGAATATCTCCCACCACTCTGACTTACTACTACAAAAGTCCAGTAAAGGTACCTGACTCTGAAGAAAGTCCTCAAAGGACTGTCTTATCTCCGCTTCCTCCAGGAGGGACGAATTCAGCTTCCAATAACCTTTACCCATCCGGGGGGTCTCTGAAACATTCAAGGAAAACAAAATCATACAGTGATCGGAGAATTCCACCTCAACCACGGACACTGCGGAAGAGACGGCTTCCTCCTTTAAATAAAACCTGTCTATCCTAGACCTGCAGCTACCTCGATGATAGGTGAAACCCACGTGGCCTGAGGGGCTCCGGATGTGGGCATCCTCTAGGCGAGCTTCCCTAACTATATTATTGAGGGCCACGCTATCGTAAGCCAGCGGACCATTGGAACCTCTCCTATCTTGGGACCTCGTGACATTATTGAAGTCCCCTCCAAAAATCACTTGCCGGCTAGTAAAAAGGAAGGGCTTAATCCTCATAAAGAGATCTTTGCGGCCCCACTTGGTTTGTGGGGCGTAGATGTTAATGAGCCGGAGCTCTTGCCCCTTCATGAGGACATCTAAGATCAGGCACCTCCCCATTTCTAACTCAATAACCCGTCGGCATTCAACCGGAGCGGTAAAAAGGACCGCCACCCCACTATACGGCTCAGCCGCAAGAGACCAGTGGGAGGGCCCGCGCCTCCACTCTCTTCTGGCTTTTACCAGGGAGGCTAGATCTGACAACCTGGTCTCTTGCAGATACAAAATGTCGGCTTCAACACGGCCGAGAAAATCAAAGGCTGCGAATCTAGCCGTATCCGACTTTATGCTGGCACAGTTAATGGATGCCAGCGTCAATGGGGTGAGTGCCGCCATCATGGGTGATTAAGTTAGACGGCCTCACCTTTATTTCTTCTTCCCCTTCTTCTTCGTGCCCTCATCCCCAGAAGAAGAAGAAAGGGCAGGACCACTTTTAACCCTTTTTTTGGATTCGCTCTGATCCATATGGTCCCCGTCTCCGTCCGACCCCGGTCTAGCCCTGCCCTCCGAGGAAGGTGCCTCAACAGGACAGGGCCCAGTTCCCCCCAGAGGCTCTCTCTCCCTAGGCACCCCGCCCTCACCTTCCCCCTCCAAGGAGGGGGAGGAGATGTTATCAAGGACGAGGTACCGGTTTGACAGGTCAACCAGAGGGGGGGCAGTCAGGCTTCCGCTTTGGACCCGGCCCGCAGTACGAGGGAGAGAGGGCTTGGACCTCTTCTTTCTCCCTTTCCTTTTGCCCTTGTCTTTCTTTTTGGCCTTCTCTACACTCTCCTCATCCACACTTTCATAGTGGGAGGAATCGGAAGAGTCGGCCATATTGCCTTCCTCTTCGCCCAGTCTCCTGACCTCCTCATTCAGCACGTCCTCCTCCAGGGCTTCAGTCATTTCAGGGCCAGCTTCAGGAGCAGGGGCCGGAGCTACCCCCGTCACTTGGGCACTCTCCTGCTCCCTACTCCTCCTCCGATTTTCCTCCCGCCTTAGTTTGGCGGGGCCCTTCTTCCTCACTAGCCCTGGTGCGCCCCCATCCCTGCTCGTACCCTCTCCAGCCGAGGCAACCTCACAGCTCTCCCCAGCCGGAGCGGCCGCCGCACGGGCGAAGGCGCTAGGACAACGGCTGAAAGGGTGCCCGAGGACACCACACAGATGGCAGCGGATCTGCCTACAGGATGCGGCCAGATGACCCACCCCACCACACAAAGCACAGACCTGTACAGTACAGGCTGCGCTAAAATGGGTGGGGCTACCGCACCTGTGACAGACCTTAGGCTGCCCCTGGTAGAAGACCTGGATCCTGTCACGTCCAAGGAAGGCGGCTGACGGAATGTGGGCAACCGTACTCCCTGAACGCCTGAGTTTGACGGAAAACGTCCAGGCCCCGGACCAGATCCCGTGCTCATCAATGTTTTTCTTGGGCATGTCCGTCACATCCCCATACCGACCGAGCCAGGTCATGATGTCGTAACAAGAAAGTGACTCGTTACGGGTCAAAACGGTCACCTTCTTGACCGAGTTCTGACGGGAAATTGCCTTTACGGCAAAATCCCGCCAGCCGGGCTCGTTCTTCGCCACCTCGTAGTTTGACCAGAAGAGTTCGAGACCCTCTGGCCGAACGAAGCTGACGTCAAACTCGGACGTACCGTAGGGGTGGATCAGGGCAAAGATGTCACTCGCCCTGAATTCCATCTGGAGGAGGAGCTCAACCACTTTAGCGCGAGGTGGGCATGCATCCTCACCCCTCCAAATCAGACGGACCACATTCCTGCGGTTATTGTCCTGCCCGGTTGTCGGGAGGGACCAGACCACCTCCCCATTCTGCTCTCGGAAAGCCCCCAAACCGTGCCTCTCTATCCAGAAAGACAGGTCGACCTCACCCCTTCCCTCTACCTGGATCGACCTGTCTCCCCTACGCAGAGCCTCCAGGAGGCGCTGTTGCAAGTAACCCCCGGGGATGGACGGAGACGGGGACCCCCCTGGACCCCCGGCAGCGACATTAGCATAGCTCCTAGGAGCAGTCACTGCCGGGGGGGCAGCCGGGCCAGACCCAGACCCAGAACCACCATTCACACCACCACTCACATCATCCTTTTTTCCATCCATACCACTACTCCCACCAACATTCACTCCACTGACACTCCTCTCATCCACAACACTACTACACTCAGCATTCTCACTCATACCCTGCCTGACTGATTCTGGGCTGGCTGGGAATTGTAGTACCGCTGGCTTAACTACAGACTTTTTTTCTGGCTTGACTGCTGCTGACGATGGCTCCTCCTTCTGAATGGACACCGATCTTGGCACCGGGACACTCCCCCCCCTCACAGGGGAGTGCCCCGCAGTGCCCACAGAACAAACTGTACTCGGGGGACCGCCCCCCGAGCACACGGACTCAACGCTCTCTGGCGCCCGGACACTCCCCCCCCTCACAGGGGAGTGCCCCGCGGCGCCAGTAGTGCCCACAGTACTCGGGGAACCGCCCCCCGAGCACACGGCAGCGTAACTCTCCTCTGGCACTTGGACACGCCCCCTGCCACCCTGGGGCGGTTCTGCAGTGCCAGAGCTGCCCGGCATGAGCCCATCCTGCCCTTCCCTACCGACAGGATGGGTGGGCTTCACAACTATTGCGCCCTTAGCCGTTGCTGACGCCTTACTGTACTCCCCGTGCTGGCCCCGCTCCACCTCAGGAACGGGGTCTGGCAGTTTGGGGGAGCCCGCAGCCTGAACCAGCTTTGCAGCTGGCCCAGACTGCTGGAAGGGGACAAATACATATTGTACCGTCTCCTTTGTCTTCCTTTTCTTGGACCTCTGCTTTACCACCACATCTTCACACTCCTCGTCCCCAAAGGTGAAATTCTGGAGGTGGGCTGGGGACTCCTGCATCACAATTGCCCTCAGCAGACCCCCAGCCTCACCCTCCACGTCATCCTCCTCACTCTCGCTTGGCGGAAGTGCCACCTGTCCAGCCTCAATGTAGCTGTCCTGGGTCTGGGTGTCACCTGGAGTAGCTACAACTCCCACACTTTCCTCCATCTTCTCCTCTTCACCACCATCCTCACTATCTTCACCGCCACTACTCTCCCCATCATCCACCTCCACCTTACCTGGGGATTTCGTGGCGGCAAACCGATCGCTGTTGATCAGCTTCTCCTTGAAGAGACCGCTCCCCTCCAGTATCTCCGCTCTCCTCGCCTCCAGCTTCACAATCTCGCCCTTCAGCGATGTTATCCTCTTCTTCAGTTCTGGCTTGCTCTTTCTGGATCCTGTACTCATCAGACTCTGGGTCGCACGCAGATCCTCTCTGGCCATCCTCAGCTCCTTGCCGCGCTGCTCGTACTCCGCAAACCTTGCGGCCATGCGGGAGCAGTACGTGGAACTGGACTCGCCGGGCCCACTCTCCGACCACATCTCCACACTGCTTTTCCGTGCCTTTCTTCCACCAGTGGATCTCTGGCTGGCACCCGTAGCCTGGGTAGCAGAGCCTGCATTGCTGCAGACTCTGCCCGATCTTCTCCCGGCCGGAACAATGGCTGTCGAAGTTTTCACTCCACTTCCCGCCAGCCTGGAACGGGGAGTGGAGCCACGAGGCTCCATTGCAGGAGCTTCTTCCCCAGGAATCTGCCACAAACCTGGGGAAGGCTTGTTGGAAATCTCTGCTTGGCTCTGCTCTGCTGGAAGTCTCAGGAGACACACCCGCACACACCCTGCTGGGAGCTGTAATCACTGTCTATGTAGAGGACAGGAGCTTCTTCAAGGTCCTGTACAGTACACACAATGTCCTAAAAAAAAGTAAAATGGAACAACCCTTACTTGGTGTCCAAAGGAGCAGCTAATTGTGGCACAGGTAAAGAATACAGAACATGTTATACCTCCCTGTAATGTTGGGGGCGCTACCAGGGGAGCTGAAGCATATGCTTCAGTAATACAGGTGTTTTACCAGTGAATGCCCATTGGTCAGATCTGGTCTGTCCCAGTCTGGTAGCATTGTATGTTGTGTATGGTTTCAAGTTACAATGGTCCAGAAAAGACCATTGTATGTGCAAAATATTGTAACCATAGGCCATTGTAAGTGCAGTACTCCTTTTCTGGCCTCTGAATACATACACTGCCCCCAACAGAGATGTTCTCTTATCAGCCACCCTTCCTAAAATGACCACTGTAGTTCCATGCATAGGTTTTTCTAGGGCCTCTTGTTGAGACACTGAGACATGGCCCTAGGAATTTTGTTCATTTCTGCATTGCTGTGTGATTATGTAATACTTGTTATGTAAATGTTCTTCATGTTGAGAAAATGTAATAGAGAGCTTTCTGTTTTGATTTTGCCATTTTTATTAACACTTTAATGATATGCCTTTTTATGGCAGCTCAGCGTGATTGCATATAGAGCGGGATCACAAGCTGAGTCCACTCTATATGTGGCAGGTATTGGCTTTTATATACCTGTAAGGCTGGGTTCACATATATCAGTCATCCGAAAGAGTTTCCCTCCGGCGTGCACCGGATGGAAACTGATGCTAGAACTGATCCCATTCATTTGAATGGGACAGTTCACAATCATCCAGCGTCTCAATTTTGACGCCGGATGGTTGGACATGCCGGAGGGCACCAGACAGGGGAAGGCAGCTTGCTGGGTTCCCCTGTCCATTGCCCAGAAAAAATGGACGCTGCATGCCATACAACTTGTGGCATCAGTTGCGTTGAGATTTAGGCTGAGTTCACCTATGCCGGATGCTAGACATATGTGAACCCAGCCTTAGTGATAAACCTGCAATTACCACATCGGACTTAAAGGGGTACTCCACCTCTAGACATCTTATCCCCTATCCGCCGCTGGGGACCCCCGCATTCTACCATGCAGCACCCACCTGTGACGGCTTCCGGAACCGCTGAAGGCCCTCAGGCTGATACCATCCCGACCACGAGAACGGAAGATCGTGACATCATGACTCCGCCCCCGTGTGACGTCATACCCGCTCCCTCAATGCAAGTCTATGGGAGGGTCTAAACCAGAAAAAGCCATCACTGATAAATTGTAGCACACCCAGTATGATTAATTGAAAATGTTTATTGATACAAAAAATACATTAGAACATGCAATTGCACACAAGAAAGAAATTAAAAGCAATAAAGTCTCTGGCTTACTAAAGCCAGCACACAACTTAGGGGAAGGGCCATGAACCCCCTCTCCTACCTGACACCTGTCCTCAGTAATGCAATAAACGACCTGAGTGTCGGGTCTGCGGATTATATACAAGAACAGTAATGCAGAAAGCAATGATATCAATATGGGGTATGTATCACAATAATAATATAGCCAACCATACACTAACTGACTGCAACATTGCACTGTGCTAGGTTACCACACAAACCAGACATCAAGGGCCAAATAAAGATGGAGGAGTAAAGGAGGACGGGGTCACCAGATCCCCACGTGTTCAGTTGCCACACAAGGGCAACTTCCTCAGGGGTGGTTGTATGAGAAGACATTTGAGTATTCATAGATACTTTAATTAATGAACATACCTGACTAGTGTTCCCAATCTGGCCTCCATCTAAAATGCCATCTAAGCTTCCGGTCTGAAGATGTAATCACTGCCCTTCCGGAAGTTGCTATGCTCCAAGTGAAGCGCACAGTGGAACGCACTGTCTTAGACATGGCGTGCATGCAACTTCCGGTTGGAGGGTGTAGTCACCGCCCCTCCGGAAGTTCCTGCGTTCCAAATAGAGCGCATGTTGGAACGCACCGTCACTGACGTAACGTGTGTATTGTGAAAAACACTATCCATGCGCTCAACGTGCGTTCGGATCATAGAACGCACGGTGAAACGCATGACGTTTCGGGCGCATGCGCACCACCGTCGAGCTGCGCCACCCCAAACCCAAGCACACGCCCACGGAGCCAATTCGTGCGTGCATGTCCAGACAGGGGAGGCGCCGCCCACCGCCCCACCAGCCCTCATTCATTTTTTCACTGGGTAGCACCCCGCTTGCACTAGGTTGAGCCCCTCCTGTCTTTTTGTGAGTCTATGGGAGGGGGCGTGACAGAGGGCCTCCAGCAGTTCCGGAAGCCGTTACAGGTGGGTGCCGCATGGTACAATGCGAGGGGTCCCCAGCGGCGGGACCCCCGCCATAAGACATCTTATCCCCTTTACTTTGGATAGGGGATAAGATGTCTAGGGGTGGAGTACCCCTTTAAGTCCAATCCCAGAAGTTTAACCCTCTGTGATCAAATACAGATTGTAGCATACAGAGACTTAAAGGGGTACTCCGCTGCTCAGCGTTCTGAGCAATAGGTTCTGAACGCTTAGAGCCGACACCAAGGGCTCATGACATCATGGCCGAGTCTCCTCGTGTCATCAAGCCCTGCCCCCTAAATGCAAGTCTATGGAAATTTTGGACATTTTTTTCCAAACACTGAGCATCAAAGTACCCCTTTGGGTGATGTCACGTGATGTCACGAGCCCCCGGAGCCAGGTCTAACTCACACCTGTATGAGGCCCAATCAGCACCCCCATGACATAATAGCAGGCTGCCAATTGGCTACTATAATTTGTTTATACAATCTGCTTTAGGTAGGCTTTGGTAGCAGAGCGTTGATTGAACTGTATATAATATACATATATATAAGTAATGTATTTTGCTTAAAAAAGTCAGAGTGGATTGGGGGGGGGGGGGGGCTAAAAAAAAATAGTAAAAAGGAATGTTTTTAAAACATAAATGCCCCATATAAAAAAAAGTTTAAATCAACCCCCTTTTGATTTTTTTTTTTTTTTACATATTTGGTGTCATCTCATGTAAAAATATCCAAACTATTAAAATCTATATTATTTATCCCACTTTGTGAACTTTTAAAATTATTTTACATCATAATAAATAAAAAATATAATTAAAAAAATTACCAAAAAGTCTAAATGACACCAAAATGGTACCAATAAAAAGTACAGATAATGGCACATAAAAGAGCCCTCATACAACTTCATAGACAAAAATAAGGTTATAGGGATTAGAACATTTTTATTTTTCTTATTTAAATTTTAAAGTGCTTTTTTTTTTAACCCCTAGAGCATGCAGGGTGCAGAGGACACTGGTTGCCTGGGACTTGATGCACCAGGACATGCATGCATGTCCTACATCCCGTTGTGGCTATAAAACGAGTGTGGAAGCTACACTCGCATCATAGACCTTGGATCACAGCTCCAGAGACCCGCCTGTAATGGCAGACATCAGCGATCTTACTGATGTCCGCCTTTTAATCCTCAGATACCATGATCAATATTGATAACGGCATCTGCGGCAATGTGGAGGTTCCTGTGGCCGATCTGATCACCCGTGGCACGGCCGCGAGGATCAGATCAGTTAATATGTTGGACAGAGATCTCCTTACCTGCCTCCAGACGTCATCATGGGGTCTTCTTCACTGGTCTGCCTATGCATAGCACTAATCAGTATTTGCAATCTAAAGATTGCAATAAATAGTTCCCTGTGGGGACTAAGAAAGTGTAAAAAAACAAAAAGTAAAATAGTTTTAATAAAAGAGAACAAGCCCCTCCCCCAATTCATTTTTTCCCCTCTTTTCCCATTTTCAAAAAAAAGTAAACAATAAAAATAAATCAACATACTTGGTATTGCCGTGTGTGTAGCTGTCCGATCTATTAAATATAATGTTAATGACCCCAGACGGTGAACGGCGTAAACGTAAAAGAGCCCAAAAGTCAAAAATTGCGGATTTCGGTTACATGACATCCTAGAAATCTTCCTAGATCATGGCGTAAAATATGAGCCCCCATACAGCCCGGTATTTAGAAAAATAAAAAAGTTACAGGGCAATTTCAAACATAATTTTTTGGTTAAAAAAAAAAATTTACATTTTTAAAAAGTAGTACAATAATAGAAAAGCGTGTAAAAATTATTTCAGTCATATAAACCCACAGAATAAAGAAAGCGTGTTATGCTTCACCATAAAGTGCACTGCATGAAAATGAAACCCCTCAAAAGTTGCAAAATTACAGGTTTCTTATCAATTTTCCACTATATATATATATATATATATATATATATATATATATATATATATATATAGTTACATAGTTAGTATGGTTGAAAAAAGACATACGTCCATCAAGTCCAACCAGGGGATTGAAGGGAAGGATGTAAGGGGATAAGGGAAAGGGATGTAGTTTTATAATTCTGCATAAGCATTAATGTTATTTTGTTCCAGGAATGTATCTAACCCTGCTTTAAAGCTGTTAATTGTTCCTGCTGTGACCAGTTCCTGAGGTAGACCGTTCCATAAATTCACAGTCCTCACGGTAAAGAAGGCGTGCCGCCCCTTTAGACTAAACCTTTTCTTCTCCAGACGGAGGGAGTGCCCCCTCGTCCTTTGGGGGGGTTTAACCTGGAACAGTTTTTCTCCATATTTTTTGTATGGGCCATTTATATACTTATATACGTTTATCATATCCCCCCTTAAACGTCTCTTCTCAAGACTAAACAATTGTAACTCCTTTAATCGCTCCTCATAGCTAAGATGTTCCATGCCCCATATTAGTTTAGTCGCGCGTCTCTGCACCCTTTCCAACTCCGCAGTGTCCCTTTTATGAACAGGCGACCAAAACTGAACAGCATATTCCAGGTGAGGCCGTACCGATGCTTTATAAAGGGGGAGTATTATGTCCCTGCCCCTCGAGTCCATGCCTCTTTTTATACATGACAATATCCTGCCGGCTTTGGAAGCAGCAGCCTGACATTGCATGCTATTCTGTAGTCTGTGATCTACAAGTACACCCAGATCCTTCTCTACCAGTGACTCTGTCAGTTTAATCCCCCCTAAGACATACGACGCATGCAGGTTATTAGTACCCAGATGCATAACTTTACATTTATCCACATTGAACCTCATTTGCCAAGTGGATGCCCAGACACTTAGTCTATCCAAGTCATCTTGTAACTTATGCACATCCTCTATAGACTGTACTGTGCTACAAAGCTTGGTGTCATCTGCAAAGATAGAAACAGAGCTGTTAATACCATCCTCTATATCATTGATAAATAAATTAAACAGCAGCGGGCCCAGTACTGAACCTTGGGGTACACCACTAATAACCGGGGACCAATCAGAGTACGAATCATTTACCACCACTCTCTGGGTACGATCTATGAGCCAGTGTTCAATCCAGTTACAAACTAAAGTTTCCAAGCCCAAGGACCTTAACTTACCTGTCAGATGTCTGTGAGGGACAGTATCAAATGCTTTGGCAAAATCCAGAAACACTATATCCACAGCCATTCCTCTGTCAAGGCTTCTACTCACCTCTTCATAAAAGCAAATTAGATTGGTTTGACAACTTCTATCCTTAGTAAACCCATGCTGGCTATCACTTATAATACTATTATCCCCTATGTATTCCTGTATGTAATCCCTTATAAGTCCTTCAAACAATTTACCCACAATGCACGTTAGACTTACCGGTCTATAATTGCCTGGCGAAGACCTAGAGCCCTTCTTGAAGATTGGTACCACATTAGCCTTGCGCCAGTCCCTTGGCACAATACCAGACACCAGAGAATCTCTAAATATCATGAACAAGGGTACAGATATTACTGAACTTACCTCTCTAAGAACTCTTGGGTGTAGTCCATCCGGCCCTGGAGATTTGCTTACATTTACTTTACTTAACTTACCTTGTACCATCTCTACATTAAGCCAGTTCAATACATTATATGATGTGTTACCAGCACTGACCTGGCCAATGTCAACTCCTTTTTCCATAGTGTATACAGAACTAAAGAACCCATTCAGTAGCTCCGCCTTCTCTTGATCGCCCGTGACAACCTCCCCATTATCATTATTAAGGGGTCCTACATGCTCTGTCCTTGGTTTTTTTGTATTTATATATCTAAAAAAATATTTAGGATTAGTTTTGCTTTCTTCGGCCACCTGTCTCTCATTTTGAATTTTTGCTGTTTTTATTACATTTTTACAGATTTTATTAAGCTCCTTGTACTGTTTAAATGTTATCGCTGACCCATCAGATTTGTATTTTTTGAAGGCTATTTTTTTGTTGTTTATTGCTCTTTTAACCTCATTTGTCAGCCATGTAGGATTTAGTTTTAATCGTTTATATTTGTTCCCATTTGGTATATATTTAGCTGTATAGTTATTTAGAGTTGATTTAAAGATGTCCCATTTACCTTCTGTATCAGTATTTGAGAACACCTCCCCCCAGTCTATGTCCTGTAGTGCAGCCCTCAGCCCAGGGAAATTTGCCTTTTTAAAGTTATATGTTTTTGCTTTCCCCGTCTGTCTTTGTTTTCTACATTTTAAGTCAAAAGTAACTATATTGTGGTCGCTATTACCAAGGTTTTCCCGCACAGTTACATTACCAACCAGCTCTGCGTTGTTGGAAATGATCAGATCCAACAAGGCATCACTTCTTGTTGGGTCCTCCACAAACTGGCCCATAAAATTATCCTGCAATAAATTTAGGAATTTTCTCCCCTTTGTAGTTTTAGCCAACCCCCGGCCCCAATCTATATCTGGATAGTTAAAATCTCCCATTATTACCACTGTACCTGCCCGGGCGGCCCTCTCTATTTGTTTATACAGCCGACCTTCTATCTCTTCAGTGATATTAGGGGGTCTGTAAATTACACCAAATATTATTTTTTCAGTATTTCCCTCCTTTTGTAATTCTACCCACAGTGATTCCACCTCCTCAGAATCATCACACACTATGGCATCGTTCACATTGACTTTCATACCACTTCTTACATACAGACAGACTCCACCACCTTTTCTGTTCATTCTATCCTTGCGAAACAATGTAAACCCCTGCAGATTAACAGCCCAGTCATGCGAGGAGTCCAGCCATGTCTCAGTGACCCCAACTATATCCATATGTTCCTCCAGTATCAAGGCCTCAAGCTCCCCCATTTTATTTGCTAGGCTTCTGGCATTTGTGAACATACACTTTACATTTCCATTAAGTTTTACACATATAGTCTCACTAATGGGATTTTCAGAGTTATTGGGGTTAATGTCATTTTTTGAGTTATAAGGGCTAATTGTACTATTTAAGTTATTGGGGCTAATGGGATTTTTTGAGTTATTGGGTCTAACGTTATTATTTAAGTTATTGGGGCTAATGGGATTTTTTGCGTTATTGCGTCTAACGTTGTTATTTAAGTTATTGGGGCTAATGGTATTTTTTGAGTTAATGGGGCTTATTGTAGTTATTGAGTTATTGGGGCTAATGGAATTTTTTGAATTATTGGGATTACAATTTTTCGGGCTACATTTATTTTTACAGCTGGTTTGTAACGCATGAATCTCCTTATCCACTGTTCTTAACCTCCCCCCACAGGACTCCTCTCCACCCGCCATTATGTCCTGACCCCTCTCTAACCTATCCATCCCACTGTCTGCTTTCTTTGCTTTATTATCCTCCCCCCACTCACCTAGTTTAAATACTCAGCCACCCCTTCCAGGATTCTCTCCCCCAGCACAGCAGACCCCCTTCCATTCAGGTGCAAATTATCCGTAGAATAGAGTTTGTACCCCAATGAAAAGTCAGCCCAGTGCTCTAAAAACCCAAACCCTTCCCCCTCACACCACGACTTAAGCCATGCATTTAACTCCCTAAGCTCCCGCTGTCTTTCCTGCGATGCGCATGGCACAGGAAGTATTCCAGAGAACACAACCTTAGAGGTCCTTCCCTTCAGCTTGGCACCTAGTTCCTTGTAATTATTCTTCAAGGACCTCCACCTACCATGTATTCTGTCGTTGGTTCCCACATGGACCACGACAGCTGGGTCATCCCCAGCCCCCCCTAGTAATTTGTCCACCCTTTCCACCACATGCCGAACCCTGGCACCAGGGAGACAGCAAACCATTCGGTTGAGGTGGTCTTGGCGACAAATTATTCTATCCGTCTTCCTGATTATAGAGTCCCCTACCACAACTAACTGTCTTGGCCTACCTGCGTTACCATCCCCCACACTACTAGTTGAGCTGTTCCCCCGGCTGTTAGGGAGACCAGTATCCACTAGGGTTGCCATCTCTGATACTGAGGCCCTCGCATCATCGCCCAACTTGGCAATTTTACTTGGGAGATCAGAAGCAGAAGTGACCTTCCTTTTCCTTGCCCCCTTTCCAGTCCCTCTAACTACATTAACCCAGCTCCCTACTTGGGCCTCCTGGCTAGTTTCTCCAACCTCCATTTCTGCCCCACTAACTGCTTGCTCTGTAAGATTGTCAATCGCCCTCAATGTTGCATTTTGCTCCTCTAGATCTCTAATACGAGCTTCCAGGTGGGCAACATGCTCACATTTGTCACAGCGGTATTCACCCTGAAGCTGCTGCTCCAGAGATGTATACATGTGGCACAATGTGCACTGAAGAAAACCTCCAATCCTGCTGTCCATATCCTTGGTGACAAACAGCTGTTATTAACTATTAAGAAAAACTACTTTTATCAAGGGAGTGTAATACTTACAGTTACAGTGGGTCCTGCTTACAACTCCTGCTTTCTAAACTTCTGCTTATAAAACTTCTCAAATGTAACACTTAATAATACCACACTTTAGAATACAGACCCAGCTTCAGCTAGACTCAGTCAGAGCAGCAATATATATATATATATATATATATATATATATATTTATATTTATTTTATATAAATTAAACAGTAAAGAGGTCACATCTGCTTAGATATGACATCATTATTTTCCCAGGGGTCATGTAAACAGTTACCTTTTGAGAAACCCAGATCTCAGCGACTATTATAATTATATTTCATCATAATCAATCACTCATACAAGGTCCTTATGGGACTACTCTGAAATTATCCCTCCAGAGTATGTAAAACACCAATGTCTATAAAAGATTGGCAACCCGGACAAAGGTTAGAACTGGAGGAGCTGTGGACTGTGAGTATTCTTAGTGAGTCCATCATACTTACTGACATATACATACTTTGTGCCTGTATCACATTTGTATATATGGAATCATAGATTTAATTCTGCCATAACCACTTTTGCTAATTATCTAAAATATTTATATACATTTAATTGAATTGATCTTTTTATTATAGCTTTGAAATCTTTATCTTGTACATCATTTATTCAATCTTTTCTAGTAATTTTTAATAGTTTAGTTTAAGAAATACAACAAATGACCTGTTTCTATCACAGTGGAAAATGTGATATCAATTATAGATACACTATTTTCTTTTTTTGTTTTTTTCTTTTTTTTTCTTTCTTATTCAAAATATCCATATAACAAAAAATAAATACATAATTGAATATGCTCCAAAAATGAATACAAAATTATATGAACAATAATAAGAATGATGTTAATAATAATAATAATAATAATAATAATAATGTCTTAAATATAAAAAAGTAAAAATACATTCTTGGATGCAAAAAAAAAAAACTAAAATAATAAATAGATAATTTAATAAGCTCCATAAAGAAATAATAACAATAATTATAATATTGTCTTAAATGTAAAAACACATAATAGAATACATAAAATAAAAAAAAATATATATATTTCATGTTTGCTAAAAATTATATTTCACTTTTATAATTTTTTTCTTTGAAACCTTTATCTTCTTTAATATTGGCTAGAATAAAATTAACACAATAGAATAAACTGAAATAAAATTTTTATTTTCAAATGTAAATTTCCAAATATTTTATGTAGTTCTTTTAACTGAATTCTGTTCTGACCTACAAGTCTATTAAAATGTCTTTAAATATAATAGATACTTCACCACATGCTGTATGGTATCAAGGGACTCAGATTATAACCCTCTGCAGTATGTTAGACAATAATGTCTATAATAGCTTAGATATTAGCTACAAATTATCTCAAAATATAAATAATTTTTCTAAATGCAAGAACTTCATTACTAAATCTAATGTTTTAAATGTAAACTATTAAGTTGAAAGTTATTGTTTTTTTTTTTTATTGTTTTTTTTTTTTAAATACCTAAATATATAATCATATTCATCTTACATAACAAGCATAAAATATTTTCCAGTAATTTATGATATAAATTCTACAACTTAACCACTCTATAAGATCTATATATATATATATATATATATATATATATATATATATATATATATATATATATATATATATAGCAAATATTATATATCAACTTTGGTTCATTTAAATTAACTGAAATAAAATGTACATTTTTAAATGTAAATTTCCAAATAAGGTATAATCAGTCTGCAGTTTGTATGACACTAATCTCTATAAAAGATTAAAAATACAGATAAAGGTGAAACCTGAAGGAGCAAGTAGAAGGCTTAATGTTAGGCTGGGTTCACATATGTCCCGAATATGGCATAGGTGCATCAGTTGTCATCAGTTGCATGGCATCCGGTGTCCATTGTTTCTGGCATCAGACAGGTGCTGTCTGGTGCTGTCCGGCATGTCCAACCATCCGGCATCAAAATTGGGATGCTGGATGATTGTGAACTGTCCCATTGAAATGAATGGGATCAGTTCCAGCATCAGTTTCCCTTGGGTGCACGCCAGAGGTGGACTAAGCCTAGATCTCGACACAACTGATGCCGCAACTGATGACAAGTTGTCATCAGTTATATGGCATCCAGCATCCATTGTTTCTGGCACTAGACAGGGGAGCGCAGCAAGCTGCGTTATTCTGGGTTCACATATGTCCGGCATCCGGCATAGGTGAACTCAGCTTAAATCTCGACACAACTGATGCCCCAACTGATGACCACTTGCCATCAGTTGTATGGCATCTGGCGTCCAATGGCATCTGGCATCCATTGTTTCTGTCTGGTGCTCTCCGGTGTACCCAACCATCCGGTGTCAAAATTGAGACGCTGGATGATTGTGAACTGTCCTATTCAAATGAATGGGATCAGTTCTAACATCAGTTTCCCTCTGGATGCCACACATATGTGAACCCAGCCTTACCCTGTCCAGTGCCCTCTGGCGTATCCAACCACCTTGCATCAAAATTGAGACGCTTGTTGATCGTGAACTGTCCTATTAAATGAATGGGATCAGTTCTAGCATCGTTTCCCTCTGGGGCACACCTGAGGGAAACAATGCCAGATGCCTGATATATATGAACCCAGCCTAAATTCTGCTATAGCTACCTTAATCCTTCTATCCAAATTGATTCAACCTTTTGATAATTATCTCAAAATATAAAATGATTGTATCATTTTTCCTAAATTCAGGAATTTCATTATTCAATTCAATCAATAATTTTAGTAAACCTTAGCCATTTAAAACGTTTAAATTAATAACAATAAATACAACAATTAACCCATTAAGGACATAACACATTTAGTGATTGCTGATGTCCACCATTACTGGCAGGTCCCTGGCTGCTGATAGCAACAAAAAAAAAACTATGCAAAAAAGTTTTGTTTGCTAGAAATAATAATTCACAGATTACATATAATTTATCTTTAAAATATTTATCTTGTAAAACATTTCATTGATATTTACAGAAAATGCTAACTATGTTCACTAGAATAATTAAATAGTGTTGAGCACGAATATTCTTAATGGAAATTTTTATCGCGAATATCGGCACCTTGCAATTTTGCGAATATTTAGAATATAGTGCTATATATTCTTAATGCCGAATATTTTTTTTTTACATAAAAAAATTTTTATGTGAATTTTCCACGCGAATTTTCGTATGGAAAAGAAAAGTGAACAAACATAGCGAATTTTTGAATTTCCCGAACATAGGACGAATAATCGTCAATATATTTGGGAAATATTGCAAATTCGAATATGGCCGCTGCCGCTCATAACTATAATAAAGTTACCTGTTCCTACTTCTTTTAAAATTGATATATAAATTTTACATACACTATGTTTTTTCATTTCAAGTTTTTTCTTGAAATTTATATAAATAGTTTCTAAAAATGAATGCAATTATTATTATTATTGTTTTTGTTAAAAATAATAATAGTAAATAATGTGTCTTACATGTAAAAGTACATTCTTGCATAAATTGAATTAAAAAATTAAATTTGTTTGCTCGAAGTTATAATTCACTTACGTTTAATTTATCTTTGACATTTGTATCTTGTCCAACATTGGCTAGAATAAAATAAATACAATAAAATACTCTAAAATAAAATTCAAACAACAACAATGGCTAAAGAAAATAAACAGAATTAATATTTAAATATATATGAAGTTGTTTTAACTAAATTCTGTTCTGGCCTAAAAGTCTTTTGAAACTTTTCTAAATATAATGAATACTTTACCTTTTCAAACATACTGTATGGTATAATGTACATTACATGATCATTTATATTTTATATTCACAGCTAATGGATAATCACTATTATATGTTTCCTATGTATAAAACATTAATAAAGATCCTTCTGTTACACGTCTTCTTATTTATCTACTCCATGAGTCCAATGTGTAAATTGCCACCTATGTCAGATCTGGAGGGGATTAGACAACCCGGAGATATCATGATAGGAATTTTACATTCTATGAACTCTGACAAGACTATCCAAAAAAATACATTCACTGTCCGGCCACTTAAGACTACCTGCAGATTGTAAGTAGACATGTAGGTCTTGAAATAGCCTTCCTGTGTGTTCTAAGTATTGTGGTTTTTATATATTATGTGCCACTGCTATTAAGATATTTTAGAGTAATATTTTTTAATAACAGTGGTGGCATGATATAGCATTATTATTTAGCATTATATTCTTAGGATGCCCTGAACACAAAACTTTTTACAGTTTCTCGATGACTCCCCCCCATTTCTGAGAAATACAGGCAAGTTCCTAGTATGTCTGAAAATTCAGGGAATCAGTCAGATGGGTGTGAACATAATTTTTAATAATGGGAGTGAGCATCAGGTGATGGGTGGGATTATATAGTCACACCCATCTGGCTGATTTCCTGAATATCAGACAAACTATATACCCTCATTTCTCAGGAACAGCAGAATGTATAAATTGTAAAAATGTGTGTAATCAGGGTACCCTAAGTTATTTCCTTTTTGTGGGGTTAGCCACAGGTCCTCTTTAAAGGGGTTCTCCGGTGCTTAAACATCTTATCCCCTATTCAAAGGATAGGGGATAAGATGCCTGATCGCGGGAGTCCCGCAGCTGGGGACCCCTGGGATCTTGCACGTGGCACCCCGTTTTTAATCAGTGCCCGGAGCGTGTTCGCTCCGGGACTGATTACCGGCGACCGCAGGGCCGGCGGCATGTGACGTCACGCCTCCGCCCCCGTGTGATGTCACGCTCCGTGCCTCAATGCAAGCCGATGGAAGGGGGCATGATAGCTATCATGCCCCCTCCCATAGGCTTGCATTGAGGGGCGGAGCCTGACGTCACACAGGGGCGGAGGCGAGGCGTCACACGCCGCCCGCCCTGCGGTCGACCATAATCAAACCCGGAGCGAACATGCTCCGGGTCTGATTACAAACGGGGTGCCGCGTGCATGATCCCGGGGGTCCCCAGCAGCGGGACTCCCGCAATCAGGCATCTTATCCCCTATCCTTTGAATAGGGGATAAGATGTTTAACCCCTTAAGGACTCAGCCCATTTTGGCCTTAAGGACTCAGACAATTTAATTTTTACGTTTTCATTTTTTCCTCCTTGCCTTCTAAAAATCATAACTCTTTTATATTTTCATCCACAGACTAGTATGAGGGCTTTTTTTTTGCGCGACCAGTTATCCTTTGTAATGACATCACTCATTATATCATAAAATGTATGGCGCAACCAAAAAACACTATTTTTGTGGGGAAATTAAAACGAAAAACGCAATTTTGCTAATTTTGGAAGGTTTCGTTTTCACGCCGTACAATTTATGGTAAAAATGACATGTGTTCTTTATCCTGAGGGTCAATACGATTAAAGTGATACCCATTATTGCATACTTTTATATTATTGTTGCGCTTTAAAAAAATCACAAACTTTTTAACCAAATTAGTACGTGTTACGCCTAGCGCTCCGGGTCCCCGCTCCTCCCCGGAGCGCTCACGGCGTCTTTCTCCCTGCAGCTCCCCGGTCAGCGCTGACCGGGAGCGCTGCTCTGCCATGGCCGTTGGGGATGCGATTCGCACAGCGGGACGCGCCCGCTCGCGAATCGCATCCCAGGTCACTTACCCGTTCCCGTCTCCTGCGGTCATGTGCTGGCGCGCGCGGCTCCGCTCTCTAGGGCGCGCGCGCGCCAGCTCCCTGAGACTTAAAGGGCCAGTGCACCAATGATTGGTGCCTGGCCCAATTAGCTTAATTGGTTCCCACCTGTTCCCTGGTTATATCTAGTCTCCTCCCTTGCACTCCCTTGCCGGATCTTGTTGCCCTTGTGCCTTGTGAAAGCGTATTGTGTGTTTAATAGCCTGTGTACCAGTACTTTTGCTATCTCCCCTGACTACGAACCTTGCCGCCTGCCCCCGACCTTCTGCTACGTCCGACCTTGCTACTGCCTACTCCCTTGTACCTCGCCTATCTTCAGTATCTTCAGCAGCCAGAGAGGTGAGCCGTTGCTAGTGGATACGACCTGGTCACTACCGCCGCAGCAAGACCATCCCGCTTTGCGGCGGGCTCTGGTGAAAACCTGTAGTGGCTTAGAACCGGTCCACTAGCGCGGTCCTCGCCATCCCTCTCTGGCACAGAGGATCCACTACCTGCCAGCCGGCATCGTGACAGTAGATCCGGCCATGGATCCCGCTGAAGTTCCTCTGCCAGCTGCCGCCGACCTCCCTACATTGGTCGCCCGACAAGAGCACCAGCTGTCGTACTTGACCACCATGACACAGCAACTCCAGTCGCAGCTACAGCAGCAACAGTCACAGCTACAGCAAGTTCAGTCTCAGCTACAGCAGCAACAACCATCTCCTCCGCCAGCTCCTGCACCCCTTCCGCAGCGAGTGGCCACTCCTAGCCTCCGCCTGTCTTTGCCGGACAAATTTAATGGGGACTCTAAGTTTTGCCGTGGCTTCCTTTCGCAATGTTCTCTGCACTTGGAGATGATGTCGGACCAGTTTCCTACTGAAAGGTCTAAGGTGGCTTTCGTAGTCAGCCTCCTGTCTGGAAAAGCCCTGTCATGGGCCACACCGCTCTGGGACCGCAATGACCCCGTCACTGCCTCTGTTCACTCCTTCTTCTCGGAAATTCGAAGTGTCTTTGAGGAACCTGCCCGAGCCTCTTCTGCTGAGACTGCCCTGCTGAACCTGGTCCAGGGTAATTCCTCCGTTGGCGAGTACGCCATACAATTCCGTACTCTTGCTTCTGAACTATCCTGGAATAATGAGGCTCTCTGCGCGACCTTTAAAAAAGGCCTATCCAGCAACATTAAAGATGTTCTGGCCGCACGAGAGACTCCTGCTAACCTGCATGAACTCATTCATCTAGCCACTCGCATTGACATGCGTTTTTCTGAGAGGCATCAAGAGCTCCGCCAGGAAAAAGACTTAGATCTCTGGACACCTCTCCCACAGTCTCCACTGCAATCTGCGCCTAGGCCTCCCGCCGAGGAGGCCATGCAAGTGGATCGGTCTCGCCTGACCCTGGAAGAGAGGAATCGCCGTAAGGAAGAGAATCTTTGTCTGTACTGTGCCAGTACTGAACATTTTTTGGTGGATTGCCCAATCCGTCCTCCACGTCTGGGTAACGCACGCTCGCACTCAGCTCTCGTGGGTGTGGCGTCTCTTGATGCCAAGTCGGCTTCTCCACGTCTCACGGTACCTGTTCGGATTTCCACTTCAGCCAGCTCTCCCCTCTCAGCCGTGGCCTGTCTGGACTCTGGAGCTTCTGGGAATTTTATTCGGGAGTCCTTTGTGAATAAATTCCATATTCCGGTGACCCGTCTTGTCAAGCCACTCCACATTTCCGCGGTCAACGGAGCCAGGTTGGACTGTACCATACGTTTCCGCACGGAGCCCCTTCTTATGAGCATCGGATCTCATCACGAGAGGATTGAACTTTTGGTCCTCCCCAATTGCACCTCGGAAATTCTCCTTGGACTTCCCTGGCTTCAACTTCATTCCCCAACCCTGGATTGGTCCACTGGGGAGATCAAGAGTTGGGGGTCCTCTTGTGCCAAGAACTGTCTAAAACCGGTTCCCAGTAACCCTTGCCGTAACTCTGTGGTTCCTCCTGTATCCGGTCCCCCTAAGGTCATTAAGGACTCTGCCTGCCACAGGAAATGCCCCTCCCCCCCTCCCAGTTCCATCAGGCAAGCTTCTGTGTCCCCTCATGGCCCTCGTCCTGGTGTCACACTGCCCCGTGCCAGGTCTCGCCCTCTGCCCTCTCTCCCCATTCCTACTCCTGCGGTTCTGCCTGCCGTTGAGGAATCCCTCCATCCTTTCCCGGTGTCCTCATCCCAGGGGAGGCAGTTACCCGATAAAGAGAAGGGGAGACCTAAGGGGGGGGGTACTGTTACGCCTAGCGCTCCGGGTCCCCGCTCCTCCCCGGAGCGCTCACGGCGTCTTTCTCCCTGCAGCTCCCCGGTCAGCGCTGACCGGGAGCGCTGCTCTGCCATGGCCGTTGGGGATGCGATTCGCACAGCGGGACGCGCCCGCTCGCGAATCGCATCCCAGGTCACTTACCCGTTCCCGTCTCCTGCGGTCATGTGCTGGCGCGCGCGGCTCCGCTCTCTAGGGCGCGCGCGCGCCAGCTCCCTGAGACTTAAAGGGCCAGTGCACCAATGATTGGTGCCTGGCCCAATTAGCTTAATTGGTTCCCACCTGTTCCCTGGTTATATCTAGTCTCCTCCCTTGCACTCCCTTGCCGGATCTTGTTGCCCTTGTGCCTTGTGAAAGCGTATTGTGTGTTTAATAGCCTGTGTACCAGTACTTTTGCTATCTCCCCTGACTACGAACCTTGCCGCCTGCCCCCGACCTTCTGCTACGTCCGACCTTGCTACTGCCTACTCCCTTGTACCTCGCCTATCTTCAGTATCTTCAGCAGCCAGAGAGGTGAGCCGTTGCTAGTGGATACGACCTGGTCACTACCGCCGCAGCAAGACCATCCCGCTTTGCGGCGGGCTCTGGTGAAAACCTGTAGTGGCTTAGAACCGGTCCACTAGCGCGGTCCTCGCCATCCCTCTCTGGCACAGAGGATCCACTACCTGCCAGCCGGCATCGTGACAGTACGTTTATAATCCCTTTATTTTGATGACCTATAAATTTTTTATTTTTCCGTATAAGTGGCATTATGGGGGCTCATTTTTTGCGCCATGATCTGTACTTTTTTTTGATACCACATTTGCATATAAAAAACTTTTAATACATTTTTTATAATTTTTTTTTTAATAAAATGTATTAGAAAAGTAGGAATTTTGGACTTTTTTTTTTTTTTGTTCACGCCGTTAACCGTACGGGATCATTAACTTTTTATTTTAATAGTTCGGACATTTACGCATGCGGCGATACCAAATATGTCTATAAAAAATTTTTTACGCTTTTTGGGGGTAAAATAGGAAAAAACGGACGTTTTACTTTTTTATTGGGGAGGGGATTTTTCCAGAGCAGGAGACGCCGGGAGCCGGACGGAGGAAGGAGAGGGGACCTCCGTGCGGCGTTATGAATGATCGGATCCCCGCAGCAGCGCTGCGGGCGATCCGATCATTCATTCAAATCGCGCACTGCCGCAGATGCCGGGATCTGTATTGATCCCGGCACCTGAGGGGTTAATGGCAGACGCCCGTGAGATCATGGGCGTCGGCCATTGCCGGCAGGTCCCTGGCTGCGATCAGCAGCCGGGATCAGCCGCGCATGACACGGGCATCGCTCCGATGCCCGCGGTTATGCTTAGGACGTAAATGTATGTCCTGGTGCGTTAAGTACCACCGCACCAGGACGTACATTTACGTCCTGCGTCCTTAAGGGGTTAAGCACCGGAGTACCCCTTTAAGTATTATTAAGTCAATGTCTGGCATTATGATGACAACTTTCTTTATGTTGCTGATAATTTGGCTTTATATTGTGCCAATAGTAGGTACCACACGCAAGGTATTATGCAATAGTAACAGTAACGGCATAATAAATATTTTACTGGATAAAGATCATAACAAAATCCAAAATGCTGGTGAAGGAAGAACAATAACTATTATTTAAAATTATTAAGATACAGAAGAACAAGCAACTAGTCAAGGCTGGAGCATGTGTGGCCTTCATGGACTTTGGGGTATCAATGTATTTAGAGCCTTTTTTTTTTTGCATACAAAAGTCACACAAAAAGTCGCACATGGGCCTAAGCACTTTTTTGTGCAACTTTTGTGGGTAAGCAAAAAGTTACAAACAGCCATTTCTAAGCAAATTTCAGTTTTAACTTTGCAGTGGTCAGGTATTTATGCACGTAGGCAAAAAAATAAAAATTGCAAACTGCCTTCAAAAAGTGTGCTCCAGGTCTGAACTGGAGTACAAAATTTCTGTACGTAAGCAAATTTAAAAAGTTGCAAAAAAGTCTCACAAGAGTCTCAGGTGCGACTTTTTTTGTTTTGCTTATGTGCTCCAAATCAACCCCCTGTGATAGTATGATAAATATGTAGCATATAAGCAAAACTAAAGAAAAAGCAACAAGGATACAAAGCAACAAGGATACATTTCCCCCTTTATGATTAGAAAGTTAACTATAATAATAATAACATTAAAAAAAATCTATAAAATTAATTTATGTTCCCTTTTGTTTTTGAAAGATTCAACCTAGAATTTTTCCTTCGCTTCCAGTCATTCCTATTTACAGTTGGGGAGATCAACAAGGATCCCAATTTTTTGCAAAACATAACTATAGGATTCCAGTTGTATGACACCTGTAATATACCTCACTATGAATTGCAAGGAGCTTTACAGTTCCTGACTGACTCTAGTAGCACCATCACACACAACCAGTGTAATTCTAGACAACTGTTCTCTGCTGTTATTGGGTCCACAGTTTCGGCTAATTCAATCATCTTGGCTCATGTTTTGGGGGCCTTCAGATACCCACAGGTAAGAAGCTTTAACTCCTTAAGGACACAGCAAGTTTTGGCCTTGTAGACACAGACTATTTTAATTGTTTTTTTGCATTTAGTTTTTTTTTCCTCTTAGCCCTTTTATTTTTACTTCCACAGACCCATATGGGGCTTGTTTTTTGTGTGACCAGTTGTAGTTTGTAATAACACCTTTAATATTACCATAAATTGTACAGCATAACAAAAAAAAAAAAAGCTTATTTGTTGGAAAAACAAAAAACATTTAACTTTTGGAGGGTTTTGTTTCTATGCAGTGCACATTACAGTAAAATTTATGTTTTCCGTATTCTGTGGTTCAATACAATTATGATACCAATATTTATATGGATTTTCCATTATTGTTTTACTTTCAAAAAAGGTCTTACAGTTTTTATTTATTTTTTGTTTTTACAATTATTTAAATTATTTTATTTAATAAAACTAATGATGTTCTAGTTATTTTCTCCAACCCCTTAAGCATATGATGTTGTAAACCATCTCTGTTCATTTTCTTAGTTTTTGCATAATGTGCTTTCTGTCCTGTCAGATTATTTCGTTTAAGCTGTGTTGTCTTGTAATATGTGGTTCTCTCCTATTGCTTGCACATTATCTGAATCATTCTCCAAGATTACTACAACTATGGCTTTTTATTTTATTTTTGCTCCCTACGTTGATATGTGCAAGTGTTTATTTTTTATTCTGCCCTATCATAAGTCATGGGGGATTGGAGTATTTGGAGATATTGGTAGGACACAGGAAAGGTGACTGACAAAAGTAAAGCCTAGTTTAGCATTGGTAAAGCTCACTCAGTGGGATACCCTGAGATGAGCTTATCATCTGGAAATCCTTCTAGCAAAATAGTTGTAAGTTGTTCACATTCTTATCTAATTATTTCCTATATTTTTTTAATTTTCAGGTCAGTCCTTTTTCCAGTGTTTCCCTTTTAAGTAACAGGAACATGTTTCCATCCTTCTTCAGGACTTTTCCGAGTGACAAGGTTCAGTCTAAAGGAATGGCTGAGCTCATTCTTAGGTTTGGCTGGACCTGGATTGGTCTTGTGGCCATTGACAATGATTACGGCCTTCAGGGAATTCAGCCAATAAGGGAAGAAATAATCAAGGCTGGAGCGTGTGTCGCCTTTATGGAATATATTCGTCTTGGCAAACCAGATTACAATGCCCCATACATAGTGAAGGCCATAAAAGAGTCCACAGCTATGGTTATAGTTTTTTTTGCAACTGGAGTTGATATGGTTCCTATTTTGAATGAGATGGTGAAGCAGAGTGTCATGGGGAAGATTTTCATTGGGAATGTGGCTTGGGCCAGGTCTTTGTTATTGTCCATAAGTGCTTACTCTACTATATTATCTGGTAGTCTAAATTTAGCCTTCAATGATTATGTTGTCCCAGGATTAAGTCAATTTCTTTCCAAGATACATCCATCTACATTTGCATTATCAAAATGGACCAGGATGTATTGGGAGACAGTCTTCAACTGCAAATTTCTTCCTGAGAATGAAACCGTTGCTTTAGAAAACACAGTAAAGATATGCACAGGATCAGAACATCTAGAAGATATCCAGAACAATTCCAACTATATCTCCGGCTTGCAATCAACTTATGCTATGTTTGCTACTGTCCAAGTCATATCCAAAGCTTTAGATGACCTGAGAGGCTGCAAAATAGGTGAAGGGCCATTTTTTAATGGGACCTGTGCGAACATTTGGAACTTCAAACCATGGCAGGTAGTTATACATTTTTGTTGGGTCCAATTAAGGTACAGCATTCATTATATATAGTATATATACCACGGCTCACAAATTTTTTGAGCAACGCCGGATTCAGCTTCCTTGAATCTGGCAATGTACACAATAATAGCAAAAGGCATGAGGATCACATGGTATTTTGACACCTACAGGATAAGGAGGAAGTCAGAGTATACGCAGAATACTTTGCAGCTATCACATGACCCCAGGTTGTGCACTGTTTTGCTGGTATTCATGTGTTATTCACCTTTTAAGCCAATAGGACACAGTACAGGGGTGGGTTTTAGACAGATAATGCCCCATGTACTGCTTGCAGCCACCATTCTTGTGGAGGGATAGCTGAGAGGGAGCACAGTCTTCTAAAGCCAGAAAGCCTTTGCAAATTATTTTCCATGCAATACCACAGCAAGCTGAGCACAGCATTAACCTGTGGACTGATCTCAAACAGGGATTCCCTATCCTGTCCCTACCTGAAGAAGACTGTTCCCAGCCAGCAGTGATCCAGCTCAAAAATCTCATACAAGAATCTAGCAAACTGAGCAAAGCAGTGGGCTGACCTGTATTTTAGTAATATGTATAAAAAGTGTTGTGAAAGCAGCATAGCCACTAAAGTTACAGTTAATTGCATTAACTGAGTTTATCCGCACATTCATTTTTTCTACCTTGGTATAACATACCAACGCTGTTAAAGGTGTTGGTATTCAATGCAGCATCACCATTTTAGTGTTAGTTATGTGTATTTTCTGGGTTTATTTGCACACATATTTTTCTACCTTGATAAAACATAACAGCACTGTTAAGGCCATTGGAATTGAAGGCAGAACACCATCTATGTATCAGTTACTTGTATTTTCTGGGTTTAATCCTACACAAAGTATTTCTACCTTGGTGTAACTACACAGTTAACAATAGTTTTTTTCTTGTGCATACAGACCTTATGCAACTTCCATGAAGGTAGTAATTTGTATCATTGTTTGAAATGTTCAAAGGAAAATGGTCGGTTTGCGCCAAACTAGTTTTCCTCAAACTGGCAATGAAATAAGCCTCAAAACTTGTGTACACTGTGTGACACTGTCAAGCTAAAAAAATCATCCTATATTTGGGGATAATGGGTTGTTTATGTGTAAGCCTTGCTTGTAGTAGCGGTAGCAGCAAGGGTAGTGAACTAGTGGGAGTTGTATTAGCAAGGGTACAGGAGAAGGTGTAAAACTGGTGGTGTGTAGTAGCCAGCGGACAGCGGTAGGTGGTGGACTGGTGTAATTCATAATTGCCAGCAGACAATACAAGGTGTTGGACTGATGGGAGTTGTAATATCCAGCAGAAAAAATATGGTTTACGAATGGTGGGAGTTGTAGTAGCCAGCAGACTGCCGGATGTGACAGACTGTTGAGAAATGTAGTAGCCAGCAGACAGCAGAAGGTGGTGGACTAGTGGGAATTGTAGTAGGCAGCAGACAGCAGGCGCTGGCGGACTGGTAGGAGTACTAGTACCCAGCATACAGCAGGAGGAGCCAGACTGTTGGAAGTTGTATTAGGCAGCTGACAGCAGGGAGGGTGGTAGAACTGTCCAATCAGTGGCATCTGGCATAGGAGGTTTAAATTCCACATTGATCCATGCCTGATTCATTTTAACAAACATGTTTTTGCATTTTGCTGGCAGAAAATCTTGTTCGCTTAGGGTGACAACGCTGCCTGCAATGCTGAACACTCTCTCAGATGCTACACTGGAGGGTGGATAAAGTATCCTTGATTGTTAGCAGGTGCCTACTGGTGTTAAAATGCACATAGAAGTATTCAAAGATGCAATGGCTTGTCTAAGAAAAGTAGACAGTAAAGAAGTTGCTTTTTTCATTTTTAAAATGAAAAAAAATAATTTTTTTCTTTAAATTACACTTGTTTTGGAGTTGTAACAGGTCTGTACACATGAGAAATTACTTTTTGTAATTTTTAATAATAAAATATCCCTGGCAATAGCTTCTACTGCAAGTATCTAATGTGGCATGCACTGTGCTGAACACTGACAACAGCATGGAGTTGCCCACCCTTTCCACCAAAGGATTGTGCACAGTGGGGACCAGTGGTATCTGTAGCCTGTGGACAACAGGCAGTGGTGAACTAGAATTAGCTGTTGCCAGCAGGCAGCAGTCCTTGGTTAACTGGTAATTCTTCTAGCCAGGCCTTCTGATGCCTCTCCTTGTGCTTACATAGAACCATAATCCCTAAACTTAGATCCTGGCTATGCCTTAAACGGTTTATCCAGGAATCGAAAAAAAAGAGATCATTTCTTTCAAAGACCGCTCCATGTCTGTCTCTAGCTTGGGTAAGGTTCTGCAGCTCAGTTCCATTTAAGTGAATGGAGACAAGTTGTAATACCACACCTTTGAAGTGAATGGAGACAAGTTGTAATACCACACCTTTGAAAGAAAAGAGGTCTGTTTTTTTTATTCCTAGCAGTTTCTACATAGGAACTAATCTAAGGGGAGTAATGTGACCTAGGCTACATTCATCTGTACATAGGGGATACATTTTTCTAATGTGGAGTGTTGTTAAAGAAAGTTCTTAGAAATGCTCACATTCTCCTATAAGTTTCTGACTTGTAAATTCAGTACTGTTGTTAGTGTCATAGCTGTAATGTCGACTTATTATTCAGAACAGTGTGATTAATATTTTTCAATCAAATCTTTTTTCCCATTTCAGCTCACTTACTATATACGGAGGGTCCGGCTTAATATTAATGTGGAGAACGAGAAATATTTTGATGAGAATGGGGATCCTCCTGGAGTCTACCCTATTGTCAACTGGCACCTGAAGGCAGACGGGACCCTGACCCAGGTTAAGATAGGCAGCTATAATAGTAAAGTCCCTTCTCCTCAGACTCTGTCCCTAGACATGAGTGTGATTGCGTGGAACCTGGGAAGTAAACAGGTGGGTGAAAATACTAAAAATATTAATATTTAAAAGAGCTGGATGGGGAGTATATAAGGTTTATCAAAATGCCTCACATTTAGGAATGGCCAACACTATTACTGGCACAAGGAAAAGTATGAGCTTCCCTGTGTGTCTTTTGTTGCTCCCAGAAGTAAATGATAAAACAACTCACATTAAAATGAATGTATGGATAGTAAGGAGTGATCTGGAAAAGGACAAGGAAAGGAGAAGAAAATGCAACAGCCCAGGGAGTGTTGGAGAGGAGGCATGGTGGGATTGCTGGCTAGCTAATTTTAGCCTGGTGGGAAACCCCACAGCACTTGTCCACCTGTACATGGGTAAGATAATTTTTCATGTATGATGCTATGTGTATACCCAGACATATGTCCCAGATTCCTAGGAGGGAATGATCATTACACCACTGGCAGGCTCAGCCTTTGTATCTACTGGGCCACAGGCCTGGGGGGCATATGCCACACTACCCCTCAGCCCAATACTACACTAATTACTGACTGAGAGGGATGACTGAATAAAAGGAAAGGAGGACAAAAAAAGCAATAAAGAGAGATGTAGCGAAAAGGCAAGGTCCCTAAGTCCCTTTTGCCAAATAAGAAGAGGCCATTATTATAAATGAAAAAAACAAAGAGACACCAGGAGCGCTTCCTTGTGCAGAATCTTTAATAGAGGTGATTGTGTTTAAAGGAATAACAAAAAAAAAGTGCTCACCTGAATGGGTTGTGCTAATGAAAGAAATTCCCGAAATATAATCTGGCTGCTGGGGCTTTCCGCGCTGACTAGCAGGCGTACAGGTAACAGGAAACAGGAAAAGATCAAAGGGAAGGATGGAAGCTTCACTCGCACTGCCAGATCACAATAAGACTGTGGACCACGAATATAGGAATATTTTTTTATTAATTAAATACATGCAAAGCAGATGCCGGAGGAAAAGGCTGAAACAGCCTTGAAAGGAGTTGCGTGTATTATTATAATTGACATATTGTAGGTGGAGACTCTCTTATATTGTACTGGGGTCCATATTTTCAGGTTCAACCTCTAGGGAAATAGATGTAGAAATAGGAGGCAATAGGAAAGGAGGTTATAGAAGAAGGGCTAAAAAGTTATTGGTAGAGAAGGAAGTAATGGAAGAAAGCAGTAAAGGAAAGAGAGAGAAGAAAAAGAAAGGATAGAGAACAGAGAAAGTGAAGAAAGAGCTGATGAAGCAGGGAGACAGGGAGAAAGTAAAAGAAGGAAGGAATGAAATAGGTAAAGAATAAAGGTGGGAGAAAAGGAGGAAGTAAATGAAAAGTAAATAAAGGTGGGAGGGAGAGGAAGTAAGGCAGGAAAGGGAAGGGGAAGGAGGAAGAGAGACAGTGAAGGAGAGAGGAATAGAGATGTAGAAAAAACAAGGTAAGAAAATGAAAGGAGTAAAGAGAGTGAAAACTGGAGTGACTGAGGATAGAGGAAGAAAAAAGTGAAAGATTAAGTGATGAGTAATAGAAAAAGTAAATGACCAAGCAAAGAAAAGGATGGAGGGAGGACATTTTAACGAGTGCTGGTGGTAGACATCCTGCAGTGACGATACGTCAACACCCCTCCCACCCCAGTTATTGACCTACACAGTAAATCCCTGATTTATTTTATATTTTTAACAAAATAATTCAATAATATTCATATTTTTATGAAGTCACAATTTGAATGGACACCCCCCCCCCCCCCTCTGGTAAACTCAACTTAATCCTTTCGGTCTTTTATGCTTTGTGCTCATTGTATGTTGTTACTTATATGGAATTTTAATAAAGTGATTTGAACTTTTCAGTGATAATTCATGAAATAAAATGTTTATTGTTCCCAGGTCCCTTCCTCAGACTGTAGTGACAGCTGCATCATGGGATTTAGGAAGGTCGCCCTGCAAGGGAAACCTACATGTTGTTACGCCTGTGTTCCATGTCTACAGGGGGAGATTTCAAATCAGACAGGTAATATTCAGCAACAAAATATATATCCTAAAAGATAATTTTTCCCTTAAAAGGGTACTCTGGTGGGAATTTTTTTTTTCAAATCAAGTGGTGGCAGAAAGTTAAACAGATTTGTAAATTTCTTCTATTTAAAAATCTGAAACCCTCTAGTACTTATCAACTGCTGTATGCTCCAGAGGAAGTTGTGTAGTTCTTTCCAGTCTGACCACCTATATAAATTAGATATCCTTGTAACCGTATGGACCTACAGAATAAAGATAAGGCGTCATTTTTTTTATCAATTCTTTATTTGTTCAAGTTAAGTCAACAAGAGGAGGGAACATCCAAGTATAATAAATATATAGCTATTGCAGTATGAGGCGATCAAGCCTTCAAAGAAAATTACACATATTACACAAGCAATTCTCACTCAAAAAGAGTAGGGAGACAGTGATGGTTGTATCACATGAGGAGAGGGGATAACATCAACAATAAATTCAACAGAAGAATAAGGTAGAAAGACTGAGATAGTTCATCCTCATAAAAACTGAAGTAAGGCAAGGAGAATAGAAGTAGAAAAGAAGCTGGAGAAAGTTGAGGAGCAGGTAAGAGCAAGAGAGTACAGAATAGAAGAAGAAAGGGGGAGTGCGGGATAGAATTGAGGAAAGGGCAGGGGGGGAAGTCAAAATGCGGTCTGGTTATGGATAGTGATGTTAAAATGAATAAGGCAATGGGTGACGTTCAAGAGTTGCGAATGGAGAAAAGTTGCCATTATAAAGGAGTAATGGTAGAAGATGTCATGGTGGTCTTGAGAGCAGAGGTGGGAGGAGGGGTGGATGTTGAGAGATTTTTTTTTTGTTTTGCTGTAGATTTCGTGGTGAAATAATTGATGTCATTATAAAGTAAAGTTGGTGGCGCAAAAAACAAGGCCTCACATGGGTCTGTAGGTAGAAATGCGTTATTTTTAGAAGGTGAGGAGGAAAAACAAAAGTGCGAAGATAAAAAAAAAAACCAATCCTTAAGAGGTTAACTGGGTTATTCTATACAGATGCATCCAGTAAAAAAAAAATGTTTACATCTACATTGTCGTTTAACATGTATGCCAATGGGCACTGTATGCCACAGAACGTCCTTATGTTTGTCCAATCTATTGAAGGTACGTCAGGAAATCCTCCTTAGCATTCACATATACACTGTACTACAAAAATTTACAAATTCCTGCAAACAATATTTTTTTCTAATTTTTAGATTCCTTAAACTGCTTCAGATGTCCATGGGACCAATGGCCAAATCCTGAAAAATCCAGGTGTCTCCCTAAACCCACAGAGTGCCTGTCTTATGAAGATACATTAGGCGCCAGCCTAGCTGCTATCAGTATAATGTCTTCGATATTTCCAGCTCTTATCTTGGGGCTTTTCTTCAGTCGCAGGAACACTCCACTTGTGAAAGCCAGCAATTACACACTAAGTTGTCTTCTACTGATATTTCTCAGCCTTTGCTTCTTCTGCTCCTTAGGATTTATTGGTTACCCTGATCCTGATAAATGTCTTCTACGTCAGGTGTCTTTTGGTCTGGTATTCACTCTCTGTGTTGCATGTATATTGGCCAAGACGATCATGGTGGTTTTTGCTTTCATGGCCACAAGACCTGGGAGCAGTCTAAGAAAATGGACCAACCTAAGAGTCTCCTACTCAATCATTTCTATCTGCGTCCTTCTACAATTATTATTGAGTATCACTTGGATATCAGTGGCTCCTCCATTCCCACAATACAACACTGAAGATAAACCAGGACTTATTATAGTCGACTGTAATAATGGGTCACCCATCGCCTTCTGGGCCATGCTCGGCTATCTATTTCTCCTGGCTACTATTAGTTTTATAGTGGCCTTCTTAGCAAGAAAACTTCCAGACAGTTTTAATGAAGCCCAGTTTATAACATTTAGTATGTTGGCCTTTCTGTGTGTTTGGATATCATTTATTCCAGCCTATCTCAGCGCCCAGGGTAAATATTCAGTCGCCATGGAGGTATTTGCCATCCTGGCATCTAGTTGGGCATTGTTAATTTGTATGTTTTTTCCTAAATGTTTCATTTTACTGTTCAGACCTGAGATGAATTCCAAAGACTATATCATGATGAGGAATAAGAATAAAGAAACAACAAGCAGATAATAGACAGAATAAGCCTCCAACAATATAATGTCTATCAAGAGTAGAAAATTAATCTTAAAGGGGTATTCTGGCTTTAGATGTTTTATCCCCTATGCAGAGGATAGGGGATAAGATGTCTGATCTCGGAGGACATCTTAGACATGAATGGAGGGGGCGTGATGTGATATCACGAGGGGGCATGGCGTTACATCCCATCTCCAGTCCCGAAAACATCCGGTTTCCGAGCCTGGAGACTAAGCTCCGTGCATAATGCGGGTGCTGCAGGGAGATCGCGGGGTGGCCCAGTGGTGGGCCCACCCAAAATCAGACATCTTATCTTCTATTCTTTGGATAGGGATAAAATGCCTAAAGCAAGAATACCCCTTTAATATTCTGAAATCATCCTAGAACGTTTTGACAAAGCTTTAAGGAAAATGTGTCATAATTTTCTTTTGTTCATTTCTGTTTATAAGTACATTAAAAAGCAGTTAGGTGAAAGAGTCCGCACCGAACACTATTTGCATTTTTACCATTGGTGGAATAATGTTCAGCACTATTTAACTGTATGGGCCTCTATACTTGTTGTGATGTGATTCCTTCCTATAAATAGAGGTTAATCTTTAGTTATTAATGACAAATACTTTACACAGGTACTGTAGGGCAGTCACTTAGCATAGCAGATGGCTTTCAACTCTAACTGATGTAATGACGCCGTAGAGGCGGCGACCCTATATTTTGGGTGCAAACTCTGCGCACACTCATAGACTGACAAGTCTAAGTAATAAGCAGCCAACTTTTGAATATCTTCCCCAAGTGTGTCTGAATACTACCACCATAGAGTTACTGAACAAAACACGCTATACACAGACCAATGTTACCTCACATAGTGGTAGATACGAGTTCTACACAGACTCTGCAGTCTGATTAAAAGTGATTTCAGTTACATCCAGTGACTGAAAGGTGACATCTCCGATCTAAATCATACTCTTTTCTTCTCTTCTCCATCTGATCAAGACCACCATGACAACTTTTCCCATCCATAACTCATATTCTAAGAATCTGTTGGACTAGCATCTTATGGTCCTTACCTTTGCCCCTATCTATAATGTCCTAATTTGTCATGGTAACCCTCTTAATGTGGTTCCTTTTAGATATCTGCTACCTAGTAGGTTGTTGCCTCAATAAGTAGTGTCATGCCCCCAGTAGGTAGATTGATGCCCTCAGTTGGTTGCAAAGTGACCCCCTCCAGTAGATAGATAGGTGCCCCCTGTAGGTTGCTGCACCCCATTAGAGAGATATAGATTGTATCCCCAGTGTAGATATCTACAAATTTTCTAATGTTCCCGCATAAAATGTGGTGGATTTAAGCTCTGGAAAACCCGATAGCTCAGAGCATGTGTAAAAAGAGCAAAACATATGGAAAATTGCCAAACACAAATTATGATAGAAAAAAGGATGAAAACCTGTTGGAAACTAAAACCCACAAAGAAAATGCACTATACTCTTAGAAAATGAGGGCCAATATTCACAAAATCTGCTTGATACATCTCCCCCAATGTGTTCTCAACAACCACAAATCTGGCACTTTAAGTGGCTCCACACACTTTAATTAGTATCAATTTCACAATGGCCCTCATTTCTTGACTTGTTGGGGACGGAGGGCATATGGATGCGCCCTCGTATCCTATCACTTAAGGACTGAGGGCGTACCTGTATGCCTTCCGCATTTCCGATCACCGCAGCTCACCAGGCAGTGATCGGAACGTGATGCCTGCTGAAATCATTCAGCAGGCATCCCATGCCAATGCCCAGGGGGGTCCTGAGACCCCCCATGTCGGCGATCGTGGCGATTCCGAGTCATACCTGTCTCTGGTGACCTGGTGACCCAGAAAATAAGGGGGATCGGAGGTGTCCAAGACACCCCCGGTCCCCCTGAAGGGATAGGAGTTAGGTGGCAGGGGTGCCACCCCTCCTATTCCTGCTATTGGTGGGTCAGAAGCGACCAACCAATAGCAGATCGGGGGCAGGGGGGGTTAAAGTTCGGTTCCCCCGCTCTGCCCACCCACGGTAATAAGGGCAGAGCAGGGGAACCGTAGGTGACCGGTGCCGGAGGTCACTTACCATCCTAAATGTGACATGCCCCTCAAAAACCATTTCAGAAAAACTCACTCTCCAAAATCCATTGTCACTCCTTCCCTTCTGAGCCCTCTACTGTGCTCGCCAAGCACTTCACATACACATATGAGGTATTTTCTTACTCGAGAGAGATTGGGTTACACATTTTGGGGGGCTTTTTCTCCTATTACCCCTTGTAAAAATTCAAAAACTGGATTTACAAGAACATGCGAATGTAAAAAATGAAGATTTCCTGTGAAACACCTAAAGGGTTAACAAACTTTCTGAATAATGGGGTCATTTATGTGGTATTTCTAATATGAAGGGCCTTCAAAATTCACTTCAAAACTGAACTGGTCCCTGAAAAATCAAGATTTTTAAAATTTTGTGAAAAATTGCTGTTGAACTGTACACTACTCACATAGATAGACGTGCTGGAGCAGCAGTGTGTACCGAACAAAACTCTGCATAATAGTAAAATCATAAATCTTTATAAAATACACAGAGGGGGAGATTCTCAAAGAATTTTGCGCCCCAAAAAAAATTGGCGCGAAAAGTATCGACCACATTTTCAAAGAGCTTTGTGCCGCAGTTTTCACTGTTCAAGCTAGTTTTGTAAAAGTGGGCGTGTCCATGTGTATTGTCTGCTTTACATGATATTTTCAAAGGGGTGAGAGTCCAGTTAACATAAAAAATTTCACACCAGCTTTTTTATAGTGTAGAAATCACATAAATGGTTGTAGTTTTATTGTTTTTGTTTTCTTCTCATTTTAGATACGTGAATGCAAAGGACTAAGTCAGATTCGGCGGATTGTGATGATGAACAGCGGTTTTTAAATGTCAATAAAAGGGTTAATGAGGACTGTGGGGGAGTTTTTTTTTTTTAAATAAAACATTTGTTTCAATGTGTTGTGTTTTTTATAATTGCCGAGACTTAGCGTTAGCCCCAATATCAGGTAGCGCTAATCCCCAATGATTGCTCCCCGGTACCCACTGCCACAGGGGTGTCTGGGAGAGCTGGTACCAACAGGCCCGGAGCATCAAAATTGGCGCTCCTGGGCCTAGGCGGTAACAGGCTGGCGTTATTTTTGGCTGGGAAGGGCCAGTAACAATGGTCCTCGCCCACCCTGGTAACGTCAGGCTGTTGCTGCTTGGTTGGTATTTGGCTGATAATGAAAAAATCTGGCTGATAATTATATTTATTTATTTATTTTTAAATACAAAAATAAATAAAAAAACGCATAGGGTTCCGCCTATTTTCAGTATCAGCCAGATATAGACCAAGCAGCAACAGCCTGATGTTACCAGGGTGGGCGAGGACCATTGTTACTGGCCCTCCCCAGCCTAAATAACACCAGCCTGTTACCGCCTAGGCCCAGGAGCACCATTTTTGACACTCTGGGCCTGTTGGTACTGGCTCTTCCTGGCACCCCTGTGGCAGTTGGTACCGGGGTAATAATTGGAGGTTAGCGTTAACTGATTTTGGGGCTATCGCTAAGCCCCTGCTGAGCAATGGATTCAATTCAATTATAAAAAACACAACACATTGAAAAAAAATGTATTTAAAAAAAACACTCCCCCACAGCCCTCGTTAACCATTTGATTGAAATGAAAAAAAAAAAACGCTGGTCATCGTCGCAGTCCACCGAATTTGACATAGTCCTCTGCATTCAGGTCTCTGAAATGAGAAGAAAAATAAGAAATATGGGTTAGTACATTTTTTGCGCTCTCCCCTGGGGAGAGCACACATAATGCAATGAGTTCATAAATGCAGTGTGTTCATGGGGGCTGTAGTTAAGCAACAGCTGGAGTCTCCCTGTTTGGAACACACTGCCAGAAAGGCTCTGTTCCCATTATGCAAAACCCCTGATGAGAACAGAGTAAGGCCTGGACTGTGTAGCTTGATCTGTCCCTCTGCCCTTGAACTACTACTCCCATCATGGGACAGAGTCTTTCCCATGATGGGAGTAGTTGTAGTACAGCAGTGCTGAGGGATGGCACTTGCACATCCCCCAGCTGCGGGACTTGTAGGAATGCTACTCCCATCATGGACATACTCTATCCATGATGGGTGTTATAGTCCAGGGGCTGAGTTGCAGATTGCAGCAGGTCATTCTCCTGAGACCCACTGCGATCCACATTTATTAAATTAACAAGCCAGAGGCACATGCGGTTACACTGCACTCTCCACCGGCTCTAGGCTTCTGTATACATCTCTCACAATTCATAATCGCCACCGACGGGAGACCGAAGCTCTGATTGGTGAATAGCTATTCACCAATCAGAGCTCCCATCTCCTGGATGAGGTGATTATGAATTATGACAGTGTATACAGTATTCCCCACCTGGAGCTGGCGGGGAGCACAGTGTAGCCACTTGTGTTAAATTAATAAATGCGGATTGCAGCGTTTCTCTGGAGAATGACCTGCTGCGATCTGCACCTCAGCCCCTGAGTGTGTCCATGATGGGAGTAGTAGTCCTAAAAGTCCCGCAGCCGGGGGGATGTGCAAATGCCATCCCTCAGCGCTGTGATACTACAACTACTCCCATCATGGGACAGACCATGCCCATGATGGGAGTTATAGTCCAGGGGCTGAGGGGCAGATTGCACCGGGTCATTCTCCAGAGACCCGCTGCGATCCGCATTTATTAACTGTAAAATCCGGCGGCACATGCAGCTACCCTGAACTGCCCGCCGGCCCAAAATAGTCCCACAGCCGGGGGGGGGATGTGCAAGTGCCATCTCTTAGCGCTGCGGTACTACAATTACTCCCATCATGGAACAGACTCTGTCCCATGATGGTAGTAGTTTAGCAGTGTTGAGGGACGGCTCCTGCATTCCACCGCTGTCTCGGTGGAACAGTTTCCTACGTGTCCTTTTTAATGGTGTATTTTTGCGTTAAAAAAAGGATTTGCAAAAAAAAATGCATCTAAACAAAAAAAAACACACATGATAATTTAGTATCCACTGTAGAATGCATTCCACAATACACAAAAAAGAGAGTACAAAAAGGCACAAAAAAGACGCAATGAAAGTCACAGCGCAAATTTTTGCTCAAAAAAATACACAAGAAAAAGGGGTAAACTCAATGATAAATGTCCCCCATTATAACTTGGAAACCTAGGGCCAAGAAAATCAGGGACATCTGGGCACAAAGGGTAGGATCTTAGGCAGTTTCGAACAGGGTTGAGCGCAAAGAGTGGCATTAAGTGTGCAAGTGTGGGGTCTCAAACTCACGTGAGGACATGAACTCTGTCCAAGGTCTCCAAACACTATTCAATCTGTCTAATTGATTTCGGGAATCAGCAAGAAGTTCTTCCACACGGTGTAGGTGGGAAACCTCCCGAAACCAGGATGAGAGTGTGGGGGGAAGATTTCCACAGTCTGGGGATCACTGTCCTAGCTGCTAGTAAGAAAAAATGCAGGAATCTCGTCTAGGCCTTTGGTCAGCTTGTTGGGAGGATGGACAGTAAAATCAGTTTTGGTTCCTTATTGATTTGATGAGATGTCAATTTAGTCATTACCTCCAGTACCTGGGACCAAAAGGGCAGTCCAGCCAGATGTGAGTCATAGTGCCACCAGGACCTCCACAATGCCAGCATGTATCCAAGACATTCGGGAAGATTCGGGACAGTAGGGAGGGAACTCAGTACCATGTCGTCAAAATTTTGTAATTAGTTTCATGAGCTTTGCACGAGATGGAAGACCTTTGGCACCATGAGAAGGCCCAATTCCACTCTTCAACTGAGAAAGAACTATCAAGTTCCTTCTCCCAGGCCGAGCAGTAGGGTAAGGGGTTGGTTGTGAAAGCCATCAGTAAAAGAGCATATAAGGTGCTGGTGGGTTTATGTAGTGGTGTGCGAGAGGAGCAGAGGCTTTCAAAGGTTGTGAGGTCTCTATTTAATGCTAGTTGGTCTCTATGAGTCTTGTAATAGTGAGCTAGTTGGGAGTATTGAAATATTTGACTGATGGAGGGAGGAGACTCCCGAAGAAAATCCAAGAGTAACCGCAATCCACCTGAGTCCATCAAATCTCGGAACGTGGGGGCATCTGATCGGCGGAAGGACAGAAAGGTTGGGGCATGTTGGGCTGGCGGGAAGGCCGGGTTACCAAATAGGGGAGTGAGTGGGCCAGAGGAGGGAAAAAGAGGAAGTTGTGACAAGTATGTCTTGTGAGTAGCGAGCAGGGAAGCCGCGCCCGGGGGGATATCCAGGTATCCCTTCTTAGGTAGCATTTGTTTGGGTAACCACAGTAAAGACTTGATATCTATTTCACAGGCTTCACTTTCAAAGAGTACCCACTGCTTCCCGTTCCTATGATGGAAGCTATCAATTACCTTAGTGAGGGTATTGGCTAGGTAGTAAGATGTGAAGTCTGGCAACGCAAGGCCTCCCTCTCGTTTATGTCTAATTAGAATATGACTAGCAAGGCGAGGGTGACGTCAGGCCCAGACAAACTCAGTCTGCAGCGCAGAGACCTCCCGAAAGAAGGAGCGAGGTAAGTGCACCGGTATACAAGAGAAAAGGTATAATAGTGTAGGGAGCATGTTCATTTTGAACACATTGACCCTGCCCAGCCACGAGAAGTCTCTGCGCTCCCACCTGGCCAAGTCAGAGCGGAAAGTCTGCAAGAGAGGAGGGAAGTTAAGGCGGTATGTGTCTACTAGTTCTGCAGGGACGTGGATACCTAGGTATGTGAGGGATCTAGTCTGCCACTTGAAGGGGTAGGATGACCTCAGAGCTGAACACGTTTGAGGAGGTAGTGTTACATTTAGGGCTTTGCATTTGGAGGGGTTAAGTTTATAATTGCTAAATCTGGAAAAAGTGTGTATGGTGTGAAGAAGAGAGGGCAGGGACACCAGGGGGGAGGACAGGAACAGGAGGAGATCATCTGCAAATGCCGAACATTTGTAATGGGACGGGGGTAGAGATATCAGCATGTTGTCTAATGTCCACCAGTAGGTTATCCATTCAGAGAACACATAAAAGAGGGGACACTATTACAGATGGGAAAGGGGGCAGAGAGTTGGCCGTTGATACGTATCTGGGCAGAGGGATTTGTGTATATAGCTAGTATCCTGTCCATCATCAGATTACCCAGGCCTAGATGGGAGAGCCCAGCTTTCATACAGTCCCAATCCACCCGATCGAAGGCTTTCTCTGCGTCCAGGGACAGAAGGAGAAGAGGGGTCTTGCAACGCCGTGCATGATGTATGGACGAGAAGACTCTTTAGGGGACATTTATCAATGTTTGCTTATGTATTCCTTTTTTTAGTTATTTTTTTCTTACTATATTTTTTTGCTTATGTGCGACTTATTTATCAACTGCTTTCAGCCTGTTGATACATTTCTTTCACTTAAGCATTTTTTCTTTTTTTGCTTTAGTAGTGGCTTTTTCTGCTCCATGTCTGAGCTGGAGTAAATTTTTCGCACTTGATAAATCTCTGACCACTGCAAGTCAAAGAACACTTTTTGCTTAAGTAAGCAAGATTTTTATTTTTTGCTTAGGACACTGAACATGCAAAAAGTCGCAGAAAAAAGAGCATAGTCGCACGTGCGACTTTTTTGCGACAATTTTAAGCAAAAAAAAAAACTACTGAATGCTTTGATAAATGTCCCCCTTAGAGCGTTGTCTCTTGCCTCCCGTCCGTGGACAAAGCCAACTTGATCAAGGTGCATGAGGGAGCCCAAGTGCTCTGTCAGTATGTTTGCCAGTAAGTTTGCAAACAGTTTACCATCTACATTGATCAGGGAGATTGGCCTGTAGCTCAGGCAAAGGAGGGGTCTTTACCCTCTTTGGGAATGACAGTTACATAGGCCTTCATAAAGGAGGGGGGGAGTGGGGATCCCGGGGAGACATTATTAAAAACCGCGAGGAGGTGGGGCTGCAACTCCTCCCGGAGAGCCTTGTAGAATTTTGAGGTGTACCCGTCCGGGCCAGGGCTTTTGCCCGATGGGAGGGTGGAAATTGCAGACCCCAGTTCCTCAGGGGTAAATGGTAACTCTAGGGCTTGGATAGTGTCCTGTGGTAGGTGCGGAATCGCTGTGGATGCTAGGTATTGCTGTAGGGATGGGGTGAGGGCGTGGACACAGAGTATGCGGTTGGCTTGGGTAGGTTGTACAGTCTTGTGTAGTACTCATGGAAAGTGGCAAGAATGTCAGGTGTAAGATGGGAGATGGAGCCAGAAGCCATCCGAATGGCTCGTAGGAACGTGGATGAACGTTTAGATTTAAGAGCTGAGGCTAATAGGCGGCCAGACTTGTTGCTCCACTCATAGTATGTCCTACCTGTTAGCTGTTTATAGTATCGGTGTTGTTACGCCGAGCGCTCCGGGTCCCCGCTCCTCCCCGGAGCGCTCGCTTCTCTCTCGCTACCGCAGCGCTCCGGGCAGCTCCACTGACCCGGTGCGCTGCGATACCGTCTCCAGCCGGGATGCGATTCGCGATGCGGGTAGCGCCCGCTCGCGATGCGCATCCCGGCTCCCGTACCTGACTCGCTCTCCGTCTGTCCTGTCCCGGCGCGCGCGGCCCCGCTCCCTAGGGCGCGCGCGCGCCGGGTCTCTGCGATTTAAAGGGCCACTGCGCCGCTGATTGGCGCAGTGGTTCCAATTAGTGTGTTCACCTGTGCACTCCCTATTTATACCTCACTTCCCCTTCACTCCCTCGCCGGATCTTGTTGCCATTGTGCCAGTGAAAGCGTTTCCTTGTGTGTTCCTAGCCTGTGTTCCAGACCTCCTGCCGTTGCCCCCGACTACGATCCTTGCTGCCTGCCCCGACCTTCTGCTACGTCCGACCTTGCTTCTGTCTACTCCCTTGTACCGCGCCTATCTTCAGCAGTCAGAGAGGTTGAGCCGTTGCTAGTGGATACGACCTGGTCACTACCGCCGCAGCAAGACCATCCCGCTTTGCGGCGGGCTCTGGTGAAAACCAGTAGTGACTTAGAACCGATCCACTAGCACGGTCCACGCCAATCCCTCTCTGGCACAGAGGATCCACTACCTGCCAGCCGGCATCGTGACAGTAGATCCGGCCATGGATCCCGCTGAAGTTCCTCTGCCAGTTGTCGCCGACCTCACCACGGTGGTCGCCCAGCAGTCACAACAGATAGCGCAACAAGGCCAACAGCTGTCTCAACTGACCGTGATGCTACAGCAGCTACTACCACAGCTTCAGCAATCATCTCCTCCGCCAGCTCCTGCACCTCCTCCGCAGCGAGTGGCCGCTTCTGGTCTACGACTATCCTTGCCGGATAAATTTGATGGGGACTCTAAATTCTGCCGTGGCTTTCTTTCCCAATGTTCCCTGCACTTGGAAATGATGTCGGACCAGTTCCCTACTGAAAGGTCTAAGGTGGCTTTCGTAGTCAGCCTTCTGTCTGGAAAAGCTCTGTCATGGGCCACACCGCTCTGGGACCGCAATGACCCCGTCACTGCCTCTATACACTCCTTCTTCTCAGAAATTCGAAGTGTCTTTGAGGAACCTGCCCGAGCCTCTTCTGCTGAGACTGCCCTGTTGAACCTGGTCCAGGGTAATTCTTCCGTTGGCGAGTACGCCGTACTATTCCGTACTCTTGCTTCAGAATTATCCTGGAATAATGAGGCCCTCTGCGCGACCTTTAAAAAAGGCCTATCCAGCAACATTAAAGATGTTCTGGCCACACGAGAAATCCCTGCTAACCTACATGAACTCATCCATCTTGCCACTCGCATTGACATGCGTTTTTCCGAAAGGCGTCAGGAGCTCCGCCAGGATATGGACTTTGTTCGCACAAGACGTTTTTTCTCCCCGGCTCCTCTCTCCTCTGGTCCCCTGCAATCCGTTTCTGTGCCTCCCGCCGTGGAGGCTATGCAGGTCGACCGGTCTCGCCTGACACCTCAAGAGAGGACACGACGCCGCATGGAGAATCTCTGTCTGTACTGTGCCAGTACCGAACACTTCCTGAAGGATTGTCCTATCCGTCCTCCCCGCCTGGAAAGACGTACGCTGACTCCGCACAAAGGTGAGACAGTCCTTGATGTCTACTCTGCTTCTCCACGTCTTACTGTGCCTGTGCGGATATCTGCCTCTGCCTTCTCCTTCTCTACTATGGCCTTCTTGGATTCCGGATCTGCAGGAAATTTTATTTTGGCCTCTCTCGTCAACAGGTTCAACATCCCAGTGACCAGTCTCGCCAGACCCCTCTATATCAATTGTGTAAACAATGAAAGATTGGATTGTACCATACGTTTCCGCACGGAGCCCCTTCTAATGTGCATCGGACCTCATCACGAGAAGATTGAATTTTTGGTCCTCCCCAATTGCACTTCCGAAATCCTCCTTGGACTACCCTGGCTTCAACTCCATTCCCCAACCCTGGATTGGTCCACTGGGGAGATCAAGAGTTGGGGGCCCTCTTGTTTCAAGGACTGCCTAAAACCGGTTCCCAGTACCCCTTGCCGTGACTCTGTGGTTCCCCCTGTAACCGGTCTCCCTAAGGCCTATATAGACTTTGCGGATGTTTTTTGCAAAAAACAAGCTGAGACTCTACCTCCTCACAGGCCTTATGATTGTCCTATTGACCTCCTCCCGGGCACTACTCCACCCCGGGGCAGAATCTATCCTCTGTCCGCCCCAGAGACTCTTGCTATGTCGGAGTACATCCAGGAAAATTTAAAAAAAGGCTTTATCCGTAAATCCTCCTCTCCTGCCGGAGCCGGATTTTTCTTTGTGTCCAAAAAAGATGGCTCTCTACGCCCTTGCATTGACTACCGCGGTCTTAATAAAATCACGATAAAGAACCGCTACCCTCTACCCCTCATCTCTGAACTCTTTGATCGCCTCCAAGGTGCCCACATCTTTACCAAACTGGACTTAAGAGGTGCTTATAATCTCATCCGCATCAGAGAGGGGGATGAATGGAAAACGGCATTTAACACTAGAGATGGACACTTTGAGTATCTGGTCATGCCCTTTGGCCTGTGCAACGCCCCTGCCGTCTTCCAAGACTTTGTTAATGAAATTTTTCGTGATCTCTTATACTCCTGTGTTGTTGTATATCTGGACGATATCCTGATTTTTTCTGCCAATCTAGAAGAACACCGCCAGCATGTCCGTATGGTTCTTCAGAGACTTCGTGACAATCAACTTTATGCCAAGATAGAGAAATGTCTGTTTGAATGCCAATCTCTTCCTTTCCTAGGATACTTGGTCTCTGGCCAGGGACTACAAATGGATCCAGACAAACTCTCTGCCGTCTTAGATTGGCCACGCCCCTCCGGACTCCGTGCTATCCAACGTTTTTTGGGGTTCGCCAATTATTACAGGCAATTTATTCCACATTTTTCTACCGTTGTGGCCCCTATCGTGGCTTTAACCAAAAAAAATGCCAATCCCAAGTCTTGGCCTCCTCAAGCGGAAGACGCCTTTAAACGGCTCAAGTCTGCCTTTTCTTCGGCTCCCGTGCTCTCCAGACCTGACCCATCTAAACCCTTCCTATTGGAGGTTGATGCCTCCTCTGTAGGAGCTGGAGCGGTCCTTCTACAAAAAAATTCTTCCGGGCATGCTGTTACTTGTGGGTTTTTTTCTAGGACCTTCTCTCCGGCGGAGAGGAACTACTCCATCGGGGATCGAGAGCTTCTAGCCATTAAATTAGCACTTGAGGAATGGAGGCATCTGCTGGAGGGATCAAGATTTCCTGTTATTATTTACACTGATCACAAGAACCTCTCCTATCTCCAGTCTGCCCAACGGCTGAATCCTCGCCAGGCCAGGTGGTCTCTGTTCTTTGCCCGATTTAATTTTGAAATTCACTTTCGGCCTGCCGATAAGAACATTAGGGCCGATGCTCTCTCTCGTTCCTCGGATGCCTCGGAAGTTGAACTCTCTCCGCAACACATCATTCCTCCTGACTGCCTGATCTCCACTTCTCCAGCCTCCATCAGGCAAACTCCTCCAGGAAAGACCTTCGTCTCTCCACGCCAACGCCTCGGAATCCTCAAATGGGGTCACTCCTCCCATCTCGCAGGTCATACAGGCATCAAGAAATCTGTGCAACTCATCTCTCGCTTCTATTGGTGGCCGACTCTGGAGACGGATGTCGTGGACTTTGTGCGAGCCTGCACTGTCTGTGCTCGGGATAAGACTCCTCGCCAGAAGCCCGCTGGTTTTCTTCATCCTCTGCCTGTCCCCGAACAGCCTTGGTCTCTGATTGGTATGGATTTTATTACAGACCTACCCCCATCCCGTGGCAACACTGTTGTTTGGGTGGTCGTTGATCGATTCTCCAAGATGGCACATTTCATCCCTCTTCCTGGTCTTCCTTCAGCGCATCAGTTGGCTAAACAATTTTTTGTACACATTTTTCGTCTTCACGGGTTGCCCACACAAATAGTCTCGGATAGAGGCGTCCAATTCGTGTCAAAATTCTGGAGGGCTCTCTGTAAACAACTCAAGATTAAATTAAACTTTTCTTCTGCATATCATCCTCAATCCAATGGACAAGTAGAAAGAATTAACCAGGTCTTGGGTGATTATTTACGACATTTTGTTTCCTCCCGCCAGGATGATTGGGCAGATCTTCTACCATGGGCCGAATTCTCGTATAACTTTAGAGTTTCTGAATCTTCCTCCAAATCCCCATTTTTCGTGGTGTACGGCCGTCACCCTCTTCCCCCCCTCCCTACTCCCTTGCCCTCTGGTTTGCCCGCGGTAGATGAAGTGACTCGTGATCTTTCCACCATATGGAAAGAGACCCAAGTTTCTCTTTTACAGGCTTCATCTCGCATGAAAAAGTTTGCCGATAAGAAAAGAAGAGCTCCCCCCATTTTTGCTCCCGGAGACAAGGTATGGCTCTCCGCTAAATATGTCCGCTTTCGTGTCCCCAGTTACAAACTGGGTCCACGCTATCTTGGTCCCTTCAAAGTCTTGTGCCAAATTAATCCTGTCTCTTACAAACTTCTTCTTCCTCCTTCTCTCCGTATTCCTAATGCCTTTCATGTCTCTCTTCTTAAACCACTCATCATCAACCGTTTCTCTCCCAAATTAGTTTCTCCCACTCCTGTCTCCGGTTCTTCTGACGTCTTCTCAGTGAAAGAGATACTGGCCTCCAAGACGGTCAGAGGAAAAAAGTTCTTTTTGGTGGATTGGGAGGGCTGTGGACCTGAAGAGAGATCCTGGGAACCTGAGGACAACATCCTAGACAAAAGTCTGCTCCTCAGGTTCTCAGGCTCTAAGAAGAGGGGGAGACCCAAGGGGGGGGGTACTGTTACGCCGAGCGCTCCGGGTCCCCGCTCCTCCCCGGAGCGCTCGCTTCTCTCTCGCTACCGCAGCGCTCCGGGCAGCTCCACTGACCCGGTGCGCTGCGATACCGTCTCCAGCCGGGATGCGATTCGCGATGCGGGTAGCGCCCGCTCGCGATGCGCATCCCGGCTCCCGTACCTGACTCGCTCTCCGTCTGTCCTGTCCCGGCGCGCGCGGCCCCGCTCCCTAGGGCGCGCGCGCGCCGGGTCTCTGCGATTTAAAGGGCCACTGCGCCGCTGATTGGCGCAGTGGTTCCAATTAGTGTGTTCACCTGTGCACTCCCTATTTATACCTCACTTCCCCTTCACTCCCTCGCCGGATCTTGTTGCCATTGTGCCAGTGAAAGCGTTTCCTTGTGTGTTCCTAGCCTGTGTTCCAGACCTCCTGCCGTTGCCCCCGACTACGATCCTTGCTGCCTGCCCCGACCTTCTGCTACGTCCGACCTTGCTTCTGTCTACTCCCTTGTACCGCGCCTATCTTCAGCAGTCAGAGAGGTTGAGCCGTTGCTAGTGGATACGACCTGGTCACTACCGCCGCAGCAAGACCATCCCGCTTTGCGGCGGGCTCTGGTGAAAACCAGTAGTGACTTAGAACCGATCCACTAGCACGGTCCACGCCAATCCCTCTCTGGCACAGAGGATCCACTACCTGCCAGCCGGCATCGTGACAGGTGTTAAGTGTTCATCAGGTCTAATAACTCATGACGAACTCAAATCAGTTCCCTGTACACTTGGTCCTGTTCAGTACTTTTGTGTTGGGTTTCTAAATTATGGTGTTAAGTGTTCATCAGGTCTAATAACTCATGACGAACTCAAATCAGTTCCCTGTACACTTGGTCCTGTTCAGTACTTTTGTGTTGGGTTTCTAAATTATGGAGTGTCTGTAATAATAAGGCAAATTTGAAAGAGGTGTCCTTTTTCAACCTAGCCCCATGCTTCATCAGCACTCCACGAAGAACACACTTCAGCACATCCCACTTTATAGCAGAGGGTGTGGGGTCTGAGGCGTGGTCGTGCTCGATGTGAGTAATGGAGTCTTTGAGGTCTTGTAGACATAAGGCATCCAAAAGCAGAGACTCATTCAGCTTCCATGAAGAGTGGGGTTTGGTGAAGGAGGAGATGGAAAAGGTACAAAACACAGGGGCATGATCGGACTACATCATTATACCAATGGAGACAGAAGAGACAGCTGGGAGCTATAACACTGCAAAAAAAAAGTGGAAAAAAAAGTGAATAAAGATCATTTAACCCCTTCCCTAATAAAACTTCAAATCACCCTTTTCCCATTAAAAAAAACAAAAAACGGTGTAAATAAAAATAAACATATGTGGTATCGCCGCATGCGGAAATGTCCGAATTATAAAAATATATCATTAACTAAACCGCACAGTCAATGGTGTAGGCGCAAAAAAATTCCAAAATCCAAAATGGCGTATTTTTGGTCACTTTTGATATTATGAAAAAATGAATAAAAAGTGATCAAAAAGTCTGATCAATGCAAAAATGGTACCGCTAAAAACTTCCAATCACTGTTCAAAAAATGAGCCCTCATACCGACCCATATGCGTAAAAATAAAAAAGTTATAGGGGTCAGAAGATGACAATTTTAAACATATACATTTTCCTGCATGTAGTTGTGATTTTTTTCCAGAAGTACGACAAAATCAAACCTATATAAGTAGGGGATCATTTTAACCATGTGGACCTACAGAATAAATAGAAGGTGTCATTTTTACCGAAAAATGTACAGCATAGAAACGGAAGCCCCCAAAATTTACAAAATGGAGTTTTTTCTTCCATTTTGTCACACAATGATTTTATTTCCTGCTTCGCCAGTTTTTTCCAGTTTTTGGGTAAAATGATTGATGGCATTACAAAGTAAAATTGATGGCGCAAATAAAAAGCCATCATATGGGTTTGTAGGTGCCAAATTTAAAGAGTTATGAAAGTGAAAAAACGGAAAACCCCCGGGTCCTTAAGGGGTTAAGAAAATTTATGCTTATGAAAGTCCCATTGGGGGGGTTTAATTAAACATATGGAAAGTCCGCTATAATAAAAGTTTAAATCACTTCCTTTTGCCATTTTTTCATAAAACATATTTGGTATTGTGAAAAGTTTGGTTCGCCAGACTCGCTGAACTTTTTGAAAATCTCGAGTTCGGTTTTAACTCGGTTCAACTTGAGCTGGCAACACAACAAGCCCTAAACATGTTTAAAAACACTGCCTAACAGCTCTAAACCCCTGTCTTACACTGTTAGGAATGTATTAAAATTGTTTTAAAGTTTTTTTTAAGTGTCTTTAAGGCTCAGTTATGGCGACATGTGGTAACCCATGGAGACTATTCCAGCTTGCCTATCTTTTAGGCTTATTCACACCAAAATAAAGCTGCATAAAGTATTCCTGGTTGTCAGTAGATGCCTGCCGGTGTTAATATGCACACGAAGCATGGGAAAATGCTGTTGCTTTATCCTGGCATGCCAAAAATTATCCCATTTTTTAGGAGTAGTAACAGAATTGCCATTTCAAAATAGAAATAGCTCTTGTATGAAAAGTTATCCCTTTTCTGGGGATGATGGGTTATGTATGTGTAGACCTGGTGGAAGTAGGGTGAATTTGTTGCTAGCAGTAGCCTATGTACAGCAGGTGGTAGATGACTGATGTAATAGCATACAGCATGAGATGGAAGGCAGATGTTTATAGCGTAAAGATGGCGGACTAATGTCACTATAGTACAGCATAAGATGGCGTACTGGTAGTGGCAGGAAGGTGGTGGGCTGGTGGCTAACTGATGTTACTATTGTACAGCATGAGATATCGGACAGCTTTTACTAGCATGAAATGGCGGACAAATGTCACTAGCATACAGAATGAGATGACGGACTGATATCACTAGCATACAGCAGGGGTGGTGGTAGTACTGCCTCATCAGTGGCATCTGGCACAGGAGGTTTAAATTCCTCAATGATCCATGCCTGATTCATTTTAGTAAAAGTCAGATTTTCCATGCTGCTGGCTGACAATCTCACTCACTTTTGGGCAGGGACTTTTTTTTTTTTTTTTCAAAGTATGTTTTTATTCAAGTTTTCATAAAATAAAACAGATAACAAGAGCAACGTAAGTGTTTCGCTATGTGTACAACAAAGTCACCTAAAAGTATGAGACAAATAGAACACAAAATGATCCACTCATAATATGAGAACAGAGAAAACACAGTGGAAGGCAACGGATCAATCTCCATACAATTGGCCATCGGGTGTATTGCTAAGTATGTCAGGTACTGTCGCAGTGAGTAGGTAAGTAGGTGTTGTCCACAGTGGCTGCACAAATGTACAGCTTATGGCGTGTGAGTGGTGTCTGCTTAGACATGTTGCGCCAATCTGGGGTATTACAAATCGGCAGCAGAGCCCTTGTCAAAATTAAACAAAGTGAGGTGAAAAAGAAGAGAGGGGGAGAGAAGGAGGAACAAAAGAGAGGTGAGAAGCAGACAGGGATAGAGGAGAGAAAGGAAGGTGGAGAGGAGGTTAACATTCAAGAGGTACCTACCTTGCATCACAGCGCATCCTTCGGAGTCCCCAGGCACCTGACAATGAGCACCAATCATACAGTGGCATTGAGAGCATTATGTGACTGGGCTATGGATGGACGTGAATTCGCCAGAGGCCATAAAGTCAATCCACGACCCCCATATGGATGTGAATTTGTCAAGTTGGCCGCGTGAGTCTGCCACTAACTCCTCCATTCTAAGTAAGCATGAAGCCTCCTGAAGCCAGGACGAAACAGAAGGGGGAGTGGACGACTTCCATAGATGTGTAAGAGTAAAGAGTAAAAAATGGAGTAATCGGGTCGAGACCTTGGGTATGCCGGTTGGGAGGATTGACAAGAGGAGAACTTTGGGCTCCATGGGAAGTGACAACTTCAACACTTTGCTTACAATGTCTGTCACTTGGGACCAAAACAAAGTAAGTGCCGGGCATTCTAACCAGGGGCAGGGCCAGTTTTAGGCTTAGCGTGACCTTAGGCAAAATCAAAAGAGGGGCCCCAAAAGTCAAAATAGTGCACTAACCAGATTTGCACATTTTTGGTCACTTCAAATACCATAAAAAATATCTAAAAAAGCAATTGAAAAGTCCCATCAAAACAAAAATGGTGCCGATAAATCACTACAAATCACAGCGCAAAAAATGACCTCATACAAAGAGTTATAGGGATCAGAATAGTACAATTTTATATTTTTGTATAGTTCCCCCACATTAGGTTGGCAGTACAGTTCCCCCACATTAGATAGGCAGTATAGTTCCCCCACATTAGGTTGGCAGTATAGTTCACCCCACATTAGGTTGGCAGTATAGTTCCCCCACATTAGGTTGGCAGTATAGTTCCCCTACATTAAGTTGGCAGTATGTTCCCCCACATTAGGTAGACAGTATAGTTCCCCCACATTAGGTTGGCAGTATAGATCCCCCACATTAGGTTGGCAGTATAGTTCCCCCACATTAGGTTGCAGTTCCCCCTAATTAGGTTGGAAGCATTTTCCCCCATATTAGGTTTGCAGTATAGTTCCACCCACATTAGATTGGCAGTATAGTCCCCCCCACATTAGGTTGGCAGTATAGTTCCCCCCCCCCACATTAGGTTGTAGTTCCCCCACATTAGGTTGGCAGTATAGTTCCCCCACATTAGGTTGTAGTTCCCCCACATTAGGTTGTAGTTCCCCCACATTAGGTAGACCGTATAGTTCCCCCACATTAGGTTGGCAGTATAGTTCCCCCACATTAGGTTGGCAGTATAATTCCCCCACATTAAGTTGGCAGTATGTTCCCCCACATTAGGTAGACAGTATAGCTTACCCACATTAGGTTGGCAGTATACATCCCCCACATTAGATTGGCAGTATGTTCCCCCACATTAGGTTGGCAATGTGTTCCCCCACATTAGGTAGGCAGTATGTTCCCCCACATTAGGTAGACAGTATGTTCCCCCACATTAGGTTGCAGTTCTCCCCCATTAGGTTGGCAGTATGTTCCCCCCTTTAGGTAGGCAGTATAGTTTCCCCACATTAGGTGCAGTATGTTCCCCCACATCAGGTAGGCAGTATAGTTTCCCCACATTAGGTGCAGTATGTTCCCCCACATTAGGTAGGCAGTATGTTCCCCCATATTAGGTTGCAGTCCCCCCCCCCATTAGGTAGGCAGTATGTTCCCCCACATTAGGCTGCAGTTCCCCCACCCCATTAGGTTGGCAGTATGTTCCCCCACATTAGGTGCAGTATGTTCCCCCACATTAGGCTGGCAGTATAGTTCCCCCACATTAGGTTGGCAGTATGTTCCCCCACATTAGGTTGGCAGCATGTTCCCCCACATTAGGTTGCAGTCCCCCCCCCCATTGGGTTGGCAGTATGTTCCCCCCACATTAGGTTGCAGCCCCCCCCCCCATTAGGTTGGAAGTATGTTCCCCCACATTAGGTTGCAGTCCCCCCCATTAGGTTGGCAGTATGTTCCCCCCACATTAGGTTGCAGTTCCCCCCCCCCATTAGGTTGGCAGTATGTTCCCCCACATTAGGTAGGCAGTATAGTTTCCCCACATCAGTTGCAGTATGTTCCCCCACATTAGGCTGGCAGTATAGTTCCCCCACATTAGGTTACAGTCCCACCCCCATTAGGTAGGCAGTATGTTCCCCCACATTAGGTTGCAGTTCCCCCCCCCCCCCATTAGGTTGGCAGTATGTCCCCCCCCCCATTAGGTAGGCAGTATGTTCCCCCACATTAGGTTGCAGTTCCCCCCCATTAGGTTGGCAGTATGTTTCCCCACATTAGGCTGGCAGTATAGTTCCCCCCCCCCATTAGGTTGGCCGTATGTTCCTCCCACATTAGGTTGCAGTCCCCCCCCCATTAGGTTGGCAGTATGTTCCCCCATATTAGGTTGGCAGTATGTTCCCCCATATTAGGGTTGGCAGTATATTCCCCCACATTATGCTTCAGTCCCCCACATTAGGTTGGCAGTATGTTCCCCCACATTAGGTTGGCAGTATAATTCCCCCACATTAGGTTGGCAGTATGTTCCCCCACATTCGGGTTGGCAGTATGTTCCCCCATATTATGTTGCAGTCCCCCACATTAGGTTGGCAGGATAGTTCCCCCACATTAGGTTGGCAGTATAGTTCCCCTACATTAGGTTGGCAGTATGTTCCCACACATTAGGTTGGCAGTATAGTTCCCCTCTCCCCCCCCCCCCTACTTTTTCTATTTTTTACATTTCCTTACCTGGCCACGCTCCGCAGGCTCAGGTAATGCGGCGTGTCTTGTGGGCTGTGGGTATAATATGAAGAGTGACGTCTCCTGCCGGGTCCTCTATGCTGCGTCGGGGACGTCACTCCTCATTTCCTGCAGCCGGACACAGAACGCTTCACGACACAGCTTTTTTCACTACACCTGCGCTGCAGGAAATGAGGAGTGACGTCCTTGACGCTGCATAGAGGACAGGCAGGACACGTCACTCGTCATATTATTCACACAGCCCACAAAACCCGGCGCATTACTTGAGCCTGCGGAGCGCGGCCAGGTAAGGAAATGTGAAAAATAGTGAAAGCAGAAGTGTCCGGGTCTGCCGCTGGTCACAGTTTTAAAGTGACCGCGGCCGGGTTGCTTATCTTTAACAAGCAGCCGGCACTGCAGACACTTTAAAACAGTTGCCCCCCCCCCCCCCCCCTACTGAGCAGCCGGCAGGGGGCCCCCTGAGGGATGGGGGCCCTAGGCAATTTCCTAGGTTGCCCCTCCCCCTAACGCCGGCCCTGCTTTGGGGTCACCACGCCACCTGCTTCGCTGGACACTCTCTCCAAAGCCACATTAGAAGGTGGACAAGACAGAACACTAATGGCAAACTGGGCCTGTTCTGGCCAATGGTCTAAACTGGTGAGCCAGAAGTCCATGGGATCTGAGCTCATGGTGTCTGTCAGAGAAAGAGCACAGCTGAGGTAGACTGCCACCTGGTTGTTCAGATGGTGTTTTATATGCCTTTGATGACTCATGTCAGGGGAGCACACATGATGCAGAAATGTTGTCATCATGTGATCAAAGGTCAAGATGCTGCCACTGATGCTGCTGATGCTCCTGCCTCTTGCTGGGGTAGTGCTGGCAGAGTTAGTGGAGCATTAACTCTGTGAAGAGCGGAGACTGGACCCCTGGTCAGCAGGTGTTTATTGCTGGAAAGCAGTGCAAGCTTGCTCATTGCTTCTCTTATACAAATCCAGGTTAACCTCCTTCTCAGCAGGTGCAAAAAATTCCCATATTTTGGGTTCATACCTAGGGTCTATGAGTGTGGTTATCCCGTACTCTTCTTTTCCCTTCATGACCACAATATGCTTGTTATTGTACAAGCAGGTAAGCATACACCTAGCCATCCTTGTCAGCTTTTCTGAGGGCCCAGCTTGTTCCACCTCTGTCCCATACTGCCTAGGTTCGCCATGCTCCTGCTTGTCCTCATCAGTGTCGCCTTGAGTAAGGTCCTAATCCCATTTCTCTTCCATAGACTTTGTCCCCATATCCTCACCAGGTCCCAAAACCTCCTCATCCAACTCCTCCTCCTCAAGGAGAACATCCGTACTGCTGCCATCAAGATGTTAAGTCTCCTCCATCCCTCCTTCTTCCATCATTGCCGTCAGTGGCTGTTCTAAAAGGGATTTAATTATGAAATAAAACTAAAAATTCAATTATACGGTTCCTGGACTGGAGATTCTGACATGCATGGGTTGTGATGCTGACATGCATGGGTTGCTGACCTGGCTGAAACTACCAGCAGAACATTTCATAGTGGTTTGCTAAAGGAAGGTCCAGGCCTGGCTTGAAGTAGGAGGTTTGCCAAAAAGTCAATTTCATTTTGGCCAGCAGCCCTGGCTGGCCTTGGGTTGGTTACAAAAGCAACCGCTATTAATTTGTTTAATTTCGCCCCAGCCAGGTGGCCTAGATCTGGCTGGAAGTAGCAGCAATGTTTAGAAAAAACAGTTTTTTGAACATGCATTGCCCCTGGCTGTAAGTACAACTCCACATATCAACCGTGGCATGCAGGGTACGGCTGTTTCAGCCAGGCTGGCTGCAGGATGGTTGCAAAAGCAAACACAGCATATTTAAATTTGGCCAGCAGTTCTGGCTGGCCGCAGGGTGGTTGCAAAAGCAGGATACTGTAAATAGCTAGGCACATCAACACCTGACTGTGCCCCTGTTCTAAAAGATTTTTCTTTCTCTATCCTTCAGATCCAGCACCAGTGTCACCGTCACTTGCTCCTAAGCTGCTTGGACCAGAAGGCCAGCTTACATCCTCCTCTTTAAACTCCTCTTCATAATCCCCACCACTCCTCTCAATTAGCACTTCTGATGTGTCATTGTGGCCTCATCGTTCCCCCGCACCACATTCACCATGATGCCTTTCCGAATTTTCCCACTAGTGCTATGATTGTCCATTGCAGCCCACCTCAGCAAGAAGCACTAAAGACTGACCGTGACTCAATTCCTCCTCGTGGCTAGCGCTATCCTTCTGAGTAGCAGTAGAGGGGGAAGCAAAGACAGATATGAGGAAACAGACCCACTAGGATGGAAAATTAATTTACCGGACATATTTTTAAGGATAGATTTATCGTTTTTGGTTGATTTTTTTACCAACCTACTTGTCAACTTTAAAGGGTTACTTCAGGGAACTAAACCCATAGCCGATCCTTTCCCTCTCACCAACCTATGTATTTGTCTGAATATCATTCATTAGCTATATAGAGCAGTTTGCTTCTTTCAGCTGTCACTTACATGCAAAGAGTAAGAGAAAGACGTCATTATCTGATCCTGCTTGTCTCTGTGTAAACCCCTCAGTGCGACGTAGCCCCTCCAACAACACAACATCATTTCTGTCTGGTCTAAGGCTCTAGCTTCAAAACCACATTTCCCATCCCCCTCCCTGTGAGAGAAACACAGTGAAGATTCTCAGTCTCCTCAGCACATAATGCTTCTCTTTCCTGCTGTAGATCTAATCACTGACTGCTGCCATTCAGGGAATAGCAGGATTAATTGAAAGGAAAGACCTGTACAGTGTGTATAACAACACTTAGCAGATAGTGAAAACAATTGGCTGTCATTACACAGAGCTGCACTGACTGCTGGGAGCTGTAGTCTGTGCTGCATGCAAGGAAAAAGAACATTTAGGAGACAACAGGGGCCAAAGGAGCTGCCAAAACCACATGGATAACTACAGGGGACGCAGAACAGGTATTGTGGTGGCTTTGGGGCATTTTTTTTAACTTACCTGGAGTACCCCTTTAAGTTCCAATGCTTTGAACTGCGTTAATCTTACAACAGGGTACGTATAAGGCAAGTTTAATAAAACCAACATTTTAAAAATACAGTCGCTTTAGAAGTCTAATGTGTTTGGAATGCACAGGCTTTTTAGTATAATGCGTGTTTGCATGTACACAACTGGAAAGATTTAAGGTGTGTTTGCAGAAAAATAGGAAATTTTACAAAACTGTGTCAACAGGCCAGATACATGTCAGAAGGACATGCTTTTGCGTGCCAGAGATGACAGCACAATGCGTACTGATGGTGTTTGCGGAACTACATGAAATGCAACAGACCTCTATTAACCTCTTAAGGACGCAGGGCATACCTGTACACCCTGTGCCTGGTCCCGGTCTATAAGTTGGGGTCCCGGCGGCTAATCAAAACCGGACCCCTGGGCTAATAGCGTGCGGCACCGATCATTTTGCCACATGCAATTAACTCTTTAGAAGCGGCGATCAACTCTTTTGATCGCCGCGTCAAAGTAAAATTAACTCTTTTGATCGCCGCATCTAAAGTTAAAAAAAATTGCATCCCAGGAGCTCAGGCTTGCTGATCGGGAACACCGCGGTTTCACCAGATCAGCTAGGATGAAGCAGGAGGGTTCCTTACCTGCTTCCTGCCTCCAGTGCATCCGATCGGGGATTGACTTCTCCATGCCTGAGATCAAGGCAGGAGAAGTCAAGCCCCAATAACAGTGATCATCCGAATGTAGTTCTATGGACATGATCATAGCAAAAAAAGTGGGAAAAAAAAGTTACTAATGATGAATTAACCCCTTCCCTAATAAAAGTAAGAATCATCCCCCTTTTTCCATTAAAAAAAAAAACAATAAAAAAAAGTGTAAGTAAAAACAAAAATAAACAATTTGTGGTATTGCGCGTACATAAATGTCCGAACTATAAAAATATATTGTTAATCAAACAGCATGGTCAATGGTGTACATGCAAACAAAATCAAAAGTCCAGAATAGCATATTTTTGGTCACTTTTTATAGAACAAAAAAATTTATAAAGAGGGCATGGCTCTTTATGCAAAAAGGGCATATTAAGGCAGTTATGGGCGGCAGACATCGAAAAAAAAAAAAAAAAAAAAACCTCCGCTGGGACCCCTCACTTCATCGCTGGCCATCACGGCATAGTTCCAATCAAAAAACAGACTGGAAGACCTGAGAAGCGCGAGGCCGCAGCTACCTCCGCAGATGCCCACTCTGCAACTGCTTGCCTCCTCCTCAATAGAGAAGCGCGCCTGATCCCCGGAACGCAGCAGCTCAGAACTATAGACTATGATGTCGGACCTGGTGATCGCAGGTGTGGGAAAGCCTCCTCGGCAAGCTCTCTGCATCCACCGGCAAGTACCCTCTCCCCTAGACCCGAGCAGTCACCTAATTCACCACTTCTGGCCGTGGGCACCGCTCCTCTCACTATGGCAGACCGCTTTCCTCCTGGGACTCCTTCTCACCTGCCGAAGCATGCCACTTCGGGGGTCTTCACAATGTCACAGGCACTTCTCTCTCCTCCTGCTATGACCTGTTCCCAGTCTCCTGCCACCGAGGATTGTTCACATCCTAGATGTGCTCCACAGATATGCTATAGTACAAGCTCCTGCAGCTCTGGCACCTCACTCACCCCCTGCCACCACTTTTCAACAGAATACAATTAACCCTGTGTTGCCTACCTCTACTCAGCAGCACATACTGATCCCTGTTTCAATAGAACAGCCCAGTATATCCACATAAATGAACTCTGATCCGTCTGCTTCTAGTGATGACTCCACTGAGGGTCACAGTCCACCTACCTACTGGGGCACCAGCCCCCCTGCATAAAAAAAGTTTTTTAGGACCCCTCAACGGGCCCAAATGTCGAATTGCTCCTACACTGATTACTCATCATCAGAGGATTCGCACAAAAGAGATCTACGTACAGGTTGCCTTTCTCATACTCTTACATCACCTTCTATCTTGAACGAAGATCTAACATGCACCCATTCATTGGTGGACCCACACCCACCCTCACCCGAGAAGACAGTCCACTCATTAAAGAACCATCCGGAAATTCAAGCCCTCCTGGCACTCTTGCCTACTAAAACGGACATGCTCTTTAGCCACTGATGGAAATATCTAGAACCTATAAAGGCAGAGGTTAATCAACTAATTCAAAAAGTGTGTGAGCTTGAACATTTCTGCTTTACTATGATCTCAGAAATGAAAGAGCTAAAGACGACTACTAAAATACTACAAACATCTCAAGCAGACACCGTTGATCATCTAGATGATATCGACAACCGTAATAGGCGGAATAATGTCCGCATTAAAGAACTCCCTGTAACTGTCACCTCACAAGAACTTTCGGGGGTGGTTCACAGGATCTTCAGTGAAGTACTCCAATAACCGGCTGATACCCCCATTGAACTTGATGGAGCTTATAGAGCTTTCAAAGCAAAAAACCTTGACCCAAAAAAAAACAGGATATCATCTGCAGAGTGCATCATTATACCAGCAAGGAAGCTGTCATGCGCAAAGCACGAAATCTCGAACACCTGACTTAAAATGGCTCTGGGGTTAACCTCTATTCTGACTTCTCCTTGCCCACTATGCGCCTCAGGGCCTTCCTGAAGCCCTACTACAGACTCAGCAGAATGATCGCATTGTTTACAGATGGGGATATCCCTTTTTCGCTTATTGCCAAACATGGAACTACAACAAAAAAAGACCCAAAACAGTGGCACCGATACCTATCGTCCTCACAACCACGAGATGGATATACTCACTTCAGGCAGGAAACCAGTTTAAACCATACTCGGCGGTGCTAGGACATTTAAACAGAAATCAACAATATGAAAACTGTAGAAAAGGACAGGAGTCCTGCACTCAGAGGCTTCTGAGCGCCCCATGCTGTCTTGAATTCCCTACCAGAGGAGCGGCCCGAGATGGGAGTCGAATAACCAGATCAGACATGGAACTGCGACTGCCAACTTATGCAGTCTTAGAGACCTTCCAGCATTTTTGTCTACCTTCAAGCTGCCCCAGATCTCCCTTCCTAATGGGGCTTACTTTTCCTTCAACCGCCTACATTCGCTCCTTCAAATGCCTTGGTTGGCCAACCTTGTCACAACAGGATGAACACTGCTCCCCCTGCACCCTTGCCTCAGATGCAGAGATTCTGGTTCCTTATCTCCTATCCATCATGGGCCTTTGCTCCATGAATATTATCTATGGGTTATACTGGGTTTTTATTTTTTTTTCTTGCCTAACCTTTCTCGACATTGTTTTGTTTCATATACTTGCTGTGTTCCTCCAACTGTTTATGACTAGAAATTTAGCTAAATGTTTCGCCCTGCCCTACTTTACGCTCCATTGGGCTAAATTTAGAGCCCTTGATTTTTCATTGCCCTTACCTTTTGTCTCTCTCTGATCGCTTATATGGACAGAGATATTATTAAGTTTAAACTAGGCCCCTCCCACATGTTCCCTGGTGTGTTCTTTTATACCCCTGGTGAATGATTGTTTTACACTTGTCACCCTTCTCGTGTCCCTTTCTCTTCACCCCCATTAGGGATGTTGTCAGACTGGTTCTGACCATGTTTTTGGTCCTGAAGACCTCTTCTTGTAGTCCCCTTGTAGCTGTCCTGTTGTGGTTGCTGCTGTCGTTCTGTTCTATTTGCCTCTTATCACTTGCCACCCTTTCCTCTCCCATGTTTTTCCTTCTCTCACTTTTTTTTTCTCCACCCAGGCACGCCTCCTTTTCTTCAATATTGTCTCGGCGATTGCACAGGTGGCATCCTGATTTTGGCAGTGAGTTTGACTGCTCCCCTTTCCTTCCCTATGGTGGCTGACATTAATGTAACTTCTCTCAATGTTAAGGGTCTCTACACGTCCGAGAAACACGCACAGATCTTATACACCTTCCGTAAAAAGAAAACGCACATCCTGGCTCTCCAGGAAAGACACTTTAGAGATAGCCACATTCCTGAATTCAATTAACGCTACTTCCGATCTGGATACACAGCACCAATTCAGAGGCGAAAACAAAAGGGGTATCCATAGACTTTCATTAATCCCTACCCATTAAGATATTGGATATCGCTATAGATCCCAACGCCCGTTATGTTTTTCCAATTGTGAACTATCTGTCCATAAACTAACAATTGCCTCTGTCTACTCTACCAACCATGGTCAAACTGCATTTTTATGCAATACATTAGAGAACCTATAATCCTTTGCCACAGGCCACATTATCCTGGGTGTAGACTTTAATATCCCGCTATCCCCCTATCTGACTCTTCTTTGGGTCATTCCTACATATCCTATCGTCAACTCAGAGCCATCTGACAAAAATTACACTCCCTTCAATTGAGTGATGTCTGGCACACAATGCACACCCAAGGTAGAGACTTCACGTTTTTCTCCCACCCTAGACAGATGAACAGTTGCATTGACTACAAATTCGGCCCCCACCATCTCCTAACCTCTGTTACCTCTGACTCTATTGGGACAACCACGTTCTCTGATTATGCCCCTGTCCACTTCTCCTTCACGCTTTCCTCCTTTACCAAGCCACCTGGTGCCTCAATGAATCTCTTCTTTTGTATTCCTTGTGTCCCAGGAGATCAAGATGAGATTTGTCATTTTCAAACTGATCATGAGCAAGATGATTCCCCTCCACTTATCAAATGGGAGACTCTAAATTGTGTCCTCAACGGTGTGCTGGTGAAACATTGGGCTCGGTTGAAATAGGAGAATACAGCCAAATTGTTCTTCCTTCGTTCCGAACTTAGTGACCTGGAATCCCTACACAAACGGACCCTGCAAGAACAGACTCTCAGAAACTTAATACAGGTGTGACAGGAATTGTTAACATTAATAAACTCCAAACATAGATACTACAAGCAATTAATGGGCCATCAGTTTTATGAATGGGGCAACAAGTCGGGTAGATAATTAGCGAGAGCACTGAGAGAAAAACAATCCTCACTCTTTGTCCCTTCTATTTTGACTCCCTCTGGGGCCCTCTCTCATTTTACACATGATATCTTATTGGCCTTCAGACATTACTACTCTGCCTTATATAGCTTACTAACACCCCCTCCTCATCCACCTCTTCAGCCCATCACTGCTTCACTATATCTCCTCCATGGCCCTTCCAACTCTCTCTGATGACACCATTTCCTCTTTGGAATATCCGTTCTCCTCGGAGGAATTGGAGTTGGCAATATTTGCCCTCTCTACAGGGAAAAGCCTTGGTCCGGATGGCTACACAGCCAAGTTTTACAAGTCCCTCCGAGCGGAACTGTCCCCCCCCCCACACACACACACACTTCTCTCTGCATTCAACCCTATCTCTGAATCCTCCCCTGTCCCTCATTCCTTATTGCGAGCCTTAATCACGGTAATTCCTAAGGAAGGTAAGGATCCCACGCAATGCCAGAACTATAGACCCATCTCCCTTCTTAACTCCAGCATCAAGATTTTTGCTAAACTGATTGCAAACAGGCTGGCTACCCATATGGATGCCCTAATCCATCTAGATCAAGTAGGCTTCATCCAGGGTAGAGAGACCAGGGATAATACCCTTTGTGCCTTCTCTGCCATTCACTATGCTCTCAAGCATAATCACCCTCTCTTTTTATTGTCCCTTGATGCGGAGAAGGCTTTTGGAATTTTTTGCGCATATGCCATTGACCGTGCCGTTTCATTAATGACATATTGTTATAGATCAGAAATTTATACACACGGCAATACCACATACGTTTATTTTAATTTTATTTTTTAAAGGAAAATGGGGGTGATTCAAACTTTTATTAGGGAAGGGGTTAAACCATCTTTATTAACTTTATTTTCACTTTTTTTTGCAATGTTATAGCCCCCATAGAGGACTATAACATTCAGTACATTGATTCAATACACTGATCAATGCCATTGCATTGCAATCTATTTATCAGTGTTACCGGATTTGAGGCTTGGAGCAATCAATCGCCGATCGGACGCACAGTAGGCAGGTAAGCCACCATCCTGCTGCGTTCCAGATGATTAGGACATCGCGATTTTACCGCAATGGTCCCGATCAGCCCGACTGAGATGCCGGGAAGTTTTTACTTTCACTTTAGACACGGCAATCAACTTTGATCGCCGCGTCTGAAGAATTAATGTCGAACATCAGCCCAATTGGCGATGTCCGGTATTAGCCGTGTGTCCTGGTTGCTTATAGCAACTGGGACCTGCCAGGTATGATGCATGCTCACCTGCTGAGAGGGCGTCATACCTGGGGAGATGCAGATGGATGTTACTAATCGTCCATTTGCGTTAAAGGGGTACTCCGGTGGAAAACTTTTTTTTTTTAATTGAACTGGTTCCAGAAAGTTAAACAGATTTGTAAATAACTTCTATTTAAAAATCTTAATCCTTTTAGTACTTATTAGCAGCTGTATGCTACAGAGGAAATTAATTTATTTTTTAATTTCTTTTTTGTCTTGTCCACTGCTCTCTGCTGACACCTCTGACTGTATCAGGAACTGTCCAGAGCAGCAACGGTTTGCTATGGGGATTTTCTCCTGCTCTTTACAGTTCCTGATACAGGCATCAGGTGTCAGCAGAGAGCACTGTGGACAAGACAAAAATAAATCCAAAAAGAAAAGAATTTCCTCTGTAGCATACAGCTGGCAATAAGTACTGGAAGGGTAAATATTTTTAATAGAAGTAATTTACAAATCTTTTTAACTTTCTGGCACCAGTTGATTTAAAAAAAAAAATGTTTTCCACCGGAGTACCCCTTTAAGGGGTTAACACTGCAGGCTAGATATGTACAACTTCAAAATGCTTTTTAACTGGCAGAGATTACTGAACAATGCATACTGATGGTGTTTGTGAAACTATATGAAATGTACCAGAACTACAGGCTAGGTACAGATCAAGGCCCTGGCTACTGTAGCTGGTTGAGGAACACTGTTCAATTCAGGTATTTGCAGGTATGAGCCTTGAAAAAGGCTTCAGATTTGTGGAAGCAAAAGATGAGTCGTTCACAGGCTGTGAGAATCATGTCCCCTTATCTGCTGCTGCTTTCCCTACGTCATCTCAGCGCCCCCTGCAGCCCTGCTTGTTCCGCCCACCAAAAAAAAAAACATGCCTTCTGGTTTTTACGCTATTTACCAGCTTGCACAAGCCAAACTTGAGCTGGAAAAATCAAAAATTTAGGGTCGAATCTGGGTTCCCCGGATTCTGCTCACTTATCTCTAGTATTATCGCATGTGAAGTAATCTAAACTATTAAACTATATCTTTACTGATAACAAACAATGAATTTTGAAAAAAAAATATCAAATGCAAGAATTATATATAAAATATAATATAATATATATATATATATATATATATATATATATATATATATATATAAAAAAAGCAAAATCATCGGTAGTTGCAGTATCTTGTAATACCTTTTTTATTGGACTAACAAGATTTTGTAGAGACAAGCTTTCGGGATTCCTCCCTTTATCAAGTCATAAGCATTTCTGAGCTCACAAGGAGAAAACACAGGTCTTAGAACCTGTGTTTTCTCCTTGTGAGCTCAGAAATGCTTATGACTTGATAAAGGGAGGAATCCCGAAAGCTTGTCTCAACAAAATCTTGTTAGTCCAATAAAAAAGGTATTACAAGATACTGCAACTACCGATGATTTTGCTTTTTGCATCACTGGACTAATACGGCTACTCCTAACTAATCTATATATATATATATATATATATATATATATATATATATATATATATATCTATATATATACATAAATAAAAATTAGATAATGGTGCAGTGGAATTTAACACACCATGATGTACATTTACGCTCCACCATGACCACGAGCTCTGGACTGGTGCGATCGCACGGATGTCCTCCATTAACCCCTCAGATGCCGTGATCAATACAGATCACGGCATCTGCGGAACTGCGGTACTTTAAATGGATGATCGAATCCCCGTGGCAGTAGTGTAGTACTTTTTTGTTGTAGTACTTTTAAAATATTTTCAACTTTAAAAAAAATATTGGATGTCACTACAATACAATGAGGATTAAAAATGACTTGTCCGGAATGGCATAAAAATGTACTATTTCAAAATTTGTCAAATTGCAGTAGTTTCTTTTTCTGTTTTCAGTCCACAAATATATGGCAAAATGAACAGTGTCTTTTAAAAGTTACATTTGTCTTGCAAAAGACTAACTATCGTGTGACTTTGTAGAAAAGAATTATGACTGTTAGAATATGAGTTACCAAAATGGCAAAAATCTCTGACAGGAAAGAGGTCCTATACTGTGATTGCATTGTCAGGATTTTTACTCTTCAAGAGTTAACATCTTAAGGACGCAGGGTGTATGCATACGCCCTGCATCCTGAGTCCTTAAGGACGCAGGACGTACAGGTAAGCCTGTGGGAATTCTGGTCCCCATCGCTAGCTGGTCGGGGACCGGACTGGGATGACTGCTGATATCTATCTCGGCATTGGAGGTCCCTTATCTGCAATCAGCGGCGACGGGCAGCGATGACGTACAGCTCCCTCGTGCGGCTCCTTGGTGAAGACTATGGAAGCCGGTGAGTAGTTGCCTAGCAAAATCTGGAGGGCTTCAATTTGGTGGTCTCTAAACTGTAGCCCTCCAGATCTTGCAAAACTACAACTCCCAGCATGCCCAAACAGCAAACAGCTGTCTCGGCATGCTGGGAGTTGTAGTTGCATACCTCCAGCTGTAGCATAACTACATCTCCCAGCATGCTCTTCGGCGATCAGTACATGCTGGGAGTTGTAGTTTTGCAGCAGCTGGAGGCACACTGGTTGGAACACACTGAGTCGGGTAACAGAACCTAACTGAAGCTTTTCCAACCAGTGTGCCCCCAGCTGTTGCAAAAGTACAACTCCGAGCATGCCCGGTCTGTCTGTGCATGCTGGGGGTTGTAGTTTTGCAACAGCTGGAGGTTTGCCCCCCCACGATGTGATTGTACAGAGTACATTCACACGGACAGGTTTACAGTGGGTTTCCTTCTTCAAGCTTGAGCTGCGGCAAATCTTTTGCCGCGGGGCAAACTCCTAGCGAGAAACTCACCGTAAACCTCCGCCTGTGTAAATGTACCCTAAAAATATTACACTACACTAACACATAATAAAGGGGAAAAAAACTACATATACACCCCTTACACTGTCCCCCCCCCCCCAATAAAAATAAAAAACATATCATACGGCAGTGTTTCCAAAACAGAGCCTCCAGCTGTTGCAAAACAACAACTCCCAGCATTTCCAGACAGCCACTGACTGTCCAGGCATGGTGGGAGTTTAGCAACAGCTGGAGGCACCCTGTTTGGAATCACTGGCGTAGAATAACCATATGGCCACCCCTATGCAATCCCTATTTTAGTCCTCAAATACCCATGGTGCTCTCTCACTTCCGAGCCCTGTCGTATTTCAAGGAAACCGTTTAGGGCCACATATGGGGTATTTCCATACTCGAGAGACATTTTTCTCATTTTACCCCTTATGAAAATGAAAACTTGGGGTCTACATCAGCCTGTTAGTGTAAAAAAAAAATTACACTAACATGCCGGAGTTGCCCCATACTTTTTATTTTCACAAGCGGTAAAAGGAAAAAAAGACCCCCAAAATTTTTAACGTGATTTCTCCTGAGTACGGAAATAACCCATATGTGGGCGAAAAAATGCCCTGCGGCTCAGGAGTGAGAGCGCACTATGTACATTTGAGGCCTAAATTGGTGATTTGCACAGGGGTGGCTGATTTTACAGCGGTGCTGACATAAAACGCAAAAAAATGAATACCCACATGTGACCCCATTTTGGAAACTACACCCCTCACAGAACGAAACAAGGGGTATAGTGAGCCTTAACACCCCACAGGTGTTTGACAAATTTTTGTTCAAGTTGGATTAGAAAATGAAAATTTTTATTTATTTTTTACTAAAATGCTGGTGTTACCCTACATTTTTCATTTCACAAGGGAAAATAGGAAAAAAGCCCACCTAAATTTGTAACCCCATTTCTTAAGAAATAGGGTTTCGCAAGAACATACCCCATATGTAGATATAAAGTGCTCTGCGGGTGCACTACAATGCTCAGAAGAGAAGGAGCGCCATTGGGCTTTTGAAGAGAAAATTTGTCCAGAATTGAAGGCCACATGTGTTTACAAAGCCCCCATAGTGCCAGAACAATGGACCACCCCCCACATGTGTCCCCATTTTGGAAACTACACCCCTCACAGAATGTAATAAGGGGTACAGTGAGCATTTATGCCCCACAGGTGTCTGACAGATTTTTGGAACAGTGGTCCGTGAAATTAAAAAGGTAATTTTTCATTTGCACAGCCCACTGTTCCAAAGATCTGTCAAATGCCAATGGTGTGTGAATGCTCACTGCACCCCTTATTCAATTCTATGTGAGGTGTAGCTTCCAAAATGGGGTAACATGTGGGGGGGTCCACTGCTCTGGCACCACGGTGGGCTTTGTAAGTGCACACGGCCCCCGACTTCTATTCTAACCATATTCTTTCTCCAAAAGCTCAATGGCGCTCCTCCTCTTATGAGCATTGTAGTGCACCAGCAGAGCACTTGACGTCCACACTTGGGGTATTTCCATACTCGGATGAAATGGGGTTACAAATTTTGGGGGGACATTTCCTCCTATTCCACCTAATAAAAATGTAAAATTTGGGGAAAACCAGCATTTGAGTGAAAAAATAATAATTCATTTACACATCCAACTTTAACGTAAACACCTGTGGGGTGTTAAGGCTCACTGTACCCCTTGTTACGTTCCTTGAGGGGTGTAGTTTCCAAAATAGTATGCCATGTGTTTTTTTTTTTGTTTTTTTTTTGCTGTTCCGGCACCATAGGGGCTTCCTAAATGTGACATTCCCCAAAAAACCATTTCAGCAAAATTTGCTTTCCAAAAGCCAAATGTCACTCCTTCTCTTATGAGCATTGTAATACGCCCGCAGTGCACTTGATGGCCACACATGGGGTATTTCCATACTCAGAAGAGATGGGGTTGCAAATTTTGGGGGACATTTTCTCCTAGTACTCCTTATAAAATTTGAGAAAAAACAGCATTTTAGTGAAAAAAAATTCCTTTACACAACCAAATTTAATGAAAAGTCGTCAAAGACCTGTGGGGTGTTAAGGCTCACTGAACCCCTTGTTACATTCCCTGAAGGGGTTAAGTTTCCAAAATAGTATGCCATGTGGGGTTTTTCTTGCAGTTCTGGCACCATAGGGGCTTCCTAAATGTGACATCCCCCCAAAAAAAAAACATTTCAGAAAAACTCACTCTCCAAAATCCCATTGTCGCTCCTTCCCTTCTGAGCCCTGTAGTGCACCCACAGAGCACTTTACATACACATATGAGATGTTTCCTTACTCGAGAGAAATTGGGTTACAAATTTTAGGGTGATTTATCTCCTTTTACCTCTTCAAAAAAACTAGGTCTAGAAGAACATGCGAGTTTACAAAAATGAAGATTTTGAATTTTCTCCTTCACTTTGCTGCTATTCCTGTGAAACACCTAAAGGGTTAATACACTTACTGAATGTCATTTTGAATACTTTGAGGGGCACAGTTTTTATAATGGGGTAATTTATGGGGTATTTCTAATATGAAGGCCCCTCAAATCCACTTCAAACCTGAACTGGTCCCTGAAAAATTCTGATTTAGAAAATTTTGTGAAAAATTGGAAAATTGCTGCTATGCTTTGAAGCCCTCTGATGTCTTCCAAAAGTAAAAACATGTCAACTTTATGATGCAATCATAAAGTAGACATAGTGTATATGTGAATCAATATATAATTTATTTGGGATATCCATTTTCCTTAGCACTAACATAAAGCAGAATATGTCACGAAAAAACTATCTCGGAATCAGAATGAAAAGTAAAAGCATCCCAGAGTTATTAATGCTTAAAGTGACAGTGGTCAGATGTGCAAAAAAGAGCTGAGTCCTTAAGGTGAAAAAGGGCTGAGTCCTTAAGGAATTAAAGGAGTTAAAAAAAATTGTATACAGCAGAGAGGTCACATCTGTTTACTTATCACATAATTATTTTCCCAGGGGTCATGTAACCTGTTGAGAAACCTAGATCCCCAACATAACAATCACTCATACAATGCCCTACTGGGATTACTCTGAAAATATCCCTCCACAGTATATATAACACTGATTCATTTGAAGGTTATCAACACGGATAAAAGATCAGACTGGGGGACCCTTGAAACTGTGAGTATAAAGCATATTCTTAGTGAGTCCATCACTTATTCAATGGAATCATCTTTTGCTAATTATCTAAAAATATTAAAATATATTAAAATTCATTATTTAGTTGAATTGATATTTTTATTGTAGCCTTGAAATCTTTATCTTGTAAAACATGTAATTGATCTTTTCTATCAATAGTTTTAATAGATAATATTGAATACAATAATTACAACAATTAAAGGACCTGTTTCTACTTCTTTTTCATAGTGAAAATGAGATAGAAATTCTGCAATTCTACGAACACAATTTTGTTTTTTACTTATCTCATTTTTTTTCTTAAAATGTCATGTAAGAATAAAAAAAAATAAGTAGATAGATACATTTATAGGCTACAAATTATTTTTAATAAAAACTATATTAACAACAATAATAATCATGTCTTACATGTAAAAATACATTCCTGGATAAAATGTTTATTATTATTTTAATTTTCAAATGTTAATTTCCTTATATTTATGTGAAGTTCTTTGAACTGAATTCTATTCTGGTCTACAAGTATATTTAAATGTCTCCAAATATAGATATTATGGATACTTTAACTTCTGCAGACATACTGTATGGTATCATGGGACTCTGCATCCCTCTGCAGTACATAAGACTCCAATGTCTATAACAGATTAGATATTATCTGCAAATGATCTCAACATTAAGTAGATAGATGCAAAGTTATTAAAAATAATAAATCAATAGTAAATAGATAATCGTTTCCATAACAACAAAATTTAAATTAACAATAAAAATAACTTGAAGGACATATGTATTTTTTCAACCGTACTTTGTAATAATTGTGTCCTTATTGTAAAAATTAATTAATAAAAAAAAAAAATGATAATTTACTTATAAATACTTTTTCATAAAATTTTTTATCATATATAACATTCATCAGATATTTTGACTAAATTTGACTATGATTATAGTGAATGTTAATTACAACAAATACAACAATTAAATTACCTGTAACAACATCTTTTTTATACAAAAAACTTGATAAGAATTCTTCATACACTTAATTTTTTTTATTCCAATTTTTTTTCCATAAAATTTCATGTAAATATGCAAAAATATTTACTAATAAATAATTACATGAATAGTTTCAAAAAATGAATAATAATAATAATAAAAATAATAATAATAATATCTGTGGGGAATTTAAAAATACATTTTTGGATAGTTTGAATTAAAAAAAGTCAAACAAAAATGTTAATTTGATATAAATTAAACATTTTTGTATTAATATAAGGAATTATTCTACATAATTTATCTTTAAAAATCTTAATCTTGTATAACATTAGTTAAAGTAAACAAAATTTAAAAAATGCATGTTAACATTGGTTAAATGAAATAAATTAAAGGAAAATTTGATTTTTCAAATATAAATTTCCAAATATTCATATGGAGTTGTTTTGACTTCATTTTTTTCTGGCCTGCAGGTCTTTTGAAACTTTTCTTAATTTAATGGATATTTTACCTATAATGAAGACATGCTATATGGTATCATGGGACTTATGGGACTATTTAAAAATTGTCCCTCTACAGTATATCAGATACCTATGTCTATAAATGTTAAAAAATACAGATAAAGGTGAAGGGGCTTAGGAACTATCTACTAGTGCATTCATAGTGAGTCCTTCTTTCTATCCTTAATTATCTTAAAATATAAAAGTATTGCACAGTTTTTCCTAAACTCAAGAATTTTATTTTTCAATTAAAAAAAATTCCTCGTTCATAAATTCTGCTCTGGTCTACAAGTTAAATTAGGTTTTACAAACTTCGTTAAATTTAATGGATACTTTAGGTTATGTAGGTATAATGTACAGTAAGTCATAAGGCATATTTTATACATTTACAGCTAAGCCAATGGATACATACTACAATATGTTTCCTATGTATGAAGCATTAATAAAGATCCTTCTGTTACACATCTTGCCATTTACCTACTCCATGAGTCCAATGTGTAGATTGCCATCTATGTCAGATCTGGAAGGGATAAGACAACCCGGAGATATCATGATAGGACTATTACATACTATGAGCTCTGAAAAGATTACCCAAAAAAATACATTCAGTGTCCAGCCACTTAAGACTACCTGCAAATTGTAAGTATGTTTTACACCATGATATGTTAGTTGTTATGTAAGATAGTTCTTAAACGAATAAATGTATGTCATGAGGAATAGCCTTCCTTTTGCGTTCCATGTATAGTAGTATTAATCTACTGTGTGTGTCTCTGCTATTTAGATATTTTAGTGTGATATTTTCAACAGTGGTGGGATGAAATAGCATTATTGTTTGGTATATGTGAGTTTATAGTTTGACAAATTAGGGAATAAGTCAGATGGGTGTGACTATCAGGTGAGGGGCGGGATTATACATTCAGGGGGTGTGAATGTTTTACATTAAGGAGCATGTCTGCCCAGTAAGCACCCCTTGACTATATAATCCCGCCCATCACCTGATTGGCCAATGCCTGTCATTGTTATGATAAAATTCTTGACATGACACTGATAACTTGGCTTTATACACAAAATATCATCCAATGTAACAGCAACAACATAAAGACCATTACACTGTATCCAAGGATCAAGAAGGCCGCTGAAGGAAGAAGAATGACCATAAATTGAAATTATTAAGACACAGAAAAACAAGACATAATGATGACATGTTATAAAGTTAACTATCATAATGCGAAATCAGTACTGTAGTTTGAGATTTAAAAAGAAATCTTTAAAAATGTTTTTTTTTTTGTTTGAAGATTCAACCTGGAATTTTACCTCTGGTTCCAGACATTCCTGTTTACATTTGAGGAAATCAATAAGGATCCCAATATTTTGTCAAACATGACATTAGGATTTCAGATGTATAACACGTGCAATATGCCTCACTTTGAATTACAAGGAGCTTTACAGTTCCTGACTGACTCTGGTAGTACCACTACCGACAACCAGTGTAATTCTAGATCTCTGTTCTCTGCCGTTATTGGTTCCTCAAATTCAGTCAATTCAATCATCTTGGCTCATGTTTTGGGTGCCTTCAGATACCCACAGGTAAGAAGATTTAACCCCTTAGGACCCAGGAAATGTTGCATTATTGACACAGACAATTTTCTTTTTTTGCATTTTTGCTTTTTCCTTATCGCCGTTTAAAGGGGTTCTCCGGAGGAAAATATTTTATTTTAATCAACTGGTGCCAAAATGTTAAACTGAATTGTAAATGACTTCTATTTAAAAATCTTAATCCGTCCAGTACTTATCAGCTGCTGTATGCTCCACAGGAAGTTCTATTCTGTCTTACCACAGTGCTCTCTGCTGACACCTCTGCCCATGTCAGGAACTGTCCAGAGCAGGAGGAAATCCCCATAGAAAAACTATCCTGCCCTGGACAATTCCTGACATGGACAGATGTGTCAGCAGAGAGTACTCCTTTAAGAGACATAACCCATAGGAGAGCTTGTTTTTGTGTAAACAATTTGTACTTTGTGAAGCAAATCCAAAGAAAATATTGCAGTGGCACTCACCAGTCTTTTTAGACTAAAGATGAGTGAACCCGAATTTGACTCGAACTTTAGGATTTTTCCGGCTCGGCGAACACTCGAGCTATTATGGGTTCGGCTAGTGCAAGCCGATAAATAGCACCAAAAAACATAAAGCATGTATTTTTTTGGCAGATAGAAGAACCAGGTCGGGCAGGGAGTGGTGAAATGACGTAGGGAAAGCAGCAAATCACATGATAACCCAGGTGTATAATTTGATTTGCTGATTATTGTGTCAATCAAGCACAAAGGCCAATAGGACACAGCCAGGGACACAGATAAAAAGGCACTGATGTCACCCACAGTGTTCAGAGCGCTGGAACTTCTGCAGAAAGCAGACAGAGAGAGGAGAGAGCCAGAAATAAGGACAGTTAGTGGTTAGAAAGATAGAGACTGAGATATAGATTACAAAAATAGGAGAAATAGGGACAGTTAGTGATTTAAAAGAGAGAGATAAAGATTATCAAGAGAGACTGTGTGTGTGTGTGTGTGTGTGTGTGTGTGTGTGCGTGAACAGGATTCAATCTCCATACAAGAAGAATCCTATAAGGGCTCATATACACTAAAACAGCATATAAGGAGGGGACGGCTTAATCATAGCCTCTGAAGGAAATGCTCGGCTTTTGCTACCACATACACCTGAATTGAATAGAGTTCCTGAACCAGCTCCAGTGAGGTGTATTGATCTGTGCCATCCACCCACAAACAGTATTCAAGTGGCACCTATATAGCTATAGGGTCTGTCAACACAGTAATGAATATAATACATTTCCGCAAACACTTTCATTATGCATTGTGCTCTCATCCCTGCCACCCAAAAAACGTGTTAAAGTTACATGTATCTAGCCTATAGTGTTATACGGTTCTCGTACATTTAATATTGTCCCGCAAACAACTTCAGTACTCATTATGCTGTCATCTCTGCCACACAAAAAGCGTATTGAACTTACACATATCTACCCTGTAGTGTTATACGGTTCTTGTGCATTTAATTTTGTTTTGCAAACACCTTCAGTACTCATTGTGCTGTCATCTCTGCCACGCAAAAAGCGTTCAAAGCGTTGAAACTTAAATTTGACAAGTAGATTGGTGAAAAGTCACCCAAAAAGAATAAAAGTATCCCAAAAAAAAACATGTTTGGAAAACAAGTTGGTAGACAGGATAGAGGGTCTAAGACCCCCATCATGTTCTTTGCCAGTAAGAATGTTCGTGGCAGTGGCAGTTGGTGGCAGTAGTGCAGGTAGCGGAAACAGCAGCCAAGTGCCATGTGGTAGCTGCGTCAGCCATCCCAAGTTCTCACTGCCTGAGAGAGAATATGTGGTTTTACAGGATGATCTGGCTTTACTGGAATATTTCTGTCATACGAATTTTGAGGAGAAAGATTTTGATAATATGATGGCGAGCAACCGGTCAGTGGATTCCTTCGTGTCTACCCTCACATGGGGAAGTTGTAAAGTCTATCCTAGACGCTGTGCTTCCTCATCTATGGTTTTGGCATGAGAAGTTGTTTTTTGTGGCCAGTCAAGCTTTGGAGTGCTTTGACAAGGTGGAGGTAGAATCAGTGGACGAGCCCAGCACAAGTGGGACTGGTGGTGGTAGGCCTGGAGGGGATACTGTATGGTATCAAAGTGGCTATGCTGAGAGGGAGCAAGGAGCCCAAGAAGTCCATGCAGAGAGGAGTGGCGTGGACGATGAGGGGCTTGATGTTGACGATGATGTGGTGTTGGACAGGACATGGGAACCACCTGGGCATGAGCTGACGTGCTTAGAGCAGGAGGGTACTGGCAGTGACAGCGAAGAAGAGCATAGCCGAGGTAGGGGGAAAAAACCTGTGAAATGTAACAGGTTTAGCTCTGTCTGATGAGCTCGGGTGACCTTGACACTGCTACCTGTTCAGGTTCAGTCAAAAAAAGGAGGGGCACAGTCAGGTGGTGCAGTCCTTGTCAGATATTCTCATGTGTGGAACTTCTTTTCCACCTTACCTGATGCAGAGAAAGTGGCAATATGTCGTGAAAGTAAGTTGTGGCCAGTGTAGTGTAGGAACCATGTCTCTATGTAGGCATATGGAGCGTCAACACATGGCTGCGTGGGACAGTCCAGATGCCCCATAATGTCAGGAAAATGCTGCTCCTGCTACTGTGGATCCTCCAGATCCTCCAGATCTAACAGCCAGGCCTTTTCCATAGACAGCACATTTTCGGGATTTGCCTCATTTATGTTGTGCCCTACTCCTCCCCAATAGCGTTAGTAATCCATTGGGGAATCCATGTCCTCCAGACAACAGTGTTCTCCCAGTTACCCTGTTGCAGTGTGCTTCAATTCCTACCTGGCCAAGTTGTTGGTGGTGCAGGCCCTCCCATGCCATCTTGTGGACTCCATGGCCTTCAGGCAACTTATGGAGTGTGCCAAGCCAAAGTGGCGCATCACCATTATTTTGCAAAGAAAGCCATCCCCACTTTGCAAAATCATGTGGCAGAGAGGGTGTGCAACTCCATGAACTTGTCTGTGCACAGAACAGTGCATGCCACAGTTGATCCATAGAGTAGTACCTGTGGCCAGGGGCAATGCATGTCCATAGAAAAGTTTTTCTCCATTGCTGTGGTCTCAGTGTGATTCCCCGGCCAATCCTGGGCCTGGCTGGATGGGGGAAAATTCAAATTTATTGTGTTAGCTTTTGCAATCTCCCTCTGGAGAGACAGGGCTGCTGGCCAAATTAAAATAGATTTTTTTGCAAACCTGCTCCTTCCAGACATTCCAGTTTTCTCAACCTGCGGCTGTACGAAGTCTACTATAACATCCACCAGTAAACCACCATGACATTGCTGAAGGTTGCTATTGTAACCTCCCTCCCTCCAGCCAGCCAGGCCTGGGTCACCTAGCTTGCCAAATTTGAATTAATTGTAATGGTTTCTTAACCTGCTGCTGTATGTAAGCTACTACGCTTCCTCTAGTAAACCACTGTGACATGCTGAAGGTTGCTATTGCAACCTCCCTATCTCTGGCCAGCCAGGCCGGGGTCACCTGGCTGGCTAAATTTAAATTAATTTAAAAGATGTGTTAACCTGCTGCTTTACGCAAACTACTACTTCCTCCAGTAAGCCCCTATGACATGTTCTGCTGGTAGTTTCAGCCAGGTCTACGCATACACAACCCATGCATGTAAGCTTTTCCAGTCCAGGAACCATATAGTTGAATTTTTATTTTTATTTCAATATTAAAAAACTTAATTGAAATTTTTTTATTTAATTTAAAAACCACCAACTTCCTACTACTACCAGTCCGCCATCTCCTGCTGTAAGCTATTGACATAACTCCCCCATCTCATGCTGTACGCTAGTCATATCTGTCAGCCACCACCTGCTGTGTGCTGGCTACTACTAATAACTCAACCTATACAAAATATAGGACCACAACTGTACAGATGCTAGAACTGCATTAAAAAAATACCTGGCAAGGCGCCACACGACAAATGATAAACCTACAAAAATCTGGCCCATCCACATATATAAATAATCCACAAATATACCTGTATAGTCAAAATGATAATCATTATTGTGAATAAATGAACAACATGATTGGAAAATCCTGCTCTCCCATTTAAAAACATGTACACAAAAGACACATTAAAAACATTAAAGGGGGAACATCCAGTATAACATATAGTAAGTTGATAATGAGAATTACATAATTGTACACATGATAAAAGACTGGCAAAGTTATTTGTAAACAATAGAAATAAAGTCACTTGTGCCCATACTAGAGAACTAGTATAAAAATTAAAGTGCACTACAAGGGTTTAAAGGGGTTCTCCAGTGCTTACACATCTTATCCCCTATCCAAAGGATAGGGGATAAGATGCCTGATCGCGGGAGTCCCACCGCTGGGGACCCCCGGGATCTTGCACGCGGCACTCTGTTTGTAATCAGTCCCCGGAGAGTGTTCGCTCCGGGTCTGATTACGGATGACCACCCGGCCGGCCATGTGGTCATCCGTAATCAGACCCGGAGCGAACACGCTCCGGGGACTGATTACAAACGGGGTGCCGCGTGCAAGATCCCGGAAGTCCCCAGCGGCGGGACTCCCGCGATCAGGCATCTTATCCCCTATCCTTTGGATAGGGGATAAGATGTGTAAGCACTGGAGAACCCCTTTAATGAAATATGTCCTCAGTCAAATGCAGTTACACTCCGCAAAATATAAGGGCTACATTATATATAAAGTACCAGTTCACATATTCTGTGATCAATAATTAGTGTATGTACAAAAATATAGCATAATAGATAGACACTACATTGTCCCCAATATAGGAAGCACATTTGATGCTAGGCAAACTGGCCACAAGTAATACCAACCAGCCATTTTAGAAAATGCCGCCTCTGGAAGTTCCCCCACAACACACTCTGATGCGATTCGCTCTGCTTCCTCTAGGAGTAGTGATGTGGGGGAGTATATGGGTATTTATATGAAAAACATTAAATAATAGGCCAATCTCTTACCAACATTGATGGCGCCATAATTACATGGCGCTTGTGAAGCCACACCGCCGCTAGTCCAGCCGCCGGAAGTTGCCCCGGAAGTCGCCCATCACCACCCACAGTCAGCCGGCGAAAGCAGTGAGAGGTAAAGGTTCAGCTCCGAGAAGCACAGACCCGGCGCATGCGCACACAAGCGCAGTATTACTGGGCCATATTAGGTGCTGGCAAATGCCATCACCATGCAGAACTGGAGAATATATCAATTACGATAGGTGGTATGTGCTCTTATGACATAAAAAAAGATAAAACATATATAATATGTGTCTTATAAACCGAATATGGTAACAAGGAATGGATGTGAAGTCAAAATAGTGATTAAAAGTGATGATGTTAAAGTGCAATAGGATATAACATAAATAGAAATAAGTATAAATCTCATGTATGCCAAACGTGGATATATATTGTGCTAACAAGTGCATATTACATTGATACCCAATAAATATTAGATATAGATATCATTTACTAAATCCCGACTGCTTAGTGTGTATTTTTAATGCTTCACTCGTATGATTTTTTTTCAATGTGATTTACTAATCTGTCGCACAGATCGGGTTCTTTCTGTCGCACGCGAATAAATCTGTTGCTTAATTGTATTAAATAAAAAAAATGGAAATAACACAAATTAGCCTGGTAAACTGTATAACGAGGGGTTATCCAGGAAAAAAAACTTTTTTTTATATATCAACTGGCTCCAGAAAGTTAAACAGATTTGTAAATTACTTCTATAAAAAAAAAATCTTAATCCTTTCAGTACTTATGAGCTTCTGAAGTTAAGGTTGTTCTTTTCTGTCTAAGTGCTCTCTGATGACACCTATCTCGGGAACCGCCCAGTTTAGAAGCAAATCCCCATAGCAAACCTCTTCTAAACTGGGCGTGTCCCGAGACACGTTTTATCAGAGAGCACTTAGACAGAAAAGAACAACCTTAACTTCAGAAGCTCATCTTCAGAAGTACTGAAAGGATTACGATTTTTTTTTTAATAGAAGTAATTTACAAATCTGTTTAACTTTCTGGAGCCAGTTGATATATAAAAAAAAGTTTTTTCTGGAATACCCCATTAACCCCTTAACGCAAAACAACGGGTATACCCGTCGGCTGCTGAAGTGCATTCGCGCAGAACGACGGGTATACCCGTCGTTCACATATTTGCAGCTGCTGCTGCATCCCGGGGGCAGAACTTTTCACCTCCAGTTGTTTCTGGCAGGTGAGAAGTTCGGCTTCACCCCTTCGCGCAGAACGACGCAGTTATAGGGTGGATAACGCGATAACTTAGCGCATTCCACCTTATAAAGGCGGCGTTCATTAAGTGTGCGCTCCCGCGGCGCTGATCGGGTTAATTAGCTAAAGTCCCGGGGTGTCCGTGGGAGACAATTCCCGCCCGACACCCGGGATCCCGTTTGATGAACCCGATCAGCGATCGGGTGTGCAGGGGCAGCAGGGGGGTGTGGCCGGTGCGCGGTGATCCGGAGGTCCCGCAGCGGCGATGGCGGGTGCGTGGCGGTGGTCGGGGTAAGTGCCCCCGCCATCGCCACGCACCCGCCGTCGCTGCTGCCGGACCTCCGCACACGTGTGGAAGTCCGGGGAGAGCGGGGCACAGCGGGGGGGGGGGGGGGGGGGGGGGGAGAGAGAAGGAAAAGTCGTTGCTTACCCGGTGGCGGCTCCGGATAAGTGGGGATCCGGCAGGCTGCGGAGGGATCTGACTGGCCGGTGAGTGGTGATCCTCAAGACGATGCAGAACTACAACTCCCAGCATGTCCAGAGTCTGGGCATGCTGGGAGTTGTAGTTTTGCAACATCTGGAGGACCACTGATTGGAGACCACTGTGTAGTGGTCGCCAAACTGTGATCCTCCAGATGTTGCAAAACTACAACTCCCAGCATGCCCGGCTGCAAATGGCTGTCTGGGAATGCTGGGAGTTATAGTTGTGTGCCTCCAGCTGTTGCAAAACTACAACTCCCAGCATTCCCAGACAGCCAATTGCTGTCTGGGCATGCTGGGATTTGTAGTTTTGCAACATCTGGAGGATCACAGTTTGGAAATCACCGTGCAGTGGTCTCTAAACTGTAGCCCTCCAGATGTTGCAAAACTGCAAATGCCAGCATGCCCAAACAGCTATCTCGGCATGCTGGGAGTTGTAGTTGCGTACCTCCAGCTGTTGCATAACTACATCTCCCAGCACGCCCTTCGGCGATCAGTACATGCTGGGAGTTGTAGTTTTGCAACAGCTGGAGGCACCCTGGTTGGAAAATACTGAATTGGGTAACAGAACCTAACTGAAGGTCTTCCAACCAGTGTGCCTGCAGTTGTTGCAAAAGTACAACTCCCAGCATGCACGGTCTGTCAGTACATGCTGGGAGTTGTAGTTTTGCAACAGCTGGAGGTTTGCCCCCCCCCCCCCATGTACAGGGTACATTCACACGGGTGGGTTTACAGTAAGTTTGCTGCTTCAAGTTTGAGCTCCGGCAAATTTTCTGCCGCAGCACAAACTCCTAGTGGGAAACTCACTGTAAACCCGTCAGTGCTAATGTACCCTAAAAACACTACACTACACTAACATAATAAAGGGTAAAACACTACATAAACACCCCTTACACTGCCCCCCCCCCCCAATAAAAATAAAAAATGTATCGTACGGCAGTGTTTCCAAAGCAGAGCCTCCAGTTGCGAAACAACAACTCCCAGCATTTCTGGACAGCCACTGACTGTCCAGGCAAGCTGGGAGTTTAACAACAGCTGGAGGCACTCTGTTTGTGAATCACTGGCGTAGAATACCCCTATGTCTACCCCTATGCAATCCCTAATTTAGTCCTCAAATGCGCATGGTGCTCTCTCACTTCGGAGCCCTGTCGTATCTCAAGGAAACAGTTTAGGGCCACATATGGGGTATTTCCATACTCAGGAAAAATCGTGTTAAACATTTTGGGGGGCTTTTTCTCCTTTTACCCCTTATGAAAAGGAAAAGTTGGGGTCTACATCAGCCTGTTAGTGTAAAACAATTTTTTTTTACAGTAACATGCTGGTGTTGCCCCATACTTTTTATTTTCACAAGTGGTAAAAGGAAAAAAAGACCCCCAAAATTTGTAACGCAATTTCTCCTGAGTACGGAATTGCCCCATTTGTGGGCGTAAAAGGCGCACAACAATGCTCAGGAGTGAGAGCGCACTATGTACATTTGAGGTCTAAATTGGTGATTTGCACAGAGGGTGGCTGATTTTACAGCGGTTCTGACATAAACACAAAAAAAGAGATACCCACATGTGACCCCATTTTGGAAACTACACCCCTCACGGAACGTAAAAAGGATGTATAGTGAGCCGGAACACTCCACAGGTGTTTGACGAATTTTCGTTAAAGTTGGATGGGAAAATGAAGAAAAAAATTTTTTCACTAAAATGCTGGTGTTACCCAAAATTTTTCATTTTCAAAAGGGAAAATAGGAAAAAAGCCCCCAAAATTTGTAACCCCTTTTCTTCTGAGTAAGAACATACCCCATATGTGGATGTAAAGTGCTCTGCGGCGAACTACAATGCTCAGAAGAGAAGGAGCACCACTGGGATTTTGAAGCAAAATTTTGTCCGGAATTGAAGGCCACGTGTGTTTACAAAGCCCCCATAGTGCCAGAACAATGGACCGCCCCCCACATGTGACCCCATTTTGGAAACTACACCCCTCACGTAATGTAATAAGGGGTACAGTGAGCATTTACGCCCCCCACAGGTGTCTGACATATTTTTGGAACAGTGGTCCGTAAAAATGAAAAATTTAATTTTTCATTTGCACAGCCCACTGTTCCAAGGATCTGTCAAAAACCAGTGGAGTTTAAATGCTCACTGCACCCCTTATTAAATTCTGTGGGGGATATAGTTTCCAAAATGGGGTCACATGTGGGGGGTCCACTGTTCTGGCTCCACGGGGGGCTTTGTAAACGCACATGGCCCCTGACTTCTATTTCAACCAAATTCTCTCTCCATAAGCTCAATGGCGCTCCTTCTCTTCTGAGCATTGTAGTTTGCCCGCAGAGCACTTGACATCCACATATGGGGTATTTCCTTACTCAAAAGAAATGGGGTTACAAATTTTGGGGGGCATTTTCTCCTATTACCCCTTGTAGAAATGTAAAATTTGGGGAAAAAACTGCATTTTAGTGAGAAAAAAAATTTAAAATTCATTTACACATCCAACTTTAACTAAAAGTCGTCAAACACCTGTGGGGTGTTAAGGCTCACTGAACCCCTTGTTACGTTCCTTGAGGGTGTAGTTTCCAGTATGCCATGTGGGGGTTTACTTGCTGTTCTGGCACATAGGGGCTTTTTAAATGTGACATGCCCCCCAAGAACCATTTCAGAAAAACTCACTCTCCAAAATCATATTGTCGCTCCTTCCCTTCTGAGCCCTCTAGTGCACCCGCCGAACACTTCACATACACATATGAGGTATTTCCTTACTCGAGAGAAATTGGGTTACAAATTTTAGGAAGATTTTTCTCCTTTTACCCCTTGTAAAAATTTAAAAACTAGGTCTACAAGAACATGTGATTGTAAAAAATTAAGATTTAAAATTTTCTCCTTCACTTTGCTGCTATTCCTGTGTAACACCTAAAGGGTTAACACACTTACTGCATATCATTTTGAATACTTTGAGGGTTGCAGTTTTTATAATGGGGTCATTTGTTGGGTATTTCTAATATGAAGGCCCTTCAAATCCACTTCAAAACTGAACTGGTCCCTGAAAAATTCTGATTTTGAAAATTTTGTGAAAAATTGGAAAATTACTGCTGCACTTTGAAGCCCTCTGATGTCTTCCAAAAGTGAAAACATGTCAACTTTATGATGCAAACATAAAGTACACATATAGCATATGTGAATCAATATATAATTTATTTGGAATGTCTATTTTCCTTACAAGCAGAGAGCTTCAAAGTTAGAAAAATGCAATATTTTCAAATTTTTCATCAAATTTTTGAATTTTTCCCAAGGAAATGATGCAAGTATCGACAAAAATTTACCACTACCATAATGTAGAATATGTCACGAAAAAAAATCTTGGAATCAAATTTATAAGTAAAAGCATCCCAGTGACAGTGGTCTGATTTGCAAAAAAGGCCTGCGTCCTTAAGGTGAAAATGACCTGTGTCCTTAAAGGGTTAAGATTTCATCATTAGACAATTCATTTTCTGAAAGATTTAAAAGATTTTCAATGATTAATTCAAAAATGTTTTGAAAGTTTGGTTTATAGAAAACAACAACAAAAAATTAAAAATCACTAATTAATCTAATAATATCTAATACAGGTTCACATGTAAAACATTAACAAATGGATAATAAATCCTTTTTATTCCATTATTTACTCACTTTACACATATTTGGTTACTTTTCAGACAGCTCAGAGCTGTCTGGTTCTTAGGAAGCAGGGTTTACTAATTTTCATGTGTGTTTTTCAGTTAACTCAGAGTAGTTTTAAACTTTTTCGGGAACACGCCCCTTTTCTTGCAAGCTACACCCACTTTGACGGGGATAAAAACCTCTCCAAGTGTTTCTAGAATTCACATTTTTTAATCGGGAAAAACTGTTGCAGAAACTGTCGCACGGACCCAACGCCAGAAATTTGGGCGCATAGCCAGATAAAACCTGTTGGAAACAAAATAATAAATGAGGGCCAGTGTATGTGACTATGTGTAAAAGAAACTTATATTTTGTAATCATTTCTACATAAAAAATATGTAATGCATAATATAAATAAATGAATGTTCCCCAAAATTCATCTTAGGGGCACTGTATCTATCAGTACATATATATCAACCTATATAATAAGGTGCAATGTTACAAATACATATATATGTGGAAAAAAAAATAAACACCAATTATTATAATTATAACTATACCTAGTCAGAATAATATAATATAATGAATACAATAAATACAGTATATATAAAAAGATTCCAATTCCTGTGAAATACCAGTATATGTACCAATCTATTTATAAATGAATATATCTATGATGGAGAAAACGGGACTTGGTCCTTTTGCATCAAGCTTCTACTTTTATAGCAGATATTTTGTCAGTCTTTACATACTGAGTTGTGATCAAAAGAAGAATTGAAACAACAAAAATTGAACAACTCTGGTCACCGATGCTCCTATCAGGCACCCAATAACAAACATTCCCCTTTGGAATTCTTTCAGGGCTGACATACAGTCTCACGCCTCTAAAGAAATATACAAATTGATAGAACAGAATAAGTGATAACGTTTCTCATGAGCCACATAAGCCACGTAAGAAAAAAAAGTAGCATTACTGGTAATGGGAATTTTGTCAGGAAGAATTAAACTTGATTTAGTAAAAACAGGGATTTTCTAGTTATTTTGTCTAACCCCTGTAGCATCTGATATTGTAAACCTTTTCTGGTTAAATCCGGAGTTTTTGCATATTGTGCTTTCTGTTCCGGCTCTTATCAGATAATTTTGGTTAAGCCGTGTTGTCTTGTTATATGTGGTTCTTGGCTCTTGCTTGTTGTTTGCACATTATTTCAAAAATGTAATCCTCAAAAATGACAAAACTTAGGCTTTTACTTGTATTTTTGCTCCCTACATTGATACATGTACTTGTGTGTATTTCTTGAGTGATTTCTGACTGGTCTCCTGAGTTTGCCATACCATAAGTCTTCGGGGATCTGAGTACTAAGAGTCATGTAAGGAGCCAGAAAGGTGACTGCTAAAGGTAAAGCCTAGTTCTGCAATCTAGAGACCCATCAGTGTTGCCAAAGGTCACTCCATACGAATCCCAATAGTGAGATACCCTGATACCCTTTGCTGGAAATCTTTCTAACAAAATAGTTGCACGTTGTTCACATTCCTATCTCATTATAATACATATGCATTTTTCTTTAATTTTCAGGTCAGCCCATTTTCCAGTGTTTCCCTCTTAAGTAACAGGAAGATGTTTCCATCCTTCTTCAGGACTTTTCCAAGTGACAAATTCCAGTCTAAAGGGCTGGCTGAGCTTATTCTCAGCTTTGGATGGACCTGGATTGGTCTTGTAGCTACTGACACTGATTACGGCCTTCAGGGAATTCAGCCAATAAGGGAAGAAATAGTCAAGGCTGGAGCATGTGTTGCCTTCATGGAATATATTCGCCTTGGCCAACAAGATAACAATGCCCCATATGTAGTAAAGACTATAAAAGAGTCCACAGCTACCGTTATAGTTGTTTTTGCTATTGGAGCTGACTTGGTTCCTATTTTGAATGAGATGGTGAAGCAGAATGTCACAGGGAAGACTTTCATTGGGAATGAGGGTTGGGCCAGGTCTTTGTTATTGTCCGTAAGTGCTTATTCTAGTATTTTATCTGGAAGCCTTAATTTGGCCTTCAATAATTATGTTGTCCCAGGATTAAGTCAATTTCTGGTCAACATGTATCCACCTACATCTGAAGCATCAAAATGGACCAAGATGTATTGGGAGACAGTGTTCAACTGCAAATTTCTTCCTGAGAATCAAACTGTTTCCATAGAGAACCCAGTAAAGATTTGTACGGGATCAGAACGTCTAGAAGATATCAGGAACAATTCCAAGTATATGTCTGGCTTGCAAATGACTTATGCTATGTTTGCTGCTGTCCAAGTTATTACCAAAGCTTTAGAAGATCTGAGAAGCTGCAAAAAAGGTGAAGGGCCATTTTTTAATGGGACATGTGCGAACATTTGGAACTTTAAACCATGGCAGGTAATAACACATATATGTTAGGTCCCGTTTAGGTAGAACATTCATTATATGAAGTATATGATGTTAGTGGAATGTACCTACATATTATATACTGTAGTTGTCACCTATTTTATAGGTTACTAGCTGAGTACCCGGCGTTGCCCAGTTTTTCATACCTAATCCTTGTGGGAAGGAGAAGCAACAAAGGAGAAAGCTTCTATTCTCATATCCATTCTCATATCCTGACCCCATATCCCATCCTCATATGTTAACCTCATATTCTGTCCTCATATGCCGACCTCATATCCCATCCTCATATCCCGATCTCATATCCCGACCTCATATGCTGTCCTCATATCCTGTCCTCATATCTCATCCTCATATCCCAAACTTTCATCCCATCCTTATATCTTGTCCCCATATTTCCTTCTCATATCCCGTCCTCATATTTTGTTCTCATATCCTGATGTCATATCCCGACCTCATATCCCGTCCTCATAGCCCGATCTCATATGCTGTCCTCATATCCTGTACTCATATCTCATCCTCATATACCAACTTTTTATCCCATCGTTATATCTTGTCTCCATATTTCCTCCTCATATCCCATCCTCATATTCTGTCCTCATATCCTATCCTCATATCCTGACCTCCTATTCTGTTCTTATATTACTTCCATATATCATGACTTGATATCCAGTGCTTATATCCCAACCTTTTATCCCGACCTCATATCTCATCCCCAGTTCCTGTCCTCATACTTCATTCCATTATATGCTGTCCTCACATCCCATCTCCAGTTCCTGTCCTCATAACTCATCCTCTTATGCTGTCTGTATATCCCATCCCAGGTTCCTGTCCTCATATCCCATCCTCAGGTGGAGCTAAGTTGTGATGAAAATATTGTAAGCCAAAAATAGAAGGAGGTGTGGCTTTGTGGGATTGGGTGTGATTTGCAAGCCAAACTGATGCACAAAAAGTGTAGAAAATAAAAAGGGTTTGTGGCTTAAAGATGGGGCGTGGCATGCAGAGAAGGGGGTGGCTTGCAAGGGGGTGACACACTCACCTGGAAATGCAGAGCGGAGCTTGTGGAGCAAGGTACCAGAAGTTCCATATATCTGGATGGGACTTGAAACAAAAACCCTATCCTTCACGTAAAGGGGTAGGTTAGGGTTAATTTAACTATATATTTTTATTTGACATATAAGTAATACGTGTTCCAAGTATTATCGAAATATCTCCATCCGTACGGAAGTTATGTGGGAACATACATTTCCCATAGACTTGCATTAGACTTTAAACAAAAACCCCAACCCTCACAAATGGGGGTAGGTTAGGGTTCAATTACCTATCCTATATTTTTAGTGGACATAAGTAAATAAGTAAAATGTGACCATTTATTATCTAAATATCTCTAGACATACAGAAGTGTATGGAACTTTCAACAAAAACCCCGACCCTCGTAAATGGGAGTGGGTAAGGGTTAATTTACCTATCCTATATTTTACTTGTCATATAATTAACATTGTTACCATGTTTCATGGAAATATCTTTAGCTGTTTGGAAGTGATGCTGGAACATACACACATACACAAATACATACACACATACAGTACATACAGTACATACATACATACATATGGAAACATACACACATAGGGAAGATTTATCAAAACCTGTCTAGAGGAAAAGCTTCTGAGTTGCCCATAGCAACCAATCAGGTGGCTTCTTTCATTTTTGAAAAGGCCTGTGTAAAATGAAAGAAGCAGTCTGATTGCCATGGGCAACTCAGCAACTTTTCCTCAGGACAGGTTTGATAAATCTTCCCCATTGAGTTTTATATATATATATAGATTAAGGATATTAAGGATTTTTTTTTAAATACTAAGGTTAATATTTGGTGTTACAAAAGAGTTGCATAAATTAACATTTAGTCAGGAAACATTAAACTCAAAAACAAAACAAAAAAACACACCCTGTTTTGGTTAGTTAAAGTAGAAGCAGCAGAATTATTCAATCTATTTTCTGGGCTCTGTTGGCTTTCTTGTAAGTAAGTCCTAATTCTCCAATAGAAATGGGAAGCACTTCCAAGACTTATAGGAAAGGGAGCACTGTTGTGGCAACTGATGGAAAGGGGGGGGGGGGGGTTAACCTCTTAAGGACTCAGCCCATTTTCATCTTAAGGACTCCTGGTGTTGCGCAAAAATAAAAAAAATTCAGCGTACTGTAGTGCATTTTTCTGCCCTCATACGTGCATACCACATACCTACATCAAAGCAGTCTACTATTTTGTAGCTGTAAATCTGTAACAAATCTAGATACTGGGAAATTCCAGGCAAAAGTAATCACCGGCTGGTGTTTTACAAAAATACGTTTTCCAAGTGTACTGCAGCATATTTTTTTGTCCTTATACGTGCATACCACATTCCTACATCTGAGTAGTGCACTATTTTGTACATGTTAATCTGTCAAGGGCCTACATACAGTGAAAGGCCAGGGAAAAGTAATCACCGGCTGGTGTTTAATGAAAATACGTTATTCAAGCGTACTGTAGCGCATTTTATTGCCCTCATACGTGCATACAACTAACCTACATCCAAGTAGTGTACTTTTTTGTTCCTGTTAATCTGTAACAAGCCTACATACAGTGTAAGGCCAGGGAACAGTAATCACTGGCTGGTGTTTAACAAAAATATGTTTTACAAGTTTACTGTAGCGCATTTTTTTGCCCTTATTCATGCATACCACATACCTACATCTAAGTAGTGCACTATTTTGTACCTGTTAATCTGTAACAAGCCTACATACAGTTAAAGGCTAGGGAAAAGTAATCACCAGCTTGTGTTTTATGAAAAAACGTTTTCCAAGTGTACTGTAGCACATTTTTTTGCCCTTATACGTATATACAACATACCTACATCTAAGTAGTGTACTTTTTTGTACCTGTTAACTTGTAACAGGCCTACATACAATGAAAGGCGTGTAGTGAAGTGTATTGTGCTCTCCTCGTATATGCACTAAGTATGTCAGGCAGAGAAGTGCCAGGACATGCTCAGAGTAGTGGCAGAGGCCTAAATTTATCAGACAGAGGTCTCAGCAGACTATGGGCGAGTAGCAGCAGGAGTCGCAGCGAGAGGCCTGAGCTCCCGGTATCAGCTAACGGTCGTGTCTCGACCAGCAACCCATCTGTCGTCATCGATTGGTTGACGCGGTCATCCACTTCATCACAAGTGACTTCTGATACCCCAGTAAACAGTCGGTGGGTTCCTCAGACACAACCCTCAGTTGGCATGGCCCGGGGACAGTCCCTGTCCTCATATTGCCTCTGTCCTATGCTGTTCCCTCCACTAAAGAAGTATTTTATGCTGTGGGTTCACCTCCATTATTCAGTGAGGACGATGTATTAGAGGACAGTCAGCAGCTACTGCCCAGCCAAGAAGTGGAGGAGACATCCGCCGCTTCTTCCGCTAGGCGGGCAGGTATTTATGAGGAGGGTGACGTGGGAGGTGGTGTTTCCAGCATTCAGGTTCCACTGTTGAGGAACCTGAGGAGGAGAAGAGAGAAGAGGGTTGCAGGTTGCCTGTGAAGCAGCAGCTGAGCCAGCAAGGTGGTAGCATGGTTGGCAGTCAGCATAGTGGCAGAAGTGGAAATTCTGGAGCCAAACGTGCCCGGGGTAGGCCACCTGCTTCGTGGCAGCCTACCTTCCCGGGAGGTAGTGGAACAGGGGTTCCTGGAGGCGGCGGCAGTAGTGGTCAATTAGTGCAGACTGTTGGTGGGAAAACCAGCTACTCGTGGTGTGGCAGTTTTTCATCAAGCATCCGGAGGAGGTTAACACAGCCACATGCAAGATATGTCGGCAGAAGGTGAAGCGTGGCCAGGGTCCCAATGTTGCCACTATGGCCCTGCGTCAATATATGATGCCATAAAGCGGCCTGGGACAACCGTGGCTCAGATGTGGTGGTCCAGACTGCCACATCACCCAGTGACACGCCGCTCCCTCTTTCAAACAGCCAAGGGTCCACCACCTCAGCCGAAAGGAACTGTGTGTCATACTCTCCTTCTGTCGCTCCAGATGCTTCTGCTCCTCCTGCTTTTAGTCAGTCATTCCGTCAACAATCCATCGGCGAAGCCATGTCCAAGAGACAACAGTATGCGCCCACTCATCCAATGGCACATAAGCTGAATGTCCTCCAGTCCAAGTTGCTGGTGCTGCAGTCCCTCCCATTTCAAGTGGTGGACTGAGCACCTTTCAGAGAATTGATGGCTTGTGCCGAGCCAAGGTGGAGAGTCGCAAGCCGTCATTTCTTTGCAAAGAAGGCAGTACCAGCCCTGCATAATTTTGTAGAAGAGAAGGTGTACCAGTCCTTGAGCCTGTCGGTGTGTTCAAAAGTGCACAGCAGTGCCAACGTGTGGAGCTGTAACCACGGGCAGGGACAATACATGTCTTTTACGGCCCACTGGGTAAATGTGATTCCTGCACAGCCACAACAGCAACTTGGACAGGTCACGCCGCTTCCTCCTCCATGCTCTCAGGCCGTTGAACCTGTGACAGTGTTTGACTCCTCATCCTCCACCGTGTCCCCGGCCTCCACTGCACGTACAAGTCTCAGTGCCCCTTCATCGTACCATGTGTGCAGGGAACGGTAGTGTCACGCTGTTCTTCACATGGTTTGGCGAACGGAGTCACACAGGGGAGGAACTGCTAAAATTCATTTGTCAAGAGATCGGAGTATGGCTTACTCCACGGAAACTGGAAATGGTAACCATGGTGACCGACAACGGGAAGGGTGAGACATGCGTCCTGTATAGCTTGTTCAATCAGGTTGTCAAGCAGTGCCTGAAGTCTTTCCCTCATTTGCAAGACATCCTAACAATGGGAAGGAAACTGTGCATGCACTTCAGCCACTCGTACACCACAAAGCACACCCTCCTTGAGCTGTAGCGTCAGAACGGTATCCCCCCGTCTAATTTGTGACGTTGCCACACGTACTATACAAACAGAGAAAAGCCATCACCGATTTCTTTATGATCCAAGCGGATAGGGGTACTCCCCTGTGTAACTTCAATGTGAACCAGTGGCAGCTCAAACGTGACACCTGCCGTTTGCTCAGGCCCTTTGAGGAAGCCACATTATTAATAAGTAACTAGGATTGCGGGATGAACAGCGTCATTCCACTGCTTCATTTCCAGCAGCAAGTGTTGGAAACAATGGTTGGACAGGGCAATGGAGACATTGCGCCTACAACTCACGGCCACATGAGCCCTGTGGGGGCTGAACTGGAGGAGGAGGAGGATGAGGGGCACAGTGGAGCACAGTTTAGGTTTCATGAGATGGGCGGTGTTTCTAGCCATCTGACAGGAGAGGAGGAGCATGCTCAGCTAGAGGAGCTAGAGGGTTGTGAGGAAGGCGAGACAGAGGACCCAGACACACTATGGCAGTATGCAGCGGAGATGGAGGCAGGGAGTATATCTGAGTCACTTGCACAAATGGCATGATGCATGCTCAACAAGTGTATACAAGAACCAGTCCTCTAGAGCCAGTAGAAATAAGAAATGAGAAAATAGGAAAGAAAATAGAAAAGAGATGAAAATGAATGAAATAAAAAATTCTAAAATTTATGCAATTCAGGCTACTGAAGAATGAGACCTTTGTCTTGAAACGTGTATAGCCCTGTTTGCCATCTTTATCTACTTCTATCAGCACCTTTATTGTTATCGGATACCCACGATACAGCCCTCTGCAGCGCTGCAGTACCCTCATTTTGGACTATTATTGGGATCGCGCGCGCGATCCAGCACGAGGACGCCAGCTCACTTACCTGTTTATACCATCCAGCAAACGCTACGGCCGAACGCAGATCCGTGCCCACCTGTACCCCACCGGGACCGCTGGAGGAAACACCTCTGGGCCGGAGGCAGCTCTGTGCCAGCTCCGAGTGTCATCACTACCGCAGGACAGCGTGAACTCCATCCTGTTGCGGACTACAGGTACCACACTGTATGTACAGCATTTTCTGAAACTCCTTTAAAACATTGTGAACAAGTCTGGCACTCTATATATCATTACCTGCTGCATGGACATCACTTTATCATAGACTATTTCTCTAGCAAATTGACATTCATTTAAAGGTGGCTGATCGTGATATATAATTTTGCATATCATCATTTTATATATTTTTTATTAGTATATGTTTTTTAACAGTTGTAATACATCTCGTGCAAGGGCCCTGCACTGATGTATATTACATTATGAATAAATGTGTTATATCTTTTTCATATTTCCAACATTAATTCGGGACTATTAAGGAATATATATCTAATTTTCATCTTTTAATTCACTACAGTATTATTTTTATCATTTTTAGAATTTTTTATTTCATTCATTTTCATCTCTTTTCTATTTTCTTTCCTATTTTCTCATTTCTTATTTCTACTGGCTCTAGAGGACTGGTTCTTGTATACACTTGTTATACATCCTTTTTCTATATATACCTTTATGTCTGTGGGGTATAGACCTACCCAGTTAACCTCGAGTCAGCCCCGGCTGAGTGAGCTACACAATTCTTGTTGTATGATGCATGCTCAGTTGCTTGCGTAGTGACCCCAGAATTGTCAACATTCGTCAGCAGGATGACTTCTGGCTCTCCACCTTAATGGACCCTCGCTACCGACACAAAATGGGGGCCTTTTTTACTCCCACTGAGAGGGAGGACAAACTTACCTACTACAGACAGATCCTATGTGTTAGGATTCGGCAGGCTGGATGTGGATCCTCTGTGTCAGCGAGGGATTGGCTTGGACTGCATCACGAAAAAATTGAACTTTTTGTTTTGCCCAACTGCACCTCTGATGTCCTCCTTGGTCTGCCATGGCTCCAACGCCACTCTCCTACCCTTGACTGGACCACCGGGGAGATCAAGAGCAGGGGTTCTGTGCGGTAACGCACAGTGCAGTCCAATTTTACTCCGTTGACCGAGGAAATGTAGAGCAGCTTGACGAGACGGGTCACAGGGATGTTGAACTTATTAACAAAAGAGGCCAAAATGAAATTTCCCGCAGAACCAGAGTCCAAGAAGGCCACAGCTGAGAAAGAGGAGTTGGCAGAAGGAGAAATCCGCACTGACACAGTGAGACGTGGAGAAGCAGAATTCATACCAAGAGACGCCACTCCCACGTGAGCTGGGTGCGTGCGTGCGTTTCCCAGACGTGGAGGACGAATATGGCAATCCACCAAGAAATGTTCGTTACTAGCGCAGTACAGACATAAATTTTTATCTCTGCGGTGAATCCTCTCTTCATGGGTCAGGCGAGACCGATCCACTTGCAAAGCCTCGTCGTGGCTGGTACAGGGGTAGATTGCAAAGGATACTGTGAGAGAGGTGCCCAGAGATCAAGGTCCTTTTACTGGCGGAGCTCCTGGTGTCTTTCAGAAAAACGCATGTCAATGCGGGTGGCCAAATGGATAAGTTCATGCAGGTTGGCAGGAATTTCTTGTGCGGCCAGCACATCCTTGATGTTACTGGATAGGCGTTTTTTAAAGGTCGCGCAGAGGGCCTTGTTGTTCCAAGATAATTCAGAGGCGAGGGTACGAAATTGGATGGCGTATTCGCCTACAGAAGAATTTCTCTGGACCAGGTTCAGCAAGGCAGTTTCGGCAGAAGAAGCTCGGGCTGGTTCCTCGAAGACACTACGAACCTCAATGAAGAAGGACTGTACAGTGGCAGTGACAGGATCATTGCGGTCCCAGAGCGGTGTGGCCCAAGACAGGGCCTTCCCAGACAGGAGACTAACCACGAAAGCCACCTTCGACCGTTCTGTAGGAAATTGGTCCGACAACATCTCCAAATGTAGGGAACATTGTGACAGGAAACCACGGCAGAGTCTAGAGTCCCCATCAAATTTTTCCGGCAGGGACAAGCAGAGGCCATGAGCGGGCACTCGCTGCGGAGGAGGTGCAGGAGCTGGCGGAGGAGATGGTTGCTGCTGTAGCTGTGGCAGAAGTTGCTGTAGCATGGCAGTCAACTGCAACAGCTGCTGTCCTTGTTGGGCGAACTGTTGTCCAAGTTGCTCTATCTGTTGAGACTGCTGGGCGACCACCGTGGTAAGGTCAGCGACAACTGGCAGCAGGACCTCAGCGGGATCCATGGCCGGATCTACTGTTAGGATTCGGCAGGCTGGATGTGGATCCTCTGTGTCAGCGAGGGATTGGCGTGGACCGTGTCGGTGGACGGGTTCTAGGTTGCTACTGGTATTCACCAGAGCCCGCCGCAAAGCGGGATGGTCTTGCTGCGGCGGTAGCAACCAGGTCGTATCCACCGGCAACGGCTCAACCTCGCTGACTGCTGAGAAGGCGTGGGACAGAAGGACTAGACAGAGGCAAGGTCAGACGTAGCAGAAGGTCGGGGCAGGCGGCAAGGTTCGTAGTCAATGGAGATAGCAAGAGGTCAGGAACACTGGTAAGGCCAACACTGAAAACGCTTTCTCTAGGCACAAGGGCAACAAGATCCGGCAAGGAAGGGAAGGGGAAGTGAGGTTATATAGACAGGTGCACAGGTGAAAGCTAATAAGACAGATTGGGCCAAGCACCAATCATAGGTGCACTGGCCCTCTAAATCTTAGAGAGCTGGCGCACGCGCGCCCTAAGGAGCGGAGCCGCGCACTCCAGGACGTGACAGCCGGGGACCGGGACAGCTGAGTGACTTGGGATGCGATTCGCGAGCGGGCGCGTCCCGCTATGCGAATCGCATCCCCGCCGGCAGTGTCAGTGTAGCTCTCCCAGTCAGCGGGTCTGACCGGGGCGCTGCAGAGAGAGGAACGCCGCGAGCGCTCCAGGGAGGATCAGGGACCCGGAGCGCTCGGCGTAACACTATGTAGTCAGTTGGCTGATGAATATCGGCCCCATTGTCCATCCACTCGCAGGTCTGACTCGGGGGACCCTCTGCACTCACCTTCCACTGCCATGGCTGCTGGGGAGGGGAGGGCTGACAGGAGCAGTACCAGCTCAATCAGCAGCAGCCTGAGTCTACAGTCGCTGATGAGTAGCTTTCTTCACCTGCATAGTGAAGCAACTTATCAGCAGCAGGTAGACATGGAGCAAGACCTGAACCAGCAGGTGATGGCATAGCTTGACATTTCCATGCCAACAAACCTTGAAGATCCGCTGGACTTCTGGGCAGCCAAACTTGATTTATGTCAGCAACTAGCAGAGTTTGCCCTGGAAAAGCTGTCCTGCCTGGCCAGTAATGTGCTATCAGAGTGGGTGTTTAGTGCGGCGGGGGCCATAGTCAAGGAGAACTTGTCTGTCCACGAAAAATGTGGAGAAACTGACCTTTGTGAAGATGAATCAGGCATGGATCAGCCAGGATTTCCAGCCACCAATGCCATATGCATCAGAGAAGATTGACCATGGTGCTACACCAACACTTCACAAATATGGATAGTACCAAACAGATTTGAGACAGTGCTCCCCAGTTACAAACATTCCTCCGCATCACACCTTTTTTCAGCCACCTTTATTACCTGGTACTGGTTGTTACGCCTAGCGCTCCGGGTCCCCGCTCCTCCCCGGAGCGCTCACGGCGTCCTTCTCCCTGCAGCTCCCCGGTCAGCGCTGACCGGGAGCGCTGCTCTGCCATGGCCGTTGGGGATGCGATTCGCACAGCGGGACGCGCCCGCTTGCGAGTCGCATCCCAGGTCACTTACCCGTTCCCGTCTCCTGCGGTCATGTGCTGGCGCGCGCGGCTCCGCTCTCTAGGGCGCGCGCGCGCCAGCTCCCTGAGACTTAAAGGGCCAGTGCACCAATGATTGGTGCCTGGCCCAATTAGCTTAATTGGTTCCCACCTGTTCCCTGCTTATATCTAGTCTCCTCCCTTGCACTCCCTTGCCGGATCTTGTTGCCTTAGTGCCAGTGAAAGCGTTCTTTGTGTGTTTATACCCTGTGTACCAGAACTATTGCTATCTCCCCTGACTACGAACCTTGCCGCCTGCCCCCGACCTTCTGCTACGTCCGACTTTGCTTCTGCCTACTCCCTTGTACCTCGCCTATCTTCAGCAGCCAGAGAGGTGCCGTTGCTAGTGGATACGACCTGGTCACTACCGCCGCAGCAAGACCATCCCGCTTTGCGGCGGGCTCTGGTGAAAACCAGTAGTGTCTTAGAACCGGTCCACTAGCACGGTCCTCGCCATCCCTCTCTGGCACAGAGGATCCACCTCCTGCCAGCCGGCATCGTGACAGTAGATCCGGCCATGGATCCCGCTGAGGTTCCCCAGCATTCCATCTCTGATCTCACCACGGTGGTCGCCCAGCTATCCCGACAGGTCGCCCATCTAACCCACCGACTGTCGGAAATGTCCACCATTGTGCACCAACTTCAGTCGCAACTGCAGCAGCAACCATCTCCTCCGCCAGCTCCTGCATCTCTTCCGCAGCGAGTGGCCACTCCTAGCCTCCGCCTGTCTTTGCCGGACAAATTTAATGGGGACTCTAAGTTTTGCCGTGGCTTCCTTTCCCAATGTTCCCTGCATCTGGAGATGATGTCGGATCAGTTTCCTACTGAAAGGTCTAAGGTGGCTTTCGTAGTCAGCCTTCTGTCTGGAAAAGCCCTGTCATGGGCCACACCGCTCTGGGACCGCGATGACCCTGTCACTGCCTCTGTACACTCCTTCTTCTCGGAAATTCGAAGTGTCTTTGAGGAACCTGCCCGAGCCTCTTCTGCTGAGACTGCCCTGCTGAACCTGGTCCAGGGTAATTCCTCCGTTGGCGAGTACGCCATACAATTCCGTACTCTTGCTTCTGAACTATCCTGGAATAATGAGGCTCTCTGCGCGACCTTTAAAAAAGGCCTATCCAGCAACATTAAGGATGTTCTGGCCGCACGAGAGACTCCTGCTAACCTGCATGAACTCATTCATCTAGCCACTCGCATTGACATGCGTTTTTTTGAGAGGCATCAAGAGCTCCGCCAGGAAAAGGACTTAGATCTCTGGCCACCTCTCCCACAGTCTCCACTGCAATCTGCGCCTAGGCCTCCCGCCGAGGAGGCCATGCAAGTGGATCGGTCTCGCCTGACCCTGGAAGAGAGGAATCGCCGTAAGGAAGAGAATCTTTGTTTGTACTGTGCCAGTACTGAACATTTTCTGGTGGATTGCCCAATCCGTCCTCCACGTCTGGGAAACGCACGCTCGCACTCAGCTCTCGTGGGTGTGGCGTCTCTTGATGCCAAGTCGGCTTCTCCACGTCTCACGGTACCTGTTCGGATTTCCACTTCAGCCAGCTCTCCCCTCTCAGCCGTGGCCTGCCTGGACTCTGGAGCTTCTGGGAATTTTATTCGGGACTCCTTTGTGAATAAATTCCGGATTCCGGTGACCCGTCTTGTCAAGCCACTCCACATTTCCGCGGTCAACGGAGCCAGGGTGGACTGTACCATACGTTTCCGCACGGAGCCCCTTCTTATGAGCATCGGATCTCACCACGAGAGGATTGAACTTTTGGTCCTCCCCAATTGCACCTCGGAAATTCTCCTTGGACTTCCCTGGCTTCAACTTCATTCCCCAACCCTGGATTGGTCCACTGGGGAGATCAAGAGTTGGGGGTCCTCTTGTTCCAAGAACTGTCTAAAACCGGTTCCCAGTAACCCTTGCCGTAACTCTGTGGTTCCTCCTGTATCTGGTCCCCCTAAGGTCATTAAGGACTCTGCCTGCCACAGGAAATGCCCCTCCCCCCCTCCCAGTTCCATCAGGCAAGCTTCTGTGTCCCCTCATGGCCCTCGTCCTGGTGTCACACTGCCCCGTGCCAGGTCCCGCCCTCTGCCCTCTCTCCCCATTCCTACTCCTGCGGTTCTGCCTGCCGTTGAGGAATCCCTCCATCCTTTCCCGGTGTCCTCATCCCAGGGGAGGCAGTTACCCGATAAAGAGAAGGGGAGACCTAAGGGGGGGGGTACTGTTACGCCTAGCGCTCCGGGTCCCCGCTCCTCCCCGGAGCGCTCACGGCGTCCTTCTCCCTGCAGCTCCCCGGTCAGCGCTGACCGGGAGCGCTGCTCTGCCATGGCCGTTGGGGATGCGATTCGCACAGCGGGACGCGCCCGCTTGCGAGTCGCATCCCAGGTCACTTACCCGTTCCCGTCTCCTGCGGTCATGTGCTGGCGCGCGCGGCTCCGCTCTCTAGGGCGCGCGCGCGCCAGCTCCCTGAGACTTAAAGGGCCAGTGCACCAATGATTGGTGCCTGGCCCAATTAGCTTAATTGGTTCCCACCTGTTCCCTGCTTATATCTAGTCTCCTCCCTTGCACTCCCTTGCCGGATCTTGTTGCCTTAGTGCCAGTGAAAGCGTTCTTTGTGTGTTTATACCCTGTGTACCAGAACTATTGCTATCTCCCCTGACTACGAACCTTGCCGCCTGCCCCCGACCTTCTGCTACGTCCGACTTTGCTTCTGCCTACTCCCTTGTACCTCGCCTATCTTCAGCAGCCAGAGAGGTGCCGTTGCTAGTGGATACGACCTGGTCACTACCGCCGCAGCAAGACCATCCCGCTTTGCGGCGGGCTCTGGTGAAAACCAGTAGTGTCTTAGAACCGGTCCACTAGCACGGTCCTCGCCATCCCTCTCTGGCACAGAGGATCCACCTCCTGCCAGCCGGCATCGTGACACTGGTATTGTCACCCACCGCACCACTCTGTCACAGGGTCACTTTCAGGACTCCTGATGCTACTGCTGCCACCTCCAGGCTTTTTCATTCAGCCACTATTTTGTCTCCTCATGCTTCAGCCACCTTCAAGCTGTACCATTCAGATACTATATGGGCTCGTTATGCTTTCCCCACCTTCAGGCTCTGTCATTCAGCGAATATATCGTTTTCTGATGCTGCTGGGACAAATATGTTATGGTAGCACTGGCTAACATAAATGCTTTATAGAGATTTCAACATTGATCTTTCAATGTAAGGGGTTCTGAAACCCTCTGGTGTACTGGAGATGCCTGTAGCTGACTTTGAGTTTCAGGAACTATTTGATTTACTGATGCTTCTGTGCTTGGACCTTTAATTTTTGGATGTTTAGCACTAGCTTACATACATGCTTAATTGAGATTTCAACATTTATATTTCAATCTTAGGGGTTATGAAACCTTCTTGGGTACTGCTGATGCCTGCTCCTGAATGTGTCTTTCAGGACCTACTTAGCTTATTGATGCTTCTGGGCTTGGGCCTTTAATTTTTGGATGTTTAGCACTAGCTTACATACATGCTTAATTGAGATTTCAACATTTATCTTTCAATCTTAGGGGTTATGAAACCCTCTTGGGTACTGCTGATGCCTGCTCCTGACTGCTCCTGTGTCTTTCAGGAACCACTTGACTTAATGATGCTTCTGGCCTTGGGCCTCAAATTTTTGGATGTTAGCACTAGTTAAATACATGCTTAATAGAAATTTCAACATTGATCTTTCAATGCAAGGGGTTATGAAACCCTCAGGTGTACTGCTGATGCCTGCTCCTGACTGCTCCTGACTGTGTCTTTCAGGAACTACTTGGCTTACTGATGCTGCTGGGCTTGGGCCTTACATTTTTGGATGTTAGCACTAGCTAATCCATGCTTAATAGAAATTTTAACATTGATCTTTCAATGTAAGAGGTTATGAAACCCTCTTGTGTACTGCTCATTCCTGCTCCTGACTGTTCCTGTGTCTTTCAGGAACCACTTGACTTAATGATGCTTCTGGCCTTGGGCATCACATTTTTGGATGTTAGCACTAGCTTACATACATGCTTAATTGAGATTTCAACATTTATCTTTCCATCTTAGGGGTTATGAAACCCTCTTGTGTACTGCTCATGCCTGCTCCTGACTGCTCCTGTGTGTTTCAGGAACTCCTCGGCTTACTGATGCTTCTGGCCTTGGGCCTTTAATTTTTGGATGTTAGCACTAGCTTACATACATGCTCAATTGAGATTTCAACATTTATCTTTCAATCTTAAGGGTTATGAAACAGTGTTGGGTACTGCTGATGCCTGCTCCTGACTGCTCCTGTGTCTTTCAGGAACCACTTGACTTAATGATGCTTCTGCCTTGGGCCTCAAATTTTTGGATGTTAGCACTAGTTAAATACATCCTTAATAGAAATTTCAACATTGATCTTTCAATGTAAGGGGTTATGAAACCCTCAGGTGTACTGCTGATGCCTGCTCCTTACTGCTCATGCGTGTTTCAGGAACTACTTGGCTTACTGATGCTTCTGGACTTGGCCCTTAAATTTTTGGATGTTAGCACTAGCTAAATACATGCTAAATAAAAATTTCAACATTGATCTTTCAATGTAAGGGGTTATGAAACTCTAAAGTGTACTGCTGATGCCTGCTCCTGACTGCGCCTGACTGTGTCTTTCAGGAACTACTTGGCTTACTGATGCTGCTGGGCTTGGACCTTACATTTTTGGATGTTAGCACTAGCTAATACCTGCTTAATAGAAATTTCAACATTGATTTTTCAATGTAAGGAGTTATGAAACCCTCGGTTGTACTGCTCATGCCTGCTCCTGACTATTTCTGTGTGTTTCAGGAACTCCTTGGCTTACTGATGCTTCTGGCCTTGGGCTATTTTTGGATGTTAGCACTAGCTTTCATACATGCTTAACAGAGATTTCAACATTGATATTTCAATCTTAGGGGTTATGAAACCCTCTTGTGTACTGCTGATGCCTTTTCCTGACTGTGTCTTTCAGGAACTACTTGGCGTACGTATGCTGCCGGGCTTGGGCCTTACATTTTGGGATGGTAGCACTAGCTAACATGCATCTTCAATAGAGATTTCAACATTCACATTTTAATGTTAGGGGTTGTGAACCCCTCTTGTATACGTATGCTGCTGCCTGCTCTACTCTTTGTGTTTCAGAAACTATTTGGCTTACTGTTGCTGCTAGGCCTGGGCCAAAAATGTTTTGATGGTAGCACTAGCTAACATACATCTTCAATAGAGATTTCAACATTCATCTTTTAATCTTGGAGGTTGTCATTTTTTCAAGACTGAGGCCCTTTTGCCGTCGACGTCATATAACCTGTGGAATTAGACGCACTGCATGAAGTTTGAAGTTGTGTCTCTTCCGATTTTAAGAAGTATTTTTATAATACCACAGGAAGAAAGATTCTGCTTGCACCCACCGGGGAGTTGCCGCCTGTTCCTTTCTTCAAAGTGCATATAACCTGTGGAATTATCACAAGAATCCAATGAAACATCTTGGAGCAATAGCAATGAACCATAACTGATTGAATGAAACATTCATACTTTCATAGTCAGGGGGGCACTAAGAGGAAGGGTTTGGAACAGGTGGTATCTCGCCTAGCAGATGACCGCCAGCTCGATGATTAAAAGAATGGGTAATGAAAAAATTTAATTTTCACTTCAAATTAAATTAAAAATGACATAAAAGATCTCTTTACCTGTTAAATTTTCACACCTTATGGTCTCCCTGCTACCACATCCTCGCTTTGCGGCAGTGATTCTAATAGCAATGCCTGTAATCTGCTTGTCACAATAAATAACAGTATGATTTCACTAACCCAGCATACTCCCTATGTGTGTTACAGCAAGGCAAAGTGTTCTACAACCCTATTGGGGCTCTCTGTAGGCAGGAAATAGCCGTTTTTAATACAGTTTCGCCGCAAATTTATTCAACCTGAAACAAACTTTTCGAAAAAAATCGTCGAATCGGCCAAATCTAATTTTGAAAAGTTCACTCCTCTCTAGACAGGAGCATTTTCAGGGTCCTGTACAGTACACACAGTGTCCTAAAAAGGTAAAATGGAACTGCCCTTACCTGGTGTCCAAAGGAGCAGCTAACCGTGGCAAAGGTAAAGAGAAGTACAGAACATGTAATACCTCCCTGTACTGTAGGGGGTGCTAACAGACAGCCAGTCAGTGCATATGTTTCAGTGATAGAGGTGTTTTACCAGTAAAATGCTCAAACTGATTGGTCAGTTTTTCCAGCAATTGACACATTTTGCAGATCTGGACTGTCTGTAGTATTGTATGTTGAGTATGGTTTAACCCCTTAATGACACAGGACGTAAATGTACGTCCTGGAGATGTGGTACTTAACGCACCAGGATGTACATTTACGTCCTGAGCATAACCGCGGGCATCGGAGCGATCCCACGGATGTCCGCCATTAACCCCTCAGATGCCGTGATCAATACAGATCACGGCATCTGCAGCATCGCGGTCACTTAACAGGATGATCGGATCGCCCGCAGCGCTGCCTCGGCGATCCGATCATCCTGCACGGCAGACGGAGGTCCCCTCCTTCCCGCAGACCAGAGCAGAAGATGACCGATAATGCTGATCAGTGCTGTGTCCTATACATAGCACTGAACAGCATTAGCAATCGAATGGTTGCTATAAATAGTCCCCTATGGGGACTATAAGAGTATAAAAATAAAGTAAAAAAAAGAAAAAAAATGTAAGTAAAAAAAATGTGAAAAACCCCCGCCCCCAATAAAAACGTAAATTGTCCCATTTTCCCTATTTTACCCCCAAAAGCTGTAAAAAAAATTATTTTATATACATATTTGGTATCGCCGCATGCGTAAATATCCAAACTATTAAAATAAAATGTAAATGATCCCGTATGGTGAACGGCGTGAAGGTAAAAAAAAAAGTCCAAAATAGCTGCTTTTTTTATATCATTTTATTCCAAAAATTTTTTATAAAAAATGTAATAAAAGTTTTGAATAAGCAAATAGGGTATTAATAAAAAGTACAGATCATGGCACAAAAAATGAGCCCTCATACTGCCGCTTATACGGGAAAATGAAAAAGTTATAGGTCTTCAAAATAGGGGGATTTTAAACGTACTAATTTGGTTAAAAAGTTTGCGATTTTTTTTTAAGCGCAACAGTAATAGAAAATTATATACTCATGGGTATCATTTTAATTGTATTGACCCAGAGAATAAAAAACACATGTCATTTTTAATGTAAATTGTACGGCGTGAAAACAAAACCTTCCAAAATTTGCAAAATTGTGGTTTTCTTTTTAATTTCCCCACACAAATAGTATTTTTTTTGTTGCACCATACATTTTATGGTAAAGTGAGTGATGGCATTACAACGGACAACTGGTCGCGCAAAAAACAAGCCCTCATACTAGTCTGTGGATGAAAATATAAAAGAGTTATGATTTTTTGAAGGGGAGGAGGAAAAAACGAAAAATAAAAATTATCTTAGTCCTTAAGGTCCAAATGGGCTGAGTCCTTAAGGGGTTAAACAAGGCTGGAAAAAATTAAAAATTGAGGAGCGGACACACCTATTCCCACAGCAGCTGAATTGACACAATGAAAAACTCCGTCAGTGCTATGATAAAAAAAAATATACAGGATTTCATCATAAACATTGCTGCCCTGGTCAGTTAGTACTGGGTGGTTGTTCTCTCACAGTCTTGTTATCAGCCAAAAGATTTCCCATAATTCACGGCATCGTATACAGAGGAGATAAGTATAAACAGGACAATCACTGCTGAGCTGCGTTACAGTGTGTCACCACAGATGTGAGATTTGCGCAGGTGGCCGGGACTGGTTCTTTTCCTGCATAAACAGACATTTAGGATGGAGGCATAAAAAGTGACGCATTTCAGATATTGAAGATATGCAGAAAGAACTCCCAAGGAGGAACATCAACTGCGATATACCTATTAAAGGAAATAACTGGATGAACGAAAGTGAGATAGACAAGCTTACCAGCACAAGGGGAGTATGACTGAATTCGGCTCCCCTCGATGAAGTAAATGCACTGACGGAGTTTTTCATTGTGTCAATTCAGCTGCTGTGGAGACCACATGGTGGTACAGTGACAAAGCCTGGAGGTGGTGGAAGCAGGAGTAGACCATATAATGGCTAAATGGCATAGCATTGAGTTGGCGGCAGCAAGAGGAGACCATATAGTGGCTAAATGACACAGCCTGGAGTTGGCGGCAGCATGAGGAGACCATATAGTGGCTGAATGACACAGCCTGGAGGTGGCGGAAGCTTGAGTAGACTATCTAGTGGCTGAATGGTACAGCCTGGAGTTGGCGGCAGCAAGAGAAGACCATATAGTGGCTGAATGACACAGCCTGGAGTTATCAACAGCATAAGGAGACCATATAGTGGCTGAATGATACAGCCTGGAGTTGGCGGCAGCGGGAGGAGATCATATAGGGGGTGAATGACACAGCCTGGAGTTTGCAGCAGCAAGAGGACACCACAGGGCCTCACAATTGAAAAGATTAAAAATATATTTTCAAATATAAATTGAAGGTTTTAAATAGATTAACATAACATTTTTTATAAAATGTGCCAGCAACATGAGGAGATCACATGGCGGCACAACGACAAAGCCTGGACGTGGCACCAGCATGAGGAGACCAAAATGTGTCAGAATGACCAATCCTGGAGGTGGCAGCAGCAAGAGAAGACCATATGGTGACAGAATAACACAGTCTGGAAGTGGAGGCAGCCTGACAAGACCAAAGGGCATCATAATTGAAAAGATTAAAGAAATGTTTTAAAAGTGCATGTGGCCATGTTAACATCCTCTGGATACTTGATGAAAAACTGCCACACCGCAGAGTAGCTGATTTTCCCCCCAACAATCCGCACTGACTGACTTCTACTGCCGCCACTCCAGGGACCCCTGTTCCACTACCTCCCGGAAAGGTAGGTTGCCGCAAAGTAGGTGGCTTACCCTGGGCATGTTTGGCTCCAGACTTCCCACTGCTGCCACAATGCTGACTCCCAACCATGCTACCACCTTGCTGGCTTAACTGCTGCCTCATGGGCAAACCTGCCACCCTCTTCTCTTGACGAGGATGAAGCCCCCTTCTGCACCCGGCTCCCAAGTGCGATTGGCTTCATCATCATCGAGTTGTGTCTGCACGTCACTGATGTCCTCCTCAGGTTCCTCAACAGTGTGTGCTTCAGGAACTTGAACGCTTACAACACCTCCTATCACGCCATTCTCCTCATCACTACTTGCCTGCCTAGTGAAGGAAGTGGGGGATGTTTCCTCCACTTCATGGCTGGGCAGGGGCTGCACACTGTCCTCTAGTAGATCATCCTGACTACTTCTATGGGGGAGGGAACAACATAGGACATAGGCAATTGGAGGACAGGGACTGCTCTTGGGCCATGCCAACTGATGGTTGTGTCTGAGGAACCCACTGACTGTTGACTAGGGGGTGTCAGATGTCACTTGTGATGAAGTGGATGACCGAGCTAACCAGTCAAGAACAGTAGATGGGTTGCTGGTCGAGACATGACCACTAGCTGATACCAGGAGCTCAGGCCTCTTGCGGCGACTCCTGCTGCCACTCGTCCCTAGTCTGCTGCGTCTTCTGCCTGTGCCTGGTGAATTTAGGCCCCTGCCGCTCCTTTTTTGCTTTCACAGTAACTAGGCCCTCAAGACTTTAACAGGAACAAAATGGTACACCACCTATGTACGCACAGGTTACACTTAATAGAGGATAATGTGCTTCGCTACTCAACCAGAATTAGGCCCTAATAGCAGGTGATTATGGCTTTTAGTGCTCTGCTCACCCTAACTGTCTGGCTACTATTAGCTTTTCAGTTTTTGTACACACCAGTGCTGCAGCACACAGTTGCTGTGTCCTACACCCAAAATTGCACTTTCTCTCTCCCTTCCCTATCAGTGCTTCTAGGCTGGATTTGGGATTGAGGTGAATCCCTGCTGTTAGAATGCTTTTCTGTGCAACACATACTGCTCTCTGTCCTTATCTCTCTGCAATAGAGTGCTGATGTGAGTGGCCAAAAGATGGCTTCCAATTATATAGGGCTGTGACATCACAGGTGTGGCTAGCTGCTGATAGGTTGCATGCTGCATATGATTCAGGGTCATCCCACCTACCCTTTTTTCTGCCTTCCCAGCATTCCTTGCCCCATGTCCTAACATATGAAGCCGCCATCTTAGATGCCCTGGAGCCTGGACCGCGCTAAATGGAGTTTAAGGAAGCAATTTTTGCTATCGAATCGAGGCTATATTCGCATTTGTTGTGAAGCAAATTTTTCCTGAAATTTGTAACGAATTCGGATTTGTCAGATTCGATTCGCTCAACCCTAGTCATCAGCAAAAAGACATACCTTACCATCGAGACCTTTTGCAATATCACTAATGAAGATATTAAACTAAATTGGTCCCACAAGACCTTGCTCTGAATATTGACTACAACCCTCTGTTGTCTGTCATTCAGCCACTGTCTAATCCACTCAACAATATTGGAGTCCAAGCTCAATCATTGTAGTTTATTGATAAGTCTTCGATTTGGTACAGTATCAAAAGCCTTACTAAAGTCAATATATGCGATGTCTACTGCCCCTCCGCCATCTATTATTTAAGTCACCCAGTCAAAAAAATAAATAAAATTTGTTTGACATGATCTCCCTGAAGTAAACCTATTTAATTTTTCATCTTGCAATCCATGGGATTTTAGTTGTTCCACAATCCTATGCTCTAGTAGTGTTTCCATTAATTTCCCCACTGTTGATGTCAGACTTACTGGCCTATAGTTGCTTGATTCCTCCCTACTACCTCCTTTCTTGTGAATGGGCACGACATTTGCTAATTTCCAGCGACTCCTGTTACCAGTGATTGGTTTAATAAATCTGTTTTGCTAGCTCACCACTAAGCTCTTTTAATAATTTTGTGTGTATCCCATCAGGCCCCTGTGACTTATTTGTCTTTACTTTAGATAGCAAACGTAGAACCTCTTCCCCTGAAAGATTCATGCATCTAACGAATCAATAGTCTTCCTCCCTAATGGAGGACCTTTTCCTTCTTCTGCAATAACTAAACAGAAGTAGTCATTAAGGCTGTCGGCTAGCCCTTTATTATCTTCTACATACCTTCCTTCCTTTGTTCTTAATTTAGTTATTTCTTGTTTTAATTTTTTTTTTTCATTTATATTTCTGAAGAATGTCTTATCCCCTTTTTTCACAGACTGAGCTAGTTTTTCTTTTCCCTGCGCTTTAGAAGATCTTATAGCTTGGCCTCTTCTGGGTTGTTTTATAATTACGAAATGCTAGCTTTTTTTTATTTTATTTTTTATGATTTTGGCCACTTCTGCTGAGTACCTGAGAGGTCTCTTCCTTTTTCTGCTTTTACTGACAAGTCTAAGGCAATTTTCTGTTGCCTTCAATAATGCGTCTTTTAAGTAGTCCCATATCTCCTGGACTCCATGTTATCCATTACAGTCTGATAGGGACTCATTTATGACTAATCTCATTTTTGAAAAGTCTGTTTTTCTAAAATCTAAAACTTTTGTGTTTGTGTGGTGTGATTCCTTCATTGTTCTTATATTAAACCACACTGACTGGTGATCACTTGATCCCAAGCTTTCACCTACAATAACATTATATATATAGTTACATAGTTAGTACGGTCGAAAAAAGACATATGTCCATCAAGTTCAACCAGGGAATTAAGGGGTAGGGGTGTGGCGCGATATTGGGGAAGGGATGAGATTTTATATTTCTTCATAAGCATTAATCTTATTTTGTTCCAGGAATGTATCTAATCCTGTTTTAAAGCTGTTAATTGTTCCTGCTGTGACCAGTTCCTGAGGTAGACCGTTCCATAAATTCACAGTCCTCACGGTAAAGAAGGCGTGTCGCCCCTTGAGACTAAACTTTTTTTTCTCCAGACGGAGGGAGTGCCCCCTCGTCCTTTGGGGGGGTTTAACCTGGAACAGTTTTTCTCCATATTTTTTGTATGGGCCATTAATATACTTATATACGTTTATCATATCCCCCCTTAAACGTCTCTTCTCAAGACTAAACAATTGTAACTCCTTTAATCGCTCCTCATAGCTAAGATGTTCCATGCCCCATATTAGTTTAGTCGCGCGTCTCTGCGCCCTTTCCAACTCCGCAGTGTCCCTTTTATGGACAGGTGACCAAAACTGAACAGCATATTCCAGGTGAGGCCGTACCAATGCTTTATAAAGGGGGAGTATTATGTCCCTGTCCCTTGAGTCCATGCCTCTTTTGATACATGACAATATCCTGCCGGCTTTGGAAGCAGCAGCCTGACATTGCATGCTATTCTGTAGTCTGTGATCTACAAGTACACCCAGATCCTTCTCTACCAGTGACTCTGCCAGTTTAATCCCCCCTAAGACATACGATGCATGCAGGTTATTAGTACCCAGATGCATAACTTTACATTTATCCACATTGAACCTCATTTGCCAAGTGGATATACCAAATCCCCATTTCTGAATTAGTACCCAGATGCATAACTTTACATTTATCCACATTGAACCTCATTTGCCAAGTGGATATACCAAATCCCCATTTCTGAATACCAAATCCAAAATGGCCTCCCTCCGGGTTGGCTCCTCAACCACTTGTTGTGGAGATAATCCCAGTAGACAATTTAGAATATCTGTATTCCTGGCAGAACTAGCTATTTTGGTTTTCCAGTTTATAGCCAGAAGATTGAAGTCTCCCAGAATGTTACCTTTTCCTTTCATTGTAATTTTAGCTTTTCTCTTAACTAGTAGATCATCTTATTCCTTAACTTGGCCAGGTGGTCCACAAATCACACCTACACCAGTTACTGCAAGAATATCAAACTGCAACGTAACCTAAACTTACTCTATGTTGGCCTCACTAACTTGTACAGTGATCCCTCAACATACGATGATGAGGGATCCGTGCAATAATAATAGACAAATTTATACTCGCATGTCCCCACCAGTCCAGACCGTCACCGCTGCCCTGCATCGTCGCTGGGTGTCCCCGCTGCTCCGGACCGTCCTGCCCTGGATCGTCGCTCTCCATCATGTCGCTGGCACGCCGCTTCTATTGGATGACGGGACGGTGTGCTCGGCGACGTGATGATGATGAAGGAGAAAGACAGTTATGCAGCGGAGCCTGAAGAGGACAGTCCAGAGCGGCGGGCCACATTAAACGGCTATCCGGTGGCAGCTGAAGCAGTCTGCGCTGCTGGATAGCCTTTTATGTGATGGCCCTGACATACATAAGCATCGTATGTTGATGATGCCTCTGAGAGGCCATCATATGTTGAAATTATTGTAGGATCGGGGGATCACTGTATTAGGTTAGATTTTATGCTATCTTTCACATACAGGGACACTCCTGCTCCTTTCTTGCCTTCTCTGTTTCTTCTGTAGAAAGAGTACCCTGGTATGGTTATGTCCCAGTCCTTACTTTCATTAAGCCATGCCTCAGTAACAGCCACTAAATCTAAATTCTCAGATGCCATTATTGACCCAAGATCCTTAATTTTATTACCTAAACTGTGAGCATTTGTAGACAGATACAAAAAAAAATGCCTAAGAGATGGGGCAGGGGTTGAAACCTTAAACACAATACCAAACCCCTTGCCTGGAAGCAACTCCAGGTGGGGGTGCAAAACCCCATGTAGAGCACGCACCCATAAAATTTAACTTTTTTTATGTGTTATCAATAATAAACCTTATAGGAACCAATATAGGATCCAAGCAAAAGGATTTATTTACCCATCATGCAACGTGTTTCACGGAGATCCTCTTCATCAGGCAAGCCTGATGCCTGATGAAGCGTATCTCTGTGAAACCTGTTTATCCTAATCTGCACCTGAAGGAGAAGTGTTTTGCTAGTCTAAAAGTTACAATGTTCTGCACATTACACTGTATTTGTTACGCCGAGCGCTCCGGGTTCCCGCTCCTCCCCGGAGCGCTCGCTACACTCTCGCTCCCGCAGCGCCCTGCGATACCGCCTCCAGCCGGGATGTGATTCGCGATGCGGGTGGCGCCCGCTCGCGATGCGCACCCCGGCTCCCGTACCTGACTCGCTCTCCGTCGGTCCTGTCCCGGCGCGCGCGGCCCCGCTCCCTAGGGCGCGCGCGCGCCGGGTCTCTGCGATTTAAAGGGCCACTGCGCCGCTGATTGGCGCAGTGGTTCTAATCAGTGTGTTCACCTGTGCACTCCCTATGTATACCTCACTTCCCCTGCACTCCCTCGCCGGATCTTGTTGCCATTGTGCCAGTGAAAGCGTTTCCTAGTGTGTTCCTAGCCTGTGTTCCAGACCTCCTGCCGTTGCCCCTGACTACGATCCTTGCTGCCTGCCCCGACCTTCTGCTACGTCCGACCTTGCTTCTGTCTACTCCCTTGTACCGCGCCTATCTTCAGCAGTCAGAGAGGTTGAGCCGTTGCTAGTGGATACGACCTGGTCACTACCACCGCAGCAAGACCATCCCGCTTTGCGGCGGGCTCTGGTGAATACCAGTAGTGACTTAGAACCGGTCCACTAGCACGGTCCACGCCAATCCCTCTCTGGCACAGAGGATCCACCTCCTGCCAGCCGGCATCGTGACAGTAGATCCGGCCATGGATCCCGCTGAAGTTCCTCTGCCAGTTGTCGCCGACCTCACCACGGTGGTCGCCCAGCAGTCACAACAGATAGCGCAACAAGGCCACCAGCTGTCTCAACTGACCGTGATGCTACAGCAGCTACTACCACAGCTTCAGCAATCATCTCCTCCGCCAGCTCCTGCACCTCCTCCGCAGCGAGTGGCCGCCTCAGGCCTACGACTATCCTTGCCGGATAAATTTGATGGGACTCTAAGTTTTGCCGTGGCTTTCTTTCGCAATGTTCCCTGCACTTGGAGATGATGTCGGACCAGTTTCCTACTGAAAGGTCTAAGGTGGCTTTCGTAGTCAGCCTTCTGTCTGGAAAAGCTCTGTCATGGGCCACACCGCTCTGGGACCGCAATGACCCCGTCACTGCCTCTGTACACTCCTTCTTCTCGGAAATTCGAAGTGTCTTTGAGTAACCTGCCCGAGCCTCTTCTGCTGAGACTGCCCTGCTGAACCTGGTCCAGGGTAATTCTTCCGTTGGCGAGTACGCCGTGCAATTCCGTACTCTTGCTTCAGAACTTTCCTGGAATAATGAGGCCCTCTGCGCGACCTTTAAAAAAGGCCTATCCAGCAACATTAAAGATGTTCTGGCCGCACGAGAAATTCCTGCTAACCTACATGAACTCATTCATCTAGCCACTCGCATTGACATGCGTTTTTCCGAAAGGCGTCAGGAGCTCCGCCAGGATATGGACTTTGTTCGCACGAGGCGTTTTTTCTCCCCGGCTCCTCTCTCCTCTGGTCCTCTGCAATCCGTTCCTGTGCCTTCCGCCGTGGAGGCTATGCAAGTTGACCGGTCTCGCCTGACACCTCAAGAGAGGACACGACGCCGCATGGAGAATCTCTGCCTGTACTGTGCCGGTACCGAACACTTCCTGAAGGATTGTCCTATCCGTCCTCCCCGCCTGGAAAGACGTACGCTGACTCCGCACAAAGGTGAAACAGTCCTTGATGTCAACTCTGCTTCTCCACGTCTTACTGTGCCTGTGCGGATATCTGCCTCTACCTTCTCCTTCTCCACTAAGGCCTTCTTGGACTCAGGATCTGCAGGAAACTTTATTTTGGCCTCTCTCATCAACAGGTTCAACATCCCAGTGACCAGTCTCGCCAGACCTCTCTACATCAATTGCGTTAACAATGAAAGATTGGACTGTGCCGTGCGTTACCGCACGGAACCCCTCCTAATGTGCATCGGACCTCACCACGAAAAAATTGAGTTTTTGGTCCTCTCCAATTGCACTTCCGAAATTCTCCTTGGACTACCCTGGCTTCAACACCATTCCCCAACCCTGGATTGGTCCACAGGGGAGATCAAGAGTTGGGGTCCCTCTTGTTTCAAGGACTGCCTTAAACCGGTTACCAGTACTCCTTGCCGTGACCCTGTGGTTCCCCCTGTAACCGGTCTCCCTAAGGCCTATATGGACTTTGCGGATGTTTTTTGCAAAAAACAGGCTGAGACTCTACCTCCTCACAGGCCTTATGACTGTCCTATTGACCTCCTCCCGGGCACTACTCCACCCCGGGGCAGAATTTATCCTCTCTCTGCCCCAGAGACTCTTGCTATGTCTGAGTACATCCAGGAAAATTTAAAAAAGGGCTTTATCCGCAAATCCTCCTCTCCTGCCGGAGCCGGATTTTTCTTTGTGTCCAAAAAAGATGGCTCCCTACGTCCTTGCATTGACTACCGCGGTCTTAATAAAATCACGGTAAAGAACCGCTACCCTCTACCTCTCATCTCTGAACTCTTTGATCGCCTCCAAGGTGCCCACATCTTTACCAAACTGGACTTAAGAGGTGCTTATAATCTCATCTGCATCAGAGAGGGGGATGAATGGAAAACGGCATTTAACACTAGAGATGGACACTTTGAGTATCTGGTCATGCCCTTTGGCCTGTGCAACGCCCCTGCCGTCTTCCAAGACTTTGTTAATGAAATTTTTCGTGATCTCTTATATTCCTGTGTTGTTGTGTATCTGGACGATATCCTGATTTTTTCTGCCAACCTAGAAGAACACCGCCAGCATGTCCGCATGGTTCTTCAGAGACTTCGTGACAATCAACTTTATGCCAAAATGGAGAAATGTCTGTTTGAATGTCAATCTCTTCCTTTCCTAGGATACTTGGTCTCTGGCCAGGGACTACAAATGGATCCAGACAAACTCTCTGCCGTCTTAGATTGGCCACGCCCCTCCGGACTCCGTGCTATCCAACGTTTTTTGGGGTTCGCCAATTATTACAGACAATGTCTTCCACATTTTTCCACCATTGTGGCTCCTATCGTGGCTTTAACCAAAAAGAATGCCAATCCTAAGTCATGGCCTCCTCAAGCGGAAGACGCCTTTAAACAGCTCAAGTCTGCCTTTTCTTCAGCTCCCGTGCTCTCCAGACCTGACCCATCTAAACCCTTCCTATTGGAGGTTGATGCCTCCTCAGTAGGAGCTGGAGCGGTCCTTCTACAAAAAAATTCTTCCGGGCATGCTGTTACTTGTGGTTTTTTTTTCTAAGACCTTCTCTCCGGCGGAGAGGAACTACTCCATCGGGGATCGAGAGCTACTAGCCATTAAATTAGCACTTGAGGAATGGAGGCATCTGCTGGAGGGATCAAGATTTCCAGTTATTATTTACACCGATCACAAGAACCTCTCCTATCTCCAGTCTGCCCAACGGCTGAATCCTCGCCAGGCCAGGTGGTCTCTGTTCTTTGCCCGATTTAATTTTGAAATTAATTCACTTTCGGCCTGCCGATAAGAACATTAGGGCCGATGCTCTCTCTCGTTCCTCGGATGCCTCGGAAGTAGAGCTCTCTCCGCAACACATCATTCCTCCTGACTGCCTGATCTCCACTTCTCCAGCCTCCATCAGGCAAACTCCTCCAGGGAAGACCTTCGTCTCCCCACGCCAACGCCTCGGAATCCTCAAATGGGGTCACTCCTCCCATCTCGCAGGTCATGCGGGCATCAAGAAATCCGTGCAACTCATCTCTCGTTTCTATTGGTGGCCGACTCTGGAGACGGATGTTGTGGATTTTGTGCGAGCCTGCACTGTCTGTGCCCGGGATAAGACTCCTCGCCAGAAGCCCGCTGGTCTTCTTCATCCTCTGCCTGTTCCCGAACAGCCTTGGTCTCTGATTGGTATGGACTTTATTACAGACTTACCCTCATCCCGTGGCAACACTGTTGTTTGGGTGGTCGTTGATCGATTCTCCAAGATGGCACATTTCATCCCTCTTCCTGGTCTTCCTTCTGCGCCTCAGTTGGCAAAACAATTTTTTGTACACATTTTTCGTCTTCACGGCTTGCCCACGCAGATCGTCTCGGATAGAGGCGTCCAATTCGTGTCTAAATTCTGGAGGGCTCTCTGTAAACAACTCAAGATTAAATTAAACTTTTCTTCTGCTTATCATCCTCAATCCAATGGGCAAGTAGAAAGAATTAACCAGGTCCTGGGTGATTATTTACGGCATTTTGTTTCCTCCCGCCAGGATGACTGGGCAGATCTTCTACCATGGGCCGAATTCTCGTATAACTTCAGAGTTTCTGAATCTTCTTCCAAATCCCCATTTTTCGTGGTGTACGGCCGTCACCCTCTTCCCCCCCTCCCTACTCCCTTGCCCTCTGGTGTACCCGCTGTGGATGAAATATCTCGTGATCTTTCCACCATATGGAAAGAGACCCAAAATTCTCTCTTACAGGCTTCATCACGCATGAAGAAGTTTGCTGATAAGAAAAGAAGAGCTCCCCCCATTTTTTCTCCCGGAGACAAGGTATGGCTCTCCGCTAAATATGTCCGCTTCCGTGTTCCCAGCTACAAATTGGGACCACGCTATCTTGGTCCTTTCAAAATTTTGTGCCAGATTAATCCTGTCTCTTATAAACTTCTTCTCCCTCCTTCTCTTCGTATTCCTAATGCCTTTCACGTTTCTCTTCTTAAACCACTCATCATCAACTGTTTCTCTCCTAAACTTATCTCTCCCACTCCTGTCTCCGGTTCTTCAAACATCTTTCCCGTAAAGGAGATACTGGCCTCCAAAAAGGTCAGAGGAAAAACCTTCTTTTTGGTTGACTGGGAGGGCTGTGGTCCTGAAGAGAGATCCTGGGAACCTGAGGACAATATCCTAGATAAAAATCTGGTCCTCAGGTTCTCAGGCTCCAAGAAGAGGGGGAGACCCAAGGGGGGGGGTACTGTTACGCCGAGCGCTCCGGGTTCCCGCTCCTCCCCGGAGCGCTCGCTACACTCTCGCTCCCGCAGCGCCCCGGTCAGATCCACTGACCGGGTGCGCTGCGATACCGCCTCCAGCCGGGATGCGATTCGCGATGCGGGTGGCGCCCGCTCGCGATGCGCACCCCGGCTCCCGTACCTGACTCGCTCTCCGTCTGTCCTGTCCCGGCGCGCGCGGCCCGCTCCCTAGGGCGCGCGCGCGCCGGATCTCTGCGATTTAAAGGGCCACTGCGCCGCTGATTGGCGCAGTGGTTCTAATCAGTGTGTTCACCTGTGCACTCCCTATGTATACCTCACTTCCCCTGCACTCCCTCGCCGGATCTTGTTGCCATTGTGCCAGTGAAAGCGTTCCCTTGTGTGTTCCTAGCCTGTGTTCCAGACCTCCTGCCGTTGCCCCTGACTACGATCCTTGCTGCCTGCCCCGACCTTCTGCTACGTCCGACCTTGCTTCTGTCTACTCCCTTGTACCGCGCCTATCTTCAGCAGTCAGAGAGGTTGAGCCGTTGCTAGTGGATACGACCTGGTCACTACCGCCGCAGCAAGACCATCCCGCTTTGCGGCGGGCTCTGGTGAATACCAGTAGTGACTTAGAACCGGTCCACTAGCACGGTCCACGCCAATCCCTCTCTGGCACAGAGGATCCACCTCCTGCCAGCCGGCATCGTGACAGTATTATTGTCAGACTCAAAAGTGCACATGCTTTTGAGAAAAATGCGTGTATGCTAATTAGCATTTCTAGTGATAAGAATTCATTCCCTCTGCCACTGCAAAGCCATAGGCATAATGGGAAATGTAGGCTGCAGTAGGTGAACCACATCTGACGAGAAGAAGGAATCAAGATAGAAGACTACCCATACGAACCACATCAACTAAGGTAGATATATCCAAGGAAAACCTAAAAAAATAAAATTTACATATGATGATGATGTGGTGCCCACAAAGGGGATGGGTGAAGTAGCAAAGGGCAGCTGAGGGTAGAAGTCACTCGGGCAAAGTATCTATTGTGGTCACAGATGGCTTTGTTGCTGACTAGTTCTTTATTTCCCCTATGAGCCCTTGCAACTGTGGGTCTGCACAATTGTTGGTAGTCCTTGACTATGGGGTACCCTTGGTTGAGGTGTCTGGGTAGTGTACCCATTATGGTGTGTGCAAATTCTCTGGACAAAGATGTAACTTGCAAACTTAGAAAATGATTCTCTAACAGTAATGGTCTATACAGATTGATTAACTGTGGAGTACATACTTGTACTCAAATTTGGGGGTTCTGCGGTTCCCTATGGCAGGGCAGAAGATACACATGATAGTGATGAAGCCACGTGGCACTAACTCTGGTCTACTTTAACTTGTTGGGGACCAAGGGCGTACAAGTACATCCTTGCATCCCAGTACTTAACCCCTTAACGACCACGGACGTAAATGTACATCCTTGTTTTTGCGGTACTTCGCGCAACAGGACGTACATTTACATCCTGTGAATGACCGCGAGCATCGGAGCGGTGCTCGCGTCATAGCAGCCGGGGACCCGCCGGTAATGGCCGACATCCGCGATCACGCGGATGTCCGCCATTAACCCCTCAGATGCCATGATCTGTGCAGATCAGGGCATCTACGGCAATGTGCATGATAGATGATCGGATCGCCCGCAGAGCTGCATCATCTGTAATGGCGGATGGAGGTCCCTCACCTGCCTCCATCCGTCTCCTGGCGTCTCCTGCTCTGGTCTGAGATTGAGAAGACCAGAGCAGGAGGTAGCCGATAACATTGATCAGTGCTATGTCCTATGCATAGCACTGAATTGTATTAGCAATCAAATGATTGCTATAGATAGTCTCCTATGAGGACATAAAAAGTGTTTTAAAAAAAGTTGCAAAATGTAAAAATAAAGAGTAAAAATGAAATCCCTCACCCAATAAATTAAAATTGTCAGTTTTTCCCATCTTACCCCCAAAAAGCGTAATTTTTTTTCTATAAACATATTTGGTATTGCTGTGTGCGTAAATGTCTGAACTATCAAAATATAATGTTAATGATCCCGTATGGTGAACGGCGTAAACGTAATTTTTTTTTTTAAAGTCCAAAAATGCTGCTTTTTTGTCACATTTTATTCAAAAGAAAATTAATAGAAAATATATTATATAAAAGTTTTATATAAAAGTTTTATATATGCAAATGTGGTATCGATAAAAAGTACAGATGACGGCGCAAAAAATTAGCCCTCATAGCGCCCTATATACGGAAAAATGAAAAAGTTATAGGCGGTCAAAATAGGGTGATGTTAGATGACTGATTTTGTACAAAAAGTTTTAGATTTTTTTTAAGCTGTACAAAAATATAGAAGTATCTAGCCATGGGTGTAATTTTAATCGTATTAACCCACAGAATACATTTTTTACTGTAAATTGTACACTGTGAAAACAAAACCCTCCAAAAGATGCATTATTGTGGTTTTCATTTAAATGTCCTCCCTAAAAAAATATTTTTTGGGATTCACCATACATTTTATGGTAAAATGAGAGGTTTCAGTACAAAGTATAATTGCTCACGCAACATACAAGCCCTTATATGGGTCTGTAGATGGAAATATAAAAGAGTTATGGATTTTAGAAGGCGAGGAGGAAAAAACGAAAATGCTAAAATGTAATTGGCCTGGTCCTTAAGGTGAAAATGGGCTTGGTCCTTAAGGGGTTAAAGATCAAGGGCATACATGTAGCGCGCTGATGAGCTGAGCACGTTTCAAACCCCGCGGCTCCCGCTATCAGCAGTCTGGACCCAGAGTTAATGCCGGGCACCTCTGGTCGGGCTGATACCCAGCATTAAACCTTTAACCCCTTAAGGACCTAGCCATTTTCAGTGTAGGACCCGGCCATTTTTTGCACATCTGACCACTGTCATTTTAAGCATTGATAACTCTGGGATGCTTTTACCTTTCATTCTGATTTCGAGATTGTTTTTTCGTGACATATTCTACTTTATATTAGTGATAACATTTTGTTGATAATTTTGGTGCCAGCACAGCAAAAAAAAAAAAAAAACATATGGCATACTATTTTGGAAACTACACCCCTCAAGGAACGTAACAAGGGGTATAGTGAGCCTTAACACCTCACAGGTGTTTCATGACTTTTTGTTAAATTTGGATGTGTAAATGAAAAAAAAATTCACTATAATGCTGGTTTCCCCCAAATTTAACATTTTCACAAGGGGTAATAGGAGAAAATGACCCCCAAAATTTTTAACCCCATTTCTTCTGAGTATGGAAATACCCCATGTGTGGATGTCAAGTGCTCTGCTGACGAACGACAATGCTCAGAAGAGAAGGAGTGCCATTGAACTTTAAAGAGTGAATTTTTTTGAAATGGGAGTCAGGGGCGATGTGTGTATACAAAGCCCCCCCCCCGTGGTGCCAGAAAAGTGGACCCCCCCCCCCACATGTGACCCCATTTTGGAAACTACACCCCTCACAGAATTTAATAAGGGGGCAGTGAGTATTTACACCCCACTGGCGTTTTACACATCTTTGGAACAGTGGGCTGTTCAAATGAAAAATTACATTTTTCATTTTCACGGATCACTGTTCCATAAATCTGCCAGACACCTGTGGGGCGTAAATGCTCACTGCACCCCTTATTACATTCTGTGATGGGAGTAGTTTCCAAAATGGGGTCACATGCGGGGGGGTCCATTGTTCTGGCCGTATGGGGGCTTTGTAAACACACGTGGCCTTCAATTCCGGACAAATTTTCTCTTCAAAAGCATAATGGCGCTCATTGTCTTCTGAGCATTGTAGTGCGCCAGCAGAGCAATTTACATCCATAAATGGAGTATGTTCTTACTCAGAAGAAATGGGGCTACACATTTTGGGGGGCTTTTTTCCTATTTTCCCTTGTGAAAATGAAAAATTTAGGGTAACACCAGCATTTTAGTGAAAATTTTTTTTTTTCATTTTTCCATCCAACTTTAACGACAATTCGTCAAACACCTGTGGGGTATTAAGGCTCACAATACCCCTTGTTACGTTCCATGAGGGGTGTAATTTCCAAAATGGGGTCACATTTGGGTATTTTTTTTTGTGTTTATGTCAGAACTGCTGTAAAATCAGCCACCCCTGTGTAAATCACCAATTTAGGCCTTAAATGTACATACTGCACTCTCACTCCTGAACCTTGTTGTGTGCCCACAGAGCATTTTAAGCCCACATATGGGGTATTTCCGTACTCAGGAGAAATTGCGTTACAATTTTTTTTCCTTTTACTGCTTGTGAAAATAAAAAGTATGGGGCAACACCAGCATGTTAGTGTAAAATGTTTTATTTTTTCACACTGACTGGCTGGTGTAGCCCCCAACTTTTCCTTTTCATAAGGGGTAAAAAGGAGAAAAAGCCCCTCAAAATTTGTAGAGCAATTTCTCCCGAGTACGGAAATACCCCATATGTGGCCCTAAACTGTTTCCTTGAAATACGACAGGGCTCTGAAGTAAGAGAGCGCCATGCGCATTTGAGGACTAAATTAGGGATTGCATAGGGGTGGACATAGGGGTATTCTACGCCAGTGATTCCCAAACAGGGAGCCTCCAGCTGTTGCTAAACTCCCAGCATGCCTGGACAGTCAGTGGCTGTCTGGAAATGCTGGCAGTTGTTGTTTTGCAACAGCTGGAGGCTCCATTTTGAAAACATTGCCGTACCATACGTTTTTCATTTTTGTAGGGGGGGGGGGGGGGGCAGTGTAAGTGTTTTACTCTGTGTTTTACTATGTAGTGTTTTACTCTTTATTTTGCGTTAGTGTAGTGTTTTTAGGGTACATTTGCACTGGCGAGTTATGGTGAGTTTCCCGCTAGGAGTTTGCGCTGCGGCAAAAAAAAAATTCCACAGCTCAAAGTTCAAGAAGCTTACTGTAAACCTGCTCGTGTGAATGTACCCTGTACATTCACATGGGGGGGGGGGGGCAACCTCCAGCTGTTTAAAAACTTCAACTCCCAGCATGTACTGACAGACCGTGCATGCTGGGAGTTGTACTTTTGCAACAGCTGGAGGTACACTGGTTCAGTTCTGTTACTTAACTCAGTCTTATCCAACCAGTTTGCCTCCAGCTGTTGCAATACTACAACTCGCAGCATGTACTGATCGCCAAAGGGTATGCTGGGAGATGTAGTTATGCAACAGCTGGAGGTACGCAACTACAACTTCCTGCCAGCCGAGACAGCTGTTTGGGCATGCTGGTATTTGCAGTTTTGCAACATCTGGAGAGCAACAGTTCAGAAACCACGGCACAGGGATCTCCAAACTGTGACCCTCCAGATGTTGCAAAACTACAAATCCCACCATGCCCAGACAGCAGTCTGGGCATTCTGGGAGTTGTAGTTTCACAACATCTGGAGGGTCACAGTTTGGAGATCATTGTATAGTGGTCTCAAACCGTAGCCCTCCACCTGTAGATAGGGGATAAGTTTAAAGTGGAGTACTTCTTTAAGGTGAGAAAGTTCTTGGAATGCTCACATTCTCCGATAAACTTCTGGCCTGTAAATCCAATTATTGTCATAGCTGTAATGTCGACTTACTAATCAGAATAACGTCAATGATATTTTTTTATCAAATCTTTTTCACACCTCAGCTCACTTACTATATACGGAGGGTCCGACTTAACATTAATGTGCTGAACGAAAAATATTTTGATGACAATGGGGATCCCCCTGGAGACTACGCCATCATCAACTGGCAACTGAAGAGGGACGGGACCCTGACCCAGGTTAAGATAGGCAGCTATAACAGTAAAGGCCCTTCTTCTCGGACTCTGACCCTGGACACTAGTCTGATTGTGTGGAAGCTGGGGAGTAAACAGGTAGGTAAAAATACTAAAAATATCAACATTTAAGAGACCTTGATGGGAATGATATAGCGTTTCTCAAAATGAATCCCATTCAAGAACATGCAACACTATTACTGGCAAACGAAAAGTATGAGCTCCCCAGTGTCTTCTACTGCTCTTAGACCAATATTGAGAAGCAAATGATATAACAACTCATATTAAAGTTATGTATGGGTAGTAAAGAGTGATCTGCAAAAGGATAAGGGAGGGAGAAAAGATTTCAATAATCCAGGAAGTGTGGGAGAGGAGGCCCTGCGGGACAGGTGCTGGCTGGCAAATTTCAACCTGGTGGGCAACAACACAGCACCTGTCCTCCTGTACATGGGTAATATATTTTCCATGCATAATACTATCTGTATACTAGGACATATGTCCCAGATTCCCAGGAGGGAATGATCATTATACCACTGGCAGCCACAGCCTTAGTATATACTGGGGCATCGGCCTGGGGGCATATTCTCCACTGTCCCTCAGCCTAGCCAACCCCCTATTTCTGACTGGAGAGGGATGGAGGACTAATGGGAAAGAAGGACAAGAAGGCAGTGAATGAGATATGGATAGAGAGCGATGGAGGGAAAAGGCAAGGTCCCCAAGTCCCTTTGGCCAAATAAAAAAAAAAGCTATTATTATAAATTGTAGGTGGAGGCCCTCTCATATATTGTACTGGGGTCCAGGATTTTCAAGTTAAACCTCCAGAGAAATAGATGTGGAATAAGGAGGGTATTAGAAAGGAGGTTATAGAGGAAAGGCAAAAAATTGTAATTGGTTTTCTCTACTCCCCCTTGACTTCTCTCACACGCAACTCCTCGCATAGTAACTTTAAAATCAACCAGATGAAAAGTGAAGCTATCAATATCTTCCTTAGTCCCTATCTGGTACAACAGCTTCGGCACTCATACCCATACATTTGGCGCTGTCAGTCGCTCCAGTACATGGGCGTCCATGTTCCTTCTAATCTCTCTGACACCTATAAACCTAATTTTCCTCCCCTTCTCCAGTCTCTTAAATCAGACCTAGCCAGATGAGAAGAGAAGGATTTATCACGGCTAGGGAGGATAAACATTCCCGAAGAATAATGTCTTCCCCCCGACTCTTGTACTTGTTTTCCTGTATTCCCACCTCTTTGCCCCATCTCTCTTTTTTAAACAGATGGCGAAGCTCCTTTCTGGCTTTGTCTGGGCTAACAGATACCCTCGGATAGCACGTGCAATCCTCTCCCATTAAAAGATGGATGGAGGTTTGGCTCTCCCAGATTGTCAGTCTTACTATTTATCAGCTTTCCTAACTCATGTTTTGGATTGTTCTCATAGTCGGGATCGAAAGTTGTGGATTGCTCTTGAGTCCTCAGATGCTCAACAAGATTCTAGAACCCTCCTTTGGATCCCGAATGTGAATCTTTCCAAAGCTTCTGGGTCCTCTCTACCCCCTGTGATAGCATTCATAGCCATGGCAAGGATTTCATACCTAAAATGATCCAATATTTCTGCCCCGAACCGCCCTATCATCCCGGTGTTCGGAAACCCGGCTTTCCCCCAGCCATCTCCACCCCCTCTTTCCTAGGTAAATGTAGACAGTCGGGTGCAATGTTTAGAGACTTCCTAGATGGGCCTACATTGAAGTCGCTAGACATGATCCTTGAAGGTGCTGCTTCATCTCTGTCTGTTACTTTCCAGTACGTGCAGTTGCATCACTTCTATGCAGCCTCTAAACTGACTTTACAATTACACCGCCCACTGTCACCTTTCAAGCACCTTTGCGTCTCTTCCTCCCATGTGTCCCACTCAGCGAGTGTCGTATATAACGTTATCTTAGACTCCCTCAGGGATTCGCAGCTCCCCTTCAGACGCAGTAGGGAAACCACTATAGGTCGTCATTTGTCAGATGACGAATGGTCAACAGCAGTAACTATGTGTCTTCAAGACTTCAATCTCCTGCAAAGTCTAGGAGACAAATTACAAACTCCTTACCAGATGGTACAGGGTGCCTGCACTACTGTCGCGCTTCTACCCCTCTGTCCCTGATGTTTATTGGAGGTGTGGAGTGCCCGGTGGGACTATCACTCACATATGGTTGGAATGCTCCTCTCTGTCTTCTTTTTGGTCTCAAGTGATAGATGTTATATTCCTCCTGACTGGGGTTCCTCTGTTGTTGTCTGTATTATCTTGCTCTCCCAAGGGGGGTATGCAACCTTTTGCATTTTCTACTCCTGGCAGCGCGGACTGTCATTCCAAGTCTTTGGAGATCTACAGTCCCTCCGACCCTTTCGTTCTCGTTTCAAGAAGTGACTCATCTACATAGAATGTAGGCGCTCCTCGCAGACTCCCGCCGCACGATTGATCGATACATGAATGTCTAAGGCCCGTGGTTGAGTTCTCTCTCCTCACCGGACTTTAGAGATCTACATCCCCACCATGTCAGACACACCCCCACTTCCCCCTGATAGTCCCCCCGTGTTGAGTTGAGCTGTCTCTTCCTGTTCGTGTGGACTTGGTGGAGCTTGGAGCTGGGATCATCCCGGGAAGTAGGTTGATAGTCTCTCTCTCTTACTGGTTCTTGCTTTGGTTATGTCCCTCTCATTTATTCTCTCCTTTTTCATAGTTTTCCTTTTCTCTTCTCATGAGGACCTTCATCCTCTCCCCTCCCTCTCCTCCTGGTCCCCCTTCCCCCCCCACAGATGTGCTCTTGCCCTATCTGGCCCATACCATTCTCCCCCCCCCCCATTTTCTACCCAGTTATATGGAGGTTTTGCACCTAATTATCAGAGAATTATCTGCTTTACTGAGTGCTATATCACAGTTCAGAGTGCTCTGACTATGGTTATGTACTCTGTGTATGTCTCTCCATTTATGTTGTTACTTAATCACATGCTTGTTGTTACCATTAATATTTTGTGGTACTACATTTTTGAAAAATAAAAACCATTTAATCTGATAAAAAATAATAAGTTATTGGTAGAGTGGGAAGTGATGAAAGAAAACAGTAAAGGGGAGGGAAAGAAGAAAAAAATTGAGAAAGAAAAGAGGAAGAAGAGAGTGAAGAAAGAGATGATAAAGGCAGAAACCAGTAAGGAAGTAAGACAATTATTAAAATAGATAAGAAATGAAGGTATAAGAGAAGGAGGAAGTAAAGGAGAAGGAAATAATGGAGGGAGAGAGAAAGGAAGTGAGGCAGGAAGTGATTGAAGGAAGGAAGGAAGGAAGGAAGGAGGAAGAGAAAGTTTGAGAGATAGAGCGAAGAAGGGAGGAATATAAAGAGTTAGAGTAAAAGTGAATGAGTGAAGGAAGAAATGAGTAAAGGATGGAGAGAGGAGAGGGTGAGGAGTGTGAAGTGGTAGACATCCTACAGTGATGAAGAAAAGGAAGTGAGAGACAATTATCTGTGACCCTGATACTCCCCACACCCCTGTTATTCACCTACAGAGTAAATTCCTGATTTAATTATTATATATTTTTAATAAAATACTTTAATGGACACAGCCCTCTCTGATACCCTCTCATGGTCATTTATGCTATGTGCATATTATATGATATCACTTATATGGAATCTTATCAAACTGACTTGAACTCTTCAGTGTTAAATCATGAAATGTTTACTGTTCCCAGGTCCCTTCCTCAGACTGTAGTGAAAGCTGCATCATGGGATTCAGAAAGGTCGCCCTGCAAGGGAAACCGACATGTTGTTACGCCTGTGTTCCATGTCTACAGGGGGAGATTTCAAATCAGACAGGTAATATTCAACTACAAAATATATTTCCGGCCTCTAAAAGATAATGTATCCCTTAACCCAAACTCCCTTACTCATTTAACAAATTTAGAAAGGGGTTTTTCTAGGGGGAAAATGCTCCTAAAAAGGTTTCCAAGGTGTTTAATACATAGCATTTTCCTAGGATAAGCCATCAATGGTTGAGATAGTCCTGCTCTGTTTGAGATAGTCCTGCTTTGGTTGAGATAGTCCTGCTCTGGTTGAGATAGTCCTGCTTTGGTTGAGATAGTCCTGCTCTGGTTGAGATAGCTTGTGGATAAATCTGTGGCTTGTGGATAAAAGTGCAGCTGAAGATATAATGGTGAAATTATAAAAAGAGAAGTTTAAAAAAGCAGAAGGTGGACGAAGGAGCTTAAAGTCACTGTAAGTATTAATTTTCCTTTATAATTATTACCACAGTTTGTCTTCAAGGATATTGGACAGCAGGATTGGAGGTTTTCTTCAGTGCACAATGTGTCATATGTATACACCTCTGGAGCAGCAGCTTCAGGGTGAATACCGCTGTGGCAGATGTGAGTATGTTTCCCACCTGGAAGCTCATATTAGAGATCTAGAGAAGCAAAATGCAACAAAGAGGGCAATCGACCATCTTGAAAAAAGCATACTGTGTACGGAGCAAGCAGTTAGTGGGGTAGACATGTAAGTTGGATAAATTAGCCAAGAGGTCTAGGAAGTAGGGAGCTGGGTTAATGTAGTAAGATGGACTAGAAGGGGGCAAGGAAAAGGAAGGCCACTTCTGTTTCTGTTCTCCCAAGCAAAACTGGATGATTGAGTGATTATGTGAGGGTCTCAATATCAGAAATGGCAACCCTAGTGGATACCTGTCTCCCTAACAGCCGAGGGAACAGTTCAACTAGTATTGTTGGGGATGGTAACGCAGGTAGGGCAAGACAGCTAGTGGTTGTAGGGGATTCTATAATCAGGAAGACAGGTTTGTCGCCAAGACAACCTTTTCCGAACGGTTTGCTGGCTCACTGACTCTTAGGCATGTGGTGGAACTGGTGGACAAATTACTTGGAGGAGGGGGCTGGGGCTTGGGGTCATGGTTTGGCTAAAACTACAGAGGGGAGACAATTCCTAAATTTATTGCAGGATAATTTTATGGCTCAGTTTGTAAAGGACCCAACAAAAAGTGATCTTTGTTGGATCTGGTCATTTCCAACAATGCAGAGCTGGTTTGGAATGTAACTGGTGCGTGAAAACCTTGGTAATAGTGACCACAATATAGTTAATTTTGGCCTAAAGTGTAGAAAACAAAGACAGGTTGGAAGGGCAAGAACATATAAATTTAAAAAGGGAAATTTCCCTGAGCTAAGAGCTGCACTTCAGGACATAGACTGGGATGAGGTCTTCTCAAATACTGATACAGACGATAAATGGGATGTTTCCAAATCAACACTGAATAACTAAACAGCTAAATTTATTCCTATGGGGAACAAGTATAAACAATTAAAGCTAAATCCTACATGGCTGACAACTGATGTTAAAAGAGCAAAAAACAACAAAAAAAATAGCATTTAAAAATACAAATCTGAAGGGTCAGTCCAAAGGATAGGGGATAAGATGTCTGATCGTAGGGGGGCCCGCTGCTGAGACCCCCCCGCAATCTCCCTGCAGCACCAGCATTCTATGCGGGTGCTGGATCTCCAGTTTCGGAAACCTCTGGGTTTCCGGGACTGGGGACGTGAAGTGACGTAGAGGGGGCGTGCCGTGACGTCGCGTCCCCAGTTCCGGAAACCCGGAGGTTTCTGAAACTGGAGATTCAGCACCCGCATAGAATGCTGGTGCTGCAGGGAGATTGCGGGGGGTCTCAGCAGAGGGTCCCCTACGATCAGACATCTTATCCCCTATCTTTTGGACTGACCCTTCAGATTTCCTCTGGGTTTCCGGGACTGGGGACGTGAAGTCACGCCCCCTCCAGTCATGTCACGCCCCCCCCCCCCCCCCATTGACATGAATAGAGGGGGCGTGCCGTGACGTCGCGTCCCCAGTTCCGGAAACCCGGAGGTTTCTGAAACTGGAGATTCAGCACTCGCATAGAATGCTGGTGCTGCAGGGAAATCACGGGGGGTCTCAGCAGGGGGCCCCTCGCGATCAGACATCTTATCCCCTATCCATTGGATAGGGGATAAAATGTTTTTGTCCGGAATACCCCTTTAAACTTTACAAAAGCTTAATAAAATCTGTAAAAAGTTTATAAAAACAACAAAATTCTAAATGAGATACAGGTGGACAAAGAAAGCAGGGTGCGTGTTATAGGCCGGTGCGTGGTATACCCCGATAAATACGGTACATCAAAAGCAATTCCCTTGATAGTCAGGCTCTATGAACCCCACAACATATGCTGGTGCTGCAGGGAAATCGCGGGGGGTCTCAGCAGGGGGCCCCTCGCGATCAGACATCTTATCCCCTATCCATTGGATAGGGGATAAAATGTTTTTGTCCGGAATACCCCTTTAAACATAACAAAAGCTTAATAAAAATCTGTAAAAAGTTTATAAAAACAACAAAATTCTAAATGAGATACAGGTGGCCAAAGAAAGCAGGGTGCGTGTTATAGGCCGGTGCGTGGTATACCCCGATAAATACGGTACATCAAAAGCAATTCCCTTGATAGTCAGGCTCTATGAACCCCACAACATATCCTTCATTCAAAATATCAAGGCATATAGTTCAGCAGACAGGTCAAATATAAAGAATAATCTTCTGACACCAATAAATTTGAAATAATTCCTTTCTTTTCTTATTTATTCAATAATTCTTCATATCAAAGTTACTTTGTGACATTTGAGATGTAGATAATTCAATAGAGCAAGATGGAGCAGCACATATCTCGGTCAGGTGGAGAGAGACACAAGTACAAACATGCCGTGCTACGTTTCAGGGGCGCGACCACTTAGTCATGCACACAGGATCATGGCTCAGGTGGGTTTAAATGTGGGAATGACAGGAGTAACAGTAGAACATTAACTCTTTACATACTGTGCGTACTTCATAATATAAGAAAACTTCAAGCCTCCATTCACACAGAAAAACCACACTTACAAAAACACTTAGAATAATACTTTAAAGCTGCAATTTCCATTAAGACCTTTAGCTCCAATGATTCTTTAGACTCCAATTATTGTGTTCACCAATTCTTGTTTTTATAGCTTGATATTAGAGATGAGCGAATCGAAGCTGATGAACCCAAATTAGTTCTGAATTTCATTAAATATTCGATTTGCAACTAAAGCGAATATCGCCGTGATTCTATCACGCGAATCGCTTCATTACACTCCATTTTATAGTGTTCCAGGCAGTGGATCCACATGTCAGTACATGGGGCAAGGGACTCTGGCAAGGCAAGGCAGGAAGGAAGCTGGGCGAGATGACCCTGAATTACATGCAGGATGCAGCCTATCAGCATCCAGTCACCCCTGTCATGTCACAGGCCTATATAATCGGCAGCCATATTGTGGCTGCTCCTTTCATGCCATACACTGCTGAGGGATAGGACGGACTGCCTGTGTCTGAGTGTTACACAGAGAGGCTGATCATAGCGCAGTGTTTCAACTCCTAGTCACCCTCATACGTGCATACCACATACCTACATCTAAGCAGTGCACTCTTTTGTACCTGTTAATCTGTACCAAGCCTACATACTGGGAAAGTCCAGGAAAAAGTAATCACTGGCTGGTGTTTTCCGAAAATAAGTTTTCAAGTGTACTGTAGCAAAATGTTTTGCCCTTATACGTGCATAGCACATACCTACATCTAAGTAGTGTACTATTTTGTACCTGTTAATCTGTCAAGGGCCTACATACAGTGAAAGGCCAGGGAAAAGTAATCACCGGCTGGTGTTTTACATAAATGCGTATTTGAATTTGTACTGTAGCGCATATTTTTGCACATATATGTGCATACCACATACTTACATCTAAGTAATGTACTATTTTGTTCATCTGTAACAAGCCTAGATACTGTGAAAGACTAGGCAAATGTAATCACGGGCTGGTGTTTTACGAAAATACGTTATTCAAGTGTACTGTAGCGCATTTTTTTGCCATTATACGTGCATACCACATACCTACATCTAAGTAGTGTACTATTTTGGACCTGTAAATCTGTCAAGGGCCTACATACAGTGAAATTCCAGGCAAAAGTAATCACCGGCTGGTGTTTTACGAAAATATGTTTTTCAAGCGTACTGTAGTTCATTCTTCTGTCCTCATACATTCACACCACATACCTACATCTAAGTAGTGTACTATTTTGTACCTGTTAATCTGTCAAGGGCCTACATACAGTGAAAGGCCAGGGAAAAGTAATCAACGGCTGGTGTTTTACGAAAATAAATTTTTTAAGCGTATTGTACCGCATTTTCTGCCCTCTTTGTTCCACAACAAATGGTCTCCTGGTTATACTAGTCTGTTGACGGTATAATACATACCCAGCAGTCCATTCCTAATAGTCTGTGAAAGCGAGCAATTTTGGGTTTATTACACAGTGACTGTGTGCTGCAGCACTGTTTTGTACTGCTGTTTTTTTCCTTTGTTGGGGAACAACAAACCCCCCCAAACTTTTTCAAAGGGCATGTTTTCTTACAAAACATTACATTGCAAAACAAAACAATCATATATTCTGACTCCTAAGAAATATATAAAATAGTTATAGACATTTTAAGCAAGTGCCCTGAGGAAAACTCTTGTATAAAAAATTGAAAGATATATAAAAATAAGTATTTTGCTTATAAAAATGAAATACTGGCGAGACATCTGAACTTTAGATAATAAAATGCAAAAACATACAAAAAAATTTAGCACAGGTAAGAAATGTGCCAAAAACTGCAAATGTCATTGACATAAATAGTCCTATTGCAAGTTTTTTTTTATTTTTATTAAGAGCCGAGGAAAGTGCTCTGGAATCACCCAAAATGCAAGAAAAAGAGCAAACGTGTTACACTAAAAAAAAGTGAACAAAGGATGCGGTCTATCGCAAGCCCTTCTCCGACAGGAGAGAGGCCCCCCAACCAACCTTACCCTTCGCCTCTGGACAAAAACGTACCAGCTTCGATTTCCCTTTTTGCCGGAGTTATTAAGGGACCACAAATGCTCCTGGCATCCCCATTGGCGTTAGCCAAGGTATCTGCCCACAGAACTGATAACGGGCAGTACCCTGCTCATGTAGGGTTTTTACGGAACCTAATGGCCCCGCACACCTCCCCTAGACTGCTAGGAGGGACACTCAGAAGGGCTGCTGCATCATAACAATCCTGTGGACACACAACACAAAAAAAGCGACACAGTGACAAAAAAGAAAAACATAAGTGAATGTGTGCAGATACACTGCCCGGACATCTGGTCGGATCTATATAAATTTTTCTGATCCTAACCAGAAGGCCCGGAATCAAGAAGTTAGTGCCACAAGGTGAAGAGTTTAGGGTGCCAGTGCTTTCACTCAGTGAGCCAATACTCCCAGTGAGTTTCGGCACCTTGGGGGTCACCACTCCCCGAGGCACTAAAGTACCTCGGCTCTAGACCCTCTCAGCCTCATAGCGAGACCCGGAGGGATCAGGTCACATTGGTGCTGCCGTGGAGCTGATTCCTCAGAAACACCTGTCCCCTCCATGCAGCACCCATCCCCACAAGTCCCACACCAGCATTTAACCGTCCAGTGGCGGAAACTCTTAAGGACAGATACTACTCTTAAGGACTGAAACACTCAGTCAGGAAAAGGCATCAGCAGTACACCAGAGGGTTTCATAACCCCTAAGATTGACAGATCAATGTTGAAATCTCAATTAAGCATTTATGTTAGCTAGTGCTACCATAACATATTTGCAGTTAATATCATATGTTGATGCAGGGCCATGGTGCCATCATTGGTACCCTGGCCACGCTTCACCTTCTGCCGACATATCTTGCATGTGGCTGTGTTAACCTCCTCCGGATGCTTGATGAAAAACTGCCACACCAGGAGTAGCTGATTTTCCCACCAACAGTCTGCACTAATTGACTGCTACTGCCGCCGTCTCCAGGATCCCCTGTTCCACTACCTCCCGGGAAGGTAGGCTGCCGCGAAACAGGCGGCCAACCTTGGGCACATTTGGCTCCAGAGTTTCCACTTCTGCTACTATGCTAACTGCCAACCATGCTACCACCTTGCTGGCTCAGCTGCTGCCTCACGGGCAACCTGCAACCCTCTTCTCCTTATGCACCCGGCTCCCAATTGCGATCGTCTTCATCATCATCGAGTTCTGTCTGCATGTCACTGATGTCCTCCTCAGGTTCCTCAACAGTGTCTGCTTCAGGACCCTGAATGCTGGAAACACCACCTCCCACGTCACCGTACTCATCAATACGGAGGAAGCGGCGGATGTCTCCTCCACTTCTTGGCTGGGCAGTAGCTGCTGACTATCCTCTATTAGATCGTCCTCACTGAATAGTGGAGCTGAACCCACCGCATAAGATCCTTCTAAGGGAGGGAACAGCATAGGTCAGAGGCAATTTGAGGACAGGGCCTTCTCCCGGACCATGCCAACTGAGGGTTATGTCTGAGGAACCCACCGACTGTTGACTGGGGGTATCAGATGTCACTTGTGATGAAGTGGATGACCGCATCAACCAATCGATGACGACAGATGGGTTGCTGGTAGAGACACGACCGCTAGCTGATACCAGGAGCTCAGGCCTCTCTCTGTGACTCCTGGTGCCACTCGCCCCTTGTCTGCTGCGACCTCTGCCTGATAAATTTAGGCCTCTGCCACTCCTCTGAGCACGTCCTGGCACTTCTCTGCCTGACATACTTAGTATATACGTATACGAGGGGAGTACAATACGCTTCACTATACGCCTTTCACTGTGTATAGGCTTGTTACAGATTAACATGTAAAAAAGGTACACTATTTGGATGTAGGTAGATGGTATGCACGTATAAGGGCAATAAAATGCACTACAGTACACTTGGAAAACGTATTTTCATAAAACACCCGCCCGTGATTACTATTCCCTGGCCTTTCACTGTATGTAGGCTTGTTACAGATTAAAAGGTACAAAAAAGTGCACTACTTAGATGTAGGTATGTGGTATGCACGTATGAGGGCAAAAAAATCTGCTACAGTACACTTGGAAAACATATTTTCGTAAAACACCAGCCAATGATTACTTTTGCCTGGACTTTCAGATTATCTAGGCTTGTTACAGATACAAAATAGTAGACTGCTTTGATGTAGGTATGTGGTATGCACGTACGAGGGCAGAAAAATGCACTACTGTACTCTGAAAAAACTTATTTTTGCACAACAGCAGCAGGACACAACAGTGCAGCACCACAAAAAAAAAGTGTATTAAACTGCTGGTTATTATACCATCTACAGACTAGTATAAGCAGCAGATAATTTATTGTGGAAAAAATAAAAAAATTGCGCTGAAAAATCATTCCTTCATCCTCTGCTAAGGTTCACGAAGTTGAGGCAGCTTCTTGAAATGTATGAGGCAACGAAAAGCTATCTGCCCCTCTCTGATAAAATGCTGAATAAAGTGACTGGGAGGTTAATGGCTGGCATAAAAATCATTTTCAGTGAGAAAAAGCACTGCACTTCTCTCTGTCCACAATGCTGAGGTGACTAGCAGTTGGAACTGGAACACTGTGTTATAATCAATTCAGCGTGTCTGTGTAACACACAGAGACACGCAGTCCGTCCTATCCCTCTGCAGTGTATGGCATGAAATGAGTAGCCAGAAAAATGGCTGCAGATTATATGGGCCTGTGACATCACAGGGGTGAGTGAATGCTGATAGGCTGCATCCTGCATGTAATTCAGGGTCATCCCGCCTTCCCGCCTTCCCAGCATCCCCTGCCCCATGCACTGACATGTGGATCCGCCATTTTAGGTGTCCAGGAGCCTGGAATGCTGTAAAATGGAGTTTAATGAAGTGACTCACGCTATAGAATATAGAAAATGCGATATTCGCATTTGTTGCATATTGAATTTTTCATTAAATTTTTATCGAATTCGGGTTTGTCAGCTTCGATTCGCTCATCTCTAGCAGTGGATATAGAGGGAGATTTTTTAAGGGATTTAAGCATCATTTTTTTTGCTTACATAAGTCGCACAAGTAAATAAAAGTCGCAAACTCCCTTCCAAAAGTCGCAAGTGCAAGCTAGGTCAGACCTGGCTTACAATCTTGCCTATGAAAGCATTTTCAAAAAGTCGCACGTGAGACTTTTTGTGCTACTTTTTGAAAATGCTCCACTCCCCAGCACCCACTCACATCTACCACCTGCCGGCAAGGTGTTGGGACTACAACTCCCAGCATGTCCTCACTGTAAGGGCATGCTGGGATTTGTAGTCCTGCAATAGCTAGAGGGTGGGTGGTAGATGTGGGTGGGAGCGAAGCTGTGCAAAAAGTCGTGCAAAAAGTTGCAGTTGCTTTTTGTGGGACTTTTTACTTTAAATTTCATAGGCACGGTGGGACGAACGGGTAGGAGATGTACAGGAGGGGGACATTCTTGTTACCCGCCCACACAACACTATTACAAATCCCAGCATGTCCTTACTGTAAGGACTGTAGTTGTGTGGCACGGGGGTGAGTGTGTTAGATGGGCGGGTGGATGACAAGCTTGTCACCCGCCCACGCCGCATGACTACAACTCCCAATATGTCCTTACTGTAAGGACATGCTGGGAGTTGTAGTGCTGCGCTGCGATGCGGGCGGGAAATGTGCAGGTAGGTTACAATAAATGTACTAACCTATTTTCCTTGTTTTTTTTCCCTTCTCATTTCAGATCCGTGTATCCTGTGGACTACAACAATGACCAGTGTTTTTTTTTTCTTTTTGTTTAATGTTAATAAAATGGTTAATGAGGGCTTGTGAGGGAGTGCTTTTTTTTTTTTTTTTTTACTTTACTGGCTTAGTGGTGGAAGCTGTCTTATAATCAGAATCCATTACTAAGCCAGGGCTTAGCGTTAGCACCAAAAACAGCTAGCGCTAACCCCCAATTATTACTCGGTGCCCAGCACCACATGGGTGTAGGGAAGAACTGCTACCAACAGGCCTGAAGCATCAAATATGACACTCCTGAGCCTATAACAGGCTGGCATTATTTAGGCTGGGAAGGTCCAGTAACAATGTCAGTTTGTTGCTGCTTGGTTGGTATTTGGCTGAGAATGAAAATACGGGAAACCCTATGCATTTTTTAAAATGAATGATAAAATAATTAAAGAAAATGCATAGGGTCCCCTGAGTTTTTATTTTCAGACAGATACTAACCAAACAGCAACAGCCTGACCTTACCAGGGTGGGCGAGAACCCTCCCCAGCCTAAATAACGCCTGCCTGTTACCGCCTATGCCTAGTAGCGCCATCTTTGACACTCCAGGCCTGTTGGTACCGGCTCTTCCCGACACACCTGTTGCGATGGGTACTGGGGTAATAATTGGGGGTTAGCGCTAGCTGTTTTTGCCGCCCTGGCTTAGTAATGGTCAATAAGAAGGTTTCCATTACTAAGCCTGTAAAATAAATAAATAAAAAAAACACATTTAAAAAACTTTTGTTCCAAAAAACTCTCCCCCACAAGCCCTCGTTACAAAATGTTAATATTAAAAAAACTCTGGTCATCGTAGTCCACCGAATCTTAAGTAGCCCAAAGGATAGACGGATCTGAAATGTAAAGAGAAAAACAAACAAACAAAAAATGGGTTAATACATTTCGGGGGAATAAAGTGGTAAAAAAATGTTAACGCCATTGACCGTGTGGTTTAATTAACGATATATTTTTTTTATAGTTCGGACATTTCCGCACGCGACAATACCACATATGTTTATTTTTATTTACGCAGTTTTTCTTTTATGGGAAAAGGGGGGTGATTCTAACTTTTATTGGGGAAGGGGTTAAATGACCTTTGTTAACTTTTTTTCAATTTTTTTTTGCAGTGTTAAAGCTCCCATAGGGGGCTATAGCACTGTACACACTGATCTTTTACCCTGATCCCTGCAAAGCCATAGCTTTGCATGGATCAGCGAGATAGGGGCTCGATTGCTCAAGCCTGTAGCTCATGCTTGGAGCAATCAAATGCCGACGGGACGTGACGAAGCAAGGTAAGGGGGTCTCCACTCGTGTCCTAGCAGATCAGGACATCGTGATTTTTTGGCGATGTCCCAATCAGACCCGACTGAGCTGCCGGGAAGCGTTTACTTTCATTTTTAGATGCGGCAATCAACTTTGACCGCCGCGTCTAAAGGGTTAATAGCGCGTGGCACAATGATTGGTGCCGCACGCTATTAGCCCAGGGTCCAAGCTACCATTAGCAGCCGGGACCGACCCGGTGTGATGCGGGGTCACGATGTGATCCTGTTTTAAAAACCGAGACCAGGCGAGAGTCACAGCTCTGTGACCCCTGGAAGCAAACTGTTGTCTGACTCCTCACCCCACCCTTATCTTAGGAGACATTTAAGGCATTTAGGGTTAAGTCTAGGCATCTAGGTTTAAGAAACAGAAAGCTTTAAATATAGTTTTGCACTTTTCACTGTAAAACTAATGAACTGGTTTCAGGTACTCTGCTAAATGGGCAATTTTCTATGAAAAAGTATCAACTTTTCAATGCTGCATAAACAATGGTCGGTAACATCTGAAAAAGATTTCTGATCTTTACTTATTATTTTTAATTGGATAAAATAAATTAAGTTTCATCTAACTTCACTGTCCTGTGTCTACACAACAAAACACTCTTTACTTGGCCTCAGCAAACAACCTATATGGTGCACACTATCTTTTGGCTGACATTTATAATACAGATGACTACAGAATATAAAATCAAAATGTTGTGGACAGAAAATATGCAACAATAAAGAGCAATCCGTACCAAAATTTACACAATATGGCAGCATTATCAATAATCTCACTATGGCAACCGAGTAACAAAAAAACAATACTAGATGGCAATCTAATTGGCTGGGATATTATATGAACACAAGAGCAACACATATATATATATATATATATATATATATATATATATATATATATATATCTAACCATGCCTACCATGGCTACCGGATATGTGCCTTAAATGAGAAGACCATGACCAATCTAACAACACTTTGGTAATATAAACCCAATATGGAATTATACAGCAAGTTACCAGCCTTCCAACTTTGCTATAGTGCATCCACAATTAAAATGATGACACTTCATAAAATGTCATCCTGGATCCCTTAATAAATCTGCAGAATTTGTATATTAAGACATTTTACAGTGACAAAACTATAAGTTACATCCACAACTAGGCGGGTATTTAAGTGAAAGATAGACCAGTATTTCACTTAATAATTCCTATTCACAATTGGATTAAGAAATATAAATAATCTTACACATGATCAAAGTATACCATGGCCCAAAACAAAAGAATTTAGCTATGCCCAAAAGAAATATCTATCAGCGGAGACAAAATCAAATTATTTAAATGCAGTTAATCTTTTTAGAGAACCCCCCCCCCCCCCCACCTTCTGCTCTATCAGCACGAGGTCAACAGCGTCACAACTTTTCAGAGGGAATTTACATACAACTTTTTCTCCCCCCTTTAGCAAACAGACAGCTTGCAAACGTGTTTGGAAAACAGCCTTCTGCTGTCCAGCACCAAACCAGTTTCGGTCCAGGTACGTTCTTGGAAGAAACTCACAAATGTGTGAAAAGACATTTTACAATGTGAAATGATTAATCAGATACAGGTAAACAATACAATTCCCCCCTTGGGGATTTATATATCTGCAGCTTGTACTTTGCAGATTGTACTTTTAGAATCCTGCAATACATTTTTGCAAGAAACATGTTTACTCCAACTTGCATATTTTGGGTCAAACTTTATCATAAAGTTTTCTATTATCCTTATGCCACGCCCTGAGCTCCTTAACTCAATCTCCCTGTAATCTGGGACCTCAATAAAAATCTACTTCTGTGATTTGAGTCCATTACACTTATGAGGTAAATCTCCAACTATTAGAGATGGTGGCCATGAATTCATAGGAAGGTTTCTGAGTCAAAGGACTAGAACCAGACCCTACTGCCTAGGCTAATGATACCTAAATCTATTCCCTATGTCATCTTGAACATCTTGGGACAATTTTACTATTAATTTCAGGCGATATAAAAATCAATTGTGTTTAGCATAGAGAAAACAACTTCCTGCAGTTGATTTACTTGTCATGCACTAGTTGCATTTGTGTAATTACACCTTATGCGACACACTCATCTGTGGTTCTGGTATGGGTTTAACCCCCTCAGTACCAGACAGTGATATTGACTATGTATAGACCACGCCCTTCCAAGGGTTTGTATACGTGATCTGGCTTTAGGCATTCTGATGCCTACAAGGACATGCATGACAATTTGGGACTCACTGTTACCTTAACAAGTACTATATGGCATACTCATTAAAGGGGTACTCCGCTGAAATTATTTTCCGTTTGAAATACAGAGCTGTCTGCTGATATCATGAGCACAGTGCTCTCTGCTGACATCTCTGTCCATTTTAGGAACTGTCCAGGGTAAAAGGAAATCCCCATAGCAAACATATGCTGTTCTGGACAGTTCTTAAAATGGACAGAGATGTCAGCAGAGAGCACTGTGCTCGTGATGTCAGCAGACAGTTCTGTGTTTCAAAAAGAAAAGAATTTCCGCTATAGTATTCAGCAGCTGATAAGTACAGGAAGGATTAAGATTTTTTAATAAAAGTAATTAACAAATCTGTTTAACTTTCTGGCACCAGTTGATTTAAAAAAAAAAAAAAGTTTTTCACCGGAGTACCCCTTTAAAACAGTTTACTATAACCAAACTACACATGGCTTAACCACACGCTGCCACTGCTAACACAATGGAATGCAATGCTTAGCATGGAATAACACAGAGTTGGTTTAACACAGCCACACTTAGTAATATTGCAAAATGACTTCCAAACAAAAATATTGTTAATTCATTAATCTGTCATTTCTCAATCATATCTCAGCAGTGCCTCCATGTTGTTGCGTGGTAATAACTCAATTATAAATTAGGAATTATGGTCATAATTATTATTAATTATGAAAAATAAAAAAATATCCAAAATATCAAAATTAGGACCTGGTGAATTGTAGACAAAGCCAATCAATACAATTCACATCTGAGTCCGACTATTTCCTCAGATATCAACAAGTTTTTTTTTATGATGGGATGACATTAACACTTAAGGATGTAGTTTTGCAAAATACAATAATACACAGGTATTATAAAAGTATGCAGATTTATTGGTTATAAGGTTATAAACATAAATGAGTAATAAACACAATGATATATGCAAATGAATATCAATTAGATATATTAGTTAACATTACAAGCTTGTTAATTGACTACATATAGTAGGACAATACATGTGAGTAGTGAGTAACTTGTTACAATAAAACAAAAGCTACCAGGTTAGGAATATCATATAAGAAAAAGGTTACATATCACTCTATCCAGAGGAACCTCATGATATTAAGATGGGCAATATTCATTTTTGGGGCCTACAATAAGTATCACATTGTGTAGTTATTTTCAGTCTGACCACAGTGCTCTCTGCCTACACCTCTTTCTGTGTCAGGAACTGTCCTGAGCAAAAGAGATTTACTCCTAATCTGAACAATTCCTGACATAGACAGAGGTGTCAGCAAAGTTCACAGAGGTCAGACAGAAAAGAACTAAACACCTTCTTTTGGAGTATACAGCAGCTGATAAGTACTGAAAGGGTTAAAATTTTTCAATAGAAATAATTTACAAATAGTTTAATTGATTCTGTCATCAGTATCACCTGCACTAACCTATAGGTATAGGTTTGTAGAGCTAATGATACTGATGGAAATGATACTTACCTATCCCCAAGACATGCTTTTGTTCCACTGATGTTCTTCTTATTTTCTTCATATGCTAATAAAGAGCTTGGTGCACGGGAGGCGTTCTCGAGCTCTACTCTGCAGCACAACACCTCTCCTCCACATGTACAGCGGGTATGAAGTGAAATTTCTAAGTCATTGCAGAGGAGAGTTGTTATGCTGCAGAGTAGAGCTTCATTCTTTAGCATAGGAGACTCAGCAAAGGGAAGGAAGTGTTTCCTCTAAAGACAGGAGTCACCGTGCACCCAGGGCTTGGGAATGGCCTCCATGCACAAAGCTCCTACTTTGCACATGAAGGAAGAAAAAGAATATAGGCGGATATGGATCGGGGATCAGTATGTTTCATTTTCATCAGTATCACCTGTACTACAATCTTGTACCAATAGGTCAATGCAGGTGACAGATTTAACTGTACTAAGCTATCCAGATGCATCTAATAAAACACTCCAGTAAAACACTGCCAATGGCACTATATAACACTGAACATCTTTATAGCGTCATATGTTTGTCGAATCTATTGGTAGCATGTAAAAAAATACCACTGGCATACATTGTAACACAAAAGAAAACATAATACCCTACAAACAATGAGGGGCATTTATCATTGTTTGCTTTGGTGAGCAAGTTCTGAAGTAATTGTTTTTGTTAATTTTGGTTTTGCTTACGTGATACATAGTTATCATACTATCACAGGGGGTTAATAAATTTGGAGCACATAAGCAAAACAAAATAGTCACAGCTGAGACTTTTGTGAGAAATTTTTGTGACTTTTTAAATTTGCTCATGTACGGGAGTTTTGTACTCCAGGTCAGAACAGGAGTAGACTTGCGACTTATTTTAAGGGATTTGTGACTTTTTTTTTGCCTACGTGTGACTTTCGCACATCATAAATACCCAACCACTGCAAAGGGAAAACTAAAATTTGATTAGGTAAGGCTGTTTGTAACTTTTTGCTTACTCACAAAAGTCGCAAAAAGAAGTGCGTAGGCGCATGTGTGACTTTTTATGAGACTTTGTATGCAAAAAAAGGGATCTAAATACCTTTATAAATGTACCCCAATATGTTTTTTATATTTAGATTCCTTGAACTGCTTCAGATGTCCATGGGACCAATGGCCAAATCCTGAAAAATCCAGGTGCCTCCCTAAACCCACAGAGTGCCTGTCTTATGAAGATATATTAGGAGCCAGTTTAGCTGCTATCAGCATAATGTCTTCGATATTTCCAGCTCTTATCTTGGGGCTTTTCTTCAGTCGCAAGAGCACTCCGCTTGTGAAAGCCAGCAATTACTCCCTAAGTTGTCTTCTACTCATGTCCCTCAGTCTCTGCTTCTTTTGCTCCTTAGGATTTATTGGTTTCCCTGATCATGATAAATGTCTTCTACGTCAGGTGTCTTTTGGTCTGGTATTCACTCTCTGTGTTGCATGTATATTGGCCAAGACGATCATGGTGGTTTTTGCTTTCATGGCAACTAGACCAGGGAGCAGTTTAAGAAAATGGACCAACCTAAGAGTCTCCTACTCAATCATTTCTATCTGCGTCCTTCTACAATTATTATTGTGTATCACTTGGATATCAGTGGCTCCTCCATTCCCACAATACAACGCTGAAGATAAACCAGAACTTATTATTGTGGACTGTAATAATGGGTCACCCATCGCCTTCTGGGCCATGCTTGGCTATCTATTTCTTCTGGCTACTATTAGTTTTATAGTGGCCTTCTTGGCAAGAAAACTTCCAGACAGTTTTAATGAAGCCCAGTTTATAACATTTAGTATGTTGGCCTTTCTGTGTGTTTGGGTATCTTTTATTCCAGCCTATCTCAGTGCCCAGGGTAAATATACAGTTGCCATGGAGGTATTTGCCATCCTGGCATCTAGTTGGGCATTGTTGATTTGTATGTTTTTTCCTAAATGTTTTATTTTACTGTTCAGACCAGAGATGAATTCCAAAGATTATCTCATGATGAGGAAAAAAGATAAAGAAACAACAAGCAGATTATAGACAGAAATAACCTTCAACAATATAATTTCTATGTGTAGAAAATAAATCTTAAAGGGGTTTTCCGGCCTTAAACATTTTATCCCCTTACGTCACGTCTCCAGTCCTGAAAACTTCGGGTTTCCGAGCCTGGAGACACAGCTCTGCGCATAATGCGGGTGCTGCAGGAAGATCGCGGGGGATCCCAGCAGTGCCCCACCCCAAAATCAGACATCTTTTCTCCTATCCTTTGTATAGGGTACAAAATGTCTAAAAGCCGGAATACCTGTTTAATATTCCGAAATCATCCTAGAAAGTTTTAACAATGCTTTAAGAAAAATGTGTCACCATTTACTTTTGCTTGTTTCTGTATATAAGTACATTAAAAAGCAGTTAGGTGAAAGAGTCCGCACCAAACACCATTTGTCTCTGCATGTGGCACTGTGTATGCCAAAATTTAGCATTTTTATCTTTGTTGGAATAAAGTTCAGCACTATTTAACTATATGGGCATACTTGTTGTGATATGATTCCTTCCTAAATATAGAGGTTATTCTTTAGTTATTCATGACAAATACTTTACACAGGTACTGCAGGGCAGTCACTTAGCATAGAAGATGGCTTTCAACTGTAACTCATATAATGACGCCGTAGAAGCGGCTTCTGTGAACCCTATATTTTGGGTGCAAACTCTGGGCACAATCATAGACAGCCTAGTCTAAGAAATAAGTAGTCAACTTTTGAATATCTTCCCCAAGTGAATAATACGCCATAGTGTTACTGAACAAAACACGCTATACACAGACGAATGCTACCGCACATAGTGGTAGATACGAGTTCTACACAGACTCTGCAGTCTGATTAAAAGTGATTTCAATTACATTAAGTAACATCTCCGACCTAAATCACATTCTTTCTTCTCTTCTCCATGTGTAAAAAAGAGCAAAACATTTGGAAATTTGCCAAACACAAGATACAACAGAAAAAAAACATGAAAACCTGTTGGAAACTAGAATCCACATAGAAAACTGCTCAATACTCTTAGAAAATGAGGGCCAATATCCACAAAATCTGCTTGATACATCAAGTATCACACACTTCAATCAGTATCAATTCGGCAATGGCCCTAATTTCTTAAGAGAGTATGGTTGTATTTGTTGCAGATTTAATAATCCATTTGTTTTTTCCCTCATTTATTTATTATTTTCAGTTTCGGCGCATGTTGAATTTTTCAAGTGTGAACAATGAAAATTCTAAATGACCTTTGAAGTGAATGCGCGCATACACATTACATCTAGAGAATAGCGAATTTTAGAAATATTCGATCTGGCCTATTTTCTGATAAAATGTGCGCTGAAATTTTTCATTGTGAATCACTATTAAAAATGCCTATTTCTGGCCTACATAGAGGCTCAATAGGGGTATAAAACACTTTGCCTTGTCCTAACACACATAAGGTGTGTGCTGGGTTAGTTAAATAATACTGTTATTCAGAATAACATGCAGATTACAGGCACCGCTATTAGAATCACTGTCGCAGAGTGGCACAATAACAGAGCCTGGAGGTGGCATAAGTATGAGGAGACCATATAGTGGCTGAATGACACAGCGTGGAGGTGGTGGCAGCATGAGGAGACCATATAGTGGCTGAATGACACAGCGTGGAGGTGTTGGCAGCATGAGGAGACATATAGTGGCTGAATGACACAGCTTGGATGAGGTTGAAGCATGAGGAGACCATATAATGACTTAATGACACAGTCTGGAGGTGTTGGCAGCATGAGGAGACCAAATAGTGGCTGAATGACACAGCGTGGAGGTGTTCACAGCGTGGGGAGAACATATAGGGGGAGATTTATCAAAACCTGTCCACAGGAAAAGTTGCCCAGTTGCCCATAGCAACCAATCAGCGCGCTTCTTTTATTTTTAACAAGACCTCTGCAAAATCAAAGAAGCAATCTGATTGGTTGCTATGGGTAACCTCTGCAAAGGTTTTGTTAAATCTCCCCCATAGTGGCTGAATGATGCAGCCTGGAGTTGGCAGCTATTGTTGAGCATCGGCACTACGCAATTTTTTTTCACATGCTAATTTTTATGCAAATTTGCCATGCAAATTTTAGCATGTTAAAAAAAAGTGAACATACATAGGAAATATGCAAACTTCGCGAGCATAGGAAGAATAATCGTCAATATATTTGCAAAATATCGTGAATTTGAATATGGCCCCTGCCGCTTATCACTATTGGCATGAGGAGACCATATAGTGGCTGAATGACAGCCTGGAGTTGTTGGCAGCATGAGGAGACCAGATAGTGGCTGAATGACACAGCCCGGAGTTGGCGGCAGCATAGGATCTCACCATCCGGAAGATTAAACAATACATTTAAAATTTAAATTGAAGATTTATGGTAGCTAGTGCTACCATAAAAATTTTTGGGTAATGTCCCAGCAGTATGAGGAGACAATATAGTGGCTAAATGACATAGCCTGGAGGTGGCTGAAGCATGAGGAGACCATGTAGTGGCTGAATGGCACAGCCTGGAGTTCTCGGAAGCATGAGGAGACCAAATAGTGGCTGAATTATGCAGCCTGGAGTTGGTGGCAACATGAGAAGACCATAGTACCATCTTATCCCTAAGATTAAACCCTTAACGACCAAGGATGTAAATGTACTTCCTGGTGCGGAGGTACTTAGCACACCAGGACGTACATTTAAATCCTGTGTATGACCGTGAGCATCGGAGTGGTGCTCGTGTCATACATGGCAGGTCCTGGCTGCTGGCAGCAGCCAGGGACCCGTTGGTAATAGCCGACATCCGCGATCGCAGACCCCTCGGATGCCATGATCAATACAGATCACGGCATCTGCGGCAATGCGCATGTTAAAATAAATGATCGGATCGCCCGCAGCACTGCCAAGGTGATCTGATCATCTGTAATGGCGGACTGAGGTCCCCTCACCTGCCTCCATCCATCTTCCGGCGTCTCCTGTTCTGGTCTGCGCCAGACCAGAAGATGACCGATAATACTGATGACCAATAATACAAAAGATGACCGATAACCATAGGCATGCGCAGCCTATTGTATTTAAAATTTAATTACAAAGTACAATTGGTTACGCAAAAAAAACAAGCCCTTCTATGGGTCTGTAGATGGAAATATAAAAGAGTTTTGGATTTTAGAAGGCGAGGCTTAGTCTGGTCCAAAAGGTTAAAATGGGCTTGGTCATTAAACAATACATTTTACATTTTTTATTGAAGATTTATGGTAGCTAGTGCTAGGTAATGTCTCAGCAGCATGAGCAGACCATATAGTGGCTCAATGACACAGCCTAGAGGTGGCTGAAGCATGAGGAGACCATATAGGGATGAATGACACAGCGTGAAGGTGTTGTCAGCATAAGGAGAACATATAGTAGGTGGATGGCATAGCCTAGAGGTAGTTGAAGCATGAGGAGACCATATGGTGGCTGAATGGCACAGCCTGGAGGTGGCTGAAGCATGTGGAGACCATAGAGTGACTGAATGACACAGCCGGGAGTTGGTGGCAGCATGAGGAGACCATAGGGACTAACCATTCCTAATATTAAACCATACATTTTAAAATTTAATTGAAGATTTATGGTAGCTAGTGCTACCATATATTTTTTTTAGGTAATGTCCCAGCAGCATGAGGAGATCATAGGGCCTCACCATCCCTAAGGTTAAACGATACATTTTAAAATTTCAATTGAATATTATGGTAGCTAGTGCTACCATAAAAATGTTTTGGTAATGTCCCAGAAGTATGAGGAGACCATATAGTGGCTGAATGACACAGCCTGGAGTTCGCAGAAGCATTAGGAGACCATATAGTGGCTGAATGACATAGCCTGGAGTTGGTGGCAGCATAAGGAAACCATAGGGACTTACTATTTCTAAGATTAAATGATACATTTTAAAATTTAAATTGAGGATTTATGGTGGCTAGTGCTACCATAAAATGTTTTAGGTAACATCCCTGCAGCATGAGGAGACCATATAGTGGTGGAATAACACAGCCTAGAGTTGGCTGAAACATGATGAGACCATATAGTGATGAATGACATAGCGTGGAGGTGTTGTCAGCATGAGGTGACCATATAGTGACTGGATGAGACAACCTGGAGGTAGCTGAAGCATGAGGAGACCATATAGTGGCTGAATGGCACAGCCTGGAGTTGGTGGCAGCATGAGGAGATCATAGGGCCTCACCATACCTAAGATTAAAAGATACATTTTAAAATTTAAATTGAAGATTTATGGTAGCTAGTGCTTCCATAAATGTTTTTAGGTAATGTCCCAGCAGCATGAGGAGACCATATAGTGGCTTAATGACATAGCATGTAGGTGGCTGAAGCATGAGAAGACCATATAGAGCTGAATGACACAGCATGGAGGTGTTGTCAGCATGAGGAGACCATACAGTGGCTGAATATCAGAACCTGGAGTTGGCAGCAGCATGAGGAGACCACATAGTTGCTGAATGACACAGCCTGGAGGTGGCTGAAGCAAGTGAAGACCATATACTGGCTAAATGGCACAGCCTTGAGTTTGTGGCAGCATGAGGAGAACATTGGGTGGCTGAACGACACTGCCTGGAGGTGGCAGCAGCATCAGAAGTCCTTAAAGTGACCTGGTGACCGAGTGGTGCGGTTGGTGGCAGTGCCAGTACCCGGTGACAAAGGTGGGTGAAAAAAGGTCCGATGCGGAGCAATGTTTGTAAAATCTGCTTTGCACTAAGCATGTTTTTGAAATGTTGGTGTGGCACCACGGTCAATCTACTCTGATGCATCAGGCATTGGTGGATGAAAATCCTGGCTGATCCATGCCTTAGTCACCTTTACAATGGTCAGTCTCTCGAAATTTTTTGGGGACAGACGAGTTCTCCTTGGGGTGCCTATGGTCCCCGCCACACTAAATATCCACTCTGATGGCACACTACTGGCCGGGCAGGACAGCTTTTCCAGGGCAAACTCTTCTAGTTGTGGCCACAAATCAAGTTTGGCTGCCCAGAAGTCCGGCGGATCTTCAAGGTGTGTTGGTATGAGCATGTCAAGGTATGCCACCACCTGCTGGTTCAGGTCCTGCTCCACATCTCACTGCTGCTGATAAGGTTGCTTCACTATGCAGCTGAAAAAAGGTACTCATCAGCGACTGCAGACTAAGGCTGCTGCTGATGGAGCTGGTACTGCTCCTGCCACCCCACCCCTCCCCAGCAGCCATGGCAGTGGAAGGTGAGCGCAGAGGACCCCCCGAGGCAGACCTGCGACGAGAGGATGGACAATGGCGCAGATAGGCATCGGCCAACTGACTACGTAGGATGCCTCTGTAGTAGCCCAATTTGTCCACCCTCTCAGTGTGTGTAAAAAAAAGGCATCTATTTTGTGCCGGTAGCGAGGGTCAAATTAGGTGGAGAGCCAGAAGTCATCCCGCTGAAAATGGTGACAATTTGGCGGTCACTATGCAAGCAACTGAGCATGCATCGTGCCATTTGTGAAAGTGTCTCGGATTGACTCCCTGCCTCCATCTCCACTGCATACTGCCACGCTGTGTCTGGGTCCTCTGTCTCACCTTCCTCATAACCTTCTAGCTCCTCTGGCAGCTCCTGCTCCTTCTCTCTTTCAGATGACTAGAAAAACCGCCCATTTGGCGAAACATAAACTGTGCTCCTAAACTGATTAATAATGTGGCTTCCTCAAAGGGCCTGAGCAAATGGCAGGTGTCAAGTATGAGCTGCCACTGTTTGACATTGGAGTTTCAGAGGGGAGCCCCCCTATCCCCCCTATCCGCTTAGATTATCAAGAAGTCAGTGATGACTTTTCTCTGTTCATATAGTCGGTCCAACATATGGAGGGTGGAATTCCAACGTGTGGCAATGGCACAAATCAGACTATGTTTGGGGATACCGTTCTGATGCTGGAGCTCAAGGAGTGTATGGTTTGCGGTGTACGAGTGGCTGAAGTGCATACAAAGTTTCCTTCCCGTTGTTAAGATGTCATGCAAATGGGGGGAACACTACAGGAACCGCTTGACAACCCGATTGAACACAAGTGCCATGCAGGGGGCGTGGCTTAGCCCTCCTTGCGCTCAGACAAGATGTTCTTCCCATTGTCAGACACCATTTCCAGTTTTCGTGGAGTAAGCCATGCTCCGATTTCTTTATGAATGACTTTTAGCAGTTCATCCCCCATGTGACTCCATTCGCCAAGGAAAACCATGTGAAGAACAGTGTGACACCGCCGTGCCCTGCACACATGGTATGCTTGAGGGGCACTGAGACTTGTCCGTACAGTGGAGGCTGAGGACCCGATGGAGGATGAGGAGGCGGAGTCACACACTGTCACAGGGCCAATGTCCTCCGAACGTAGAGGTGGAAGCGGCGTGACCTGTTCAAGTTGGTGTTGTGGCTGTGCAGGAACCACATTCACCTAGTGGGCCTTAAAGGACATGTATTGTTCCTGACCATAGGTACAGCTCCAGATGTCGGCGCTGCCATGCACTTTGGTACAGACTGACTGGCTCAAGGACTGGCCCACCTTCTCTTCCACAAAATTGTGCAGGGCTGGTATTGCCTTCTTCGCAAAGAAATGACAGCTTGGGACTCTCCACCTCGGCTCGGCACAAGCCATCAGTTCTCTGAAAGGTGCAGAGTTCACCACTTGAACATGGAGGGACTGCAGCACCAGCAACTTGGTCAGAAGCACATTCACCCTCTGCCACTCCTCTGTGCACATCCTGGCATTTCTCTGTCTGACATACTTAGTGTGTATAAGAGGGGAGTACAATACGCTTCACTGCGCTTAAAAAATATTTGTCTAAAACAGCAGCTTGTGTGTACATTTGGCTGGCCTTTTACAGTAACTAGGCCTTTGAGACTTTAAGAGGAACAAAATAATACACCAGTTAGATGTATGTATGTGGTATGCACTTATGAGGGCATAAAAATGAGCTACAGTATGCTTAAATAAGTATTTGTTTATGACACCAGCCAGAGAGTACTTTTGCCTGCCTGGCTTTTCACACTATCTAGGCCCTTGAGACTTTAACAGGAATAAAATAGTACACCACTTAGATGTACATATGTGGTATGCACTTATGAGGGCAGAAAAATGTGCTACAGTACACTTAAATAAGTATTTGTGTACGACAGCAGCCGTTGAGTACTTTTGGCTGGCTTTTTACACTACTTAGGCCCTTGAGACTTTAACAGGAACAAAATAGTACACCACTTAGATGTATGTATGTGGTATGCACTTATGAGGGCAGAAATATGCGCTACAGAACGCTTAAATAACAGATGTACGTATGTGGTATGCACTTATGAGGGCAGTAAAATGCTTTACAGTATACTTAAATAAGTGTTGTGTATGACAACATCTGGTGAGTACTTTTGCCTGGCCTTTCACACTATGTGGGCCATGGGTGTCAAACATGCGGCCTGCGGAACATCCCTGTGTCCCGAAAGATGTTTTTGGGACATAGGGATGCCCCCATCAACTCTCAAGCACCGCGTTAAGTTTAAAAACGCAGGGGCCGCCGGGACATAGCGCACGCTGGGATGTCACTAATGTCCCGTGCGTGCGCCCAAGGCAACGGAGGCGTGGATGAGCGGAACATGGAGTGGAAGACGCGCGCTGGCCAGGATGGTAAGTGACCAGTGTAATGTCAGCTTCGGTGCTCAGACCACCGCTCCTCCAGTCCCGGGACCTACCGCTATGGCCGGACCGGAGGAGTGGTGGTCAGAGCACTGAAGTGGGGCAGCACACAGGCATAAAGCCTCCAGCCATACACTGTATATGACTGGAGGCTGTATGTCTGTGGGGGGACGTACTGCACCTAATGTGAGGAACTATACTGCACCTTATGTGGGGAACTATACTGCACCTATTGTGGGGAACTATACTGCACCTAATGTGGGGAACTATACTGCCCCTAATAAGGGGGAACTATACTGGTCCTAATGTGGGGGAACTGTACTGCACTTATGTGGAGAACTATACTGCACCTAATGTGGGGAACTATACTGCCAACCTAGTGTGGGGGAACTATACTTCCAACCTAATGTGGTGGAACTATACTGCCAACCTAATGTGGGGAATTATACTGCACCTAATGTGGGGAACTATACTGCACCTAATGTGGGGAACTATACTGCACTTAATGTGGGGAACTATACTGCACCTAATGTGGGGAACTATACTGACAGCCTAATGTGGGGAACTATACTGACAATCTAATGTGGGGAACTATACTGCACCCAATGTGGGGAACTATACTGCACCTAATGTAGGGGAACTATACTGCACCTAATGTGAGGAAACTATACTGCACCTAATGTGGGGAACTATACTGCACCTAATGTGGGGAACTATACTACACCTAATGTGGGGAACTATACTGCACCTAATGTGGGGAACTATACTGCATCTAATGTGGGGAACTATACTGCCAACCTAATGTGGGGAACTTTGTTGCACCTAATGTGGGGAACTATACTGCCAACCTAATGTGGGGAACTATACTGCCAACCTAATGTGGGGAACTATACTGCCAACCTAATGTGGGGAACTATACTGCACCTAATGTGGGGGAACTATACTGCACCTAATGTGGGGGAACTATACTGCACCTAATGTGGGGGAACTATACTGCACCTAATGTGGGGGTACTATACTGCACCTAATATGGGGTACTATACTGCACCTAATATGGGGAACTATACTGCATCTAATGTGGGGAACTATACTGCCAACCTAATGTGGGGGTACTATACTGCCAACCTATTGTGGGGGAACTATACTGCATCTAATGTGGGAAACTATACTGCCAACCTAATGTGGCGGAACTATACTGCCAACCTATTGTGGGGGAACTATACTGCCAACCTAATGTGGGGGAACTATACTGCTAACCTGGCCTTTCACACTATGTAGGCCATGGGTGTCAAACATGCGGCCCGCGGGACATCCCTGTGTCCCGAAAGATGTTTTCGGGACACAGGGGTGCCCCCGTCAACTCTCTGCAGCCCCGCGTTGTTTAAAAATGCAGGGGCCGCCGGGACATAGTGCACGCTGGGAAGTCACTGACGTCCCGTGCGTGCGCCCATACCAACGGAGGCGCGGATGAGCGGAACATGGAGTGGAAGACGCGCGCTGGCCAGGATGGTAAGTGACCAGTGGCATGTCAGCTTCGGTGCTCAGACCACCGCGCCTCCGGTCCTGGGACCTACTGCTATGGCCGGACTGGAGGAGTGGTGGTCAGAGCACTGAAGTGGGGCTGCACACAGGCATACAGCCTCCAGCCAAACACTGTATATGGCTGGAGGCTGTATGTCTGTGGGGGAACATACTGCACCTAATATGGGGAACTATACTGCACCTAATGTGAGGAACTATACTGCACCTTATGTGGGGAACTATACTGCACCTATTGTGGGGAACTATACAACACCTAATGGGGGGAACTATACTGCCCCTAATGAGGGGGAACTATACTGCACCTAATGTGGGGGAACGGTACTGCACCTAATGTGGGGAACTATACTGCACCTAATGTGGGGAACGATACTGCCAACCTAATGTGGGGGAACTATACTGCCAACCTAATGTGGGAAAACTATACTGCACCTATTGTGGGGAACTATACTGCACCCAATGTGGGGAACTATACTGCACCTAATGTGGGGGAACTATGCTGCACCTAATGTGGGGGAACTATACTGCACCTAATGTGGGGAACTATACTGCACCTAATGTGGGGAACTATACTGCCAACCTAATGTGGGGGAACTATACTGCCAACCAAATGTGGGGGAACTATACTGCCAACCTAATGTGGGGAATTATACTGCTAACCTGGCCTTTCACACTATGTAGGCCATGGGTGTCAAACATGCGGCCCGCGGGACATCCCTGTGTCCCGAAAGATGTTTTCGGGACACAGGGGTGCCCCCGTCAACTCTCTGCAGCCCCACGTTGTTTAAAAATGCAGGGGCCACCGGGACATAGCGCACGCTGGGAAGTCACTGACGTCCCGTGCGTGCGCCCATACCAACGGAGGCGCGGATGAGCGGAACATGGAGTGGAAGACGCGCGCTGGCCAGGATGGTAAGTGACCAGTGGCACGTCAGCTTCGGTGCTCAGACCACCGCTCCTCCGGTCCTGGGACCTACTGCTATGGCCGGACTGGAGGAGTGGTGGTCAGAGCACTGAAGTGGGGCTGCACACAGGCATACAGCCTCCAGCCAAACACTGTATATGGCTGGAGGCTGTATGTCTGTGGGGGACATACTGCACCTAATATGGGGAACTATACTGCACCTAATTTGAGGAACTATACTGCACCTTATGTGGGGAACTATACTGCACCTATTGTGGGGAACTAAACGGCACCTAATGGGGGGGAACTATACTGCCCCTAATGAGGGGGAACTATACTGCACCTAATGTGGGGGAACTGTACTGCACCTAATGTGGGGAACTATACTGCACCTAATGTGGGGAACTATACTGCCAACCTAATGTGGGGGAACTATACTGCCAACCTAATGTGGGGAAACTATACTGCACCTATTGTGGGGAACTATACTGCACCCAATGTGGGGAACTATACTGCACCTAATGTGGGGGAACTATACTGCACCTAATGTGGGGGAACTATACTGCCAACCAAATGTGGGGGAACTATACTGCCAACCTAATGTGGGGAATTATACTGCACCTAATGTGGGGAACTATACTGCACCTAATGTGGGGAACTATACTGCACTTAATGTGGGGAACAATACTGCACCTAATGTGGGGAACTATACTGACAACCTAATGTGGGGAACTATACTGCCAACCTAATGTGGGGAACTATACTGCACCTAATGTGTTGAACTATACTGCACCTAATGTGGGGAACTATGCTGCACCTATGTGGGGAACTATACTGCCCTAATGTGGGGAACTATACTGCCAACCTAATGTGGGGAACTATACTGCCAACCTAATGTGGGGGAACTATACTGCCAACCAAATGTGGGGGAACTATACTGCCAACCTAATGTGGGGAATTATACTGCACCTAATGTGGGGAACTATACTGCACCTAATGTGGGGAACTATACTGCACTTAATGTGGGGAACAATACTGCACCTAATGTGGGGAACTATACTGACAACCTAATGTGGGGAACTATACTGCCAACCTAATGTGGGGAACTATACTGCACCTAATGTGTTGAACTATACTGCACCTAATGTGTTGAACTATACTGCACCTAATGTGGGGAACTATGCTGCACCTATGTGGGGAACTATACTGCCCTAATGTGGGGAACTATACTGCCAACCTAATGTGGGGAACTATACTGCACCTAATGTGGGGAACTATACTGCACCTAATGTGGGGGAACTATACTGCACCTAATGTGGGGGAACTATACTGCCCCTAATGTGGGGGTACTATACTGCACCTAATATGGGGAACTACACTGCACCTAATGTGGGGGCCTCGTATTGACGTTCACTCACATCACGTCACGCTTCCAAAATTCAAAGGCCGTAAGTTTATGTGGATGTGGCCCACATAAACTTAAACCTTTATTTTTTGGTCCATGTTAGCCTTTGAATTGTACATGCTTGATCTAGGCCCTTGAGACTTTAACAGGAACAAAATAGTACACCACTTAGATGTACGTATATGGTCTGCACTTATGAGGGCAGAAAAATGCGCTACAGTAGACTTAAATAAGTATTTGTGTATGACACCAGCCGGTGCCTGGCATTTACACTATCTAGGTCCTTGAGACTTTAACAGCAACAAAATAGTACACCACGTAGATGTGCATATGTGGTATGCACTTATCAGTAGTGTTGAGCGGCATAGGCCATATTCGAATTCGCGAATATTCGCGAATATATGGACGAATATTCGTCATATATTCGCGAATATTCGCATATTCGTTATATCCTCGTTTTATTTTCGCGTATGCGAAAATACACGCATGCGAAAATTAGCAAATATGTAAATTCGCATATGCGAAAATTAGCATAAGCTAATTTTCGCATATGCTAATTTTCGCATATGCGAATTTTCGCGCGCCAGTCTCACACAGTAGTATTACAGCCTTCTTTACACCACACAAGCTGGAAGCAGAGAGGGGTGATCACTGTGATGTGTACTGTGAAAAAAAAAAAAAAAAAAAAAAAAAAAAAAAACGAATATTCGTAATTACGAATATATAGCGCTATATTCGCGAAATTCGCGAATTCGCGAATATGCGATATTCGCGAATAATATTCGAATTGCGAATATTCGCGAGCAACACTACTTATCAGGGCAGAAAAATGTGCTTTAGTATGCTTAAATAAGTATTTGTGTATGATACCAGGCAGTGAGTACTTTTGCCTGGCCTTTTACACTATCTAGGCCCTTGAACGCATGGCAGGGCCTGAAAGGTCAGGAGTTGCTAGGAACAGGTGTGCCCCGAGCTCCTTACATGACAGTGCGCTCAGCCTATCACCGGCCGAGGGGGGACATAGCTGTGGCCGGCGATAAATTGACCGCAGTGTGATGTTCTGAGCCTAAGAAGCACGGAGATGAGCAGTGCCAGAGGAACAGGACGCCGATACCGGAGCAACGGGGTAATGTAGGAAGGTAACAAAGTATATTTTTTTTTTTTGTTTTTGCAGCCCAGGCACAGATTTCTGATGCATTTCTCCTTTAATCTGTGGCTCTCCAGCTGTTGCAAAACTACACCTCCCATAATGCCTGAGACTCTGCAGACATGATGGGAGTTGTAGCTTTGCAACAACTGGAGAGCCACATGAACCAAGGTGATCGGTCAGGCTCCCAGCAGTCGGACCCCCACCAAAAAAATAGACTGCTCATGCTAAAATGCCAGGATCTATTTTTGGTCCCAGTACAGCCCTTGCGTGGGGGAGGGGGGGGGGGAGCAAGGCATTTTTTTTGCTTTGGGGCCCTGTGGTTTCTAGCTACGCCCCTGGTATGTGGTATGCACTTAAGAGTGCAGAAAAATACACTACAGTACACTTAAAAAAGTACAGACTATAAAGGAATGGACTGCTAAGTTTGTAGACTAGTGTACAGACTAGTTTACAGACTAGTGTAACCAGCAGCAGACCATTTATTGTGGAACAAAGACACAGACTTGTGCTAAAAAAATTATTCCTCTCTCCACTTCTAAGGTTTCTTCAGCTGAGTCAGCTTTTCCAATAGTATGAGGCAACAAACAGCTCTCTTCCCCTCTCTGTAATACATCGCTGTAGACAGTGACTGGGTGATGAATCTCTGCAGTAAGAATTATTTTCTGTACAAAAACTCACTGCTCTTTGTCCTATAGAACGCTTTTGTGACTAGGAGGTGAAACGCTGCTGGAAAAGGCTTTTCTGTGTAACACACAGCGCTGTCTGTCCCTATCTATCTCCCTGCAGTGAAAGATGAAGTGACTAGCTGGAATATGGCTGCAGATTATATAGGGCTGTGACATCACAGGAGTGCTTGGCTGCTGATAGGCTGCATCCTGCATGTGATTCAGGGTCATCCCGCCTACCCTTGTTCCTGCCTTCCCAAGATTCCTTGCCCCATGTCCTCACATGTGGATCTGCCATTTTAGATGCCCTGGAGCCTGGACCGCACTAAATGGAGTTTGTGGTCAGGGCTAACACATACCCGTAAAGATTTTCCCGCTTATACTTGACAAATCTACTTCAGGAATTGCCCTGCAAAGGAAAACTATTAAACAACTGTACTTAGTAATAACAATATCGGTTGAACTGTGCCCAAAAACCGTGATCGAGGATTAGCCTTTAGAGGGCATGCCCTATAGAATGATAAATAGAAAAAGGGCGGGAGAGTAGGTTTTGCCAAAACGCATCGTACGCATCTCTTGAGGGGGTGGCGTGCGTTTATATATCCAGTGCCCCTCCACAAATACAGCCTGATAGCCCTGACAACAAGTGTTAAGCCTAACATGTAAACGTAAAGATTTACTCGCTTTTACTTGACCAATCTACTTCAGGAATTGCCCTGTAAGGAAAACTATTAAACAACTGTACATAGTAATAACAATAGTGGTTGAACTGTGCCCAAAAACCGCAAACGAGGGTTAGCCTTTAGAGGGCAAAAAAGACCATGCAGGTTAATATATTATTGAGCCAGCCATTTCATGATATGGATTTGGTATGTAGGTAGAATAACTGCCCGACTTTCACCTGCCTAGCTTCTGGATGGTATGCGGGGGGAACCCTATGCCTAGAGGCTGCGGATGCAGCCCTGATACGGAGTGAATGCCCTGAAAATTCACGAGGATTGCCCCCAAAATTGCTGATCAGAGTTTGTATGTGAGATACAAACTGTGCTGTTTTTAAAGCCGCTGACTCAAAAGGCAGTAGAGGGTAATAATCAGCCTTGTCACTTAAAGGGGTACTCCGCCCCTAGACATCTTTATCCCCAAAGGATAGGGGATAAGATGTCAGATCGCCAGGGTCCCGCTGCTGGGAATCCCCGGGATCTCTGCTGTGGCACCCCGCTATCATTACTGCACAGAGCAGACTCGCACTGTGCGTTATGACAGGCAATAGAGGGACCGGAGCATCGTTATGTCACGGTCCGGCCCCCTCGTGACGTAACGGCCCATCCCCTCAATACAAGTCTATGGGAGGGGGCGTGATGGCCAACACGCCCCCTAACATAGACTTGTATGAGGGGGTGGGCCGTTATGTTATGATGGGGCAGAGCCATGACGTAACGATGCTCCGGCCCCTGTATCGCCCGTCATTATGCACGGAGGGAGTCTGCTCTATGCTGTAATGATAGCGGGGTGCCACAGCAGAGATCCCGGGGGTCCCCAGCAGCAGGACCCCGGCAATCTGACATCTTATGCCTATCCTTTGGAAACTCAGATAACATAGCCACCGTACATCAAGCATTCTGTGAGGAAAAGTACTTAACCAAAGCCCCCCACCTACAAGTTTTCGTGACTCTGACGTGGAGCTCAAGGAAACTATCCCGCCACCTTTACTGTGATTGACTAGAGGCCTGGACTTGGTGCTGGTGCATTGGAATTTGCCCAGCCTAGGGAAGCAACAGAAGGCTAGGTACGTGGCAGTCTTTATGACTAAATTACAAACATGGCCAAACGGACGGGTGTCCAGGATATCTGACATTAATCAAAACATGTCCCTTGATATAGGTTGCCAGGAAGGACACTTGGGAGTGCTGTGCACTTGAACCCTATTAAGAGCTGACCTAATAGCATGAATAGACAGGATTGACTGTCTGTTGAAGAGGATAGTAAAAAGAAATGTTGTAAGCCGATAAATGCATTTTGACTGTAATTTGAGACAGATGTAATGCTGAGTGGCAATACCCATTAAACGATAGGATAGTGGGGGTGTAATAGGAAAATGGAATATTGAAGAGCAAAAGAAAATTGTGCAAGAATTCTAAGCTGTGACGTAAGCTCTCTTGGTGCTGGGTGCGAGGGAATCTCTAAAAAGGGTGTTGCCTATTTGAGTATAGTAATTCAATCCATCATTAGCACATGTTTTTTTTTAGAAGGAAACCTTCATAAGTATAAAGTTTTTTTTTATGTAAATTTGTTGCCACGCCCCTCTCTGGTTTTGTGGATTTTTCTGGTGCATTATGTCACACACTGGTGCAGTCCCGCTGGAGACATGCATGTTGCAATCCATTGATCAGTTTAACCTCTTAAGTCCGCTCCCTTTCTGTAACGCGGAGCTATGCCGTGGCACCGCGTCATGGCTAATAGCACGCAGCACTGATCGCGGTGCCGCGCGCTATTAACCCTTTAGACACGGAGATTAAAGTTGATCGCCGTGTCTAAAGTGAAAGTTAAATGCCCCCAGCAGCTCAGTCGGGCTGCTGGAGGACACCAAGGGTGCCCCCTTACCTGCCTCCTGGTGTCCGATCGCTGAATGACTGCTCACTGCCTGAGATTCAGGCATGAGCAGTCAAGCGGCAGAATCATTGATCTATGTTATCCTATGACATAACAAAGATCAGTGTAAAAGATCAGTGTGTGCAGTGTTATAGCCTCCTATGGGAGCTATAACACTGCAATAAAAAAGTGGAAAAAAAAGTTAAGATCCTTTAACCCCTTCCCTAATAAAAGTTCAAATCACCCTTTTCCCATTTAAAAAAAACCCAGTGTAAATAAAAATAAACATGTCTTAATTATAAAAATATATAATTAATTAAACCGCACAGTCAATGGCATTCGCGCAAAAAAAATTCCAAAATCCAAAATAACGTATTAATAGTGTCACTTTTGATATAATGAAAAAAAAAATGAATGAAAAGCGATCAAAAAGTCTGATCAATACAAAAATGGTACCGCTAAAAACTTCCGATCACTGCGCAAAAAATTCGCCCTCATCCTGCCCCATATGCGTAAAAGTAAAAAGTTATAGGGGTCAGAAGATAACAATTTCAAACGTGTAAATTTTTCTGCATGTAGTTATGATTTTTTCCAGAAGTATGACAAAATCAAACCTATATAAGTAGGGTATCATTTTAACTGTATGGGCCTACAGAATAAACAGAAGGTGTCATTTTTTACCTAAAAATGTACTGCATAGAAACGGAAGCCCCAAAATTTACAAAATTGAGTTTTTTCTTCAATTTTGTTTCACATTCATTATTTTTCCTGTTTCACTGTAGGTTTTTGGGTAAAATGATTGATGTCATTACAAAGTAAAATTGTGGGGCAAATAATAAGCCATAATATGGGTTTTTAGGTTCAAAATATTAAGAGCTATGATTTTTTAAAGGTAAGGAGGAAAAAAACAAAAGTGCAAAAAAAGGAAAAACCCCGGTTCCTTGAGGGGTTAAGAAAATTTATGCTTATGAAACTCCCACGGGGGGGGGGGGGGGGGGGGGGATGGAGCTAAAAAAAAAGATATATATTTTAAATTGGACATATAATAAAAGTTTAAATCACCTCCTTTTGCCTTTTTTTCATAAAACATATTTGGTATTGTCTAGTTGGGTGAACTTTTGAACAGTTTGGTTCGCCAGACTCGCTGAACTTTTTAAAAATCTCGAGTTCGGTTTTAACTCGGTTCAACTCGAGCTGGCAATAAAATAAGCCCTAAACATGTTTAAAAACACTGCCTAGTGGAAGTAGGGTGAATTTGTTGCCTCCAGTAGCCCACATACAGCAGGTGGTGGCTGACTGAGGTAATAGCATACAGCATGAGATGGAGGGCAGATGTTTATAGCGTAAAGCATGAGATGGCGGACTTATGTCACTAATGTCGAGTACAGAATAAAATGGTGTACTGGTAGTGGCAAGAAGGTAGTGGGCTGGTGGCTAACTGATGTTACTATTGTACAGCATGAGATATCGGACAGATTTCACTAGCATGAGATGGCAGACTAATGTCACTAGCATACAGAATGAGATGACGGACTGACATCACTAGCATCCAGCAGGGGTGGTGGTAGTACTCATCAGTGGCATCTGGCACAGGAGGTTTAAATTCCTCACTGATCCATGCCTGATTCATTTTAGTAAAAGTCAGATTTTCCATGCTGCTGGCTGGCAATCTCACTCACTTTGGGGTCACCACACCACCTGCTTCTCCGGACACTCTCTAAAAAGCCACATTAGAGGCTGGACAAGACAGAACACTAATGGCAAACTGGGCATGTTCTGGACAATGGTCTAATCTGGTGAGCTAGAAGTCCATGGGGTCTGAGCTCATTGTGTCTGTCAGAGACAGAGCACAGCTGAGGTAGACTGCAACCTGGTTGTTCAGATGGTGTTTTATATGCCTTTGATGACTCATGTCAGGTGAGCATACAGGGTGCAGAAACTTTGTCATCATGTGCTCAAACGTCAAGATGCCACCACTGCTTCTGCTGATGCTCCTGCCTCTTGCTGAGTTAGTGCTGGCAGAGGTAGTGGAGCATTAACTCTGTGAAGAGCGGAGACCGGACCCCTGGTCAGCAGGTGTTTATTGCTGGAAAGCAGTGCAAGCTGGCTCATTGCTTCCTCATCCAACTCCTCCTCCTCAAGGAGAACATCCGTACTGCTGCCATCAATATGTTAAGTCTCCTCCATCCCTCCTTCTTCCATCATCTCTGTTAGAGTCTGCTCTAACAGGGATTTAATTTTGAAATAAAAATTCAATTATACGGTTCCTGGACTGAAGATTCTGACATGCATGGGTTTGGTTCCTGACATGCATGGGTTGCTGTCCTGGCGGAAACTACCAGCAGAACATGTCATAGTGGTTTGCTAAAGGAAGCTCCAGGCCTGGCTGTAAGTAGGAGGTTTGCCAAAAAGTCAATTTCATTTTGGCCAGCAGCCCTGGCTGGCCGTAGGGTGGTTACAAAAGCAACCTCTATTAATTTGTTTAATTTCACCCCAGCCAGGTGGCCTAGATCTGGCTGGTAGTAGCAGCAATGTATAGAAAAAACTGTTTTTTGAACACGTTTTGCCCCTGGCTGTAAGTACAACTCCACATACCAACCGTAGCATGCAGGGTACGGCTGTTTCAGTCTGGCTGGCTACGGGATGGTTGCAAAAGCAAACACAACAAATTAAAATTTTGCCAGCAGCCCTATCTGGCCGCAGGGTGGTTGCAAAAGCAGGATACTGTAAATAGCTAGGCACATCAACACCTGACTGTGCCCCTGTTCTAAAAGGTTTTTTTTCTCAAGCCTTCAGATCCAGCACCAGTGTCACCGTCACTTGCTGCTAAGCTGCTTGGACCAGAAGGCCACCTTACATCCTCCTCTTTAAAATCCTCATCCCCACCACTCCTCTCAGTTAGATCACTGCTGCGTCCTAGCTGAGATCCAGGCAGGAGAAGTCAAGCCCCAATAGCAGCGATCATCCGCATGTAATTCTATGGAGCTGATCAGTGTTAGGAATCAATGTAATGCATGTTATAGCCCCTACAGGGGGCTATAACATAGCAAAAAAAGTGGGGGAAAGTTACTAATGATGAATTAACCCCTTCCTTAATAAAAGTAAGAATCATTTTTGTAATAACAAAAATAAACATATGTGGTATTGCACGTGCAGAAATTTCTGACCTATAAAAATATATTGTTAATCAAACAGCACGGTCAATGGTGTACACGCAAAAAAAATCCAAAGTACAAAATAGCGTATTTTTGGTCACTTTTTATAGCACAAAAATTGAATAAAGAGGGCATGGCTCTTTATGCAAAAAGGGCATATTAAGGCGGTTATGGGCGGCAGACATCACAATAAATAAAAAAACTAAAGCTCTGTCACCTAACTCACCACTTCGGGCCATGGCCACCACTCCTCTCACTATGGTAGACCACATTCCTCCTGGGACTCCATCTGACGCAGCAAGCCTCTTCGGGGGACTTCACAATGTCACAGGCACTTCTCTCTCCTCCTGCTATGCCCTACTCCCAGTCTCCTGCCACCGAGGATTGTTCACAGCCTTTGACTTATACCGTAAATGTGCTTCACAGATATGCTATAGTACAAGCTCCTGCAGCTCTGGCACCTCACTGTCCCCCTGCCCCCACTTCTCAACAGAATACAATTAACCCTGTGTCGCCTAACTCTACTCAGCATCACACACTGCTCCCTGTTTCAATAGAAAAGCCTATCATATCCAGACAAATGAACTCTGATCCGTCCGCTTCCAGTAAGGGCTCCACTGAGGGTCATAGTCCGCCTACCTATTGGGGCGCCAGCCTCCCTGCAGAAAAAAAGTTTTTTAGGACCTCTCAATTGGCCCAAATGTCGAATCACTCCCACACTGATTACTCATCATCAGAGGATTCACACAAAAGAGATCTACGTACAGGTCGCCGTTCTCATACTCTTACATCACCACCTATCTTGAACGAAGATCTAACATGCACCCATTTGTCGGCGGACCCACACCCACCCTCACCCAAGATGGCAGTCCACTCATTAAAGAACCATCCGGAAATTCAAGCACTCCTGGCACTCCTGCCAACTAAAACGGACATGCTCTTTAGCCACTGATGGTAAGATCTAGAACTTGTAAAGGCGGAGGTTAATCAACTAATTCCAAAAGTGCATGAGCAAGAACATTTCCGCTCTACCTCTGAAATGAAAGAGCTCAAGACGGCTACTAAAATACTCCAAACATCTCAAGCAGATACCATTGATCATCTAGATGATTTCAACAACCGTAATAGGCGGAATTATGTCTGGATTAAAAAACTTCCTGAAACTGTCACCTCACAAGAACTTTCGGGGGTGTTCAAAGGATCTTCAATGAAGTACTCCAATAACCGGCTGATACCCCTATTGAACTTGATAGAGCTTATAGAGCTTTCAAAGCAAAAAACCTTGACCCGAAAAAAAACCCTGGGATGTAATCTGCAGAGTGCATCACTATACCATCAAGGAAGCTGTCATGCGCAAAGTGCGAAATCTCAAACACCTGACTTAAAATGGCTCAGGAGTTCACCTCTATCCTGACATCTCCTTGTGCACTCTGCGCCTCAGGGCCTTCCTGAAGCCCCTACTACAGACTCTGCAGAATGCTCACATTCTTTACAGATGGGGATATCCCTTTTTCGCCTATTGCCAGACATGGACCTACGACTGCCACCCTAAGCAGTCCAAGAGACCTTCCAGCATTTTTGTCTACCTCCCACATTTTCCCTAGTGTGTCTACCTCCCACATTTTCCCTAGTGTGTCCTCAAATGCGCATGGTGCTCTCTCACTTCGGAGCCCTGTCGTATTTCAAAGAAACAGTTTAGGGCAAAATATGTACTCAATAACAATTGCGTTACAAATTTTGGGGGGACTTTTTCTCCTTTTACCCCTTATAAAAGGGAAAAGTTGGGGTCTATATCAGCCTGTTAGTGTAAAATAAAGACCCCCAAAATTTCTAGCACGATTTCTCTGGAGTACAGAAATACCCCATATGTGGGCGTAAAATGGTCTGCGGGCACACAATGCTCAGGAGTGAGAGCGCACTATGTAAATTTTAGGCCTAAATTGGTGATTTTCACATGGTTGGCTGATTTTACAGCGGTTTTGAAATAAACGCAAAAAAAATAATAGCCATATGTGACCCCATTTTGGAAACAACACCCCTCATGGAACGTAACAAGGGGTATAGTGAGCCTTAACACCCCACAGGTGTTTGACACATTTTCCTTCCGGCAGGGAAGTGCAGGGACAGAGAACAGATATAGTCTGGGAGCAGGTGGAAGCCAATTAAGCTAATTGGGCCAGGCACCAATCATTGGTGCACTGGCCCTTTAAGTCTCAGGGAGCTGGCGCACGCGCGCCCTAGAGAGCGGAGCCGCGCGCGCCAGCACATGACAGCAGGGGACCGGGACAGGTAAGTGACCTGGGATGCGATTCGCGAGCGGGCGCGTCCCGCTGTGCGAATCGCATCCCCGACGGCCATGACAGTGCAGCGCTCCCGGTCAGCGGGACCGACCGGGGCGCTGCGGAGAGAGAGACGCCGTAAGCGCTCCGGGGAGGAGCGGGGACCCGGAGCGCTAGGCGTAACAGTACCCCCCCCCTTAGGTCTCCCCTTCTCTTTGTCCGGTAACTGCCTCCCCTGGGATGAGGACACCGGGAAAGAATGGAGGGTTTCCTCAACGGCAGGCAGTACAGCAGGAGTGGGAATGGGGAGGGAGGGCAGAGGGCGAGGCCTGGCACGGGGCAGTGTGACACCAGGACGGGGGCCATGGGGAGGCACCGAGGCTTGCCTGACTGGACTGGGAGGGGGGGAGAGGCACTTCTTATGGCAGGACGGCAGACCGGTTACAGGGGGAACCACAGGGTCACGGCAGGGAGTACTGGGAACCGGTTTAAGGCAGTCCTTGAAACAAGAGGAACCCCAGCTCTTGATCTCCCCTGTGGACCAATCCAGGGTTGGGGAATGGTGTTGAAGCCAGGGTAGTCCAAGGAGAATTTCGGAAGTGCAATTGGAGAGGACCAAAAACTAAATTTTTTCGTGATGAGGTCCGATGCACATTAGGAGGGGCTCCGTGCGGTAACGCACGGTGCAATCCAACCTGACTCCGTTGACCGCGGAAATGTAGAGTGGCTTGACGAGACGGGTCACCGGGATGCGGAATTTATTCACCAAGGACTCACGAATAAAATTCCCAGAGGCACCAGAGTCCAGGCAGGCCACGGCTGAAAGGGAGGAGTTGGCTGAAGGGGAAATCCGCACGGGCACCGTGAGATGTGGAGAAGCCGACTTAGAATCAAGAGAAGCCACACCCACGAGAGCTGGGTGCGAGCGTGCGTTTCCCAGACGTGGAGGACGGATAGGGCAATCCACCAAGAAATGTTCGGTACTGGCACAGTACAGACAAAGATTTTCTTCCCTACGGCGATTCCTCTCCTCCTGGGTCAGGCGAGACCGATCCACTTGCATGGCCTCCTCGGCGGGAGGCCTAGGCGTAGATTGCAACGGAGACTGTGGGAGAGGTGCCCAGAGATCTAAGTCTTTTTCCTGGCGGAGCTCTTGATGTCTCTCAGAAAAATGCATGTCAATGCGAGTGGCTAGATGAATGAGTTCATGCAGGTTAACAGGAATTTCTCGTGCGGCCAGAACATCTTTAATGTTGCTGGATAGGCCTTTTTTAAAGGTCGCGCAGAGGGCCTCATTATTCCAGGATAGTTCAGAAGCAAGAGTACGGAATTGTATGGCGTACTCGCCAACGGAAGAATTACCCTGGACCAGGTTCAGCAGGGCAGTCTCAGCAGAAGAGGCTCGGGCAGGTTCCTCAAAGACACTTCGAATTTCCGAGAAGAAGGAGTGTACAGAGGCAGTGACGGGGTCATCGCGGTCCCAGAGTGGTGTGGCCCATGACAGGGCTTTTCCAGACAGAAGGCTGACTACGAAAGCCACCTTAGACCTTTCAGTAGGAAACTGGTCCGACATCATCTCCAAGTGCAGGGAACATTGCGAAAGAAAGCCACGGCAAAACTTAGAGTCCCCATCAAATTTGTCCGGCAGGGATAAGCGGAGGCTAGGAGTGGCCACTCGCTGCGGAAGGGGTGCAGGAGCTGGCGGAGGAGATGGTTGCTGCTGTAGCAGAGGCAGAAGTTGCGACTGAAGTTGTTGCACCATGGTGGACACTTCCGAGAGCTGGTGGGTTAGATGGGCGATCTGTCGGGATTGCTGGGCGACCACCGTGGTGAGATCAGAGATAGCTGGCAGGGGAACCTCAGCGGGATCCATGGCAGGATCTACTGTCACGATCCCGGCTGGTAGGAGGTGGATCCTCTGTGCCAGAGAGGGATTGGCGTGGACCGTGCTAGTGGACCGGTTCTAAGTCACTACTGGTGTTCACCAGAGCCCGCCGCAAAGCGGGATGGTCTTGCTGCGGCGGTAGTGACCAGGTCGTATCCACTAGCAACAGCTCAACCTCTCTGACTGCTGAAGATAGGCGCGGTACAAGGGAGTAGACAAAGCAAGGTCGGACGTAGCAGAAGGTCGGGGCAGGCAGCAAGAATCGTAGTCAATAAGGCAAGCAGGAGGTCAAGTACACGGTATGGATAAACACAGTAACGCTTTCACTAGGCTCTAAGGCAACAAGATCCGGCAGGGAAGTGCAGGGACAGAGAACAGATATAGTCTGGGAGCAGGTGGAAGCCAATTAAGCTAATTGGGCCAGGCACCAATCATTGGTGCACTGGCCCATTAAGTCTCAGGGAGCTGGCGCGCGCGCGCCCTAGAGAGCGGAGCCGCGCGCGCCAGCACATGACAGCAGGGGACCGGGACAGGTAAGTGACCTGGGATGCGATTCGCGAGCGGGCGCGTCCGGCTGTGCGAATCGCATCCCCGACGGCCATGACAGTGCAGCGCTCCCGGTCAGCGGGACCGACCGGGGCGCTGCGGAGAGAGAGACGCCGTAAGCGCTCCGGGGAGGAGCGGGGACCCGGAGCGCTAGGCGTAACAGTCCGGAATTGAAGGCCACGTGTGTTTACAATTCCCCCATAATGCCAGAACAATGGACCCCCCCACATGTGACCCCATTTTGGAAACTACACCCCTCACCGAATATAATAAGGGGTACAGTGAGAATTTACGTCCCACAGGTCTGACAGATTTTTGGAACAGTGGTCCGTGAAAATGAAAAATTTTCATTTTCATTTGCACAGCCCACTGTTCCAAAGATCTGTCAAGCGCCAGTGGGGTGTAAATGCTCACTGCACCCTTTATTAAATTCTGTGAGGGGCGTAGTTTCCAAAATGGGGTCACATGTGGAGGGGGGATCCACTGTTCTGGCCCCACGGTGAACTTTGTAAATGCACAAGGCCCCCGACTTCTATTCCAACCAAATTCTCTCTACAAAAGCTCAATGGTGCTCCTTCTCTCATGAGAAATGAGTCACACATTATGGGGGGGGGGGGGCATTTTCTCCTATTACCCCTTGTAAAAATGTAAAATTTGAGGAAAAACCAGCATTTTAGTGAAAAAATATATAAAAATGTATTTACACATCCAACTTTAACGAAAGGTCGTCAAACACCTGTGGGGGGTTAAGGCTCACTGTACCCCTTGTTACTTTTCTTGACGGGTGTAGTTTCCAAAAAAGTATGCCATGTGTTTTTTATTTTATTTATTTATTTATTTTTTTCTGTTCTGGCCCCATAGGGGCTTCTTAAATGTGACATACCCCCAAAAACCATTTAAGCAAAATTTGCTTTCCAAAAGCCAAATGTTACTCCTTCTTTTCTGAGCATTGTAGTACGCCCGCAGTGCACTTGACGTCCACACATGGGGTATTTCCATACTCAGAAGAGATGGGGTTACAAATTTGGAGGGACATTTTCTGCTATTACTCCTTGTAAAAATGTAAAATTTTGAGAAAAAAAAGCATTTTAGTGAAAAAATAAATAAATTACACATCCAACTTTAATGAAAAGTTGTCAAACACCTGTGGGGTGTTAAGGCTCACTGGTCCCCTTGCTACATTCCCTGAGGAAGTCCAATCAATACAAAAATGGTACCGATAAAAACTTCAGAACAAGGCGCAAAACATGAGTTCTCATTTCAGCCCATATGCGGAAAAATAAAAAAAGTTATAGGGGTTAGAATATGAGAATTTTTAACATATAAATTTTCCTGCATGTAGTTATGATTTTTTTCCGAAGTTCGACAATATCTAAACTATATAAGTAGGGTATCATTTTAACTGTATGGACCTACTGAATAAAGATAAGGTGTTATTTTTACCGAAAAATGCACTGCGTAGAAATGGAAGCCCCCAAAATTTACAAGATGAAATTTTTTCGCACAATTAATTTTTTTTCCATTTCGCAGTAGATTTTTGGTAAAATGACTAATGTCACTGCAAAGTAGAATTGGTGGCGCAAAAAATAAGCCATCAAATGGAATTTTATGTGCAAAATTTTAAGTGTTATGATTTTTAGAAGGTGATGAGGAAAAAATGAAAATGCAAAAACGGAAAAAACCTTCGTCCTTAAGGGGTTAATCCTTCAAGTACTTATTAGCTGCTGAATACTACAGAGGAAATTATTTTCTTTTTGGAACACAGAGCTCTCTGCTGACATCACGAGCACAGTGCTCTCTGCTGACATCTCTGTCCATTTTAGGAACTGTCCAGAGCAGCATATGTTTGGGGATTTTCTTCTATTCTGGACAGTTCTTAAATGGACAGAGATGTCAGCAGAGAGCACTGTGCTCGTGATGTAAGCAGAGAGCTCTGTGTTCCAAAAAAAAAATGAATTTCCTTTGTAGTATTAAGCAGCTAATAAGTACTGGAAGGATTAAGATTTTTTAATATAAGTAATATACAAATCTGTTTAACTTTCTGGCACCAGTTGATTTAAATAAAAAAGTTTTCCAACTGAGTACCCCTTTAAGGTGAAAAAGGGCTGAGTCCTTAAGGGGTTAAAGGAGTTCAAAAAAATATATACAGCAGAGAGTTCACATCTGTTTACTTATCACATCATTATTTTCCCAGGGGTCATGTAACCTGTTGAGAAACCCAGATCTCTAACATAACAATCACTCATAACATAACTCTAACATAACAATCACATACAATGCCCTACTGGGATTACTCTGAAAATATCCCTCCACAGTATATAAAATACTGATTTCTATAAAAGATTATCAACACGGATAAAAGATCAGACTGGGGAAACTGTGAGTATAAAGCATATTCTCTGTGAGTCCATCACTTATTCAATAGAATCATGGATATATTTCTGCTATAACCACTTTTGCAAATTATCTCAAAATATTAAAATTCATTATTTAATTGAATTGATCTTTTTATTGTAGCTTTGAAATCTTTATTTTGTCCAACATTTAATTGATCTTTTCTATCAATAGTTTTAATTGTTAATATTGAATACAATAAATACAACAATTAAAGGACCTGTTTCTACTTCTTTTTCATAGTGAAAATTAGATAGAAATTCTGCAATTCTGCAAACACTTTTTTTTTTACTTATCTCAATTTTTTTCCTAAATTGTAGTATAAAAAAGTATTTAAAAAAATTAATAAGTAGATAGATACATTAATAGGCTCCATATTAGTTTTAATAAAAAACTATATTAACAACAATAATAATCATGTCTTAAGTGTAAAAATGCATTCCTGGATACATTTTGTTTTATTATTTTAATTTTCAAATGTTAATTTCCTTATATTTATGTGAAGTTCTTTTAACTGAATTCTATTCTGGTCTACAAGTATATTTAAATGTCTCATCATATAATGGATACTTTAACTTCTGCAGACATACTGTATGGTATCATGGGACTCTGCATCCCTCTGCAGTAAATAAGACTCCAATGTCTATAACAGATTAGATATTATCTGCAAATCATCTCAAAATTAAGTAGATAGATACAAAGTTATTAAAACTTAATAAATAAATAAATAAAAAGTAAATAGATAATAGTTTCCATAACAACAAAATATAAATTAACAATAAAAATAACTTGAAGGACATATGTATTTTTTCAACCTTACTATGTAATAATTGTGTCTTAATTGAAAAATGTAATTAATAAAAAAAATGATAACTTACAAATAATTTCCCTTTAAAATTTTTATCATATATAACATTCATCAGATATTTTGACTAAATTTGACTATGATTATTGTGAATGTTAATTACAACAAATACAACAATTAAATTACCTATAACAACTTCTTTTTTTATTCTGAAAACTTGATAAGAATGCTTCATTTGCTTGATAATTGAATGCATCCATTTTTTTATTGCAATTTTTTTTTCATAAACTTTCATGTAAGTATGCAAGAAAATTAACTAATAAATAATTACATAAATAGCTTCAAAAATGAATAATAATAATTATTATAATAATATTAATAATATCTGTGGGAAATTTAAAAATACATTATTGAATAGTTTGAATAAAAAAAAGTAAAAAAAATGTTAATTTCTATGAAATTTTTTGTATTAATGTAATGAATTACACTATATAATTTATCTTTAAAAATCTTTATCTTGTATAACATTAGTTAAAGTAAACAAAATAAAAAAAAACTGAAATGTTAATATTGGTTAAATGAAATAAATTAAAGGAACATTTAATTTTCAAATATAAATTTCCAAATATTCATATGGAGTTGTTTTGACTTCATTTTGTTCTGGCCTGCAGGTCTTTTGAAACTTTTCTTAATCTAATGGATATTTTACCTATAATGAAGACATAATATATGGTATCATGGGACTTAAGGGACTACTTCAAAATTGTCCCTCTACAGTATATCAGACACCTATGTCTATAAATGTTAAAAAATACAGATAAAGGTGAAGGGGCTTAGGAACTATCTACTAGTGCATTGATAGTGAGCCCTTCTTTCTATCCTTAATGATCTTAAAATATAAAAGTATTGTACAGCTTTTCCTAAACTCAAGAATTTTATTTTTCAATTCAAAAAATTCCTTGTTCATAAATTCTGCTTTTGCCTACAAGTTAAATTAGGTTTGGAAACTTCGCTAAATTTAATGGATACTTTACGTTATGTAGGTATAATGTACAGTAAGTCATAAGGCATAGGTTTCCTATGTGTGAAGCATTAATAAAGATCCTTTTGTTAAACAGCTTGCCATTTACCTACTCCATGAGTCCAATGTGTAGATTGCCATCTATGTCAGATCTGGAAGGGATAAGACAACCCGGAGATATCATGATAGGATTATTACATACTATGAGCTCTGAAAAGATTACCCAAAAAAATACATTCAGCGTCCAGCCACTTAAGACTACCTGCAAATTGTAAGTATGTTTTACACCATGATATGTTAGTTGTTATGTAAGATAGTTCTTTTTTTTTTATAACTGTTTATTTATTGGTTTTCAACATTTTCCAAAAGAAAACAATAACAAAGGAAAAGTAATGACAAGTAAGATGAAATAATAATAATAACAGTAGTAAAAATAATAAATGTATGTCATGAGGAATAGCCTTCCATTTTTAACAGTGGTGGCATGAAATAGCATTATTGTTTGGTATATGTGAGTTTATAGTTTGAAAAATTAGGGAATAAGTCAGATGGGTGTGACTATCAGGTGAGGGGCGGGATAATATATTCAGGGGGTGTGAATGTTTTACATTGAGGAGCGTGTCTGCCCAGTAAGCACCCCTTGACTATATAATCCCGCCCATCACCTGATTGGCCAATGTCTGTCATTGTTATGACAAAATTCTTGACATGACACTGATAACTTGGCTTTATACACAAAATATCATCCAATGTAACAGCAACAACATAAAGACCATTACACTGTATCCAAGGATCAAGAAGGCCGCTGAAGGAAGAAGAATGACTATAAATTGAAATTATTAAGACACAGAAAAACAAGACATAATGATGACATGTTATAAAGTTAACTATCATAATGCGAAATCAGTACCGTAGTTGGAGATTTAAAAAGAAATCTTTAAAAATCTTTTTTTTTTGTTTGAAGATTCAACCTGGAATTTTACCTCTGGTTCCAGACATTCCTGTTTACATTTGAGGAAATCAAAAAGGATCCCAATATTCTGTCAAACATGACTTTAGGATTTCAGATGTATAACACGTGCAATATGCCTCACTTTGAATTACAAGGAGCTTTACAGTTCCTGACTGACTCTAGTAGTACCACTACCGACAACCAGTGTAATTCTAGATCTCTGTTCTCTGCTGTTATTGGTTCTTCAAATTCAGTCAATTCAATCATCTTGGCTCATGTTTTGGGTGCCTTCAGATACCCACAGGTAAGAAGTTTTAACCCATTAGGACCCAGGAAATGTTGCATTTCTTTTTTTGCCATTTTTGCTTTTTCCTTCTGGCCGTTTAAAGGGGTACTCTGGTGGAAAATATTTTATTTTAATCAACTGGTGCCAGAACGTTAAACTGAATTGTAAATGACTTCTATGTAAAAATCTTAATCCTTCCAGTACTTATCAGTTCCTGTATGCTCCACATGAATTTCTTTTCTTCCTGACCACAGTGCTCTCTGCTGACACCTCTGCCCATGTCAGGAACTCTACAGAGCAGGAGAAAATCCCCATAGAAAAACTATCCTGCCCTGGACAATTCCTGACATGGACAAAGGTGTCAGCAGAGAGTACTCCTTTAAGAGACATAACCCATAGGAGATTGTTTTTGTGTGACCAATTTGTACTTTGTGAAGCAAATCCGAAGAAAATATTGCAGTGGCACTCACCAGTCTTTTTAGACTAAAGATGAGTGAACCTAAATTTGACTCGAACTTTAGGATTTTTCCGGCTCGGCAAACACTTGAGCTATTATGTGTTCGGCTAGTGCGAGCCGATAAATAGCGCCAAAAAACATAAAGCATGGTTTTTTTTGGCAGACAGAAGAAGCAGGTTGGGCAGGGAGTGGGGAGATGATGTAGGGAAAGCAGCAAATCACATGATAACCCAGGTGTATAATTTAATTTGCTGCTTACTGTGTCAATCAAGCACAAAGGCCAATAAGACACAGCCAGGGACCCAGATAAAAAGGCACTGATGTCACCCACAGTGTTCGGAGTGCTGGAACTACTGCAGAGAGGGGACAGAGAGAGGCAAGAGCCAGACATATGGACAGTTAGTGGTTAGAAAGATAGAGACTGAGATGTAGATTACAAATATAGGAGAAATAGGGACAGTTAGCAATTTAAAGAGATAGAGAAAGATTAGAAAGAGAGACTGTGTGTGTGTGTGTGTGTGTGTGTGTGAACAGGATTCAATCCCCATACAAGAAGAATCCTATAAGGGCTCATATACACTAAAACAGCATATAAGGAGGGGACATCTTAATCAGGAAAGTCTCAGCTTTTGCTACCACAAATCTGCAGCTTTTTTCAAGGCTCATACCTGCATATACCTGTATTAAATAGAGTTCCTGAACCAGCTCCAGTGAAGTGTATTGATCTGTGCCACCCACCCACAAACAGTATTCAAGTGGCACCTATATACCTATAGGGTCTGTCAACACAGTAATGAATATAATAGATTTCTGAACACACCTTCATTATGCATTGAGCTCTCATCCCTGCCACCCAAAAAAACGTGTTAAAGTTACATGTATCTAACCTGCAGTGTTATACAGTTCTGGTGCATTTAATATTGTCCTGCAAAAAACGTCAGTACTCATTGTGCTGTCTCCTCTGCCAACCTTTAAGTTGCAAGTATCTGGCCTGTAGTGTTATATGGTTCTGGTGCATTTAATATTGTTCCACAAACAATTTCAGTACTCATTGTGCTGTCATCTCTGGCATACAAAAAGAGTATTGAAGTTACACGTATCTAGCCTGTAGTGTTATACGGTTTTTGTGCATTTAATATTGTTTTGCAAACACCTTCAGTATTCATTATGCTGTCATCTCTGCCACGCAGAAAGCGTTCAAAGCATTGAAACTTAGATTTGACAAGTAGGTTGGTGAAAAATCACCCAAAAAGGATAAAAGTAACCCAAAAAAACAGGTTTGGAAAACAAGTTGGTGGACAGGATAGAGGGTAGAAGACCCCCCATCATGTTCTCTGCCAGTAAGAATGTTCGTGGCAGTGGCAGTTCGTGGCAGTAGTGCAGGAAGCGGCAACAGCAGCCAGGTGCCATGTGGTAGCCGCGTCAGCTATACCAAGTTCTCACTGCCTGAGAGAGGATATGTGGTTTTACAGGATGACCTTGCTTTACTGGAATATTTCTGTCATATGACTTTTAAGGAGAAAGATTTTGATAATATGATGGTGAGCCACCGGTCAGTGGATTCCTTCATGTCTACACTAACATGGGGAAGTGGAAAAGTCTATCCTAGACGCTGCGCTTCCTCATCTATGGCTTTGGCGCAAGAAGGAGTTTTGTGTGGGCAGTTAAGCTTTGGAGTGCTTTGACAAGTTGGAGGTAGAATCAGTGGACGAGCCCAGCACAAGTGGGACTGGTGGTGGTAGGCCTGGAGGGGATACTGTATGCTGTCAAAGTCGCTATGCTGAGATCGAGCTAGGAGCCCAAGAAGTCCATGCAGAGAGGAGTGGCGTAGACGATGAGGGGCTTGATGTTGACGATGATGTGGTGTTGGACAGGACGTGGGAACCACCTGGGCATGATCTGACGTGTTTAGAGCAGGAGGGTAGTGGCAGTGGCAGCAAAGAAGAGCTTAGCCGAGGTAGGGGGAAAAACCTGTGAAATGTAGCTGTCTGATGAGCTCGGGTGACCTTGTCACTGCTACCTGTTCAGGTTCCGTCAAAAGAAACGGAAGGGCACAGTCAGGTGGTGCAGTCCTAGTCAGATATTCTCATGTGTGGAACTTCTTTTTCACCTTACCTGATGCAGAGAATGTGGCAATATGTCGTGAAAGTAAGTTGGGGCCAGTGTAGTGTAGGAACTACGTCTCTATGTAGGCATATGGAGCATCATCACAGGGCTGTGTGGGACAGTCAAGATGCCCCCATAATGTCAAATGCTATAATGGAAAATGCTGATCCTGCTACTGTGGATCCTCCAGGTCCTCCAGATCTAACAGCCAGGCCTCTTCCATAGACAGCACATTTTCGAGATTTGTCTCATCTGTGTTGTGCCCTACTCCTCCCCAATAGCGTCAAAATCCATGTCCTCCAGACAACATTATTCTCCAAGTCACCCTGTTGCAGTGTGTTTCAATTCCTACCTGGCCAAGTTGTAGGTGGCGCAGGCCCTCCCATGCCATCTTGTGGACTCCATGGCCTTCAGGCAACATATGGGGTGTGCCAAGCCAAAGTGGTGCATCGCCATTATTTTGCAAAGAAAGCCATCCCCACTTTGCAAAATCATGTGGCGGAGAGTGTGTGCAACTCCATGAACTTGTCTGTGTGCAGAACAGTGCATGCCACGGTTGATCCATAGAGTAGTAGCTACGGCCAGGGGCAATGCATGTCCGTAGAAAAGTTTTTCTCCATTGCTGTGGTCTCAGTGTGATTCCCCAGCCAGTCTTGGGCCTGGCTGGATGTGGCAAAGTTCTAATTTATTGTGTTAGCTTTTGCAATCTCCCTGTGGCCAGCCAGGGCTGCTGGCCAAATTAAAATGGATTTTTTTTGCAAACCTGCTACTTCCAGGCAGGCCAGTTTTCTCAACCTGCTGCTGTACGAAGGCTACTACCACTCCCCCAGTAAATCACTGTGACATTGCTGAAGGTTGCTATTGTAACCTCCCTCCCTCCAGCCAGGCCTGGGTCACCTAGCTTGCCAAATTTGAATTAATTGTAATGGTTTCTCAACCTGCTGCTGTATGTAAGCTACCACACTTTCTCTAATAAACCACTGTGACATGCTGAAGGTTGCTATTGCAACCTCCCTATCTCTGGCCAGCCAAGCCTGTGTCACCTGGCTGAACAAATTTAAATAGATTTTAATGGTTTCTCAACCTGCTGTACGCAGGTGCTACAACTTCCTTCAGTAAACCACTGTGACATGCTGAAGTTTTCTATTGTAACCTCCCTCCAGCCAGCTAGGCCTGGGTCACCTGGCTGCCTAAATTTGAATTAATTTAAAAGATGTGTTAACCTGCTGCTTTACGCAGACTATTACTTCCTCCAATAAGCCCCTATGACATGTTCTGCTGGTAGTTTCAGCCAGGTCTACGCATACACAACCCATGCATGTCAGCTTTGCCAGTCCAGAAACCATATAGTTGAATTTTTATTTTTATTTCAATATTAAAAAAACTTTATTGAATTTTTTTTTATTTAATTAAAAAACCACCAACTTCCTGCTACAACCAGTCCGCCATCTCCTGCTGTAAGCTATTGACATAACTCCCCCATCTCATGCTGTACGCTAGTCATATCTGTCAGCCACCACCCACTGTGTGCTGGCTACTACTAATAACACAACCTATACAAAATATAGGACCACAACTGTATAGATGCTAGAACCGCAGAAAAAAAATACCTGGCAAGATGCCACACGACAAATGATAAACCTAGAAAAATCTTGCCCATCCATATACATAAATAATCCACAAATATACGTGTATAGTCAAAATAATAATCATTATTGTGAATAAATTAACAATATGATTGGAAAATCCTGCCCTCCCATTTAAAAACATGCACAGAAAAGACACATTAAAAACATTGATGGGGGAACATCCAGTATAACATATAGTAAGTTTATAATGAGAATTACATAATTGTACACATGATAAAAGACCGGCAGAGTTATTTGTAAACAAAAGAAATAAAGTTATATGTGCCCATACTAGAGAATTAGTATGAAAATTAAAGTGCACTACAAGGGTTTAATGAAATATGTCCTCAATCAAATGCAGTTACACTCCCCAAAATATATACTGTGATCAAGAATTAGAAGCACAGACGCGCACAAAAGCGCATGCGCAAATAACCGCAGTATCACTGGGCCATATTAGGTGCTGGCAAATGCCATTACCATGCAGAACTGGAGAATATATCAATTATAATAAGCAGTATGTGCTCTTATGACATAAAAAAAGATAAAACATATATAATATGTGTCTCATAAACCAAATATATCCTATTGCACTTTAACATCACCAAAAAAGTGATGTTAAAGTGCAATAGGATATAACATAAATAGAAATAAGTATAAATCTCATGTATGCAAAAAGTGGATATATATTGTGCTAACAAGTGCATGTTACATTGATACCCAATAAATACATGTGTAAAAAATAAATGTGTGAAAGCATATAAAAATATATAGTGACTAAAAATATACAAAACATGCAAATTTATACACAAAACAAACTTACTCATAAAAACACAGTGACCCTCATTTACTAAATCCCAGCTGCTTAATGTGTATTTTTTATGCTTCAATCGTATGATTTTTTTTCAATGCGATTTACTAATCTGTTGCACGGATCGGGTTCTTTCTGTCGCACGTGAATAAATCTGTTGCTTGATTCTATTAAATAAAAAACATGGAACTAACACAAATTAGCCTGGTAAACTGTATGATAACTTAAGGTTTCATCATTAGACAACTTATTTTCTGAAAGATTTCAAAGATTTTGAATGATTAATTCAAATATTTTTTGGAAAGTTTGGTTTGTAGAAAACAAAAAAAAAATTAAAAATCAATAATTACTGTAATAGAAAAAAATTGGAACACAATCTAATACAGGGTCACATGTAAAACATAATAAAATGGATAATAAATCCTTTTTTTCCATTATTTACTCACTTTACACATATTTGGTTAATTTTCAGACAGCTCATAGCGGGTGGGTTTTTCAGTTTACTCGGAGTAGTTTTCAACTTTTGTCTGGAACACGCCCCTTTTCTTGTTAGCTACGCCCACTGGGGATAAAAAAAAACCTCTCCGAGTGTTTCTAGAATTCACATTTTTTAATCAGGAAAAACTGTTGCAGAAACTGTTGCATGGACCCAGCGCCAGAAATTTGGGTGCCTAGCCCTGTAAAACCTGTCGGAAACACATTAATAAATCAGGGCCAGTGCATGTGACTATGTGTAAAAGAAACTTATATTTTGTAATCATTCCTACATAAAAAAAAATATGTGATACATAATATAAATAAATGAATGTTCCCCAAAATGCATCTGAGGTGCACTGTATCTATCAGTACATAGATATCAACCTATTTAATAAGATGCAATGTTACAAATACATATATATATATATATATATATATATATATATATATATATATATATAGTTAAAGTATGACGGCAGCACACCAAAGTAGTGAATCAATAAAGTGTTATTTTATTCCAGGGATATAGAGACAACGTTTCAGCGGTCTCTCACCGCCATTTTCAAGTGAATACAAGTGATACACAGGGGTTTAAATACACACTCCCCTCAATCAGTGACATCATCAGACATTAACATAATTGGTGACATCATATATGTAAACAAAATACAAATAATATATAGTGATAAATCTATTCATAATCAATGTACATCATGTGTGTTCCTGTGAATATTATATTCAAACCGTATGATCAGCAGAGCCGATCGCATGTGTATTATAAATGGTGTAAAATAATAGTGTACATAGCGTCAGTGCACAGGTGCAAAATATAAAAACAATAAAACACATGGTATCAGCAAAACATCTAACCTCGTGGTGAAGTACGCCATCCTCCGCACCTCCGGAAGCCCGGCTAACACTGCCGGTGTTATCTTCCGGGTATGGGGAGATCATAGCCAATTAATATATCTATGATGGAGAAAAAAACTCTGTCTTCAAACTTTATTCCAACACCAATGTGTTGTAATTGAATATCGGCCATCTATACTCAATTAGAACACACTGGCATCCGCAAAGACATTGGGTATTTTTTACATTTGTGCTGCTCACCATGCGGGATCATAAACATTATGTTTATAAAATTATGACAATTCTGTATGCAATGATACTAAAGTATGTTTATTTATTTATCTTGTTAAATACCTTAACTGATTGTGACCAACAATCCACACTGATAAGGTCCTAATTAGACCCTTCAACCCAACAACACTTATTTTATTTTTTATACTTTAGTTGCCATGATTGGCATTGAACACATTATGTAAAGGGTTAATGAGGGACCCCTTCAATTAAAAAACTGAAGGAGCCACAGAATTCTGTACATCACCTCAGCGCTTCAAAATTCGACTTTTGTCAGGGAAACTCCCATACCCTGCCTTATTTACTTGACTTGTAGTTCCCTGCACAACTTCTTAGTAATAAACTACATTCAGTGACATTGGTCCTTTTGCATCAAGCTTTTACTTTTCACTACAACTACTTCTATTGCATAGATTTTGTCAGTCTTTACATACTGAGTTGTGATAAAAAGAAGAATTGACCTCGGCACTCTCAAAAATTGAACAACTCTGGTCACAGATGCTCCTATCAGGCACCCAATGACAATCCCTATGGAATTCTTTCAGGTCTGACATACAGTCTCACGCCTCTAAAGAAATATACAAATTGACAGAACAGAATAAGTAATAAAGTTTCTCAAGTGCCACATAAGCCATGTAACTGATAAAAAAAAAAAGTGGCATTACTGGTAATGGGAGTTTTGTCAGGAAGAATTAAACTTGATTTAGTAAAAATAGGGATTTTCTAGTTATTTTGTCTAACCCCTGTAGCATCTGATATTGTAAACCTTCTCTGCTTACATCCTGAGTTTTTGCATATTGTGCTTTCTGTTCTGGCTCTTATCAGATTATTTTGGTTGAGCTGTGTTGTCTTGTTATATGTGGTTCTTGGCTCTTGCTTGTTGTTCGCACATTACCTGAGTAATCCTCAAAAATGACTAAACTTAGGCTTTAATTTTTATTTTTGTTCCCTACATTGATACATGTACTTGTGTGTATTTCTTGAGAGATTTCTGACTGGTCACTTGTATTTGCCCTACCCAAAGTCTTCGAGGATCTGAATACTAAGATTTATGTAAGGAATCGGAAAGGTGACTGCTAAAGGTAAAGCCTAGTTCTGCAATCTAAAGACCCATCAGTGTTGCCAAAGGTCACTCCATAGGAATCCCAATAGTGAGATACCCTGATACCCTTTGCTGGAAATCTTTCTAGCAAAATAGGTGTACATTGTTCACATTCCTATCTCATTATAATACAAATGCATTTTTCTTTCATTTTCAGGTCAGCCCATTTTCCAGTGTTTCCCTCTTAAGTAACAGGAACATGTTTCCATCCTTCTTCAGGACTTTTCCGAGTGACAAATTCCAGTCTAAAGGGCTGGCTGAGCTTATTCTCAGCTTTGGATGGACATGGATTGGATTTGTAGCTACTGACACTGATTACGGCCTTCAGGGAATTCAGCCAATAAGGGAAGAAATAGTAAAGGGTGGAGCGTGTGTGGCCTTCATGGAATATATCCGCCTTGGCCAACAAGATAACAATGCCCCATATTTAGTAAAGACTATAAAAGAGTCCACAGCTACCGTTATAGTTGTTTTTGCTATTGGAGCTGACCTGATTCCTATTTTGAATGAGATGGTGAAGCAGAATGTCACAGGGAAGATTTTCATTGGGAATGTGGGTTGGGCCAGGTCTTTGTTATTGTCCGTAAGTGCTTATTCTACTATTTTATACGGCAGTCTAAATTTGGCCTTCAATGATTATGTTGTCCCAGGATTAAGTCAATTTCTGGTCAACATGTATCCACCTACATCTGAAGCATCAAAATGGACCAAGATGTATTGGGAGACAGTGTTCAGCTGCAAATTTCTACCTGAGAATCAAACTGTTTCCTTAGAGAACCCAGTAAAGATATGTACGGGATCAGAACGTCTAGAAGATATCAGGAACAATTCCAAGTATATGTCTAGCTTGCAACTGACTTATGCTATGTTTGCTACTGTCCAAGTTATAGCCAAAGCTTTAGAAGATCTGAGAAGCTGCAAAACAGGCGAAGGGCCATTTTTTAATGGGACATGTGCGAACATTTGGAACTTTAAACCATGGCAGGTAATAACACATATATGTTAGGTCCAGTTTAGGTAGAACATTCATTTTATGAAGTATATGATGTTAGTGGAATGTACCTACATATTATATACTGTAGTTGTCACATATTTTATAGGTTACTAGCTGAGTACCCGGCATTGCCCAGTTTTTCATACCTAATCCTTGTGGGAAGGAGAAGCAACAAAGGAGAAAGCTTCTATTCTCATATCCATTCTCATATCCTGACTCCATATCCCATCCTCATATGTTAACCTCATATTCTGTCCTCATATGCCAACTTCATATCCTGGCCTCATATTTTGTTCTCATATCCTGATGTCATATCCCGACCTCATATCCTGCTCTCATATCCTGATCTCATATCCCGACCCCATATCCCAATCTTTTATCCCATCCTTATATCTTGTCCCCATATGTTCTCCTCATATCCCAGCCTCATATCCCATCCTCCTATTTTGTCCTCATATCTCAACCTCTTATCCCATCCTCATATTTTGTCCTCATATCCCGTCCTCATATCCTGTTCTTATATTACTTCCATATATCATGACCTGATATCCAGTCCTTATATCCCGACCTTTTATCCCGACCTCATATCTCATCCCCAGTTCCTGTCCTCACAACTCATCCTCTTATGCTGTCCGTATATCCCATCCCAGGTTCCTGTCTTCACATCTCATCCTCATATCCCATCCTCAAATGGAGCTAAGTTGTGATGAAAATATTGTAAGCCAAAAATAGAAGGAGATGTGGCTTTGTGGGATTGGGCGTGATTTGCAAGCCAAACCGATGCACAAAATGTGTAGAAAATAGAAAGGGTTTGTGGCTTAAAGAGGGGGCATGGCATGCAGAGAAGGGGGTGGCTTGCAAGCCAGATTGACACACTCACCTGGAGATGCAGAGCGGAGCTTGTGGAGCAAGGTACCAGAAGTTCCATATATCTGGATGGGACTTGAAACAAAAACCGTATCCTTCACGTAAAGGGGTAGGTTAGGGTTAATTTAGCTATATATTTTTATTTGACATATAAGTAATATGTGTTCCAAGTATTATCGAAATATCTCCAGCCGTACGGAAGTTATGTGGGAACATACATTTCCCATAGTCTTGCATTAGACTTTAGCCCCTTAAGGACCAAGGACGTACCGGTACGTCCTTGGTCCTGCTCTCCTGATATAACGCGGGGTTACACGGTAACCCTGCATCATATCACGGCGGGCCCGGCGTCATAGTGAAGCCGGGACCCGCCTCTAATAGCGTGCAGCGCCGATTGCGGCTAAAAGCGAAAGTTGCCGGTTAACTCAGTGGGCTGTTCGGGATAGCCGAGGCAAAATCGCGGCATCGCGAACAGCTGACAGGACAGCGGGAGGGCCCCTACCTGCCTCCTTGCTGTCCGATCGCCGAACGACTGCTCAGTGCCTGAGATCCAGGCATGAGCAGTCATGCGGCAGAATCGTCGATCACTGGTTTCCTATGAGAAACCAGTGATCAATGATGAAGATCAGTGTGTGCAGTGTTATAGGTCCCTATGGGACCTATAACACTGCAAAAAAAAGTGGAAAAAAAAGTGAATAAAGATCATGTAACTCCTCCCCTATTAAAAGTTTGAATCACCTCCCTTTTCCCATAAAAAAACACAGTGTAAATAAAAATAAAAATAAACATATATGGTATCACTGCTTGCGGAAATGTCCGAATTATAAAAATATATCATTAATGAAACCGCTCGGTCAATGGCGTGCGCGCAAAAAAATTCCAAAGTCCAAAATAGTGCATTTTTGGTCACTTTTTATATCATTTAAAATGAATAAAAAGCGATCAATAAGTCCTATCAAAGCAAAAATGGTACCGTTAAAAACTTCATATCACGGCGCAAAAAATGAGCCCTCATACCGCCCCATACACAGAAAAAAAAAAGTTATAGGGGTCAGAAGATGACAATTTTAAACGTATTAATTTTCCTGCGTGTAGTTATGATTTTTTCCAGAAGTCCGACAAAATCAAACCTATATAAGTAGGGTATCATTTTAATTGTATGGACCTACAGAATAAAGATAAGGTTTCATTTTTACCGAAAAATGTACTACCTAGAAACGGAAGCCCCCAAAAGTTTTTTTTCCAATTTTGTCGCACAATGATTTTTTTTTCCGTTTCACCGTAGATTTTTAGGCAAAATGACTGACGTTTTTACAAAGTAGAATTGGTGGTGCAAAAAATAAGCCATCATATGGATTTTTAGGTGCACAATTGAAAGAGTTATGATTTTTTAAAGGCAAGGAGCAAAAAACGAAAATGCAAAAACGGAAAAACCCCCGGTCCTTAAGGGGTTAAACAAATACTCTGACCCTCACAAATGGGGGTAGGTAAAGGTTCAATTACCTATCCTATATTTTTAGTGGACATATAAGTAACATGTGACCATTTATTATCGAAATATCTCTAGACATACAGAAGTTATAAAGTAACATAGATTTCCCATAGACTTTTATGGAAGTTTAACTCCTTAAGGACACATGACGTACTGGAACATCATGTGTCCGCTCCCGATCTATAACGCGGGGCCACGGCGGGGCCCCGCGTCATAGCGGGTCAGGCCCAGCCTCTAACAATGGCCGGGACCCGTGGCTAATAGCGCGCGGCATTGATCGTGGTGCCGCGTGCTATTAACCCTTTAGACGCGGCGTTCAAAGTTGAACGCCACGTCTAAAGTGAAAGTGAAAGTATGCCGGTTAGCTCAGTGGGCTGTTCAGGATAGCCGCGGCAAAATCGTGGCATTGCGAACAGCTTACAGGACAGCGGGAGGGCCCCTACCTGCCTCCTCGCTGTCTGATCGCCGAATGACTGCTCAGTGCCTGAGATCCAGGCATGAGCAGTCAAGCGGCAGAATCATTGATCACTGGTTTCCTACGAGAAACCAGTGATCAATGTAATAGATCAGTATGTGCAGTGTTGTAGGTCCCTATGGGAGCTATAATACTGCACAAAAAAAGTGAAAAAAAAAAGTGAATAAAGATCATTTATCCCCTTCCCTATTAAAAGTTTGAATCACCCCCCTTTTCCCATAAAAAAAAACACAGTGTAAATAAAAATAAAAATAAACATATATGGTATCACCGCGTGCGGAATGTCCGAATTATAAAAAATATATCGTTAATTAAACCGCACTGTCAATGGCATACGCGCAAAAAAATTCCAAAGTCCAAAGTAGTGCATTTTTGGTCACTTTTTATATCATGAAAAAATGAATAAAAAGCGATCAATAAGTCCTATCAATGCAAAATGGTATCGTTAAAAACTTCAGATCACGGCACAAAAAATTTGCACTCATACCGCCCCATATGCGCAAAAATAAAAAAGTTATAGGGGTCAGAAGATGACAATTTTAAATGTATAAATTTTCCTGCATGTAGTTATGATTTTTTCCAGAAGTACGACAAAATCAAACCTATATAAGTAGGGGATCATTTTAATCGTATGGACCTACAGAATAAAGATAAGGTGTAATTTTTACCGAAAAATGCACTGCGTAGAAACGGAAGCCCCCAAAAGTTACAAAACAGCGGGGTTTTTTTTCCAATTTTGTCTCACAATTTTTTTTTTTTCCGTTTCACCGTAGATTTTTGGGCAAAATTACTGACGTCATTAGAATTGGTGGCGCAAAAAATAAGCCATCATATGCCATCCAAAGCCATCAAAATAAGCCGTTCGCGGGGGGGTTAACCCATTTTCACCTTAAGGACTTTGCACTATAAAAAATTTTTCTCCTTACCTTCTAAAATCATATGTTCAATTTTGCACCTACAGATCCATATTAGGAATTGTTTTTTGCGTCACCAATTGTACTTTGAAATGACATTACTTATTTCATAACATAATCTGCGGCGAAAGAAAAAATATATATTTGTGGGGAGAAATGAAAAAAAGCCATTTTGATACTTTTTAGGACTTCCGTTTATATGCAGTGCACTTTTTGGTAAAAATTCCACCTTACCTTTATTCTATAGGTCCATATGCTTACAGGGATACCCAATATATGTAGGTTTTATTTATTTTACTACTTTAAAAGAAAATGATAATTACATGCACCAAAATTAGTATGTTTTTCAATATCTGAGCCCTATAACTTTTTCCGCAAACAGGGCTATATGAGGGCTCATTTTTTTGTGCCGTTGTCTGTAATTTTTATTGGTACTATTTTTTTTTTGTTGGGACTTTTTGATAGCTTTTTATCCATATTTTTATGGGATATGAAGTGACCAAAAATGCACAATTTTGGACTTTGGTATTTTTTGACGTATACGCATTCGACCATACGATATATATTATATTTTAATAGTTCGGACATTTATGCTTCGATACCACATATGATTATTTTTACTTTGCCATAGCATAGCATTGATCAGTGTTACCGGCGTTGTGCTGCTCCTGCCTTCTGAGCAGGCATGGAACAGTAGATCTCAGTTAGGACGACGGAGAGGCAGTTGAGGACCCTCTCATTGTCCGGTAAGCTGATTGGGACATCGTGATTTTGTCGCGATAGTCCCGATCAGCTCCGCTGAGCTGATGGGATTCTTTCACTTTCATTTTAGACTCCGCAATAAACTTTAATCGTGGCATCTAAAGGGTCAATGCCAGGCATCAGCCCGATCAGCTGTGCCCGGCATTAGCCGTAGTGCCTGGCTGCCCGTAGCAACCGGAACTCACTAGGTTTAACCCGTTCTCTGCTGGTGAGAACGATTTGAACCATATAAACCGGACCAGGGTGTACAGGTACACCCTGAGTACTTAAGTACCAGGACGTTAGGGTTTAATGTACTATTGTCATTGCAAAGGTGGGAGGCACTGCTCTGATTGATGATGGAAATTAGATTTAGATCTAGAAACATATAGAAACAAAGAATGTGTCGGAATATAAGAACCATTTGGCCCATCTAGTCTGCACAATAATCTGAATCCTATGAACAGTCCCTGGCCCTATCTTATATGAAGGATAGCCTTATGCTTATCCCATGCATGCTTAAACTCCTTCACTGTATTTGCAGCGACCACTTCTGCAGGAAGGCTATTCCATGCATCTACTACTCTCTCAGTAAAGTAATACTTCCTGATATTACTGCAGAAACCTTTGCCCCTATAATTTAAAAATATGTCCTCTTTTTTTAATTCTTTTGAATATGCTTTCCTCCTTTGCCGTGTTAATTCCCTTTAAGTATTTAAAAGTTTCCATCATATCCCCTCTGTCTCTTCTTTCTTCTATACATGTTAAGGTCCTTTAATCTTTCTTGGTAAGTTTTATCCTGCAATCCATGTACTAGTTTAGTAGCTCTTCTCTGAACTCTCTCTAGAGCAGGGGTTGGCAACCCCTGGCACATGTGCCACTCATGGCATGCGAGGTGTATTTGAGTGGCACACGAGCGAGTGCCGACCTGGGGACAATCCCAGGAGACTGTCACTTTTAAACAGCCGCAGCTGCTAAAAGTTTCAGCCACGGACGTCGATTGATGTACCTCCCCCTTCCCTCTTCCTGCCTGGTTAACCATAGCAGTGCAGCGCCGGGGACATGTTTAGAAAGAGAGAAAGTTCTCTCTCTTTTTCTTCCCTGTCAACCTTATTCACCTGCCATGCCGTTCTCTGCCAGCAGCATAGAGGGAGTGGGCGGGGGGTTGCTCTGTACTGGCTGACAGTGTCTGGAGAAGGGCAGGTCAGAGGTCACTGCTACAAATCAGTAAGTCTCCCATATGTTTCTTTGTAATACACTCAGCTCAGCTCCTCGCTCTGAGAGCAGCTCTCCTGCTCCAGAGACAGGCTCTGGTCTCTGTCAGTCTATAGATCCCCATAACTGTGTTACCTGCATAACAGTGTTCATTCACAGATCCCCATAACAGTGTTCATTCACAGATCCCCATAACAGTGTTCATTCACAGATCCCCCATAACAGTGTTCATTCACAGATCCCCATAACAGTGTTCATTCACAGATCCCCATAATAGTGTTCATTAACAGACCCCCATAACAGTGTTCATTCACAGATCCCCATAACAGTGTTCATTCACAGATCCCCATAACAGTGTTCATTCACAGATCCCCCATAACAGTGTTCATTCACAGATCCCCATAACAGTGTTCATTCACAGATCCCCATAATAGTGTTCATTCACAGACCCCCATAACAGTGTTCATTCACAGATCCCCATAACAGTGTTCATTCACAGATCCCCATAACAGTGTTCATTCACAGATCCTCCATAACAGTGTTCATTCACAGATCCCCCATAACAGTGTTCATTCAAAGATCCCCATAAGTGTGTCATCTAAGGAATCCCCATAATAGTGAGTTGTGTCATTCACAGATCCCCCTATAACAGTATGTCATCTACAGATCCCGATAACAGTGTGTCATTTACATATTATGCAGGGTGGTGATTCTGGGGTCTGTATTATACAGGGTGGTGATTCTGGGGTCTGTATTATTGTGGGTGGCTATTCTGGGGGTCTGTATTATGCAGGGTGGGGATTCTGGGGTCTGTATTATGCAGGGTGGTGATTCTGGGGTCTGTATTATACAGGGCGGTGATTCTGTGGTCTGTATTATATAGAGTGGTGATTCTGGGGTCTGTATTATACAGGGTGGGGATTCTGGGGTCTGTATTATACAGGGTGGTGATTCTGGGGCCTGTATTATGGTGGGTGGTGATTCTGGGGTCTGTATTATACAGGGTATTGATTCTGGGGTCTGTATTATGGTGGATGGTGATTCTAGGGTCTGTATTATGCAGGGTGGTGATTCTGGGGTCTGTATTATACATGGAGGGGATTCTGGGGTCTATATTATACAGGGCAGTGATTCTGGTGTCTGTATTATACAGGGTATTGATTCTGGGGTCTGTATTATGCAGGGCGGTGATTCTGGGGTCTTTATTATACAGGGTAGTGATTCTAGGGTCTGTATTATGGTGGATAGTGATTCTGGGGTCTGTATTATACATGGAGGGGATTCTGTGGTCTGTATTATACAGGGTGGTGATTCTGGGGTCTGTATTATGCAGGGTGGTGATTCTGGGGTCTGTATTATACAGGGCGGTGATTCTGGGGTCTGTATTATACAGAGTGGGGATTCTGGGGTCTGTATTATGGTGGCTGGTGATTCTGGGGTCTGTATTATGCAGGGTGGGGATTCTGGGGTCTGTATTATGATGGGTGGTGATTCTGGGGTCTGTGTTATGCAGGGTGGTGATTCTGGGGTCTGTATTATGGTGGGTGGTGATTCTAGGGTCTGTATTATGGTGGTTGGTGATTCTGGGGTCTGTATTATGCAGGGTGGTGATTCTGGGGTCTGTATTATGGTGGGTGGTGATTCTAGGGTCTGTATTATGGTGGGTGGTGATTCTGGGGACTGTATTATGCAGGGTAGTGATTCTAGGGTCTGTATTATGCAGGGTGGTGATTCTGGGGTCTGTATTATGCAGGGTGGTGATACTAGGGTCTGTATTATGCAGGGTGGTAATTCTGGGGTCTGTATTATACATGGAGGGGATTCTGGGGTCTGTATTATACAGGGCAGTGATTCTGGGGTCTGTATTATAAAGGGGGCTGATTTGGGGCTCTGTATTATGGTGGGGACTGATTCTGGGGTTTTATGATGGTGGAGGGGTAAAACAGGGTTTGGTATTATGCACGTCTGAATTAAAATGGTTATCTATGCTGAACAAATACTTTAATGGCTGTTATTTATGAGCATGCCCCTCTCTCTGAATTGTCCTCACTGTAAGGCCCTTACAGTGGGGACAATATACAGTGGTTCCTCAAGTTACAATATTAATCTGTTCCAGGACAACCATTGTATTTTGAAACCATTGTATGTTGAGATATGTAGGTAAGGAAAGAAAATTCACCAGGCACTGCTGAGTAGGTAATGGCAGAGAAGGAAGTCTAGGACACATGCTGCTATCAAGGGGAATGGTGTGTGGAGGTGCGGCTTCTGCACAGCATGTGCAATAAAGTAACAAGATAAACTTCAATGAACATAGAAGTATGAAAAGGAATCGCACTCACCACAATCGAGCTCCAAACCAAAGAAACTTTAATCCATGATGGAAAATAAGGCAGCAAACATAGTAAAAAAGGCAATTTCCAAACAAGCGGGGGGGGGGGGGGGGGGAGCAGCCGCTCTCAGGACGCAGGGGCACCCGGGGGAGTGGCAACTAGTTTTGCGCCAGCTGAAGAAGCATCGGCTGACGCGAAACTAGTTGCCACTCCCCCATGTGCCCCTGCGTCCTGAGAGTGGCTGCTTTCCCCCCCCCCCCCTACCTGCCCCCCCCCTCCCCCCGCTTGTTTGGAAATTGCCTTTTTTCCTATGTTTGCTGCTTTATTTTCCATCATGGATTAAAGTTTCTTTGGTCTGGAGCTCGATTGTGGTGGGTGCGATTCCTTTTCATACTTCTATGTCCATCGTATGTTGAGACCATAACTCTATGGAAACCTGTCAATTGGTTCTGAAGCCACCAAAATGTCATCCAAAATAGGAAATTATGGTGAGGATTAAAAAAAAAATTGGGGGGGGGGGGCTAAAAAAAAAATTGTTGAACAAAGTTAATAAAAGGAAATGTATCCCTTCCTAATATAAGTGAATTTTAAGAAAAATAAAATAATAAGATAAAAAATGAAAAATAATAATGTGTGGTGCCACCGCATGCGTAAATGTCCGAACTATCAAAATATAAAGGTAGCTAAACCGCACTATCGATGGTGTACATGTTAAAAAAAAAAAAGTCCAAAATTGTCCATGTTTGGTCACTTCATATACCATAAAAACATTAATAAAAAAGGAATACAAAAAGTCCCATCAAAACAAAAACTACAGACCACAGCACAAAAAATTTGCTTTCATATAGCCCCGTATGCACCAGTAGGAAAAATAATAAAGTTATAGGGTTCAAAAGATGACAATTTTAAACATACTAATTTTGGTGCACATAGTTATATTTTTTTAAAGTAGTAAAATAAAATAAAACCTACATAAACTGTGTATTCTTGTAAACATATGGACCTATAGAATAACGAGAAGGTGTCATGTTTTACCGAAAAGTGCACTGTGTAGAAACAGAAGCCCCCAAAAGTAATAAAATGGAATTTTTTTTTTATTTTACCCCACAAATAAGTTTTTTTTGTTTCACTGCCGATTTTGTTATAAAATAAGTGATGTCATTAAAAAAATTCCATTGGTGACGCAGCTCAGCTATTCACTCTTTTGTCTAAATGATTCTCTATCTTGGAACAGTACAGGATATTTGAGACAAATTCCCTCTTAGCGTGGACCGGATACAGTTGTGGGTAAAACCACCTGAAACCCAATGCTGTGCCTTGATAACTGCAACCGACCCAGAACCGACTCAGGTGAAATTTAGCAACAGACAGTAGATACATTGGCAAGAGCCAAGGTTATTTGCTTCAGAGCAGACTTTAGGGGGCTACTAGAATACTGAACTGGGCCGAATACACCTTCTTCTCTCCTGGCGTAGCAGACTGAGACTGAGCTAGACTAGACTGATTCCAGCCCTCTTGGACAAGGGTGTTGGACTTAGGAGACTCCTCCCTCAGACCTTCTAAGGGTATGTTCAAACTGTAGAATTCCCACGGAATTCCGTAAGTTGAATTCCGCGCAGTGAACTTTTCCACCAGTGTGAATGGGTCTTCCGCGAGACCCGTTCACACTGCGGAAATTGTTCCGCGCAAAGAAAGAACATGTTCATTCTTTTTGCGGAAGTCCACAAGCACTGCATAGCCATCAATGGCAACGGTGCAGTGCTGCGCAGTCCTACAGTGTGTTTTCGGCAACAGCCTTCCAGACGGAATCTCCACTTGCTGAATTCAGCTATTCCGCTGTGTAAATGTACCCTAACAGTTTCTACATAGAAACTAATCTGATGGAAGTCATGTCACCTAAGCTACATGCATCCGTATATCTGCAATCCACCTGTAGATAGGGGATAAGTTTAAAGTGGAGTACTTCTTTAAGGTGAGAAAGTTCTCTGAATGCTCACATTCTCTGATAAACTTCTGGTCTGTAAATCCAATTATTGTCATAGCTGTAATGTCGACTTACTAATCAGAATAACGTCAATGATATTTTTTAATCAAATTTTTTTCCCACTGCAGCTCACTTACTATATACGGAGGGTCCGGCTTAACATTAATGTGGAGAACGAGAAATATTTTGATGACAATGGGGATCCTCCTGGAGACTACGCCGTCATCAACTGGCAGCTGAAGGAGGATGGGACCCTGACCCAGGTTAAGATAGGCAGCTATAACAGTAAAGGCCCTTCTTCTCGGACTCTTACCCTGGACACTAGTCTGATTGCGTGGAAGCTGGGGAGTAAACAGGTAGGTAAAAATACTAAAAATATCAACATTTAAGAGACCTTGATGGGAATGATATAGCGTTTCTCAAAATAAATCCCATTCAAGAACAGACAACACTATTACTGGCAAAAGGAAAAGTATGAGCTCCCCAGTGTCTTCTACTGCTCTTAGACCAATATTGAGAAGCAAATGATATAACAACTCATATTAAAGTTATGTATGGGTAGTAAAGAGTGATCTGCAAAAGGATAAGGGAGGGAGAAAAGATTTCAATAATCCAGGAAGTGTGGGAGAGGAGGCCCTGCGGGACAGGTGCTTGCTGGCAAATTTCAACCTGGTGGGCAACAACACAGCACCTGTCCTCCTGTACATAGGTAATATATTTTCCATGCATAATACTATCTGTATACTAGGACATATGTCCCAGATTCCCAGGAGGGAATGATCATTATACCACTGGCAGCCACAGCCTTAGTATATACTGGAGCATCGGCCTGGGGGGCATATTCTCCACTGTCCCTCAGCCTAGCCAACCCCCTATTTCTGACTGGAATGGGATGAAGGACTAATGGGAAAGAAGGACAAGAAGGCAGTGAATGAGATATGGATAGAGAGCGATGGAGGGAAAAGGCAAGGTCCCAAAGTCCCTTTTGCCCCCCAAAAAAGTTATTTTTATAAATTGTAGGTGGAGGCCCTCTTATATATTGTACTGGGGTCCAGGATTTTCAAGTTAAACCTCTAGAGAAATATATGTGGAATAAGGAGGGAATAAGAAAGGAGGTTATAGAGGAAAGGCAAAAAAATGATTGGTTTTCTCTACTCCCCCTTGACTTCTCTCACACGCAACTCCTCGCATAGTAACTTTAAAATCAACCAGACGAAAAGTGAGGCTATCAATATCTCCCTTAGTCCCCATCTGGTACAACAGCTTCGGGGCACATACCCATACACTTGGCGCTCTCAGTCGCTCCAGTACATGGGCGTCCATGTTCCTTCTAATCTCTCTGACACCTATAAACCTAATTTTCCTCCCCTTCTCCAGTCTCCTAAATCAGACCTAGCCAGATGGGAACATAAGGATGTTTCATGGCTAGGGAGGATAAACATTCTGAAGATGAATGTCCTCCCCCGACTCTTGTACTTGCTTTCCTGTGTTCCCACCCCTTTGCCCCATCTCTTTTTTTTAAACAGATGGCGAAGCTCCTATATGGCTTTGTCTGGGTTAACAGATACCCTTGGATAGCACGTGCAATCCTCTCCCATTAAAAGATGGATGGAGGTTTGGCTCTCCCAGATAGTCAGTCTTACTATTTATCAGCTGTAATAACTCATGTTTTGAATTGTTTTCATAGTCGGGATCGAAAGTTGTGGATTGCTCTGGAGTCCTCAGATGCTCGACAAGATCCTAGAGCCCTCCTTTGGATCCTGAATGTGAATCTTTCCAAAGTGTCTGGGTCCTCTCTACCCCCTGTGATAGCATCCATAGCCATGGCGAGGATTTCATACCTAAAATGATCCAATATTTCTGCCCAGAACCGCCCTATCATCCCGGTGTTCAGAAAAGCGGCTTTCCCCCAGCCATCTCCACCCCCTCTTTCCTAGGTAAACGTAGACAGTCGGGTGCAATGTTTAGAGACTTCCTAGATGGGCCTACATTGAAGTCGCTAGACATGATCCTGGAAAGTGCTGCTTCATCTCTGGCTGTTACTTTCCAGTACGTGCAGTTGCATCATTTCTATGCAGCCTCTAAACTGACTTTACAATTACACCGCCCACTGTCACCTTTCGAGCGCGTTTGTGTCTCTTCCTCCCCTGTCTCCCACTCAGCGAGTGTCCTATTTAACATTATCTTAGACTCCCTCAGGGATTCGCAGCTCCCCTTCAGACGCAGTTGGGAAACCACTATAGGTTGTCAGTTGTCAGTTGTCAGATGACGAATGGTCAACAGCAGTAACTATGTGTCACAAGACTTCAATCTCCTGCAAAGTCTAGGAGACAAATTACAAACTCCTTACCAGATGGTACGGGGTGCCTGCACTACTGTGGTGCTTCTACCCCTCTGTCCCGGATGTTTGTTGGAGGTGTGGAGTGCCGGGTGGGACTATCACTCACATCTGGTTGGAATGCCCCTCTCTGTCTTCTTTTTGGTCTCAAGTGATAGATGTTATATGCCTCCTGACTGGGGTTCATCTGACTCTCAATCCGGTTCCTTTGTTGTCTGTATTATCGTGCTGTCCCAAGGGCGGTATGCAACCTTTTGCATTTTCTACTCCTGGCAGCATGGACTGTCACTCCCTCTCTTTGGACATCTACAGTCCCTCCGTACCTTTTTTTTTTGGCTTCAAGAAGTGACTCACTTACATAGAATGGAGGAGCTATTGGTGGACTCCCGCCGCACGGTTGATCGATACATGAATGTCTAAGCCCCGTGGTTGAGTTTTCTCTCTTCACCGGACTTTAGAGATCTACATCCCCATGATGTCAGCCACACCCCCACTTGCCCCTGATAGTCCCCCCCCCCCCCCCGTGTTGAGTTGAGCTGTCTCTTCCTATTCGTGTGGACTTGGTGGAGCTTGGAGCTGGGATCATCCCGGGAGGTAGGGTGATAGTCTCTCTCTCTCTTACTGGTTCTTGCTTTGGTTATGTCCCTCTTATTTCTTCTCTCCTTTTGCTTAGTTTTCCTTTTCTCTTCTCTTGAGGACCTTCATCCTCTCCCCTCCCTCTCCCCCTTATCCCCCTTCCCCCCACAGATGTGCTCTTGTCCCATCTGCCCATACCATTCCTCCCCCCCATTTTCTACCCAGTTATGTGGAGTTTTTGCACCTAATTATCAGAGAATTATCTGCTTTACTGAGTGCTATATCACTGTTCGGATTGCTCTGACTATGGTTATGTACTCTGTGTATGTCTCTCCTTTTATGTTTTTACTTAATCACATGCTTGTTGTTACCATTAATATTTTGTGGCACTACATTTTGAAAACTAAAAACCATTTAACTTCTTAAGGACTTAGGGCATACCTGTACACCCTAAGCCCGGTCCCGGTGTGAAAAACAGGGTCACGCCATGACTCCACATCACACCGGGTCGGTCCCGGCTGCTAACGATAGCCGGACCCTGGGCTAACAGCGTGCGGCACCGATCATTGTGCCGCGCACTGTTAACCCTTCAGAAGCGGCGATCAAAGTTGACCGCCGCGTCTGAAAACTAAAGTAAACGGTTCGCGGCAGCTCAGTCAGGCTGATCGGGACATCGCAATAAAATCGCGATGTTCTGATCAGCTGGGACACAGGAGGAGGTCTACTTACCTCTCTCCGCGGTGTCCGATCGGGGATTGATTGCTCCAAGCCTGAGCTATAGGCTTGAGCAATCGAGCCCCTATCTGACTGATCCCTGCAAAGCTATGGCTTTGCAGGGATCAGCATAGGAGATCAGTGTGTGCAGTGCTATAGCTCCCTATGGGAGCTATAACACTGCAAAAAAAGTGAAAAAAAAAAGTTAACAAAGGTCATTCCCTATTAAAAGTTTGAATCACCCCCCTTTCCCATAAAAAAAAGCTGTGTAAATAAAAATAAAAATAAACGTATGTGGTATCACCGCGTGCGAAAATGTCCGAACTATAAACATATATACTTAATTAAATCGCACGGTCAATGGCGTGCGCGCAAAAAAAGTGTATTTTTGGTCACTTTTTATATCATGAAAAAAGGAATAAAAAACGATCAAAAGGTCCGATCAATACAAAAATGGTACCAATAAAAACTTCAAAACACGGCGCAAAAAATTAGTCCTCATACTGGCCCATACGCCGAAAAATAAAAAAGTTATAGGGGTTAGAAGATGAGAATTTTTAACATATAAATTTTCCTGCATGTAGTTATGATTTTTTTTCCGTAGTACGACAATATCCAACCTATATAAGTAGGGTTTCATTTTAACCGTATGGACCTACAGAATAAAGATAAGGTGTCATTTTTACAAAAAAAATCCTCTGCGTAGAAACAGTAGCCCCCAAAAGTTACAAAATGGAAATTTTTCTTCAATTTTGTAGCACAATGATTTTTTTTTCCGTTTCACCGTGGATTTTTTGGTAAAATGACTAATGTCACTGAAAAGTAGAATTGGTGGTGCAAAAAATAAGCCATCATATGGATTTTTAGGTGCAAAACTGAAAGCGTTATGATTTTTAGAAGGTGATGGAGAAAAAATGAAAATGCGAAAATGGAAAAACGCTGCGTCCTTAAGGGGTTAATCTGAAAAAAAATATTAATAAAAAGTTATTAGTAGAGTAGGAAGTGATGGCAGAAAACAGTAAAGGGGAGGTAAAGAAGAAAAAATGAGAAAGGAAAGAGGAAGAAGAGAGTGAAGAAAGAGATGATAAAGGCAGAAACGAGTAAGGCAGTAAGAAAAGGAATTAAACAGATAAGGAATGAAGGTGTAAGAGAAGGAGGGAGGAAAGTAAGAGAAGGAGGGAGAAGGAAATAATGGAGGGAGAGAGAGAGGAAATTAGGCAGGAAGTGATTGAAGGAAGGAAGGAGGAAGAGAGAAAGTTCAAGAGATAGAGCGAAGAAGGGAGGAACATGTAGAGTTAGAGAAGAGTTAGGGAGGAATATGTAGAGTAGTTGAGTGAAGGAAGAAAGGAGTCAAGGATGGAGAGAGGAGAGGGTGAGGAGTGTGGAGTGGTAGACATCCTACAGTGATGAAGAAAAGGAAGTGAGATACAATTATCTGTGACCATGATACTCCCCACACCTGTTATTCAATATAAAATAATGTAATGATATTTTAATGGACACAGCCCTCTCTGATACCCTCTCATGGTCATTTATGCTATGTGCACATTATATGATATCACTTATATGGAATCTTATCAAACTGACTTGAACTCTTCAGTGATAAATCATGAAATGTTTACTGTTCCCAGGTCCCTTCCTCAGACTGTAGTGACAGGTGCATCATGGGATTCAGAAAGGTCGCCCTGCAAGGGAAACCGACATGTTGTTATGCCTGTGTTCCATGTCTACAGGGGGAAATCTCAAACCAGACAGGTAATATTCAACTACAAAATATACATCCGGCCTCTAAAAGATAATATATCCCTTAACCTAAACTTCCTTACTCATTTTCAAAATTTAGAAAGGGGTTTCCCTAGGGGAAAAATGCTCCGTTTAATACATAGCCTTTTCCTAGGATAAGCCATCAATGTTATAGATGTGGTGTCCCGGTACCGTATCCTATCCAGTACCTGTGTGTGGGTCCCCTTAGCCCGAGTCCCTAGGACGTTGGGGTCCCCATTGTCTAGTTCACCCCTGGTCACCTCTCATCTAGATAGTTATTGAGCTAATAGTTTTATCAATGTCTATAAATAGTTAATTACCTGTATACAGTGTAGCAGGTTCTGCGGGTCACGTGGTCAGGAAAACTCTATGGTTTCTGCTTTAGGACCTTTGGAGGTCCCTGTGACGTATTCTACCCATCACTCCTTGTAACGGTGAGTGACAGTTACTGGGACCAATCCAAAGCGGCCCTGCCCCTGCCCATATAAGGGAGCATTGCTCTTCCTCTTTGCTCCTGCGCTCCTGACGAGGAAGGATCTATACAGCTATCTCCCGCAGTGAGTTGGGCCCGAGCCTTGCGGCAACGGCTGATCGGTTCTAAATTGAGAGTGTATCAATCCCTAAGCACTCTGCATGATCACCGGACCTTATCTATCCCCTAAATCCGGACGGATCTGCAAATATTACCCTAAATTCAGAGACTGTATCTAAAAGTCAAGGTCCGCAACAACTGTCAGTCATTGCACTATATAGAGACTGTATTCCTGAGACTGTTATTTTGCATTGGATGTACTGCAAGCCTTTCAGTAAAGTTCAAGTTCAAGTACCTTGTGACCTTCAGTCATTTTTATGTATGCACCTATCGTTACTGGGAAGGGCGGCGATAGGCTGGAGAATTACCTCAGCATACTAGCCCTCAGCCTGGCATCACGAACTATAGGGTTAACATTAACCCCTCATTTACCGAAACAACACTCCCACTACCATACACCCCCCAAGGGCTACCACAAAACCTTTTTGGCGTTGCACGAACAGGATACGGGTGTGTGCCTACTAAAGTCGCCATTATTGAAAGTGTACTCCCCCCAGAAAACTAACTTTATTTACGTACTGTGACTTATACTCCGGAGTAAGGTGTAGTGTTGCTCGCGAATATGCGCAATGCAAATTTTATTTGCGAATATCGCATATTCACGAATTCCTGAATATACGCGAATATAGCACTGTATATTCGTAATTTCAAATATTCGTTTTTTTTTTTCACAGTACACATCACACTGATCACCCCTCTCTGCTTCCAGCTTGTGTGGTGTAAAGAAGGCTCTAATACTACTGTGTGAGACTGGCATGCGAATTTTTGCATATGCGAAAATAAAGCGCGAATATTACGAATATGCGAATTTAGCGAATATATGACGAATATTCGTCCATATATTCGAGAAATATCGCAAATTCGGATATGGCCTATGCCGCTAAACACTAGTAAGGGGTTGCGCACACGGTGCTGTGTGGAGGAAGTGCGCATGTAAAGTAAGGGGCGAGGCGAACAGTGCAGCGGAGCTACAAGTTAGCGCGGGACATCCCTGCGCATCGAAGCTCTCGGTGCCGCGGCGGCCATATTGTTGGAGTCTAGTGCCAGAAACCAACAAAGATAAACAGTTCAGCGCGGAAAAAGACGCAGAGTGTGACAACGGGCTGGAAGCTGTGAGGAGCCGGAATAGTACGGGACTCTGAGATATCTGATTGCTGAATTGAAGTCCTACATAGAGTCGCTTCAGCTGCCGATCAACGCACTCAGATTTCAATTAAAGACCGTTGAGTTTCAGGTCACCGCTCTCAAATTTGAAATCTACGCTCTCAAGTTCCAGATTAGAGAACAACTGCGTATTTCTTTGGGACCTAGGAATTCAAGATCTATTTAAAGGGCCAGCATACCAAATGCAGAGATGTCAGAACCTGCAGCCCCACAGTACCCATCTGAACAGCAAGGGGGCGATGCTTCACCCCAAGCCAGAAGGGTATTGCCGCCTTCACCAACACTTTCGACCTCACAAGGACGTGCTCTGCCTGTGATTCTGGACTCCAGCACAGGCGGATCAGGACCCAGAAAGTCCACCTTCAGTCTCTCCCTTTGTGTTGAGAGTCCCTGTTGCTGCACCTGTCTTCTTGGGGAATCCTGTGCTTCCCACCTACAATGGTGACCCTTTTACATTAAGAGACTTTAAAGAAAAATTCTACAGCCTCTTTGGATTTTATGCACTCCCCCCTCATCAACAGGTACAGCTGCTTCTGGGACAGCTTCAGGGTCCCGCCTTGGAAGAACTTCGCACCTGGCCAGCGGCTGATAAAGCTACAGTGGGACAGATTTTTCTCAAGGGTTTGAATCTCATTCTCCCTCGGAGGTACGCCTCCGACTCTATGAACAGCACCAGAAGCCAGGTGAGACTCTCTGAGCATATGCAGTGGCTTTGCAGAGCGCATTAGAGGCGATACAGAATTTGTACGGCATCGCGCCCGATCAGGGCAATCGAGTACTGATGGACTGTTTTATAGAAGGGGCACTGAACAAATGGGACAAGGCCCAACTTAGGATACTGGCCGTGCAAAATCCAGACATGGCTTTCCCAGCTTTTAAGAGACTCGTGGTTAAAGTAATCGAGTCGGGACCTCAGACAGAAGAAACTAGTGTCCCCGCTACCGAATCTCCGGGGCCCGCGCCCCAGCAGCCTATACCTTCTCAATCTGCCCCGCCAACACCTTCTTCTAGCCCTTGGACAGCTGACTTACAAGACATTAAACAGGACATTGAACAGTTAGCCACTAAGCTGTTCAATGTCCTGTTTAAATGGCTGGTAAGTCAATCTAGTCTGCAACAGCTAAGAAGAAGGTGCTGTCTGGGCAGATTGAGAAGGTATAGGCTGCTGGGCGCGGGCCCCGGAGATTCGGGTAGCGGGACACTAGTTGCTTCTGTACAAGAATGGACCCGGAAGCGAATGAGGGCTTTAAACGGGTGTCCCCTGGGGTCGAGGACCGCACCCCAGGAGTAAAGGCTGAAGGTCCAGAATCAACCAGTGACAAGAAGGGACTGTCTATGTATGTAGCTTCTTGTCCTTATGTACAGGTGATGATTGAAGGTATCCGGTTACAAGCTCTGATAGATACAGGGTCTCAGGTGTCCACTATTACACAGGGGGTTTTCTATAAGTACTGGGGCCCGGAAAGGCTGTGTGACCCACAGGAAGCGGAGTTTAGAGTAATTGCAGGGAATGGGAAACCAGTACCCAAGCATGGTTACTGGGAGCCCACGGTGCAGGTGGGAAAACATTTGTTAGGAAGGCAGGGTGTGATTGTCACCAATGTTAGGGATGAGGGGGCAGCTGATTTCATCTTAGGCATGAATATTATGAGGCACTGTTTTGATGACTTTGTCTGTGCACTGCATGCATCTCTCCCTCACCTGTCACCCCCAGGCTGGCGAGCTGCCCAACATCACCTCAAAATCCTCCAAGCAGAACAGAAATTCGTGAATCATCAAGCAGAAATCTGTTGAGTAAGGATTCAAGATATCCGAGCCGTTAGTCTACAACCACAGACGGAGACAGTTATTTGGTGCCGTGCCCGACCCGGGGTGAGAAATCAAGATTACCAAGCGCTCTTGGAACCCCTTTTACTGGAAGATTGTTCCTTGGTGTGAGCCGCTAGAAGCTTGGTAACCGTACGTAATGGGAAGGTTCCAGTGAGACTTATTTACCTTTCTCAAGTTGCGGTCCAATTACCCAAGTATACCCCAGTGGCTACTCTACACCATTTAGACGTCAGAGATGTGGTCTCAAAGTCACAAGTGGTTCAACGAGGATCTGACCAGAATCCTGCGGAACCTTGGTGGAGTCAACTACAGATAGGAGGTGAAGATACCCTCAAGGAACAGGTGGAAGGAGTCATCCAGGTGGCTAAGAAATATCAAGAAACTTTCAGCAAGTTCTTCACAGACTTTGGCAGGACCACCATGATCAAACATAGGATTCTCACTGGAGACAATCCACCCATTAAAGAGAGACATCGCCCTGTAGCTCCTGGGATTTATCAGACCATAAAGATGCTCGTGGAGATGAAAGAGGCCGATGTCATCCAGGAAAGCCAGAGTCCTTGGGCTGCACCTTTGGTCCTGGTGAAGAAAAAAGATGGAACTATCCGCTTTTGCGTGGATTACCGGAAGTTGAACATCATAACTCATAAGGATGCTTATCCTCTCCCTTGCATCGAAGAATCCTTGACTGGGTTGGGGTCGGCCGCCTACTTTTCCACACTGGATCTGACGAGCGGCTACTGGCAGGTGTCAATGGCAGAAGAGGATAGAGAGAAGACTGCATTTGTGACCCCTATGGGTCTCTTTGAGTTCAAAAGTATGCCCTTTGGACTGTGCAATGCACCAGCTACTTTCTAACGCCTAATGGAGCGATGCTTGGGGCATCTTAACTTCCAGAGTGTTCTGTTGTAATTAGATGACGTCATCGTCTATTCTCGGACGTATCAGGAACACCTGGATCACCTGAAAGAAGTTTTCCAAGTCCTTATCCAACATGGACTCAAGGTTAAACCTTCCAAATGTCACTTGCTAAAGCTACAAGTGCACTATCTGGGACATGTCGTCAGTGCTCAAGGAGTCCAGCCCGATCCATACAAAGTGAGTGCTGTGAAGGAGTGGCCTACACCCTGGACGGTGCGGGACGTCCGAAGTTTCCTGGGGTTTGCTGGATATTACTGGCGCTTCATCCCCCATTTTGCTCAAATTGTTGGACCTTTGACCGAATTACTGAGAGGGACTGCCCGGGATAATTATAATGGGAGGCTTCCCATACAGTGGGCCGAAGAACAAGAAGATGCCTTTCGAGCCCTGAAGTACCTCCTCACGGAACCCCCCATCTTGGCGTATCCTGACTACAGCCTACCGTTCCGTTTATACAGAGACGCTAGCTTTGAAGGTCTGGGGGCGATCTTATCTCAAGTACAAGATGGCAAAGAAAGGGTGATTGCCTATGCCAGCTGGCATCTTCGAGGTGCTGAGAAGAATGATGCCAACTATAGCTCCTTCAAGCTGGAGCTCCTGGCCCTGGTCTGGGCCATTACTGAGAAGTTTAAAGACTATATTGCTGCTACTCCCTTCACGGTCTACACTGATAACAATCCCTTGGCCCATTTGAACACTGCTAAGTTGGGAGCTCTTGAACAGCGTTGGGCCTCTCGGTTGGCCAACTATGATTTCAACATTAAGTATCGCAGCGGAAAAGCCAATGTTAATGCGGATGTACTTTCTCGCATGGCCCCAGGCGAGGCACCCCCTGCTGAAGATGTATGGGAAGATGTGGAAATGCCTCCCTTCTACCGAAGGTTCGTGAGTCAGAATGCTCTAACTGCCCAGGCGGGTGATGGACCTGAATCTCCCAAGGTCCCTGAAGATCTGTCCACCTGGAAGACACTTCAGGACGAAAGTCGGGTTATAGGGGACTTCCTAGACTATTGCCTCCACAAGAAAGTGCCCACTTGGGTGCGCAAGGCCCACGGGGACTTCGAATTGAAGCGGTTGTGGCGGCAGAGGAATCGCCTGTTCCTGCACAAGGGGCTGGTTTACCAAAATTCCCTGGACCCAGTTTCCGGAGACCGCATACACCAGATTGTGGTTCCCAGAAGAGATGCAGCCATGGTCCTGAATGCCTATCATGATCAATCCGGAAACTTCGGGGTCCATAAGACAGAGATCACCGTCAGAAGGAGATTTTACTGGATTGGGATGCGGGGAGACATCGAGAAATGGTGTGCCGAGTGCTCTGTGTGCAACGTGATAAAGAACCCCTGGAGGGACGCAAGAGCTCCTTTGCATCCCATCTGTACAGAAAGGCCAAATCAAATTGTTGCCCTGGACCATGTGAAGCTGGCCCCCACTCGATCTGGCTATTGTCATGCTCTAACTATGGTGGATCATTATTCTAAGTGGCTGGTCGTGGTCCCTGTCAAGGATCTTACCGCCAAGACTGCTGCTCAGCTCTTTTATCGACATTGGATCCAACCTCTGGGGTGTCCCGAATCGGTCCTCACGGATCGGGGAACCGCCTTTGAAGCCCAGTTGTTCCAGGAAGTTTGCCGGTTGCATGATTGCAAGAAGCTCCGAACAACGGCCTACCATCCCCAAGGGAATGGGCTCTGCGAGAGGATCAATAAAGTGTTCATCCAGATGCTCAGAGCTGCCTCTGTCTCAAAGCACGAAGAGTGGCCTCAGCTGTTGCCTGAATTCCTGGATATTTACAACAACACTGTCCACTGCTCTACGGGGTATACGCCCTTTTTCCTGATGACGGGCCGACACGGCCAATTGCCAAAGGATCGAACTTTCGGGCTACAGGCACCTTTCAACAATTCTCCTCAGGCTTCCCAAGGTTGGGTGTCAAAGGATCAACGAAGAATTGAGGAAGCCAAGGACATCGTTGAGAAGCAAATGGGTGAAGTTCATGAACGCCAGCAGAAAGATCATAATCGACATGCTTCAGCTCAGCCCTTGCAGCTTGGAGATAAAGTGTGGCTCAGAAAATTTCCTAGAACCCATAAATTGGACTCCTTGTGGGAAACGGAGCCATACACCATTATTGCGGTTCCTTATCCTAAAACGGACATGTACGAGATACAAAAAGACAGGTTCAAGTCACAGGTGGTTCACCGGAACAGGATAAAAGTGTGCCTGAAAGAAGATATACTTTGCCCATCTCCTCCTGATTCTCCTGCTACTTCTACTCCACCTCTACCAAGGCCAATGAGAGAATATGTGCCCAGAGAGGGAATTCATCCCACTATGGATGTTCCTTTGTTCCCATCTCAGCAGCCTACCATGTATTGGGGCATACCGTTCCCAGCTCCATCCAGCCAGCCTCCACTGGTTGCACCACCCAGTCAGTTGCCAGTAGCTGTTGCTCCCTGTCAACCACCATTGGTTGCTACACCCAACATCAGTCCTGCTCCAGTGACTGCTTCGGATATGGATGCCACTACTCCACCTGTTTTAAGTGAACCCCCTCAGTTCAACCGAAGATGTGGCTTCTGTTTCCAGCCCTCCAGCTGGTCCCTCGGGGACTGAAGTTCTTGAAGAATCCTTAAGTGAAGGAACTCCTGATAACTCGGAGGTGGTGTTGTGGCGGTCTCAAAGGACTACACAGGGCAAACTACCCATAAGGTACGAGGACTCACATTTAGTACCTGCACACATAGTACCTTTGATAACCCACTTCAATGCTCTGCCAATCACTTTTCAATACCCTAGATTACTAACTTAATTGTACTACCTCAAGTTTCTCTAGTACATACACCAAAGTAAATATCTCACTTAAGAAAACACTTAGGAATTGTAGCATATTGATACCCAATTCCTGCCACTGTTAGGTACACTTCTTCTTCTCTTTCATTGCGTGTGTGAGATGCTCTGCCTGGCCAGTAGGTGCTCTTGCTAATACAGAATTAAACACGTAATTCTAAGAATAACCTAGTTAGGTTGTTTTGAAAGTGCTCTAGTGGTAAGTAGCGTGTAGCCGATAGACCCAAGCAGCCACCCTTACTGTGGCCTAGCTTCCGGCTAGCCAGTATAACCTTATGTTTACTTACAGGTAACTTATTGTTGGCAAAGAAATAAAATGTGTGAGATAATAAAATTGTCTAGTCAGCTTGACGCTAAAGATATATAGAGCTGAACTAATGTCTAGATAGTCTCATGTATAGAGAGTTATATTAATGTTCAGTTTAGCCTCCAAGAATGTGTAGGGAGCTACTAAAATATCTCAGGAGCTAGAAACTACATGTCAGATAGCTGCCTAATTGTCTAGTAAGCTTAGAATGTATAGTAAGCTTAATGAAAATGTCTAAGAAGCTAGAAACTGAAGGATAGATAGCTTTGTTAATGTTTAGATAGCATTCATGTCTAGATAGCACCCATGTCTAGAAAGATTTCTATTGTCTAGTCCAGATACTAGTAAGAGTATCAGAGAATGTAAATGTGTTCCCTGTTTACTTAGGATGTATAGCAAATTTATAAATCATCCTGCCCTAGTCCTAGTCCCTCTGTCTTAGGGGACAGGCGTCGAGGTCAACTTATCTTAACCTATTAACCCCTTAACGACGCAGGACGTATATTTACGTCCTGCGCCGGCTCCCGCGATATGAAGCGGGATCGTGCCGCGATCCCGCATCATATCGCGTCGGTCCCGGCGCTAATCCACGGCCGGGACCCGCGGCTAATACCACACATCGCCGATCGCGGCGATGTGCGGTATTAACCCTTTAGAAGTGGCGGTCAAAGCTGACCGCCGCTTCTAAAGTGAAAGTGACCCGGCTGCTCAGTTGGGCTGTTCGGGACCGCCGCGGTGAAATCGCGGCGTCCCGAACAGCTGATCGGACACCGGGAGGGCCCTTACCTGCCTCCCCGGTGTCCGATCGACGAATGACTGCTCCGTGCCTGAGATCCAGGCAGGAGCAGTCAAGCGCCAATAATGCTGATCACAGGCGTGTTAATGCACGCCAGTGATCAGCATAGGAGATCAGTGTGTGCAGTGTTATAGGTCCCTATGGGACCTATAACACTGCAAAAAAAATGTAAAAAAAAGTGTTAATAAAGGTCATTTAACCCCTTCCCTAATAAAAGTTTGAATCACCCCCCTTTTCCCATAAAAAAAAATAAAACAGTGTAAAAAAAATAAAAAATAAACATATGTGGTATCGCCGCGTGCATAAATGTCCGAACTATAAAAATATATCATTAATTAAACCGCACGGTCAATGGCGTACGCGCAAAAAAATTCCAAAGTCCAAAAAAGCGTATTTTGGTCACTTTTTACACCATTAAAAAATGAATAAAAGTGATCAAAAAGTCCGATCAAAACAAAAATCATACCGATAAAAACTTCAGATCACGGCGCAAAAAATGAGTCCTCATACCACCCCATACGTGGAAAAATAAAAAAGTTATAGGGGTCAGAAGATGACATTTTTAAACGTATAAATTTTCCTGCATGTAGTTATGATTTTTTCCAGAAGTGCGACAAAATCAAACCTATATAAGTAGGGTATCATTTTAACCGTATGGACCTACAGAATAATGATAAGGTGTAATTTTTACCGAAATATGCACTGCGTAGAAACGGAAGCCCCCAAAAGTTACAAAATGGCGTTTTTTTTTCGATTTTGTCGCACAATGATTTTTTTTTCCGTTTAGCCGTGCATTTTTGGGTAAAATGACTAATGTCACTGCAAAGTAGAATTTGCGACGCAAAAAATAAGCCATAATATGGATTTTTTGGTGGAAAATTGAAAGGGTTATGATTTTTAAAAGGTAAGGAGGAAAAAACGAAAGTGCAAAAACGGAAAAACCCTGAGTCCTTAAGGGGTTAAGGACCAAGGACGTCCGGGGATGTCCTGGCACCCTGTGCCTTAAGGACCAAGGACATCCCCGGACATCCTGGTGTTTCCCCGGTCTCGGCCGCCCGCCGGGCAGAGATCGGAACGGCATTCCTTCTGAAATCCTTCAGCAGGCATGCCGTGCAAATGCCGAGGGGGGTCATCAGACCCCCCCCATGTCGGTGATCGGCGCAAATCGCGAGTTAATTAACACTTGCGATTTGCGGGTCATACGGGTCTATGGTGACCCGGTGACCCGGAATAGAAGGGGGATCGCGGTTGTCCATGACACCCAGGATCCCCCTGTAGAGATAGGAGTGCCACCCCCTATCCCTGCTATTGGTGGTCTAGACGCGACCACCAATAGCAAATCGGGGGCGGGGGGCTTTACTTTCGGTTTCCCCGTTCTGCCCAGGAGGTCTACAGTTTGAGACCACTGCACAGTGATCTCTATACTGTGCACCTCCAGATCTTGCAAAACTACAACTGATAGCATGCCCACACAGCAGTTTGCTGTCCGGGAATGCTGTGATTTGTAGTTTTGCAACAGCTGGAGGTCCACAGTTTGGAGACCACTTTGCAGTGGTCTCTAAACTATAGCTCTCCAGATGTTGCAAAACTGCAAATCCCAGCATGCCCAAACAGCAAACAGCTATCTCTGCATGCTGGGAGTTGTAGTTGCGTACCTCCAGCTGTTGCATAACTACATCTCCCCGCATGCCTTTCGGCGATCAGTACATGCTGGGAGTTGAAGTTATGCAACAGCTGGAGGCACACTGGTTGGAAAATACTGAGTTAGGTAACTGAAGGTTTTCCAACCAGTGTGCCTCCAGCTGTTGCAAAAGTACAACTCCCAGCATGCACGGTCTGTCAGTACATGCTGGGAGTTGTAGTTTTGAAACAGCTGGAGGTACAGGGTACATTCACACAGGCAGTTTTACAGTTAGTTTTCTGCTTCAAGTTTGGGCTGCGGCAATTTTGTCGCTGCAGTACAAACTCCTAGCGGTAAACTCACTGTAAACGCCCGCCAGTGTGAATGTACCCTAAAAACACTACACTACACTAACACATAATAAAGAGTAAAACCCTACATATACACCCTGTTCCACTGTCCCCCCCAATAAAAATGAAAAACGTATCGTACGGCAGTGTTTCCAAAATGGTGCCTCCAGCTGTTGCAAAACAACAACTCCCAGCATTTCCGGACAGCCACTGACTGTCCAGGCATGCTGGGAGTTTAGCAATAGCTGGAGGCACCCTGTTTGGGAATCACTGGCGTAAAATCCCCCTATGTCCACCCCTATGCAATCCCTATGAAGTCCTCAAATGCGCATGGCGCTCTCTCACTTCAGGGCCCTGTCATATTTCAAGGAAACAGTTTAGGGCCACATATGGGGTATTTCCGTACTCGGGAGAAATTGCACTACAAATTTATTTTTTTTTTTTATCCTTTTACCCCGTTATAAAAAGGAAAAGTTGGGGTCTATACCAGCCTGTTGGTATAATTTTTTATTTATTTTTTACACTAACATGCTGGTTTTGCCCCATTCTTTTTATTTTCACAAGCGGTAAAAGCAAAAAAAGACCTCCAAATGTGTAACGCAATTTCTCCTGAGTACGGAAATACCCCAGATGTGGGCGTAAAATGTTCTACGGACGCACAACAAGGCTCAGGAGTGAGAGTGCACTATGTACATTTGAGGTCTAAATAGGTGATTTGCACAGGGGTGGCTGATTTTACAGCGGTTCTGACATAAACGCAAAAAAAAATACCCACATGTGACATTCCCATTTTGGAAACTACACCCCTCATGGAATGTAACAAGGGGTATAGTGAGCCTTAACTCCTCACAGGTGTTTGACAGATTTTTGGAACAGTGATCCGTGAAAATAAAAAATTTAATTTTCCATTTGCACAGCCCACTGTTCCAAAGATCTGTGGGGTGTAAATGCTCACTGCACCACTTATTAAAGGGGTGTAGTTTCCAAAATAGGGTTACATGTGGGGGGTGCACTGTTCTGGCACCACCGGGGGCTTTGTAAATGCACATGGCCCCTGACTACCATTCCAAATGAATTCTCTTTCCAAAAGCTCAATGGCGCTCCTCCTCTTCTGAGCATTGTAGTTCGCCCGTAGTGCACTTCAGGCCAACTTATGGGGTACCTCCATACTCAGAAGAGATGGGCTTACAAATGTGAAATTTGGGGGAAACACACATTTTAGTGAAAACTTTTTTTTTTTACATATGCAAAAGTCGTGAAACACCTGTGGGGTATTAAAGCTCACTTTATTCCTTGTTATGTTCCTCAAGTGGTCTAGTTTCCAAAATGGTATGGCATGTGGTTTTTTGCTGTTCTGGCACCATAGGGGCTTCCTAAATGCAACATGCCCCACAAAAACCATTTCTGAAAAATGTACTCTGCAAAATCCCCTTGTCGCTCCTTCGCTTCTGAACCCTCTACTGCGCCTGCCGAACACTTTACATAGACATATGAGGTATGTGCTTACTCGAGAGAAATTGGGCTATAAATATAAGTATACATTTTCTCCTTTTACCCTTTGTAAAAATTCAAAAACTGGGTTTACAAGAACATGCGAGTGTAAAAAATGAAGATTGTGAATTTTCTCCTTCACTTTGCTGCTATTCCTGTGAAACACCTAAAGGATTAAAATGCTGACTGAATGTCATTTTGAACACTTTGGGGGGTGCAGTTTTTATAATGGGGTCATTTGTGGGGTATTTCTAATATGAAGACCCTTCAAATCCACTTCAAACCTGAACTGGTCCCTAAAAAATAGTGAGTTTGAAAATTTTGTGAAAAATTGGAAAATTGCTGCTGAACTTTGAAGCCCTCTGGTGTCTTCCAAAAGTAAAAACACTTCAATTTTATGATTCAAACACAAAGTAGACATATTGGAAATGTGAATAAAACATTTTTTTTTTGGGGGGGGGGGGGGAGGAATATCCATTTTCCTTACAAGCAGAAAAATGCAAAATTTACAAATTTTTCATCAAATTTTGGGATTTTTCACCAAGAAAGGATGCAAGTTACCACAAAATTTTTCCACTATGTTAAAGTAGAATATGTCACGAGAAATCAACTCGGAATCAGAATGATAACTAAAAGCATTCCAGAGTTATTAATGTATAAAGTGACAGTGGTCAGGTCCTAAGATGGTCCTAAGGTGTAAAATGGCCTGGTCCTTAAGGGGTTAAGTAAGGGGGTTTGTGGTGTCCCAGTACCGTATCCTATCCGATATCTGCGTGTGGGTCCCCTTAGCCAGAGTCCCTTAGCCAGAGATCCCCATTGTTTAGTTCACTCCTGGTCACCTCTCATCTAGATAGTTATTGAGCTGATAGTTTATTTAGGATGCATGTAAATATGATGGTATCAATGTCTATAAATAGTTAATTACCTGTATACAGTGTAGCAGGACCTGCGGGTCACGTGGTCGGGAAAACTCTATGGTTATGGCTTTAGGACCTTTGGAGGTCCCTGTGACGTACGCTACCCATCACTCCTTGTAACGGTGAGTGACAGTTACTGGGACCAATCCAAAGCAGCCCTGCCCCTGCCCATATAAGGGAGCAGCAGCCATTGCTCTTTCTCTTTGCTCCTGCGCTCCTGACGAGGAAGGATCTATACAGCTATCTCCCGCAGTGAGTTAGGCCCGAGCCTTGCGGCAACGCCTGATCGATTCTAAATTGAGAGTGTTTCAATCCCTAAGCACTCTGCATGATCACCGGACCTTATCTATCCCCTAAATCCAGACGGATCTGCAAATATTACCCTAAATTCAGAGACTGTATCTAAAAGTCACTAACAACTGTTAGTCATTGCACTATATAGAGACTGTATTCCTGAGACTGTTATTTTGCATTGGATGTACCGCAAGCCTTTGAGTAAAGTTTGTTCAAGTTCAAGTACCTTGTGGACCTTCAGTCATTTTTATATATGCACCTATCGCTACTGGGAAGGGCGGCGATAGGCCGGAGAATTACCTCAGAATACTAGCCCTCAGCCTGGCGTCACGAACTATAGAGTTAACATTAACCCCTCATTTACCGAAACAACACCCCCACAATCATACACCCCCCAAGGGCTACCACATAGATTGTCCTGCTCTGGTTGAGATAGTCCTGCTTTGGTTGAGATAGTCCTGCTCTGGTTGAGATAGTCCTGCTTTGGTTGAGATAGTCCTGCTCTGGTTGAGATAGTCCTTCTCTGGTTGAGACAGTCCTGCTTTGGTTGAGATAGTCCTGCTCTGGTTGAGAAAGTCCTGCTCTGGTTGAGATAGTCCTGCTTTGGTTGAGATAGTCCTGCTCTGGTTGAGATAGTCCTACTCTGGTTGAGATAGTCCTGCTTTGGTTGAGATATTCCTGCTCTGGTTGAGACTAAGCTATTTAGAAAACCCACAGCTACGAATAGCCTGTTACAATGGGAGAGTTGGCATCCTGCGTCCTTAAGACGCAGTATCCCCATAGGACAATATCTAAGGGCCAAACGGAACTGTTCTGAGGAGAATCAATTTATACAGGAGAGTAATAAGCTGTTTGACAAATTTAAAAAACGTGGCTATCCTTCCCAGTATATGAGGAAGGCTTTTAACAGAGCCAAAATGGCCGATAGAACCACACTGTTGAATGACTCTCGGAACAGACAGGATGACAACATCATTAGATGCATAGGGACATATGATGCCTATTCTCAAAAGATCCATAAGATTTTGGAGTCTCATTGGCACATTTTACTATCAGATATGGATCTAAGAGATAGGTTAAGTCCCCATCCAAGCATCCCATACCGTAGGGGCCCTAATCTGAAGGATATTTTGGTCCACAGCCATCAGAAAGGTATGGCTAAATCATCGGAATCATCAACTTGGTTACCGAACTCACCAACACGCAGCTATGCATGTGGGCACTGCACCAACTGCAAATTTATGTGTAAGAAGAAAAGCTTCGACAATCCAGTGGACCATAAGACATACAAGATCAATGAGTTCATAAATTGTAGTACGAAGAACATCATTTATATTGCACAGTGTCCGTGTATGAAGCTCTACGTGGGTAAAACTACACAGGAATTCCGAAAGAGAATTAGTAAGCACGTGAGCACAATAAGGACAGAGACAGAGACACCTCTGTCAGTACATATGAGATCAATACATTCTACACAAAAATTTGCAATAAAATTTTGGGGTCTAAAGAAAATGGTCCTAAACGAAAGGAAGGGGAATATTGATCAGGTCCTATTAAGAGAGGAGGCACGGTGGATTTACCGGCTGAAGTCTCTAAGTCCGAGTGGCCTCAATGAAGGTTTCTCTTATTCCGCATTCCTAGATGGCTAATTGATTACTAAGTTTCCATAGTGATTTTAGAGTTTACCATGCAATATGTATAGGTAGGGGTATAACCCTTTTTAGGTACTCCTTGATTTTGGACTATATATTGTCAAGGTGGTGATCGGTTTCACTTTTTGTTCTAAGTCTGAAATGAAAAAGTTAGTACACCAGTAAGAATGTGTTAGCTGTCAACTAGACGATGAAGATATCCACATCTTTTGTTGGAAGAAGACATATACGAGTAATGTGATCTATAGGGACTTTTCCCTTTGTTTCGGTCTATAAAACATTAATATTGGTACAGCTATAAACATATGGTCTTAGAAGTGAACTGTGCCAGTCATTGGTTTATTAAGTATGAGTATTAACACATATGATTTGGTTTGCTTTGTATAATGGGTCACTATTATTTAGATTTAGGTACTTGTATTCACTAATCATTATCTCAAAATGCACTATATAAGTTCTCATAGGGTTCATAATTAATTGGATCTATTATATTATTCAAATTTATGGGTGCATTAATTGCACTATTCTCAATGGGCATCGATTTATACCCATATGGGCTTATCACACATTTTTTATATAATGTCTATATTTAATAGACTAGTTTTAAGAACCAATGATTGAGCTTTAATACTTACCTTATTAACACCTTTATATTATAATATAATAAACAGACGTCCAATTGTCATCAAAAAGTGCCAATAGTCTGTTCTTTAGACTTATCTTGTTGCATTCTGATTATCAGGACTTATGAGTATATCAGAGTGTTCCCTTAGACATGCGCAGTATACAACCAAGCTGCGGTATAGACTAAGTCCTATCACATGCGCAGTACTAACAAGCGCTGCGGGATCAACAATGCGCATGCGCGAGACCAATAGCGGCCGTAATAGCGGGTATGACTGACCGTCAGCTGATCAGGCACATGATCGGCTGCGGGTGGTTACGATGAAAGTCGTGAAGGATAACGTAGCGGGCGCTGATAGGGCCAGTGGAGCGGTGTCCGATGACATCACAGGCAAGTCTGAAGTTGTATTGGCTAAACAATAGCAGGCGTTTGTAAACATTCAATATGATTGGTTGATATTGACGCAAAGTTATGATGTGGAACCGTACCGTGTGAGCGCACAGGAAATGATGCGCACAGTAGTTAATTTCCTACCATATAAAAGGACGACTGATGCATGGTATACCTGTCCTCACTTCTTTGAAAAAGCCAGGGTACACTGGCGAAACGTCAGCAGGAGGGGCTATAATGTTTTTATAAATCGGCATCCTAGTGACACTATAGCAAGATTCTAACAGGGTGGGGGTTTTCTCTAGTCAGCGGTGGCGACACTGTCTGGCTTAACTAGACCTTTCCACTGTGATACTGATCACAAGACATATGGGCAATTTTGACCTATGTTGTAGTCACACTGTGGATGACCGGACTTTTTAACATTTTTTCACTATGGTACCAAAAGCACAATTTATAATTTAGTGGTTGTAATAAAAGTTAAGTTTTAATAATTTAGTTAAGTAGTCTCTAGTTTAGGGCAGTCCTTGGGGACGTGTCCCTAAAATTGTAATTTTCAGTGCACAATGTGTCATATGAATACCACTGTGGCAGATGTGAGCATGTTGCCCACCTGGAAGTATTAGAGATCTAGAGGAGCAAAATGCAACACTGTATGTTCACAAATGTCAGAAGTCTATCAAGTAAAATGGAGGAGCTTTAGACCTTGATACTCGAGGACACATTGACATAGTTGAGGTCACAGAGACATGGCTAGACTCCTCAAAAGACTGGGCTGTCAGTTTGCAAGGGTTTGCACTGTTTTGCAAGGATAGGGTGAACGGAAATGTGGTGGAGTGTATCTGTATGTTAGAAGCGTTATGAAAGTCAGTGTGAATTATGCAATAGTGTGTGATGATTCTGGAATCCCTGTAGGTAGAATTACAAAAGGAGGAAAAACACTGAAAATGTTTGGTGTAATCCACTGAGGAGATACAAGTTTGTTGCGTACATAAATAGAGAGGGCTGCCCGGGCAGGTACAGTGGTAATCATTGGGGATTTTAACTATCAAGGTACTTATTGGGGTCGTGGTTTGGCTAAAACTACAAAGGGGAGACAATTCCTAAATTAATTGCAGGATAATTTTATGGCTCAGTTTGTGGAGGACCCAACAAAAAGTGATCTCTGTTGGATCTGGTCATTTCTTACAATGCAGAGCTTGTTTGGAATGTAACTGGTTCGTTAAAACCTTGGTAATAGCGACCAAAATATAGTTAATTTTGGCCTAAAGTGTAGAAAACAAAGACAGGTTGGAAGAGCAAGAACAAATAATTTTAAAAAGGCAAATTTCCCTGAGCTAAGAGCTGCACCTCAGGACATAGACTGGGAGGAGGTCTTCTCAAATACTGATACAGACAATAAATAGGATTTTTCCAAATTAACACTGAATAACTAAACAGCTAAATTTATTCCTAAGGGGAACAAGTATAAATGATTAAAGCTAAATCCTACATCGCTGACAACTGATGTTAAAAGAGCAATAAACAACAAAAAAAAAGCATTTAAAAATACAAATCTGAAGGATTAGCTATAGCATTTAAACATTACAAAAGCTTAATAAAATCTGTAACATTTTTTTTAATATTCAAGTTTATTGAAATTTATCACAAACAAACAATAAGCAAAGCATCAAGTCAGAAAAGTTAATGCTAGAGGAACAATGATAACAATGATTTGCCATAGTAAGCCACAAGTCTATGCGACAGCAGAACTAGTAGGAGAAGGTCCATTACCAGCAAAGAGTCTCCAAGGAATACTTATTACATTTCAGTGGCATCAGACGTCATAAAACAAATAGACAATACAGGCAAGGCAACATCAGCATTCAACATAAGCAAGCTTATAAGGGGAGAAGCGGGGTGGGGGAGAAAGGGAAGAAGTTAAATAGAAGAAGGGAAAGGACAAGACGGAACAGGGGAAGAGGGGAGAAGAGGGCAAGGAGGGGAAAGAAAAAATGGAAGAAGCAGGTGGCAGGAAAAAGGGAAGTAGAAAGTATTAGAGGGTACCTCTCGAGACGGACGATCCTCAGCATCTCATGACAAGACGACATGTGTAATGCAGTAGCAATCAGTATGAATGGGCTTGGGGCAGCAAGACAAGCACTTGGCCAGTGAAGTAATGAATCATTGACTGGAGCGCAGCGGTCCAGCCAGTCAGGGCAATAAATGTAGGGAAGTGAAAGCAGAAGAATTTATAAATTCTATCCAAGGACCCCAGATCATTGAATATTTAATCAAATGAGGACGGGTGTCCGCAGTGAGTTCCTCCATCCTATGAATGCATATAACCTCTTGTAGCTAAGATGAGATGGAAGGAGTTGTGGTCGTTTTCCACAGTCTCGGCATGACTGACCTGGCGTCTAGTAAAAGGTGTGTAATCAGTTTGGAGGTGTATGCAGGTACGTAGAGGGAAGGATGGAGAGAAGAGTGATCTCCGGGGTCAGTGGAAGTTGAATCGAAGTAATGTGCTCAATAATGTGCAATACATTCCTCCAGAAATCAGATATGGAGATACAGGACAGCCAAATATGAAGCATTGTACCCTTTTCTGTAGCGCATCTCCAACACGTATCTGGGACACAAGGATAGAAGGAGGTCAAAAGGGCTGGAACTCTATACCACCTCGTTAATATCTTATAATTTGTTTCCTGGGCTTTACAGGAGAGCGAAGCTTTGTGGCATCTCTGTAAGGCCTTGTTCCAGCTTTCCTCTAGTATTGAGTGGCCTAACTCCTTCTCCCATTTGTTTATAAAGGGTAGAGGTTGAGTAGTCGAAGCACCTAAGAGAATAGCATACAAGAGGCTAATGGCCCGAGACAGACCTGTCGGAGATACACAAATATGTTCAAATTTAGTTAAGGGTCGATTTAGATGTAGTTTGTTATGCATCGACTGGTAAAAGTGTTGAAGTTGGGCATATTGGAATAAGTGTAAGGGCGATGGGGGGGCCTCTGAAAAGAGGTCAGTCAAGGGCTTAATGTTAGAATGGGCTATTAGTGTATGGAATGTGAGCCCTGTCCCTCGTTGGAAGGATAAAAAGCGATGGGTAGAGTGAGTTGGTGGGAATGTTGGGTTATCAAACAGAGGGGTTAAGGGACCGTCAGATAAGAAAAGATCAAGTTTCGACATATACCATTTATGTGCACGATTGATCGAGTAGAGTACTGGGGGTAGATCTTCTAATTTAGTCGGTGGGAAGAAGATTGAGGGCGCCATAGGAACGCCATCAGATTGCTGTTCACCACTAAGCCTTCCAGAGTGACCCATTGTTTAGTAATTTTATGGTCACAGCAATCCAGTACTCTATTCAATACAGCTGTCAAGTAGTAGGATTAATAGTTTGGGAGGGCTAGGCCACCGTTGCATTTACGACAGATGAGAACATGTCTCGCCAATCTAGGACGGTTTTTAGCCCAGACAAAATCAGACTGGAGAGACATCAACTCCCTGAAAAAAGTATGAGGCAGGTGGAGCCGTATACCGGAGAAAAGATATAGCAATCTAGGCAGAGCATTCATTTTCATTATGTTCACTCTACCTATCCAGGAGAAATCCTTTCTGTCCCACCTAGAAAGGTCTTTCCTCAGGGAAGCTAAAGGGGGAGGGAAATTAAGTTTATATGTGTCCATTAACCTAGCCGGTACTTGGATTCCAAGATATTTAAGGGAGGAGTGCTTCCATTTAAAGGGATATGTTTGTTCAAGGTGTTTTACTGAGGAGGGGAAAGAGTTAGAATCATGGGCTTCGCATTTAGTAGGATTAAGCTTATAGTTGCTAAATCGGGAACATATTTTTATCGTGGACATTAAAGATGGGAGGGAAGTGAGAGGTTGAGAGATGTATAGCAGAAGGTCATCAGCAAAAGCTGCACATTTGTGATGGCATCGCTTCATGTATAGACCTTTAATATTGGGGTTATTTCTAATATCTATTAGTAAGTGCTCCATACATAGGATATACAGTAGGGTGATAGAGGGCAACCCTGACGCGTGCCATTGTGAATCTCGAAAATTCTGGAGAGATTGACGTTAATTCTGATTTGTGCTTGGGGTCGAGAGTACAAGGCCATTATAAGAGACAGCATACCATCACCTACACCAGTCTGGGAAAAGGCAGCCGACATGAAGCTCCAATCCACCCGATCAAAAGCTTTTTCTGCGTCAAGGAAGAGGAGGAAGAGAGCCTTCTTACGAGCATAATGCACAGCAGCGAAGGTTCTTAAGGTGTTATCTCTAGCCTCTCTCCCCTGACAAATCCCACTTGATCCGGGTGGATTAGAGATGACATGTGTGCCGATAGTCTATTTGCAATAAGTTTGGCGAATAATTTGGCGTCTGTGTTTATCAAAGATATGGGGCGATAACTTGGGCACAATTGGGGTCTTTACCCTCTTTGGGAATCACCGTCAGGTACGCACGTAAAAAGGACACAGGCGGGGGTTTGGTGCTAGAGATGTCATTAAATGCGTCTAACAGTAAGGAGGAGAAATCAGGATGCAATACTTTATAAAATTTGGATGTGTAGCCATCTGGTCCAGGACTTTTACCAGCTGATAGAGAGGAGATGGCCTCCACCAATTCTATTGCAGTGAATGGAGATTCCAATTCCTGAACTATCTCTGGGCTAAGTCGAGGAAGTGCAGTCTGTGAAATGTATTGGTGCAAATAAATAGTTGGTGACTCCGTAGAGGGAGGGGCAGGCTGCGGAGGCAGGTTGTACAAGGACTTGTAGTACTGTCGGAATACTTCCAATATGTCAGGAGTCAAAGCACAAGGTGAACCTGTAGGGGGTTTAATCGTGGGGATAAAGAGATAAGTTCCCTTCTCTTTGAGTGCGGCTGCAAGAAGCTTACCCGACTTGTTGCCCCACTCATAGAACAAACGCCCCGTAATCTGTTTATAGTATTTGTGTTAGGAAGATAATAGGTTTAGGAGTTCACTCTGGGTTTTAATAATTTCTCTCATTGTACTGTCCTGTAGGGTATTTTTATGTTGGGACTCCAATTTTCCCAGACTCTCCTGCAATTGTGTCATTTTCGCTGATGCCTCCCTCTTCAATCTGGATCCATGTTTAATGAGTATGCCTCTGAGAACACACTTCAGAGCTTCCCACTTAATCATGGGTGGGGAGTTGTCCACAGCATGATCAGTAAGGAAGTCTCTCAGGTCCTGTAGGCAGACCGAGTCCTGCAGGAGAGACTCGTTCAATCTCCAAGACGCCTGGGGTTTAGAGAGAGGGAAGCGCCAGCGAGCACATCACAGGAGCATGGTCCGACAAAACTCGTAGACCAATGGAGGTGTGTGAGATGGACGGTAGCATAAAGTGAGGACAAAAAACATAATCTATCCGGCTATAGGATTGTCTGGGGTGGGAAAAAAAAGTATAATCTCTGTCACTCGGGTGGAATACTCTCCATACATCACTCAATTGCATGGAGTGTAATTTTTGCCTCAGTGCACGCAATTTATTGTGTGAAATTATCGAAGATCCCATGGAGGAGTCTAGGTGGGGGCATAAGTGGAGATTAAAGTCACCACTCAAGAGTATGGGACTAGGTGCAAAGTTAGAGAGGTCGTTCACGACTTTAAGGAGAAACGGAACTTGATCTCTATTAGGTGCGTAAAGGGAGGCTATAGTGAGAGGATGATTCGCTATTTCACTATTTCAATTGATGAATATGTATCGTGCATTAGGGTCAATGAGGGAAGAAATAATTTTAAGTGGAACTGACTTGTGGAAGGCCAGGGACACTCCTCTAGCTCGAGTGTCTGAATCAGTACTATGAAACCACGTTGAGTAGCATTTGGTTGAGATCATTGGTACGTGTCCCATCTTAAAGTGAGTCTCTTATAGGGATATAATATGGGCCCTCTGTTTGTGAAAATAGTATAATAATTTATTACGTTTTCCTGGGGTATTGAATCCCTGGGTGTTAAGAGTAAGTAATTTAATGCTAGCCGCCATTGTGTATTGTGTTGCATGGAGTTGTCTTACCATTCAATACATGAGACGCCAAGGAGTCTGACCCGAAAGGCTCCAGTGCAGATCCAATGAACCACCTAGAAGGAAAGCAAACAAGAGGAAAGGTGAGTATGATAGAGGGGTAGTGTGATAGGGGGGAGAGACTCCACAAGGGAGTGGAGTCACAGGGACTAAAGACACGGGCCATAAGGGCCAAAATCAGGATTAAGACCAGCTCAATCAGTACTCTAGCTGAGGTCACCGTGGTAGGCACACCAATAGTGGTGCAGACACAGGTAGAGAAGAAAACCAGTTTAGAACTAGAGTCAGCGAAGTCAGGGCATTATAAGAAGGAAGATACTCAAACTTCATTTTAGACAGCTATAAGTCAATGTATGGGTCGGAGGGAAGGAGGTAATCAACTTGTGGCACTAAAAAACAATCAGAGTTAACGGAAACTCAACTGAGTCAATTATAGGGAGGCGTAACACAGAATAAACATATGAATATATCAACCTAGGGCAGAACGGAAAGGTTCGAGGGAATCCATGTGAGTGGGCCCTCCAAGTCAGGGGACAGCACAATATAACATGTAACTATAAAAAATATCGGGGATACTCAATCTTTTAAGGCAGAATCCTTCTAAACACAAGAAGGCAAGGAATGGATAAACATTATGTGAGAAAATAGCAATTCAGGCACTGTGAAAAATCAGGTTTTGTTCCCTGGGCCCGTAAGGTTATGGGCCAGTTGCAGCAGTTTGGATTTGTCTTGTTGTTGACGCAAATAATTCTAAATGAGATACAGGTGGCCAAAGAAAGCAAAACAAATCACAAATATTTTTTTAGATTTATAAATGCAAAAAAACAAAGACAGAGCATACTCCTTAATAATGATAATGGGGAGATAGTCACTATTGATCAAGAGAAGGCAGAGCTACTGAATGGGTTCTTTAGTTCTGTATATATAAGGGAGAGGGAGGAGCTGAAGCAGGCTGGGCCAGTGCTGATAACACATCATGTAATATACTGAACTGGCTTAATGTGGATATGGGCAATTCAAAGTCGACAGTAGTTACCACTTGCGCACACTTGCTTCAAGATACATCAAAAGCAATTCCCTTGATAGTCAGGCTCTATGAACCCCACAACATAACCTTCATTCAAAATATCAATAGTGTTGGGCACGAATATTTGCATTTTTTATTTTTATCACGAATATTGCGAATTCGTAAATATTGCGAATATATTCGCTATATATTCAAAATTACAAATATTCACTTTTTTCCACATATTCGCATATTCCTTCTTTTCACTTGTGGGCCAACTAAAATGATGCAAATACACTTGTCAGAGGTTATCAACAACATCCCTAGCAACCAATAGAAAAGTTGCCCACCCTCTCCCTGTTTTCTTCTTCGAATATGTGAATAATCGCATATGCGAATATAACGAATACGCTAAATTCAAGAATATAGGATGAATATTTGTCTCCATATTTGTGAAATATCGCAAATTCGAATATGGGCAATGGCGCTCAATAGATATGAGCGAATCGAAGCTGACGAACCCGAATTAGTTACAAATTTCATGAAATATTCGATTCGCAATGAATGCAAATATCGCCACGATTCTATCGCGCGAATCGCTTCATTAAACTCCATTTTACAGCATTCCAGGCTAAAGGAGACCGAAAATGGCGGATCCACATGTGAGTACATGGGGCAGGGGATTATGGGAGGGCGGGAAACAGCGGCGGGAATGAAGGTAGGCGGGCTGACCCTGAATCACATGTGAGATGCAGCCTATCAGAGATCATTGACCCATGTGATGTCACAGCCCCTATATAATCGGCGGCCATCTTGCCTCTCTTCATTTCATCTATGCACTCAGATGGAGAGGACGGGACTGTGTGTGTGTGAATAGCTCATACCACAGCATTACACTGCAACTGCTAGTCACATCAGGATTAGGGAAAGGCAGGAGTGCAGAGTGCTGTGCTGTTACTCTGAGAAGGATCATTGATTGCTAAACCTCCTAGTCAGCTGCCTCATACAGATCTCCAAGCTGCCTCAACTTTCTGAAGCATCTTATCTCCTAATTTTTCAGCCCGATTCAGTTTTTTTTTGCTCCACAAATCATCTGCTGCTCATAATTGTGTGACAGAGTGCAATTTAGGGTTTAAAGGGGTACTCCGGTGAAAACCTTTTTTCTTTTAAATCAACTGGTGCCAGAAAGTTAAACATATTTGTAAATTACTTCTATTAAAAAATCTTAATCCTTCCAGTACTTATTAGCTGCTGAATGCTGCAGTGGAAATTCCTTTCTTTTTGGAACACTGATGACATCATGACCACGGTGCTCTCTGCTGACATCTCTGTCCATTTTAGCAACCGTGCATAGCAGATGTATGCTAAGGGCAGCAATGTGGCTCAGTGGTTAGTGGTTCATTGTTGTCCTCAGTGGTTCAAATCCCACTAAGGACAACAATAAATAAAGAGTTATTATTATTATTATTATAATGACGTCAGCAAAGAGCACTGTGCTCGTGATGTCATCAGAGAGAATTCCAAAAAGAAAAGAATTTCCTCTGTAGTATTCAGCCGCTAATAAGTACAGGAAGGATTAAGATTTTTTAAAAGAAGTCATTTACAAATCTGTTTAACTTTCTGGCACCAGTTGATTTAAAAGAAAAAAGGTTTTCACAGGAGTTCCCCTTTAATCCCTGTTTTTTTTTTATTTTTTTTATTTTTTTTGTGGTGCTGCACTGTTGGCTCCTGCTGCTGTTCACAAATAAATTATTTTTCAGCGGACTGTAGTGCATTTGTCTGCCCTCATACGTGCATAACACATACCTACATCAAAGCAGTCTACTATTCTGTATCTGTAACAAGTCTAGATGGAGGGAAAGTCCTGACTCCTGGCAAAAGTAATCACCTGCTGGTGTTTTAAAAAAATAATGTTTTCTTTTTCTGCGTATAGTTGCGCATATTACTGCCCTCATCAGTGCATACCGCATACGTACATCCAAGTATTGTACCATTTTGTACCTGTTAATCTGTCAAGGGCCTACATACTGTTCAAGGACAGCCATAAGTAATCACCTGCTGCTGTTCTAGACAAATACTGTTTGAAGAGTAGTGTAGTGTATTGTAATACCCTCATAAACGCACTAAGTATGTCAGGCAGAGATGTGCCAGGACGTGCACAGAGGAGTGGCAGAGGCCTTAATACTTCAGGAAGAGTTGGTAGCAGACTAGGGGCGAGTGGCAGCAGGAGTCGCAGAGAGAGGCCTGAGCTCCCGTTATCAGCCAGCGGTCGTGTCTCGACCAGCAACCCATCTGCCATCGTCGATTAGTTAACACGCTCATCCACATCATCACAAGTGACATCTGACACCCCCAGTCAACAGTCTGTGGTTCCTCAGACACAACACTTAGTTGGCATGGCCTGGAAGCAGTCCCTGTCCTCCCATTGCCTTTGTCTTATGCTTTTCCCTCTCCTAGAGAAGTATCTTATGCTGTGGGTTCGGCTCCATTATTCAGTGAGGACGATCCAATAGAGGACAGTCAGCAGCTACTGCCCAGCCAAGAAGGGGAGGAGACATGTGCCGCTTGCTCCGTTAGGCGGCCAAGTAGTGATGCGGAGAGTGACATGGGAGGCGGTGTTGCAAGGGTTCAGGGTCCTGAAGCAGACACTGTTGGGGAACCTGAGGAGGACATCAGTGACGTGCACACACCTGTTGATGATGATGAAGCCGATCGCAATTGGGAGCCAGGAGCAGAAGGGACTTCATCATCATCAGGAGAAGAGAGTTGCAGGTTGAGGCAGCAAGGCAGTAGCACGGTTGGCAGTTAGCATGGTGACAGGAGTGGAAATTCTGGAGCCAAACGTGCCCAGGGGAGACCACCTGCTTCACGGCAACCTATCTTTCCGGGAGGTAGTGGAACAGGGGTTCCTGGAGACAGCGCCAGTAGCAGTCAATTGATGCGAACTGTATGTGGGAAAATCAGCTACTCGGCGGTGTGGCAGTTTTTCATCAGGCATCCGGAAGAGGTTCACGTAGCCACTAGTGTTGCTCGCGAATATTTGCAATGCGAATTTTATTCGCGAATATCGCATATTCGCGAATATTCGCGAATATAGCGCAATATATTCGTAATTACGAATATTCGTTTATTTTTATTTTTTTCCACAGTACACATCACAGTGATCATCCCTCTCTGCTTCCAGCTTGTGTGGCGTAAAGAAGGCTGTAATACTACTGTGTGAGACTGGTGTGCGAATTTTCGCATATGCGAATTTTTGCTTATGTTAATTTTTGTTTATGCTACTTTGCACATATGCAAATTTTCGCATACGCGAAGTTTCGCATATGCGAAAATAAAACGTGAATATTACGAATATGCGAATATTCGCGAATATATGACGAATATTCGTCCATACATTGGCGAATATTCGCAAATTCGAATATGGCCTATGCCGCTCAACACTAGTAGCCACATGCAAGATATGTCGGCAGGTGAAGCGTGGCCAGGGTCCCAATATCGGCACAACGGCCCTGCGTCAACACATGCTTCGGCAGCATAAAGTGGCCTGGGAGAACCGTGGCTCCGATGTAGTGGTCCAGCCTGCTGCATCACCCAGTGGCCATCCGCTCCCTCCTTCATACAGCCAAGGCTCCAGCACCTCAGCCAAAGGGAGCTGTGTGTCAAACCCTCCTTCTGTCGCTCCAGATGCTCCTGCTTCTCCCGCTTTTTGTCAGCTATTCGACCAACAATCCATCAGCAAAGCCATGTCCAAGAGACAACAGTATGCGCCCACTCATCCAACGGCGCAGAAGTTGAATGTGCTCCTGTCCAAGTTGCTGATGCTGTAGTCCCTCCCTTTTCAAGTGGTGGGCTCTGCACCTTTCAGAGAATTGATGGCTTGTGCCGAGCCGAGGTGAAGAGTCCCAAGCCGTCATTTCTTTGCGAAAAAGGCAGTACCAGCCGTGCATAAGTTTGTACAAGAGAAGGTGGGCCAGTCCTAAGCCTGTCTGTGTGTTCAAAAGTGCATGGCAGCGCCAACGTGAACAGCTGTAACTACGGGCAGGGACAATACTTGTCTTTTACGGTACACTGGGTAAATGTGGTTCCTGCACAGCCACAACAGCAACTAGGACAGGTCACACCGCTTCCTCCTCCACGCTCTCACTCTCAGGCAGTTGGTCCTGTGTCAGTGTGCGACTCTGCCTCCTCATCCTCCACCGTGTCCTCGGCCTCCACTGCACGTAGAAATCTTGGTGGCCTTTCATCGTACCATGTGTGTAGGGCATGGCGGTGTCAAGCTGTACTTCACATGGTTTGCCTTGGCGAACAGAGTCACACAGGGGAGGAACTGCTAAAATTCATTCGTAAAGAAATCCGAGTATGGCTTACTTCACGAAATCTAGAAATGGGAACTGTGGTGACCGACAACAGGAAGAACATCGTGTCCGCGCTGCGACAAGGAAGTGTAAAACATGCGCCCTGCATGGCACACGTGTTGAATCTAGTTGTCAAGCACTTCCTCAAGTCTTCACCCCATTTGCAAAACATCCTGAAAATGGCAAGGAAACTGTGCATGCACTTCAGCCACTCGCACACCGCCAAGCACACCTTCCTTGAGCTGCAGCGTCAGAACGGTATCCCACAACACAGTCTTATTTGTGACGTTGCCACACGTTGGAATTCCACCCTCCATATGTTGGACAGACTATACGAACAAAGAAAAGCCATCACCGATTTCTTGATGATCCAAGCAGATAGGAGTACTCCCCTGTGTAACTTCAATGTGAACAAGTGGCCGCTCATATGTGACACCTGCCGTTTGCTGAGGCCCTTTTGAGGAAACCACATTATTTGTAAGTCGCCTGGATTACGACATGAATGACGTAATTCTATTCCTACATTTCCTACAACAATTGATTGAAACGATGGCTGGTCACGGCAATGGAGAATTTGCGCCTACATCTCAAGGCTACTTGAGCCCTGTGGGGGCTGAATTGGAGGAGGAGGATGAGGGGCAGAGTGGAGCACAGTTTAGGTTGGATGAGATGGCCGGTGTTTCTAGTCATCGGACAGGAGAGGAGGAGAAGGAGCAGCCAGAGGAGCTGGAGGGCTATGAGGAAGGCGAGACAGAGGACCCAGACACACCGTGGCAATATGCAGTGGAGATGGAGGCAGGTAGTCCCTCCGAGTCACTGGCGCAAATGGCACGGTGCATGCTCAGTTGCTTCCGTGACCCCCAAAGTGTCAAAATTCGTCAGCGGGATGACTTCTGGATCTCCACCTTATTGGACCCTCGCTACCGTCCCAGAATGGGGCCATTTTTACACCCACTGAGAGGGAGGACAAACTGACCTACTACAGAGAGATCCTACGTAGTCAGTTGGCTGATGCCTATCGGCGACATGGTCCATCCACTCGCAGGTCTGACTCGGGGGGCCCTCTGCGGTCACCTTCCACTGCCGTGGCTGCTGGGGAGGGGAGGGGTGGCAGGAGCAGTACCAGCTCAATCAGCAGCCTGAGTCTACAGTCGCTGATGAGTAGCTTTCTTCACCTGCATAGTGAAGCAACTCATCAGCAGCAGGTAGACATGGAGCAGGACCTGAACCACCAGGTGGTGGCATACCTTGACATGGCCATGCCAACATACATTGAAGATCCGCTGGAATTCTGGGCAGCAAAACTTGATTTATGGCCCCAACTAGCAGAGTTTGCCCTGGAAAAGCTGTCCTGCCAAGCCAGTAGTGTGCAATCAAAGCGGGTGTTTAGTGCGGCCGGGGCCATAGTCACCCCAAGGCGAACTCGTCTGTCCACGAAAAATGTGGAGAGACTGACCTTTGTCAAGATGAATCAGGGATGGATCAGCCAGGATTTCTAGCCACCAATGCCAGATGCCTTAGAGTAGATTGACCATGCTGCTACACCAACACTTCCCAATAATGGTTATGAAAACCTTTTGGGTTATCAATTAGGGTTATGAAACCGTCTTTGGTACTGCGAATGACTGCTCCTGACTCATCCTGTGTCTTTCAGGAACTACTTGCCTCACTGACGCTTCTGGCCTTGGGCCTTTAATTTTTGGATGTTTAGCAGTAGTTAAATACATGCTTAATGCAATTTTCAACATTGAACTTTAGTGAAGGGGTTATGAAACCCTCTTGGGTACTGCGAATGCTTGCTCCTGACTCATCCTGTGTCTTTCAGGAACTTCTTGCCTCCCTGATGCCTCAGGCCTTGGGCCTTTAATTTGTGGAAGTTTAGCAGTAGCTAATACATGCAAAATGCTAATTTCAACAATGATCTTTAAATTCTCTGCGCTCTGCCAGGGCCATCGCCTACCCCGTCGGGGCCGATCCGAGGACCTCACTAAACCATCCAATCGGTAGTAGAGACAGGCGGTGTGTACAATGGGCAGGGACTTAATGAACCCGAGCTTATGACCCGCACTTAGTTGTAATTCTTATTTCATGGCAAATAATTGCAATCCTCGATCCCTATCACGAACAGGGTTCAGCGGGTTACCCGCACTTGTCGGTGATGGATAGACACACGCTGGTCCATTCAGTGTAGCGCGCGTGCAGCCCCGGACATCTGAGGGCATCACACACCTGTTATGTCTCGATCTCGCAATTGTAAGGGGTTATGAAAGCCTCTTGGGTACTGCTGATGCCTACTCCTGACTGCTCTTGTGTCTTTCAGGAACTACTTGCCTTCATGATGTTTCTGGGCTTGGGCCTTTCATTTTAGGATTTTTGAAATAGATACCTACATGCTTAATAAAAATTTCAACATTTATGGTGCAATATATGGGGTTATTAAACCCTCTTGGGTAGTGTTTTTTTCACATTTTCAGATAATTTTCTCAGTAATAAATGATTGAATTTTCCAGAATAACAACCATTACACCATTGAACGCTTGTTGTGTGTGATTTTTTTTATAAAAATTTTCTAAAATAATACAGAGATGGATAAGCTCTGCTTCTTTATTTCAGAAAAAATTACTTTAGAGAAGAATGTCTTTTTGTGGTCCACCGTCCTGTATTATAGAGTCCTGGTACAAAAAAAAAAAGGTCCGGTCAGGGCAATGGAGACGTTGCGCCTACATCTCACGGCCACATGAGCCCTGTGGGGGCTTGTTGGATTTGGTCCTTCGTACACACACACTGGCATCCTGGACACTCAAAGTTTGATTTAAATTTTAAATAAAAAAATCAGACATTTCATTGGTCTCCTCATGCATCCGCCAACTCCAGGCTGTGTCATTCAGGCAATATATGATGCCTCTGCTGGGCCTGGGTCTGGGAATTTAAAATGTTCTCATAGGTAGCACCCGCTATCCAAAATCTTCTTCAAATATTTCAAAAATGGTTGTATTTTCTTAGGGATCGTGAAGCCCTGTTGTGTACTCATGCTGCTTCCTGCTACACTCTGTCTGCCCGTTGGTCCTATGACAGTGTGTGACTCCGCCTCCACATTCTCCACTGTGTCCTAAGCCTCCACTAAACGGACAAGTCTCAGTGGCGCTTCAGCATACCATGTGTGCAGGGAACTACAGTGTCACACTGTTCTTCACATGGTTTGTCTTGGCGAAAAGTCTTGGAAACAATGGCCGGTCAGGGCAATGGAGATGTTGCACCTACATCTCACGGCCACATGAGCCCTGTGGGGGCTTGTTGGATTTGGTCCCTCGTACCCACACACTGGGGTCCGGGACACTCAAAGTTTGATTTCAATTTCAAATTAAAAAATCTGACATTTCAATGGTCTCCTCATGACTCAGCCAACTCTAGGCTGTGTCATTCAGGCAATATATTGTTTACTGATGGCGCTGCTGGGCCTGGGTCTGGGAATTTCAAATTTTCTCATAGGTAGCACCCGCTACCCAAAATCTTCTTCATAAATTTCTTAAATTGTTGTGTTTTTTGGGGGGGATTGTGAAACCCTGGTGTGTACTCATGCATCAGCCAACTCCAGGCGGTGTCATTCAGGCGATATATGATTTACTGATGCCGCTGCTGGGCCTTGGTCTGGGAATTTCAAATTTTCTCAAAGGTAGCACCCGCTATCCAAGATTGTGAAGCCCTGGTGTGTACTCATGCATCAGCCAACTCCAGGCTGTGTCATTCAGGCAATATATGGTTTATTGATGCCACTGCTGGGCCTGAGTCTGGGAATTTCAAATGTTCTCATAGGTAGCACCCGCTATCCAAAATCTTTTTCTAAAATTTCGAAAATTGTTGTGTTTTTTGGGAGGGATTGTGAAACCCTGGTGTGTATTCATGCATCAGCCAACACAAGGCTATGTCATTCAGGCAATATATGGTTTACTGATGCCGCTGCTGGGCCTGGGTCTGGGAATTTCAAATTTTCTTATAGGTAGCACCCGCTATCCAAAATCTTTTTCAAAAATTTCTAAAATTGTTGTGTTTTTTGAGGCGATTGTGAAGCACTGGTGTGTACTCGTGCATCAGCCAACTCCAGGCTGTGTCATTCAGGCAATATATGGTTTACTAATGGCGTTGATGGGCCTGGGTCTGGGAATTTCAAATTTTCTCATAGGTAGCACCCGCTATCCAAAATCTTTTTCAAAGATTGTGTTTTTTTTGGGCGGGGGGGGGGGGGGGGGGAGGATTGTGAAGCCCTGCTGTGTACTCATGCATCAGCCAACTCCAGGCTGTGTCATTCAGGCAATATATGGCTTACTGATGCCGCTCCTGGGCCTGGACCTAGGAATTTCAAATTTTCTCATAGATAGCACCCGCTATCCAAAATCTTCTTCAAAAATTGCTCAAATTGTTGTGTTTTTTTGGGGGGGATTGTGAAGCCCTGGTGTGTACTCATGCATCAGCCAACTCCAGTCTGTGTCATTCAGGCAATATATGGTTTACTGATGCCGCTGCTGGGTCTGGGTCTGGGAAATTCTATTTTTATCATAGGTAGCACGCGCAATGCAAAATCTTCGGTTTAAATTTCTAAATTAATCTTTTAATTTTAGGGATTGTGAAGACCTAGTGCCTACTCATGCTGCTGGCTACTCCTGGCTGTGCCATTCATCCACTATATGGTCTCCTCATACTGCCAACACCTCCACGCTGTGTCATTCAGCCACTATATGGTGTCCTCATGCTTCAGCCTCATCCAAGCTGTGTCATTCAGCCACTATATGCTGTCCTCATGCTGCCAACACCTCTATGCTGTGCCATTCAGCCACTATATGGTATCCTCATACTGCCAACACCTCCACGCTGTGTCATTCGGTCACTATATGGTCTCCTCACACTGATGCCACCATCAGGCTCTGTCATTGTGCTGCTGTGCGGCAGTGATTCTAAAAGCGATGCTGGTAATCTGCATGTTATTCTGAATAACAGTATTTCACTACCCCAGCACACTTAATATGAGTTTTAGAACACAGCAAAGTGTTCTATACCCCTATTGAGGCTTTCTGTAGACTAGAAATAGCCTTTTTTAATATAGATTTGCCGCAAAAAAATTTGGATCGAAACAATCTTTTTCGGAAAATTCGGCAAATCAAATTTTTCAAAAGTTCGCTCATCTCTATTTATATATTTGCAGATGATGCCAAGCTTTATAGTACTCTACAGTCTATAGAGGATGTGAATAAGTTACAAGATGACTGGATAGACTAAGTGTTTGGGCATCCACTTTGCAAATGAGGTTCAATAGGGATAAATGTAAAGTTATGCATCTGGGTACTAATACCTGGCATGCATTGTATGTCTTGGGGGGTTAAACTGGAAGAGTCACTGGTTGAGAAGGATCTGGGTGACTTGTAGATCATAGACTACAGAATAGCATGCAATAACAGGCAGCTGCTTCTAAGGCCAGCAGGATATTGTCATGTATAAAAAAAACGCATGGACTCAAGGGATAGGGACATAATACTTCCCCTTTATAAAGCATTGGTATGGCCTCACCTGAAATACGCTGTTCAATTTTGGGCACCAGTTCATAAAAGGGATGTTCTGGAACTCGAAAGGGAACAGAGACGTGCAACTAAACTAATAAGGGGCCGGAACATCTTAGCTATGAAGAAAGATTAAAAGAATTACATTTGTTTAGTCTTGAGAAGACATTTAAGGGGATATGATCAATGTATATAAGTAGATAAATGGCCCATACAAAAAATAAGGGAAAAAACTGTTCCAGGTTAAATCCCCTGAAAAGACAAGGGGGCACTCCCTCCGTCTGGAGAAGAAAAGAGTTAGTTTCAAGGGGTGACACGCCTTCTTTACCAGAGGAACCATAAATTTATGGAACAGTCTACCTCAGGAACTGGTCACAACAGGAACAGTTAAGGGCTTCAAAAAAGGGTTAGATACATTCCAAATACAATTTAACATAAATGATTCTGCAGAAATATAGAAACACATCCCTTCCCCTTCATCCAACCATAGTATACATCAACACCTACTATACATTAACCTGGACTCTAGTCCTTATTTCAGGTGCACTAACAGCTTAAGGTTATATTTATTTGGTTGAGGAACAAGTGCTAAGGCCATTTCCCCCACATGTCTCACAAGACATTTTTCAACTTGACAATGCCAGGCAGCATATTGCCATACCTTTGAACTTGTCTCCCATCCAGCATATCTGCAACATTATTGGTCAGCAATTGCAAAGAGAGCGGTCAGCAGCCATTCTCGATGATTTTTGCCCTTTTGTGCATTTATCGTGGCAAAACATTCCTCAGATAACCATAATCAACCTGATTAATAGTATGTCAAGGATTGTAAGTGCCTGTTATTCTGCATGTGGCCCTCCTATTAAAGGTGTACTCTGAAAGAGACATGCTAGTAATATGCAAACAATAAAAAAAATGATAACAAAGGGGTACTTCAGTATTTTTTTTTTTAAATCAACTGGTGCCAGAAAGTTAAACAGATTTGTAAATTACTTCTTTATAAAAATCGTAATCCTTCCAGTACTTTTCAGTTTCTGTATACGACAGAGGAAGTTGTTGTCGTGCGTTATTAACTCAATTATGAATTATATATTATGGTCATAAAAAATGTTAATTATGAAAAATAAAAAATTATGAAAATTATCAAAAATATCAAAATTATGACCTGGTGAATTGTAGACAATGCCAATCAATACAATTCACATCTGAGTGTGACTATTTCCTCAGATATCAACAGGTTATTTTTATGACGGGATGACATTAACACTTAAAGGGGTACTTCGGGGCGTGAAAGCTGCTTACCCTGCTGTGGGAACCTGGCGTTCAGCTGATGTTTTAACTACACCTGAATAAAGATGATCCTGGCACCGTAACCGTGAGTGGACTCTTTGAGTGCTCCCCTGTACGTCTCCTTGTGCTGCATTTGTACTTATGCTAGTGAAGCTTTTCTTTGGGGGTGTTAGCGCCTGAATAGAGGCTATACGGTGCACCGCTATATCAGGTCATTTCTCGTGCATACATCAGTTGGTTACACATGCCTAGCTGCTAGCCGTGAAGGGAGTGCCAATCACTGTATCTGCTGCTGCTATCTATCGTTAGTTTACTTCACTTTAAGTATGTTACTTTACTTGTATTAGTAATAAACATGCCAGTTCATAGAACGCATATTGTTATGAAAAAAACATTTTGATGACCACTGTAAAGAGAGAAATCGGTTCTGTCAGACTTTCTTGAAACGTGTCTCTAGTTAAATTGTTTATTTGGCCCTCCATCTTAAAGTAATGGCTTCCTTGCTTGTCAGGCACTTGGCAACTTGAATTAGCAAGCGGTGCTTTGGCATCATGTCTTCATGTCTGCGACCTCAATACGTCATGTTAAACCTGGTGTGATGTACTTCGGATGCGGCCGACGAATCTCTTGTCCCTCCTGTATACATCTTGGATACATCTGGGTTGGCTCCGACAGGACGTCTCTTGCGTCTCGGTTAGCTCTGTTCCCAGGATCTCTTGGTTCAGAATAAAAAGATGTTAGGATTCCGCCATCTGTCCTTCCATCAACACGTGATCCCATCTTGGGCTATCACCTAGGCTTAAGAAAACAAAAGACAGTATGAGCAAACAACGCAACATAGACATTATCAGACATATACCTGCCTATTTTAGGCCTTTTAACTTATGCCATATATCAGCTAAGTTGAGGATACTTCGGTTTCTACCAAAGAAAACAAACTACAGGGTGATCATGAATAGATTTAACTATTCATCCTCTGTTAGACTATTACTGCCCTAGGTTTTATGTCTATTTAGGATAATAATCCAATCAATATTTTGAGACTACCTCTAAACAGAGTTACATATGTTTAATGGAACACGGTTACAACAAGTTAGTCACAGATGAGAGACAAAATCAACATGGGTTAGTATAACTGCTCATTTTCAGTTTTACGATACCACCACCACATGGGAATTTATGATGTCTCCATCTTCAAATTTGGAATTGTGCTGTTTCCAGTTCCGGCTCTTATGGATCCCTTTGGGTTGTTCATGGCATAAAGTACAGCTACTTTTCTTTGCTGTCTGAAATAAACAAAACTCACACAAACATCATATATATGATCCTGTGGAAAAATGTGATCAGTAATCAATAATCATGAATTTTTATTAGCATGATTGACTTGCAATAATTATTAATTCAATTAAGCAATTTGATTAATTCACTGGACACTCCTGTCTCAGCTATAAAACTTTTCTTCTTTTAATTCACTTTAAGAATTTAAGAAATCTGCTAAGGAATTGACTCTTCCCTTCAACCAGATTGACTTCAGAAATCAACTCACAGTGCAGCACTGCGACCCCTGACCTCTTAGTGACATGTACCTAGGATTTAGGAATGTGCTCATTCCCTCCTCCCATCTCTAGGATGGTGGGCAAAATTCTGGGACATACAGCCTTTGCAAAATTTGATTGCTTACATGACACAGCTCTGTGACCCCTGGAAGCAAACTGTGGTCTGACTCCTCACCCCACCCTTATCTTAAGAGACATTTAAGGCATTTATGGTTAAGTAACAGAAAGCTTTAAAGGAGATATCCAGTGGTGAACAACTTATCCCCTATCCTAAGGATAGGGGATAAGTTGCAGATCGTTGGGGGTCCGACCGCTGGGGCGGAGCCCCGAAAGCCCGCGGAAAGGGGGCGTGTTGACCTCCGCACGAAGCGGCGGCCGACACGCCCCCTCAATTCAACTGTATGGCAGAGCCGGAGCGCTGCCTTCGGCAATCTCCGGCTCTGCCATAGAGATGTATTGAGGTGACGCGTCGGCCGCCGCTTCGTGCGGTGGTCGACACCCGCTATCTGGCCGAAGAGGCTAGCCCCCGTATAGAGAGTTCACAGGGGGCCCCAGCGGTCGGACCCCCCGCGATCTCAAATTTATCCCCTTTCCTTAGAATAGGGGATAAGTTATTCACCACTGGACTACCCCCTTTAAATACAGTTTTGCACTTTTCACTATAAAACAAATTAACTGGTTTCAGGTACTCTGCTATATGGGCAATTTTCTATGAAAAAGTATCAACCTTTCAATGCTGCATAAACAATGGTCGGTAACATCTGAAAAAGATTTCTGATCTTTACTTATTTTTAATTTCATACAATAAATTAAGTTTCTTCTAACTTCACTGTCCTGTGTCTACACAACAAAACACTCTTTACTTGGCCTAAGCAAACAACCTATAAGATGTTGCACACTATCTTATGGCTGACATTTATAATACAGATGACTACAGAATATTAAAGTCAATAATCTCACTATGGCAACCGAGTAACGAAAAACAATACTAAATGGCAATCTAATTGGCGGGGATATATATGAACACAAGAGCAACACATATATATATATATATATATATATATATATATATATATCTAACCATGCATACCATAGCTACCGGATATCTGCCTTGAATGAGAAGACCATGACCAATCTAACAATACTTTGGTAATATAAACCCAATATGGAATTATACAGCAAGTTACCAGCCTTCCAATTTTGCTATAGTGCATCCACAATCAAAATGATAACACTTCATCAAATGTCATCCTGGATCCCTTAATAGATCTGCAGAATTTGTCTATTAAGACATTTTACAGTGACAAAACTATAAGTTACATCCACAACTAGGCGGGTATTTAAGTGAAAGATAGACCAGTATTTCACTAAATAATTCCTATTCACAATTGGATTAAGAAATATATAAGTATGAAGTGAAGTGAAATTTGAGGAGAGTTGTTTTGCTGCAGAGTAGAGCTCCATTCTGCAGCATAGGAGACTCAGCAAATAGGAGGAAGTGCTTCCTCTAAAGACAGGAGTCACCATGCACCCAGGGCTTGGGAATGGCCTCCATGCACAAATCTCCTACTTAGCATATGAAGGAAGAAAAAGAATATAGGCTGGTATGGATCAGGGATCAGTATGTTTCATTTTCATCAGTATCACCTGTACTACAATCTTGTACCAATAGGTTAGTGCAGGTGACAGATTCCCTTTAACTGTGCTATGCTATCCAGATGCATCTAATAAAACACTCCAGTAAAACACTGCCAATGGCACTATTTACCACTAAACATTTTTATAGTGTCAAATGTTGGTCGAATCTATTGGTAGCATGTCAAAAAATACCACTGGCATACATTGTAACACAAAAAAAAACATAATACCCTACAAACAATGAGGGGCATTTATCATTGTTTGCTTTGGTGAGCAAGTTCTGAAGTCATTGTTTTTGGTACTTTGGTTTTGCTTATGTGATACATATTTATCATACTATCGCAGGGGGTTAATAAATTTGGAGCACATAAGCAAAACAAAAAGTGGCAGCTGAGACTTTTGTGAGAAATTTTTGCAACTTTTTAAATGTGCTCACGTACGGGAGTTTTGTACTCCAGGTCAGAACAGGAGTAGACTTGTGACTTTGCGTAAGGGATTTGTGACTTTTTTTTTTTGCCTACGTGTGACTTTCGCACATCATAAATACCCAACCACTGCAAAGGGAAAACTACAATTTGATCAGGTAAGGCTGTCTGTAACTTTTTGCTTACTCACAAAAGTCGCAAAAATAAGTATTTAGGCGCATGTGGGACTTTTTATGCAACTTTTATATGCAAAAAAAGGGATCTAAATACCTTTATAAATGTACCCCAATATGTTATTTTGTTGCTTGTTTTTTTTTTTTTAGATTCCTTGAACTGCTTCAGATGTCCATGGGACCAATGGCCAAATCCTGAAAAATGCAAGTGTCTCCTTAAACCCACAGAGTACCTGTCTTATGAGGATATATTAGGAGCCAGTTTAGCTGCAATCAGTATAATGTCTTCGATATTTCCAGCTCTTATCTTGGGGCTTTTCTTCAGTCGCAGGAACACTCCACTTGTGAAAGCCAGCAATTACTCCCTAAGTTGTCTTCTACTGATATCTCTCAGTCCCTGCTTCTTCTGCTCCTTAGGATTTATTGGTTACCCTGATCATGATAAATGTCTTCTACGTCAGGTGTCTTTTGGTCTGGTATTCACTCTCTGTGTTGCATGTATATTGGCCAAGACGGTCATGGTGGTTTTTGCTTTCATGGCCACAAGACCTGGGAGCAGGCTAAGAAAATGGACCAACCTAAGAGTCTCCTACTCAATCATTTCTATCTGCGTCCTTCTACAATTATTATTGTGTATCACTTGGATATCAATGGCTCCTCCATTCCCACAATACGACGCTGAAGATAAACCAGAACTTATTATTGCTGACTGTAATAATGGGTCACCCATCGCCTTCTGGGCCATGCTCGGCTATCTATTTCTTCTGGCTACTATTAGTTTTATAGTGGCCTTCTTGGCAAGAAAACTTCCAGACAGTTTTAATGAAGCCCAGTTTATAACGTTTAGTATGTTGGCCTTTCTGTGTGTTTGGATATCTTTTATTCCAGCCTATCTCAGCACCCAGGGTAAATATACAGTCGCCATGGAGGTATTCGCCATCCTGGCATCTAGTTGGGCATTGTTGATTTGTATGTTTTTTCCTAAATGTTTCATTTTACTGTTCAGACCTGAGATGAATTCCAAAGACTATCTCATGATGAGGAATAAGAATAAAGAAACGACAAGCAGATTTTAGACAGAATAAACCTTTAACAATATAATTTCTGTTAAGTGTAGAAAATAAATCTTAAGAATTCTGAAATCATCCAAAAAGTTTTTACAATGCTTTAAGGAAAATGTGTCATAATTTTCTTTTGTTCATTTCTGTTTATAAGTACATTAAAAAGCAGTTAGGTCAATTACTGAGCTCATTCTTATAGTGTGTAGGAAAAGAGTCTGCCCATGTGTGACTTTCGCACATAATAAATACCCGACCACTGTAATAATGCAGTTACATCTAGTGAAAGGTGACATCTTAGATAAAAATCATATTCTTCTCTTCTCCATCTGGTCAAGACCACCATGACAACTTCTCCCATCCATAACTCATATCCCCAGAATCTGTTGGACTAGTATCTTATGTTCCTTACCTTTGACCCTATCTGTAATGTTCTAATTGGTCATGGTGCCCCTCTAATTTTGGTTCCATTTAGATATCTGCTACCTAGTAGGTTGTTGCCTCAATAAGTAGCGTCATGCCTCCAGTAGGTAGATTGATGTTCTCAGTTGGTAGCCAAGTGCCCCCCTCCAGTAAGTAGACAGGTGCTCCCAGTAGGTTGCTGCACCCCATTAGAGAGATATAGATTGTATCCCTAGTGTAGACATCTAGAAATTTACTAATGTTTCCACATAAAATGTGGTAGATTTAAGCTCTGGAAAACCCAACAACTCAAAGCATGTGTAAAAAGAGCAAAACGTAGAGAAAATTGCCAAATACAAGATACAGTAGAAAATACCATGAAATACCATAAATAAAAGAAAATGCCATGAAAACCTGTTGGAAACTAAAGCATGCAAAGCAAACTGCACTACACTCTTAGAAAATTAGGGCCAATATTCACAAAATCTGCTTGATACATCTCCCCCAATGTGTTTTCTCAACAACTATAAATCTGGCACTTTAAGTGGCACCACACACTTCAATCAGTAACAATTGGACAATGGCCCTCATTTCTTAAGAGTGTAGGGTTGTTTTTGTTGTAGGTTCAATAATCCATGTGTTTTTTTCCCTCATTTATTTATTTGCAGTATTGGGGCACATTGTATTTTTTGTAAATAAATGAGTATAGACACATTATAAAACCTAGTGCCAAGCAAAATCACTCGGAAAAACAAACCCAAAAACATTTGAGAGGTCCAGAAGTGAAGGGAATGGGTGATATGGTGTCGTTTTTTATTTTTTCAGACCATCTATTTTGGGGTCATCAATTTTCCCAATATAACTATCTTTTTAAAAAACAAAAATTTTCGAAGGAAAAAAATAAATATGAAGGTTTGTTCATGGAAATTTGTTGCCACGCCCCTCTATGATTATTTTTTTTTTTCTGTTACATTATGTCTCACACTGGTGCAGTCCAGATGCAGACATGCATGTTGCAATCAATGGATTAGTTTAAGAAACATCATTGTTAAAGTCTCATTGGGGGGAATAAAAAAATATTTAAAAAAATAAAAAAGGTAAAAAATGTAACACATGAAAAGCCCCCTATAATAAAAGTTTAAATCAGCCTTTTTTTGTCATGTTTTAATAAGACATATTTGGTATTGTCTAGAGTTCAGTAAACTTTGGAAAAGTTTGGTTTGCTGCACTAGCCAAACTTTTTGAAAATCGCGAGTTCGGTTTGCTCGAATCGGCAATAAAATAAGCCCCTAAACACACAGGATGTAGAAACTTCACCATCAAGATGCCGCCGTTGCTGCTGATGCCTCTTGCTAGGGTAGCAAGAAGCATCCTGCCTCTTGCAGGGGTAGTGCTGGCAGAGGTAGTAGACCGTCTTCTCTGCAGAGAGTGGAGACTGGACCCCTGGTCAGTTGGTGTTTGTTGCTAGAAAGCCTTGGCAAGCTGTCTGCATAGCTTATCCTTTTTTGAAGATGCGAAAAATTCCCCCACATGGGTCTAAAAGTGGGGCTATCCAGTACTCTTCTCTTCCCTTCAAGCCAAGAATATGCTTGTTATTTTGGAAGCAGGAAAGCATACACCTACCCATCCTTGCCAGATTTTCTGAAGGCCCAGTTTGTTCCACCTCTGTCCCACACTGCCAAGGTTGGTGATGCATCTCCTCATCCTCATCAATGTTACCTCTAGTAGGGTCCTCATCCCTTCTCTCTTTTATAGAGTCCATCTCCAAAGCCTCCTCCTCAGGTCCCACTACCTCCTCATCCAACTCCTCCTCCACAAGGAGAACATCCATACTGCTGCCATCATCCCTCCTTCTTCCATCATCGGTGTCAGCATCTGCTCCAAAAGGAATTTAATTTTAAAATAGAAATGTAATTAAAATAAAAATCCTATTATATGGTTCCTGGACTGGTGATGCTGATTGTGTAGACCTGTAGACCTGTCTAAAACTACCAGCATAACATGTCATAGTAGCTTACTGGAGGAAGTTGTAATATTCTACGTACAACAGGTTGAGAAACCTTCAAAATCAATTTTAATTTTGTCCCAGCCAGGCGGCCTAGACACATTTTGATCAAAAAGTGCACTCAGAGCCTCCCTTTTTTGACCAAGAGTGCTGCTGCAACCTTATTTTTTGTATACTTTGAATTTGCCACAGCAAGGTGCAATTGTGTATTTTTTTTAAATCAACTGATGCCAGAAAGTTAAACAGATTTGTAAATGACTTCTATTAAAAAATATTTGTCCTTCCAGTACTTATTAGCAGGTGTATGCTACAGAGGAAATTCTTTTCTTTTTGAATTTCTTTTTGTCTTGACCACAGTGCTCTCTGCTGACACCTGATGCCTGTATCAGGAACTGTCCAGAGAAGGAGAAAATCCCCATAGCAAACCTATGCTGCTCTGGACAGTTCCTGTCACGGACAGAGGTGTCAGCAGAGAGCACTGTGGACAAGACAAAAAAGAATTTCCTTTTTAGCATACAGCTGCTAAAAACTACTGGAACGATTATTTTTCTCCAGTTTTCCACTGGAGTACCCCTTTAAGGCGCTGAAATAAAGGCCTAATTCCTAAATTTGAACCCTGCCTGTGCCTCACTTTCTCCCTGCAGAGATAGCACCATGCCTGTTGTCCAGTATCTGGTAACATAGTTGTTGTGGTTCATGGCTTTGGGGTAGATTTGGCTCAAAAGGTTTTACAGTAATTGCTTAGTCAAATATCTGCAGGCCATTTGCCTGAGGTCATCAAGATGGCTGCCCAAATCTAAATAAACACCCCACAGGCCAACCTTTTGATTAGGAATTTTGAAAGAATTGTGTCCTAATATCCAATGCCCAAATTTACTCTACACACCCAACTACTGGCAGAGATAAAAATGTTTCATAAACAATTAACTAAACACGTTCTAACTAAGAAAAAAAGATAAAATATAAAACAGACAAAAGTATATAATACTGAAATACTTAGCTTCGGGGCATCCTTACTGCAAGTATGAGACTGAAACAGGCAATGGACAAGTAGCTGCATTCCTTCTGTTGATAATCAGGTCCCACCAGGAAGTTGAATGCAAGGTGTTATGGTCGCTGGCCCGGAAGAGGAAGAGACAAAAAGAGCATGTACAGCTAAAATGGTAAAGACTTGATTTGCATGTGGTGTTTTAGGCCATATTGCTAGATACTGGAAAGCACATGGTAACAAAACTCAAAGTAAATACTGTTCAGTTAAATGTATTACATGTGGTCATAGTGTCCATATCTCATCAAGTTGCTATTCTACTGGAAACATGAAGCAGAGTAATCCAGGTAAATCCAGACGGACTGGGAAAGGAAATATACATTCTTCCTCCAAAGCAACGTTTTCCAGGGAAACCTCTCAGCTTCCCGAATAAAACTCACTTGTCTATTCCCATGAAAGACAACAACACAAGAGCCTTGTTTCTCCAACAGGTTCAAGGTAACCTGAAGGAGTTATGTGCACAGGTAGCAATACTCTTACTGAAACCGTATATACAGATAGAGACTCCCATGCCCCCTGCTGGTCAGGCAAAAGTCACCCAAGCTATTCTAGTAAAGGTAGCTATTACGCCTAGCGCTCCGGGTCCCCGCTCCTCCCCGGAGCGCTCACGGCGTCTCTCTCCCTGCAGCGCCCCGGTCAGTCCCGCTGACCGGGAGCGCTGCACTGTCATGGCCGTCGGGGATGCGATTCGCACAGCGGGACGCGCCCGCTCGCGAATCGCATCCCAGGTCACTTACCCGTCCCGGTCCCCTGCTGTCATGTGCTGGCGTGCGCGGCTCCGCTCTCTAGGGCGCGCGCGCGCCAGCTCTCTGAGACTTAAAGGGCCAGTGCACCAATGATTGGTGCCTGGCCCAATTAGCTTAATTGGCTTCCACCTGCTCCCTGGCTATATCTGATCTCCTCCCTTGCACTCCCTTGCCGGATCTTGTTGCCTTGTGCCAGTGAAAGCGTTTAGTGTGTCCAAAGCCTGTGTTACCTGAACTTCTGCTATCCATCCTGACTACGAACCTTGCCGCCTGCCCCCGACCTTCTGCTACGTCTGACCTTGCCTCTGCCTAGTCCTTCTGTCCCACGCCTTCTCAGCAGTCAGCGAGGTTGAGCCGTTGCTAGTGGATACGACCTGGTTGCTACTGCCGCAGCAAGACCATCCCGCTTTGCGGCGGGCTCTGGTGAAAACCAGTAGCCTCTTAGAACCGGTCCACTAGCACGGTCCACGCCAATCCCTCGCTGACAAAGCGGATCCACAACCCGTAAGCCGAATCGTGACAGTAGATCCGGCCATGGATCCCGCTGAGGTGCCGCTGCCAAGTCTCGCTGACCTTACCACGGTGGTCGCTCAGCAATCGCAGCAGATTGCCCAACAAGGACAGCAGCTGTCGCAGTTGACCGCCACGTTACAGCAACTTCTGCCTCTGCTACAGCAGCAACCATCTCCTCCGCCAGCTCCTGCACCTCCTCCGCAGCGAGTGGCCGCTCCTAGCCTCCGCTTGTCCCTGCCGGACAAATTTGATGGGGACTCTAAACTCTGCCGTGGATTTTTGTCTCAGTGTTCCCTGCATATGGAGATGTTGTCGGACTTGTTTCCTACAGAACGGTCTAAGGTGGCGTTCGTAGTAAGCCTTCTTTCAGGAAAGGCCTTGTCTTGGGCCACACCGCTCTGGGACCGCAATGATCCTGCCACAGCCACAGTCCAGTCCTTCTTCGCTGAAGTCCGGAGTGTCTTCGAGGAGCCAGCCCGAGCTTCTTCTGCCGAGACTGCCCTGTTGAACCTGGTCCAGGGTAATTCTTCAGTGGGCGAGTACGCCATCCAATTTCGTACTCTTGCTTCCGAGTTATCATGGAATAACGAGGCTCTCTGCGCGACCTTTAAAAAAGGCCTATCCAGTCGCATCAAGGATGTGCTGGCCGCACGAGAGATTCCTGCCAACCTGCAAGAACTCATCCATTTGGCTACCCGCATTGACATGCGTTTTTCTGAGCGACACCAAGAGCTCCGCCAGGAAAAAGACTTTGATCTCTGGGCACCTCTCCCACAGCATCCTTTGCAGTCTACGCCTGGGCCTCCCGCCGAGGAGGCCATGCAAGTGGATCGGTCTCGCCTGACCCAGGAAGAGAGGAATCGCCGTAGGGAAGAAAATCTTTGTCTGTACTGTGCCAGTACTGAGCATTTCTTGGTGGATTGCCCTATCCGTCCTCCACGTCTGGGAAACGCACGCACGCACCCAGCTCACGTGGGTGTGGCGTCTCTTGGTTCTAAGTCCGCTTCTCCACGTCTCACGGTGCCCGTGCGGATTTCTCCTTCAGCCAACTCCTCCCTCTCAGCCGTGGCCTGCTTGGACTCTGGTGCCTCTGGGAATTTTATTTTGGAGTCATTTGTGAACAAATTCCGCATCCCGGTGACCCGTCTCGTCAAGCCGCTCTACATCTCCGCGGTCAATGGAGCCAGACTGGATTGCACCGTGCGTTACCGCACAGAACCCCTCCTGATGTGTATTGGACCCCACCAAGAAAGGATTGAGCTCTTCGTTCTCCCCAACTGTACCTCTGAGGTCCTCCTCGGTCTGCCATGGCTCCGGCTTCATTCTCCCACCCTTGATTGGACCACCGGGGAGATCAAGAACTGGGACTCTGCTTGCCATCGGAAGTGCCTCTCCCCCCCTCCCAGTCCCGTCAGGCAAGCCTCTGTGTCTCCTCTTGGCTCCCGTCCTTGTGTCACCCTGCCCCGTGCCAAGCTTCACCCTCTGCCCTCCCTCCCCATTCCAACTCCTGCTGTACTGCCTGCCGTTGAGGAAACCCTCCATTCACTCCCGGTGTCCTCATCCCAGGGGGGGCAGTTACCGGACAAAAAAAAGGGGAGACCTAAGGGGGGGGGTACTGTTACGCCTAGCGCTCCGGGTCCCCGCTCCTCCCCGGAGCGCTCACGGCGTCTCTCTCCCTGCAGCGCCCCGGTCAGTCCCGCTGACCGGGAGCGCTGCACTGTCATGGCCGTCGGGGATGCGATTCGCACAGCGGGACGCGCCCGCTCGCGAATCGCATCCCAGGTCACTTACCCGTCCCGGTCCCCTGCTGTCATGTGCTGGCGCGCGCGGCTCCGCTCTCTAGGGCGCGCGCGCGCCAGCTCTCTGAGACTTAAAGGGCCAGTGCACCAATGATTGGTGCCTGGCCCAATTAGCTTAATTGGCTTCCACCTGCTCCCTGGCTATATCTGATCTCCTCCCTTGCACTCCCTTGCCGGATCTTGTTGCCTTGTGCCAGTGAAAGCGTTTAGTGTGTCCAAAGCCTGTGTTACCTGAACTTCTGCTATCCATCCTGACTACGAACCTTGCCGCCTGCCCCCGACCTTCTGCTACGTCTGACCTTGCCTCTGCCTAGTCCTTCTGTCCCACGCCTTCTCAGCAGTCAGCGAGGTTGAGCCGTTGCTAGTGGATACGACCTGGTTGCTACTGCCGCAGCAAGACCATCCCGCTTTGCGGCGGGCTCTGGTGAAAACCAGTAGCCTCTTAGAACCGGTCCACTAGCACGGTCCACGCCAATCCCTCGCTGACACAGCGGATCCACAACCCGTAAGCCGAATCGTGACAGTAGCTACTTAGGTATCTGCACTGTTAGCAAAAGGGCAGGGGGTCAACAAAAAGTAAAAATTGACACCTTCCTTTTGCATGTAAATAAAGTTTTGCTTGTTTTGTCTTTTAGAGAAAAAAATGGAGGCACATAAAGAAAATCCTGACTGTGTGCAGCTAAACATTCTTTTCTGGCCACTAGGGCCGTACCATAGTCTTACATGTAAATGACAATACATTTGTTAGTTTTGGTTGACATTTACAGGAGCCTCCCCAAACAAGTGGGGAAAACAACCTTCACTCTATCCAGCTTTCTGGTTTAGAAACACAAAAAGACATTCCATAACAATAATAAAGAATTTCTACACGGCAGGATACTATAAATAGCTAGGTAAATCAACACCTGACTGTGCCCCTGTTCTAGAATGTATTTTTTTTCTCAAGCCTTCAGATCCAGCATTAGCATCGTTACTTGCCCCTGAGATGCTCGGACCGGAAGACCCGCTGACATCCTCCTCTTTAAACACCTCTTCATCATGTACACAACTCCTCTCAGTTAGCACTTCTGTTGTGTCATCGTGGCCTCCCTTTTCTCCTGCCCCACATCCACCATGATGCCTTCCAGAATCCTCACCATGACTACCACCAGTCCCACTAGTGCTATGCTCGGCAACTGCAGCCCCTTCTCCCACCTCAGCAACACGCTCCAAAGGTTGACTGTGATCCAACTCCTCATCGTGGCTAGCGCTATCCTTCTGCATAGCAGTAGGGGGAAAGCAAGGACTGAGATGAGGAAACAGACCCTCTAGGACAGACAATTCCTTTACCAGACATATTTTTTTTATATATCTTTGTTTAGGTGATTTTTCACCAACCTACTTGTCAACTTTAACTTTCAATGCTTTGAACTGTGTTTATCTTACAACAAGGTACGTATAAGGCAAGTTTAATAGAACCAAAATTTTAAAAACACAGTCACTTTAGAAGCATAATGTGTTTGGAATGCACAGGCTTTTAGTATAATATGTGTTTGTGTGTACACAACTATAAAGATTTAAGGGGTGTTTGCAGAAAAATATGAAATTCAATAAAACTTTGTTAAAAGGCCAGATATGTGTCAGAGGAACACGCTTTTGCGTGCCAGAGATGACAGTACGAGTGTCATTGTTTGTGGAAATGTATTAAATGCAACAGACCTGTATTAAAACTACAGGCTAGATATGTAGAACTTCAATACGCTTTTTGACAGGCAGAGATGACTGCACATGTACTGATGGTGCTTTCGGCACTTTATGAAATGCGCCAGAATTACAGGCTAGATGTAGGTCACGGCACTGGCTACTTTAGCTGGTTGAGGAACACTATTCAATTCAGGTATTTGCAGGTATGAACCTTGAAAAAGGCTTTGGATTTGTGGTAGCAAAAGATGAGTCCTTCAAAGGCTGTGAGAAGGATGTCCCCTTATCTGCTGTATAGGAACCCCTTTAGGTTTCATGTTCACACACACATACACACACACACACACACACAATATCTCTCTTTCTTATCTGTATCTATCTATCTTTCTCTCTCTTTCTAATCTGTATCTCTATCTTCCTAACCACTTATGTCCCTATGTCTGACTCTCTCCTTCTCTCTGTCTCCTCTCTGGAGAAGTTCCGAGCACTGCGTACGCCGTGGATGATGTCAATGGCCTTTTTATCTGTGTCCTATTGGCCTATTTGCTTGATTGACACAGTAAGCAGCAAATCACATAACAGACCTGGGTTATCATGTGATCCTCTGCTTTCCCTATGTCATCTCACCGCCCCCTGCCCGTCCTACTTGTTTGGCCCACCCAAAAAACATGCTTTCTGGGGTTTTTTTTGCGCTATTTAACAGCTTGTGTGAGCTGAACTGGTAAAAGCTTGAGTGTTGGCCAAGCCAGAAAAATCCAAAAGTTCGGGTCGAATTCAGGTTCGCTTGATTCAACTCGTTCATCTCTAGTATTGTTGCATTCTTTATCCTTGTTTTTCTTCTTTTTGATTTGTCTTTATTGTTATGTAAAATTTAAAAACCTATTACATATACATAAAGTAACAATATCTATTTAACTTTAATAAAAATAATGTTGAATGAAAATACACACAATGCATTTTAATAAAATAAAAATATCAAAGGAAGAATTGCTCATTTTTGACATTTTATCACATCCTCACAAAAAAAGTATATAAAAAAGTAAAAAAAAACTATAAACATTGAATGATTTTAACATAAGTTAAGTAAAAAAAATCTGTTAAAATACTAAAACAAAATAAAATTATTTTGTTATGTTTTAGTACTTTTCAAATATTTTAACTTAAAAAATAAAAAAATATATTAGGGTGTCCGTTATACTGCAAAGAAAACGGCACTCTTTTTATTTCAGTTTACAAATATTTTTTTTATTGTTTTACTGTGCGTTTTATGGTAAAATGAATAGTGTCTTTAAAAAGTTAGACTCATCTTGCAAAAGACAAGCCCTCGTGTGACTTTGTATAAAATAATTATGGCTAAGTACATTCTTTTTTTGTGTGTGTATGGACCTTCATACTGTTCTATACTGTGATTGTATTGTCATTATTTTTTACTCTTCAAGAGTTTGAGGAGTTAAAAAAGTATACAGTAGAGAGGTCACATCTGTTTACTTATCACATCATTATTTTCCCAAGGGTCATGTAACCTGTTGGGAAACCCAGAACTGTAATATAATTAATCACTCATACAATGTCCTACTGGGACTACTCCAAAATTATTCTTCCACAGTATATAAAACACCGATTTCAACACGGATCAACACGGATAAAAGATCAGACTGAAGGACCATTGAAACTGTGAGTATAAAGCATATTCTTAGTGAGTCCATCAAACTCCCTGACATATGCATACTGTCTTTGGGACTGTTATCATGTATATATATATATATATATATATATATATATATATATATATATTTCTTCTATAACCACTTTTGCACATTATCTCAAATTATTCAATTCAATTGATCTTTTTATTGTTGCTTTGAAATCTTTATCTTGTACAACATTCAATAGTTTTGTTAGTTAATAAATAAATATAACAATTAAATGACCTGTTTCTACTTCTTTATCATAGTGAAAATGAGATATAAATTTGAACTCCATATGTTTATTAATTCATTATTCAGATCTTTGGAGTTTTTGTACATGCACTGATCTTAGAGTAAATGATCACTTAGCTAGTGTTTTCCCTTGTGCTTTACCATAGGTCTATAGTGTCCTCTGTGCTGCTTACTGATCTGTGTCCACTGAACTTAAAATTATTATATAGTTCTATGTTCCTGTTATTTTTCTGGTTTGTGACCGACTATTTATTAGCATGTGTTTTTATGGCCCATGCACTTTAGTTCAGGGTGGGACCGGCGCCCAGTTGTTGCTCCACCGTTTAGGGTGGATGGGCAAGTAGGCAGGGAGAGATGTTTTAGGGTAAGTTTAGGGCTCACTCTCCCTGTCCCCTTGTCAGTCCCTGATATAACTACTTCTTTTTCATACTGAAAATTTGATAAGAACTCTTCATACACTATTCATTTTTTATTCCCAATTTTTTTCTTAAAATTTCATGTTAGTATGCAAAAAAATTAGTAAATAAATAAATACATAAGTAGTTTCAAAAAAAGAATAATAACAATAATATTTTTATTATTATCATTATTATTATTAATGATAAGCATAATTGTGGGGAATTTAAAAATAAATATTGGATAATTTGAATTAAATAAAGTCAAACAAAAACGTTAATTTGATAGAAATTCATAGTATTAATATAATGAATTATTTTATATAATTTATCTTCAAATCCTTTATCTTGTACAACATTGGTTAAAATAAAGTAAACAAAATAAAATTAACTGAAATTAAATGCAAATGTTAACATTAATTAAATAAAATAAATTGAAACAAAATTTTAATTTTAAAATATAAATTACCAAATATTAATGTATAGTTCTTTTGACTTAATTTGTTCTAGCCTACAAGTGTTTTAAAAGTTTTCTTAATCTAATGTATACTTTACCCAATGCAGACATACTGTATAGTATCAAGGGACTTATGAGACTAATTAACAATTGTCCCTCTACAGTGTATAAGAAACCTATGTCTATAAGAGATATAAAAATACAGATAAAGGGGCTTAGGAACTATAAGTAGAAGCTGTATTGATGAGTCTATCATACTCCCTGACTTAGACATACAGTATTAATTCAGCTATAACTACTTACCCATCTTATCCTTTAGTCCTACAATAGATTCAACCTTTTAAAAATTACCTTAAAATATAAAAGTATTGTATAATTTTTCCTAAATTCAAGAATTACATTTTTCAATTCAATAAATATCAGAGTAAATGTTAGCTATTTTAATAGTTAATGTTGATAACAATATTAACAATAATAATGAAATAATAAATGTGTCCTAAATTGTGTCCTAAATGTAATTTTTACATGTCCTAAATGTAAAAATATATCTTGTAATATTTAAATGATATTTTTAGTAAATGGCAACTATTATTAAAGTTAATGTCAATAAAATGATAGTGATGCCGCAGTTGCTATACTTGCTACATAATTCTCCCATCTGGCTTGCATACCATCTTTTTCAGAGAATCAATATGCAGTTTTGGGATTTGATCTGGAATGGGTGGAAGCCCCAATTAAAACTGGAATATTTACAACGCCAGAAGAAAGAGGGGGGGGGGGGGGGGGTTGCTCTTTCCAACCCTTGGGTATATTTTTTGGCGGCACAATCTCAGCACCTAAGGGGATGGGACAATCTTGATCTCTCTAATCCTAATATGGCCATAATAATAAGTGCATTACCAGGGGATAATTTAGTCATGGCACTAGAGATTGATCAATTTGGGAAACGAAGCTATCCTCTCCTCCCAACTTTTAATTTAATACATAAAACATGGACTAAAATTAAACAAATTAGGGGGGTGGGTAAAATTTATGAATACACCCCACTATGGGATAATCCAATGCTCCTAGAAATATATAAACTGGAAAGTTCTGCTATGTGGGCCGATTTGGGGTGATATGGGTAAGGGATCTTTTCAAATTGGATAGGTTGCACTCTTTTGAAGAGCTGCAGGAGGGTTTCCATGCCCCTACTGAAGCTTTCCTCCAATATTTTCAGCTACGGCATGCTATTCTGGCCCAGCAAAAGCACTTTCCCTTGTTAGTTGAGGGGGATTTAGTACTGAATCATATTATAAACTCAAGGATACAGAAGGGACATATTTTGAGGACATACCAACTGTTAGCTTAAAAATTTACCATAAATATGACACCGGCTTTTTTGAAATGGCAAGTGGAGGCTGGGGTCAGTGGGGAGCAATGGAAGTCGATCCTCTGTAATATCCCAAACCAAGCACTCGGTGAAGGGGCAAGGCTAACCCAACTATATATTTTGTATAGAGCATACAGAACTCCGGCCCTTCTATAAAAGATTGGTTATCGAAAAGATGCAGGTTGCCCGCGGTGTTCATCTGATGCTGCAGACATTTTGCATATGTTTTGGGAATGTATACACATTCAGAGATACTGTCAATCGATGGTGGATATTGTGCGGGAGGTCTGGGATATTGTTAGACCCATGGATCTAAAAACTTGTATACTGGGAGGTATGCAGGACATAACTATACCAACTTATCAAAAAATTGCTGTCAGTAGATTGCTATTTAATGCTAGGAAGCTTATAGCTCAAGGCTGGAAGGATTCCAACCCTCCGACTATAAAACATTTTATTAAGAAGATGGACATGATAGTGGCGTGGGAGAAAGCAATATATACTAAAAGGGGATTACTACAAAAGCTTAGTTTAATATGGAGCAAATGGCTGAATAGAAGCTAAGGAGGCTCCGAGTGTGGAGAGATGGGGCGATGGGTGGGTATCTTTTTTTTATTTATCCTTTCTTTCCCTTCCCTTTTTTTATTTTTTTATTTTTTGGGGGGGAAACTCGCCTTGGATATAAACTCCCTTTATGTACTTGTATCATACAGGATGTTAATGCTGTGCTTTTTTTCTTTCTTCTTGGATGATATATTGTAAAATTTTGCAATAATAATACAATAAAAAAAAAAAAAACAACAACAAATTACCTATTCCAAAATATTTATCATAGTGAAAAGTGTGATATAAATTCTACATGCAATATTCATTTTTAAGTAATTGTTTTTTGAAATGTCATAAAAGTATACAAAAAAATTAAAAGTAAAGAAATACATAATTTCCCAAAAATAAATGCAAATAATAATAATAATAATTATTATTATTATTATTATTATTATTATTAGTAGTAGTAGTAGTAGTAGTATAATTGTGCCTTAAATGTAAAAATACATTCTTGCATGCGTTAAATGAAAATTGTGTTTCAATAATTTGTCTTTGAAATTCTTACCTAGTATAACATTGTTCAAAATAAAATAAATACAAAATAAAATAATCTAATTGTTGTTTTAACTAAATTCTGTTCTGGCCTAAAAGTCAAAATAGGTTTGAAAACTTTGTTAAATGTAAAGGATACTTAACGTTATGCAGGTATAATGTATAGTAGGTCATAATGCATATTTTATGTATTTACAGCTAAGCCAATGATACATACTATAATATGTTTCCTATGTATGAAGCATTAATAAAGATCCTTCTGTTACATATCTTGCCATTTATCTACTCCATGAGTCCAATGTGTAGATTGCCAGCTATGTCAGATCTGGAAGGGATAAGACAACCCGGAGATATTATGATAGGATTATTACATGCTATGAGCGTTGAAAAGATTACCCATAAAAATACATTCAGTGTCCAGCCATTTAAGACTACCTGCAAATTGTAAGTAGGGCTTACACTATGATATGTTAGTTGTTATGTAACATAGTTCTATAAATAATAATAGTATTTAATAATGAATAGCCTTCCTTTCGTGTTCCTTGTATTGTGGTATAATTTTTTGTGTGTCACTGCTATTTAGATATTTTAGTGTGATATTTTTAATTACAGTGGTGGCAAGATATAGCATTATTGTTTGGTATTTGTGAGTTTATAGTATGACAAATTATGGAATAAGTCAGAAGGGCATGGCTATCAATTGATGGGCGGGGTTATAGAGGCATGGGGCTAGAATTATTTACATTGAGTAGCCTGTCTGCCCAGTAAGCACCCCTTGACTATATAATCCCACCATCACCTGATTGGCTAATGTCTGGCATTGTTATGACAAAATTCTTTATGATGCTGGTAACAACATAAAGACCTTTACACTGGATCCAAGAATAAAGAAGGCTGGTGAAGGAGGAATGACTAGAAATGGAAATTATTAAAGGGGTACTCCACTGGAAAACTTTTTTTTTAATCAACTGGTGCCAGAAAGTTAAACAGATTTGTAATTTACTTCTATTTAAAAATCTTAATCCTTCCAGTACTTATCAGCTGCTGTATGATAGACAGGAAGTTCTTTTCTATTTTGAATTTCCTTTCTGTCTAACCACAGTGCTCTCTACTGACACATCTGTCCATTTTAGGAACTGTCCAGAGCAGGAGCAAATCCCCATAGCAAACCTATCCTTCTCTGGACAGTTCCTGACATGGACAGATGTGTCAGCAGAGAGCAATGTGGTCAGACAGAAAGGTAATTCAAAAAGAAAAGAACTTCCTGTGGATCAGCTGATAAGGAAGGGTTAATAATTTTGAATAGAATTAATTTACAAATCTGTTTAACTTTCTGGCACCAGTTGATTAAAAAAAAAATGTTTTCCAGTGGAGTACCCCTTTAAGACACAGAAGAACAAGACATAATGATGACATGTTATAAAGTTAGCTATCATAATGTGAAATCAGTACTTTAGTTTGAGATTTAAAGATAAATCTTTAAAAAAAATATTTTTGTTTTTTGAAGATTCAGCCTGGAATTTTATTTCTGGTTCCAGACATTTCTGTTTACAATTGAGGAAATTAAAAAGGATCCCAATATTCTGTCAAACATGACATTAGGATTCCAAATGTATAACACGTGCAATATGCCTCACTTTGAATTACAAGGAGCTTTACAGTTCCTGACTGACTCTAGTAGTACCATTACCGACAACCAATGTAATTCGAGATCTCTGTTCTCTGCCGTTATTGGTTCCACAACTTCAGTCAATTCAATCATCTTGGCTCATGTTTTGGGGGCCTTCAGATACCCACAGGTAAGAAGCTTTAACCCCTTAGGACCCAGGAAATGTTGTCCTATAGACACAGACAATTTTATTTTCCTTTTGCATTTTTGTTTTTTAATTCTTGCCCTTTAAGAGACATTACCCATAGGAGTGCTCTGTACTTTGTGAAGCAAATACAAAGAAAATATTGCAGTGGCACTCACCAGTCTCTTTAGAGATGAGCCAAAGCTGGCAAACTCAGATTCAAACCAAACTTTAGAATTTTTTTCGCTCAGCGAATACTCAAGGTTTTGCCGGTTTTGTTTTGCAAGCCAGTACATAGCACGAAAAAACAGAAAGCATGGTTTTTGGTCGACGGAAGAAGCAGGGCAGGAAGGGAGAGGTGAGATGACATAGGGAAAGCAGCAGATCACATGATAACTCTGGCCTATCATGTGATTTGCTGCTTACTGTGTCACTCAAGCACAAAGGCCAATAGGACAGCCAGGGGCACAGATAAAAGGGCACTGCCATCACCCACAGTGTTCATAGTTCTGGAACTTTTGCATAGAGCAGACAGAGATTACGAGAAAGTGAGACATAGGGACAGTTAGTGGTTAGAAAGATAGAGATACAGATTACATAGAGAGGAGAAATAGGGACAGTTAGTGATTAGAAACAGATAGCAAAAGATTAGAAAGAGAGAAACAAGCAGGACAGCACAAGCAGGACTGGTGGTGGTAAGCATGGTGGGCATACTGTATGGCATTGAAGTGGCTATGCGGAGGGGGACCAAGGAGTCCAAGAAGTCCATGCAAAGAGTAATGGCGTGGACGATGAGGGGCTTGATGTTGACGATGAGGTGGTGTTTGACAGGACATGGGAACCACCTGGGCATGAGTTGACGTGTTCAGAGCGTAACAGGCGTAGGGCTGCTGTTCTGATGAGCTCAGGTGATGGCGACACTGCTGCCTGTTTAGGTTCCGTTAAAAAGAAAAAAGAAGGGCACAGTCTGTCCAATATTCTCATGTGTGGAACTTCAGAGAATGTGGCAATATGTTGTCTCTGCAAACAGAAATAAAGCCGTGGTCAGGGTCTGAGTGAAAGAATGATGTCTCTATGTAGGCATATGAAGCGTCACCACAGGGCTACGTGAGACAGGAAAACTCTGCTGCTGCTACTGATAAACCGCCAAATCCCTCCCAACTGTCTAACAGCCAGGCCTCTTCTACAGGCAGCAAATTTTCAGGATTTGCCTCATCTTTGTCATGCCCTCCTCCTCCCGGATCCCGTCACATTGGGATATTGAATATTGAAATATTTTTAAAATGAATTTAACTACCACCAACTTCCTGCTGCTACCAGTCAGCCATCTCCTGTGTACACTATTGACATAACTCCACCATCTCATGCTGTATGCTAGTAAAATCTGTTTGCCACCACCTGCTGTGCGCTGGCCACTATTATTAACACCAATCCACTATCCCCCTACCTCCAGCCAGGCCTAAATGTACACAACCCATCATTCACAAAAAAAGGGATAATTTTTGGCATGCTTGGAAAAAGCCAATGCGTCTTCCCATGCCTCTCTGTGCATCTATCGACAACTAGGGATACTTTATGCCAGTTTATTTTCGTGTGAATAAGCCTAAAAAATGGGCTAGCTGAAATAGTAACCATAGGTTACTGCATGTCGCCATAACTGAGCCTTAAAGCACTTTAAAACTACCAGTGTTAGACAGGGGTTTAGAGGTATTAGGAAGTGTTTTAACCCCTTAAGGACCAAGGACGTACCGGTACGTCCTCGGTCCTGCTCTCCCGATATAACGCGGGGTTACACAGTAACCCCGCGTCATATCACGGCGGGCCCGGCGTCATAGTGAAGCCGGGACCCGCCTCTAATAGCGTGCAGCGCCGATCGCGGCGCCGCGCGCTATTAACCCTTTAGCCACACGCTCAGAGCTGAGCCGCACGGCTAAAAGTGAAAGTGAAAGTTCCCGGCTAGCTCAGTCGGGCTGTTGGGGATAGCCGCGGCTAATCGCGGCATCCCGAACAGCTGACAGGACAGCGGGAGGGCCCCTACCTGCCTCCTCGCTGTCCGATCGCCGAATGACTGCTCAGTGCCTGAGATCCAGGCATGAGCAGTCATGCGGCAGAATCGTTGATCACTGGTTTCTTATGAGAAACCAGTGATCAGCATAGGAGATCAGTGTGTGCAGTGTTATAGGTCCCTATGGGACCTATAACACTGCAAAAAAAAAGTGAATAAAGATCATTTAACTCCTCCCCTATTAAAAGTTTGAATCACCCCCCTTTTCCAATAAAAAAAAAAACACAGTGTAAATAAAAATAAAAATAAACATATATGGTATCACCGCGTGCGGAAATTTACGAATTACAAAAATATATCATTAATTAAACCGCTCGGTCAATGGCGTGCGCGCAAAAAATTCCAAAGTCCAAAATAGTACATTTTTGGTCACTTTTTATATCATTTAAAAATGAATAAAAAGCGATCAATAAGTCCTATCAATGCAAAAATGGTTCGCAGATCACGGCGCAAAAAATGAGCCCTCATACCGCCCCATACACGGAAAAATAAAAAAGTTATAGGGGTCAGAAGATGACAATTTTAAACATATTAATTTTCCTGCATGTAGTTATGATTTTTTCCAGAAGTCCGACAAAATTAAACCTATATAAGTAGGGTATCATTTTAATCGTATGAACCTACAGAATAAAGATAAGGTGTCATTTTTACCGAAAAATGTACTACGTAGAAACGGAAGCCCCCAAAAGTTACAAAACAGCGTTTTTTTTTTCAATTTTGTCGCACAATTATTATTTTTTCCATTTCACCGTAGATTTTTGGGTAAAATGACTGATGTCATTACAAAGTAGAATTGGTGGCGCAAAAAAAGCCATCATATGGATTTTTAGGTGCAAAATTGAAAGAGTTATGATTTTTTAAAGGCAAGGAGCAAAAAACGAAAATGCAAAAATGGAAAACACCCCGGTCCTTAAGGGGTTAAACGTGCTTAGTGGCTTATTTCATTGCCGATTTGAGTCAAACAGAGTCGAACTTTTGATTTCTGAAAAGTTTGGCGAATGTACTCTTTATCTTCAAATTTTATTCCAACATCTTAAAATATAAAATCTTGGGTGTCTTGACAACATCTGTGCAGACGCCAGTGTTGTTACGCCGAGCGCTCCGGGTCCCCGCTCCTCCCCGGAGCGCTCGCTTCACTCTCCCCGCTGCAGCGCTCCGGTCACGTCCTCTGACCCGGGGCGCTGCGATTCCGCTGCCAGCCGGGATGCGATTCGCGATGCGGGTAGCGCCCGCTCGCGATGCGCACCCCGGCTCCCCTACCTGACTCGCTCTCCGTCTGTTCTGTCCCGGCGCGCGCGGCCCCGCTCTCTAGGGCGCGCGCGCGCCGGGTCTCTGCGATTTAAAGGGCCACTGCGCCGCTGATTGGCGCAGTGGTTCCAATTAGTGTGTTCACCTGTGCACTTCCCTATATCTAGTCTCCTCCCTTGCACTCCCTTGCCGGATCTTGTTGCACTTGTGCCTTGTGAAAGCGTTCCCTTGTCTGTTCCTAGTCCGTGTTCCTGACCTCCTGCCGTTGCCCCTGACTACGATCCTTGCCGCCTGCCCCCGACCTTCTGCTACGTCCGACCTTGCTTCTGCCTACTCCCTTGTACCGCGCCTATCTTCAGCATCTTCAGCAGCCAGAGAGGTGAGCCGTTGCTAGTGGATACGACCTGGTCACTACCGCCGCAGCAAGACCATCCCGCTTTGCGGCGGGCTCTGGTGAAAACCTGTAGTGGCTTAGAACCGGTCCACTAGCGCGGTCCTCGCTATCCCTCTCTGGCACAGAGGATCCACTACCTGCCAGCCGGCATCGTGACAGTAGATCCGGCCATGGATCCCGCTGAAGTTCCTCTGTCAGTTGTCGCTGACCTCACCACGGTGGCCGCCCAGCAAGCCCGACAGATCGCCCTTCTAACCCGTCAGCTGTCAGAAATGTCCACCATTTCGCACCAACTTCAGTCGCAACTTCTCCAGCAATCTTCTCCTCCGCCAGCTCCTGCACCTCCTCCGCAGCGAGTGGCCACTCCTAGCCTCCGCCTGTCCTTGCCGGACAAATTTAATGGGGACTCTAAGTATTGCTGTGGCTTTCTTTCGCAATGTTCCCAGCACTTGGAGATGATGTCGGACCAGTTTCCTACTGAAAGGTCTAAGGTGGCTTTCGTGTTCTGCCTTCTGTCTGGAAAAGCCCTGTCATGGGCCGCACCGCTCTGGGACCGCAATGACCCCGTCACTGCCTCTGTACACTCCTTCTTCTCGGAAATTCGAAGTGTCTTTGAGGAACCTGCCCGAGCTTCTTCAGCCGAGATTGCCCTGCTGAACCTGGCCCAGGGTGTTTCTTCCGTTGGCGAGTACGCCATTCAGTTCCGTGCTCTTGCTTACGAGTTGTCCTGGAATAGTGAGGTTCTCTGCGCGACCTTTAAAAAAGGCCTATCCAGCAACATTAAAGATGTTCTGGCCGCACGAGAGACTCCTGCTGACCTACATGAACTCATTCATCTAGCCACTCGCATTGACATGCGTTCTTCCGGATGGCGTCTGGAGCTCCGCCTGGATATGGACTTTGTTCGCACGAAGCGTTTTTTCTCCCCGGCTCCTCTCTCCTCTGGTCCTCTGCAATCTGTTCCTGTGCTTCCCGCCGCGGAGGCTATGCAAGTTGACCGGTCTCGCTTGACACCTCAAGAGAGGACACGACGCCGCATGGAGAATCTTTGCCTGTACTATGCCGGTACCGAACACTTCCTGAAGGATTGTCCTATCCGTCCTCCCCGCCTGGAAAGACGTACGCTGACTCCGCACAAAGGTGACACAGTTCTTGATGTCTACTCTGCTTCTCCACGCCTTACTGTGCCTGTGCGGATATCTGCCTCTACCTTCTCCTTCTCTACTATGGTCTTCTTGGATTCCGGATCTGCAGGAAAAAATTTTTTGGCCTCTCTCATCAACAGGTTCTACGTCCCCGTGACCAGTCTCGCCAGACCCCTCTACATCTATTGTATTAACAATGAAAGATTGGACTGTCTCATGCGTTTCCGCACAGAACCCCTCCTAATGTGCATCGGACCTCATCACGGAAAAATTGATTTTTTTTTCCTCAGGTTCTTTGGCCCCAAGAAGAGGGGGAGACCCAAGGGGGGGGGTACTGTTACGCCGAGCGCTCCGGGTCCCCGCTCCTCCCCGGAGCGCTCGCTTCACTCTCCCCGCTGCAGCGCTCCGGTCACGTCCTCTGACCCGGGGCGCTGCGATTCCGCTGCCAGCCGGGATGCGATTCGCGATGCGGGTAGCGCCCGCTCGCGATGCGCACCCCGGCTCCCCTACCTGACTCGCTCTCCGTCTGTTCTGTCCCGGCGCGCGCGGCCCCGCTCTCTAGGGCGCGCGCGCGCCGGGTCTCTGCGATTTAAAGGGCCACTGCGCCGCTGATTGGCGCAGTGGTTCCAATTAGTGTGTTCACCTGTGCACTTCCCTATATCTAGTCTCCTCCCTTGCACTCCCTTGCCGGATCTTGTTGCACTTGTGCCTTGTGAAAGCGTTCCCTTGTCTGTTCCTAGTCCGTGTTCCTGACCTCCTGCCGTTGCCCCTGACTACGATCCTTGCCGCCTGCCCCCGACCTTCTGCTACGTCCGACCTTGCTTCTGCCTACTCCCTTGTACCGCGCCTATCTTCAGCATCTTCAGCAGCCAGAGAGGTGAGCCGTTGCTAGTGGATACGACCTGGTCACTACCGCCGCAGCAAGACCATCCCGCTTTGCGGCGGGCTCTGGTGAAAACCTGTAGTGGCTTAGAACCGGTCCACTAGCGCGGTCCTCGCTATCCCTCTCTGGCACAGAGGATCCACTACCTGCCAGCCGGCATCGTGACAAGTGTATTGTACTTGAGTATAGGCATCCGCACAGACGTTGGGTATTTTTTTTACATTTGTGCTGCTCATTGTGTGGGATCATAAACATTATGTTTATGATACTGAAATATGTTTATTTGTTTATTTTATGAAATATCTTAACTGATTGAGACCAACAATCCGTGCTGATATTTTGCATCAAGCTTCTACTTTTTAATACAGCTACTTCTATTGCAAATATTTTGTCAGTTTTTACATACTGAGGTTTGACCAAAGGATCAGTTGACCTCAGCACTCACAAAAATTAAACAACCCTGGTCACAGATGCTCCTGCCAGGCACCAAATAACAATCATTTTCCTTTGATATTATGTCATGTCTGACATACACTATCAAACAGCAAACCACGGAGGGGAAACAGGGTAATTACAGGAACAACAAATTTAGGGGACACTCCTCAAAGGGGTAATCTAAACTAGAAACCCCCCAAAACAATAATAAAAAATAACCTTTATGGAACTCTTAAAATGTAATGGGGAAAGACAATTGTAGTGATTCACCCGAACATCACTAGGTGTCAGTATCACACAGAAAAAGTTAAAAACACAGCTGTAGGCAAGCACTTATTTTCAATTGATGCTCATAGTACTGCCAAAGTAACGGAGTGCCACTATATTTTTGGGCCACTCGAATGGCCAATAGATAATAGAACTTAAGTCTGACTAAAAACGCTGCTAGTTAAAATTTCACATAAGCCTAAGTCCTGACGTTTCGCTGGAGACCCAGCTTCATCAGAGGACTGGTGGCTAGTGAGTACCGGAAGTGAAATCTTCCCTTATATTGACTCCCTTGATGTAATCAATAAGTGCCCATTTGATCCGGCCAATGAGTATACAAAAAAACGTGTCACATATGTTTATCCATACATGAAGTCATCACCTGGCGCCGCTCGCTATGCGCTCGTGGTATGTCTATTGCGCATGTCAAAACGTATGCGCATGACATCAAACTCAGAGTTAGACAGCAGAAAATTGCACATGACAGTGCACTTAGAACTGATCACAGGTACTGTGTTAATGGAATACGCGTGCGCATGGACTTATATGTAGATAGGTTTGTATTCACCAAACATTATGGATAAAGGCACCAAACGGATACCTGTTCGGAACTTACAATATGATCCTACAAACCCCTCCTGAGGAATACATACACTATTATGGTCATAATGCCACATGTTACCAGCAAAAATGCTGTTGATAAATGTATACTCAGCACCAATAGTGATAGAACCACTCACCTAAGTCCTAAACCTAACATTACTTACCATAGAGGTTCCAATCTTCATGAACTGTTGGTACACAGTCATCTTCACGAACTGAATAAACCAACATCCACTTAGTTACCTGAATGACCACAGGGGTCTTTCCCCTGTGGACATTGTAGTTTCTGTAAACACCTGAAAAAAAGACCTTTGTTAATCCCCCAGATGGACGTAGTTATTCTATTTTTGATTTTATCAATTGCAGTAGTAAAAATGTCATTTATGTTGCTTAGTGCCCTTGTCCAAAATTTTATATTGGGAAGACCACATAAGAACTTTGTGGCAGAATTAGCAAACATCTCAGTACCATTCGAACCAATAATGATACTCCTTTGGCTAGACATATGAGATGACAACATGATTGTAGAATTGATGCATTATTCTTTTGGGGCTAACGCCAGATGAAGTCCAGCTGGCCTCAATGAAGGTTTTTTGTTTTCCGCATTTTTGGATTAATTTAATGATTGTATATTTTTGTATCTATTTTTCAGAATCACACATGTCCAGATCCTTATTTTTCTCCCATGCCCTGTCCTACTGATATCATTAGTTCACATTTGATATATATTTTGGAGTGTATAGTTCCCTTCTTAGGATGATATATATACTTACCTAGGTCCAATGTTACACTCACTCAATAGGTTACACACTTGCACTCACTTTAGTATGCACTGGTTTGCTTGAACTATATTTATATTAATATGTATTGTGGAGAGTGGTTCTATCACTATTGGTGCTGAGTATACATTAATCAACAGTATTTTTGCCAGTAACATGTGGCATTATGACCATAATAGTGTACGTATTCATCAGCAGGGGTTTGTAGGATCTTATTGTAAGTCCCGAACTATCCCTTTGGTGCCTTTATCCATACCGTTTGGTGAATACAATACTATCGACATATAAGTCCATGCGCACGCATATTCCATTAACACAGTGCCCACGATCAGTTCTAAGTCCGCTGTCATGCGCTATTTTTCTGCGCAGCCGCAATATCAGCATCACGCCGACACGCACGTCTAAGTTTGATGTCATGCGCATAAGTTTTGACATGTGCAGTAGACATATCGCGAGCGCATAGTGAGCACGGATTCTAACATGCGCATTATCGCCTTGAGCGGCGCCAGGTGATGACCTCATGTATGGATAAACACATGTGACACTTTTTTTTGCATACTCATTGGCTGGATCAAACGGGCACTTATTGATTACATCAAGGTAGTCTATATAAGGGGTGATTTCACTTCCGGTGCTCACTAGCTGCCAGTTCTCTGATGAAGCTGGGTCTCCAGCGAAACGTCAGGACTTCGGCTTATGTGACATTTTAACTAGCAGCGTGTTTAGTCAGCCTTAAGTTCTATTATGTATTAGCCATTCGAGTGTCCCAAAAAATATGGTGGCACACCGTTACTTTGGCAGTACTATGAGCATCAATTGAAAATAAGTGTTTGACTACAGCTGTGTTTTTTTTAACTTTTTCTGTGTTATACTGACACCTAGTGGTGTCCATGTGAATCACTATAAATTATTTCACCATTACATTTTAAGAGTTCAATAAAAGTTATTTTTTATTATTGTTTTGGGGGGTTTCTAGTTTAGGGTACCCATTTGGGAGGTTTCCCCTAAATTTGTTTTTCCTGACTTACAGTAACACACTCCTAAAAAATATATATATGCATTTATAGAACAGCATAAGTGATAAAGCTTCCCAAAAGCCACATAAGCCATCTGACTGAGAAAAAAAGGTGGCTCTACTGGAAACGGAGCTCTGTAAGGAAGAATTCAACATGATTTAGTCATGTTGATGTTCTAAATATTTTGTCCAACCCCTGTAGCATCTGATATTGTAAACCTTCTCTGGTTAAATTCTGAGTTTTTGTATATTGTGCTTTCTGTTCCGGCTCTTATCAGATTATTTTGGTTGAGCTGTGTTGTCTTGTTATATGTGGTTCTCTGCTCTTGTTTGTTGTTTGCACATTATCTGAGTCATCCTCCAAGATTACTAAACTTAGGCTTTAACTTTTATTTTTGTTCCCTACATTGAGTGATTGCTGACTGGTATCCTGTTTTTGCCCTACCATAAGTCTTGGGGGATCTGGGTACTGGGAGTCATGTAAGGACCCAGGAAAGGTGACTGCTAAAGGTAAAGCCAAGCTCTGCAATCTAGAAACCCATCAGCATTGTCAAAGATCAATCCTTAGGGGTCCCAATAGTGGGACACCCTAAGATGAGCTTATCATCTGGAAATCCTTCTAGCAAAATAGTTGTACATTGTTCACATTCCTATCTCATTATAATACATATGCATTTTTCTTTCATTTTCAGGTCAGCCCATTTTCCAGTGTTTCCCTTTTAAGTAACAGGAAAATGTTTCCATCCTTCTTTAGGACTTTCCCGAGTGACAAGTTCCAGTCTAATGGAATGGCTGAGCTTATTCTCAGCTTTGGCTGGACCTGGATTGGTCTTGTGGCTGTTGACAATGATTACGGCCTTCAGGGAATTCAGCCAATAAAGGAAGAAATAGTCAAGGCTGGAGCATGTGTGGCCTTCATGGAATATATCCGCCTTGGCCAAACAGATAACAATGCCCCATATGTAGTAAAGACTATAAAAGAATCCACAGCTATGGTTATAGTTGTTTTTGCTATTGGAGCTGACTTGGTTCCTATTTTGAATGAGATGGTGAAGCAGAATGTCACAGGGAAGACTTTCATTGGGAATTTGGATTGGGCCAGGTCCTTGTTATTGTCTGTAAGTGCTTATTCTACTATTTTATCTGGTAGTCTAAATTTAGCCTTCAATGATTATGTTGTCCCAGGATTAAGTCAATTTCTGGTCAAGATAGACCCATCTACATCTGAAGCATCAAAATGGACCAAGATGTTTTGGGAGACAGTGTTCAACTGCAAATTTCTTCCTGAGAATCAAACTATTTCTTCAGAGAACCCAGTAAAGATTTGTACGGGATCAGAACGTCTAGGAGATATTATGAACAATTCCAAGTATATGTCTGGCTTGCAATTGACTTATGCTATGTTTGCTGCTGTCCAAGTTATTACCAAAGCTTTAGAAGATCTGAGAAGCTGCAAAATAGGTGAAGGACCATTTTTTTATGGGACATGTGCGAACATTTGGAACTTCAAACCATGGCAGGTAATAACACATATATGTTGGGTCCAGTTTAGGTAGAACATTCATTATATGAAGTATATCCTGTTAGTGAAATGTACTTACTGTATATATTATATAGTTGTTATATATTTTATAGTTTACTAGCTGAGTACCCGGAATTGCCCACTTTTTTTTATACCTAATCCTTGGGGGGGAGGAAAAACAACAGCAGAAGAATCTTTTGTTCTCATTTCCTGACCTCATATCAAGTCCTCAAGACAGACTGACGCACTCACCAGGAGATGCAGAGCAGAGCTTGTGGCGTAAGGTACCAGAAGTCCCATATACCTGTATGGGGCTTGAAACAAATACCCCATTGAGCTATATATATATATATATATATATATATATATATATATATATATATATATATAGATAAAGGATATTAAGGAGGCTATTAAGGAGGATTTTTTAAAAATATTAATGTTAATATTTGGCGTGTCAAAAAGTTTTATACCTTGGGATCTAGACAGGAGACATTAAACTCAAAAACCAAAAACACCCTGTTTTGGTTAGTTAAACTAGAAGCAGTAGAATTATTGGGGAGATTCATCAAAACCTGTCCAGAGGAAAAGTTGCTGAGTTGCCCATAGCAACCAATCCGAAAGCTTGTTCAATTTTTCAGAGGCCTTTTTAAAAATGAAAGAAACTATCTGGTTGGTTGCTAAGGGCAACTCAGCAACTTTTCCTCTGGAAAATCTCCCCCATTGAATACATTTTCTGGGCTCTGTTGGCATTATTGTAAGTAAGTCCTAATTCTCCAATAGGAATGGGAAGCACTGCCAAGACTTAAAGGGGTACTCCCCTAGAAAACATATTTTTTTATCAACTGGTGCCAGAAAGTTAAACAGATTTGTAAATTACTTAATCTTAATCCTTCCAGTACTTATTTCCTTTATGTCTGACCACAGTGCTCTCTGCTAACACCTCTGTCCATTTTAGCAACTGTCCAGAGTAGGAGCAAATCCCAATAGCAAACCTCACTTGCTCTGGACAGTTCATAAAATGGACAGAGGTGTCAGCAGAGAGCACTGTGGTCTGACAGAAAGGAAATTCAAACAGAAAAGAACTTCCTGTGGAGCATATAGCAGCTGATAAGTACTGGAAGGATTAAGATTTTAAAATAGAAGTAATTTCCAAATCTGTTTTCTGGCACCAGTTTATTTTAAAAAAATGTATTCCAGGGGAGTACCCCTTTAAAGGAAAGGGAGCACTGTTGTGGCATCTGATGGAATAATATACTGTATACACAGTTTAATATACTGTTGTGATTACAAAGGTGGGAGGCACTGCTGTGATTAATAATGGAAATGAGGTTTAGATCTATCTGACATCAATTTCTGCTATATGTGTACATAGAAGGAAACAGTCTCGGGACTGCAAGCTACGTGGAGTATGTCCAAGGTGTAAGGGGAACAGACACCGATGTGGATGTGTGTGTTACGCCGAGCGCTCCGGGTCCCCCTCCTCCTCCGGAGCGCTCGCGGCATCTTCTGCCCTGCAGCGCTCCGGTCAGCAGTGCTGACCGGAGACGCTGCTCTGTTGTGCCCGGCGGGGATGCGATTCGCTTAGCGGGACGTGCCCGTCCGCGGATCGCATCCCGTCCCACTCACCTGTCCCGATCTCCTGCTGGGTCCCGGTGCGCGCGGCCCCGCTCTCTAGGGCATGCGCGCGCTGGGGCTCTCAGATTTAAAGGACCAGCGCACCGCTAATTGGTGCCTGGCCCAATCAGTCTAATTAGCTTCCATCTGTTCCATGTGCATTAAAGTCTGCTTCCCCTTCCGTTCCCTGCCGGATCTTGTTGCCTTGTGTCCTGAGAAAGCGTTATAGTGTGTTCCTAAGCCTGTGTACCCAGACCTTCTGCTGTTGCCCCTGACTATAAACCTCGCTGCCTGCCCTAACCTTCTGCTACGTCTGACCTCGCCTCTGTCTAGTCCTTGTGTACCGCGCCTGTCTCAGCTGTCAGTGAGGTTGAGTCGCTATCGGGTGAAACGACCTGGGGATTACCTGCCGCTGCAAGTCCATCCCGCTTTGCGGCAGGCTCTGGTGAAAACTAGTAACCCCTTAGATTCCGTTCCCCTGGTACGGCCCATGCCATCACCTCACTGACACAGAGGATCCACCACCAGTGTCCTCTCCACATACCAGTCCGGATCCTGACAGTAGATCCGGCCATGGATCCCGCTGAGGTCCCACTGCCCAGTGTCGCTGACCTAACCTCCGGGGTCACCCAGCAATCACAGCAGATCGCACTACAAGGACAGCAGTTGACTCAGTTGACCGCTATGCTGCAACAGCTCCTGCATCTCCTCTGCAGCGAGTGGCGGCTCCCAGCTCCACCCTGTCTCTACCAGACAAGTTTGATGGGGACTCTAGATTGTGCCGTGGATTCCAGTCCCAGTGTTCCCTGCACCTGGAGATGATGTCAGATCAATTCCCTACAGAACAGTCTAAGGTGGCGTTCGTGGTCAGCCTCCTGTCTGGAAAGGCCTTGTCATGGGCCACACTGCTTTGGGACCGCAACGATCCTGCCACTGCTACAATCCAGTCCTTCTTCTCTGAAGTACGTAGTGTATTTGAGGAGCCAACCCTGGCTTCCTCAGCCGAGACTGCTTTGCTGAATCTTGTCCAAGGGAGTTCTTCTGTGGGCGAATATGCCATCTAGTTCCGCACCCTCGCCTCTGAGCTATCTTGGAATAATGAGGCCCTCTGTGCAACCTTCAAGAAAGGCTTATCCAGTAACATCAAAGATGTCCTGGCCGCACGAGAAATTCCTGCTATTCTGTTTGAACTTATCCATTTGGCCACCAGCATCGACATGCGTTTCTCGGAAAACTTTGTCAGGAAAAGGATCTTGTTCGCACCAGGCGGTTTCCCTCCCAGGCTCCTCTCTTCCAATGTCCTGTGCCTTCCGCCGAGGAGGCTATGCAAGTGGATCGGTCTTGTCTGACCCAACAAGAGAGGACTCGCCACAGAAACGAGAATTTGGGCCTGTACTGTGCTAGTACCGAACATTTCCTAAAAGACTGTCCTATCCGCCCTCCGCGGCAGGAGAAACGCACACACCTAGTTCACGTGGGTGAAACGACACTTGGTGTGAATTCTGCCTCTCCACGTCTGACTGTACCTGTGCGGATTTCTCCTTCCGCCAACTCCTCCTTCTCAGCAGTGGCCTTCTTGGACTCTGATTCTGCAGGAAACTTTATCTTGGCCTCTTTCGTTCATAGGTTTAGTATTCCAGTAACCCGTCAAGCCGTTCTTCATCTCTTCAGTAAACGGAGAGAAATTGGTCTGCACTGTGCGCTACCGCACTGAACCCCTGCCCATGAGCATTGGAATTCACCATGAAAAAATGTAAATTTTTTTTCTGCCTAACTGCACCTCTGAAGTTCTTCTCGGCTTGCCGTGGCTCCAGCATCAAGCTCCTACCCTCAACTGGACCACCGGGGAGATCAAAAGTTGGGGTCCTTCTTGTCACAAGCGATGTCTCAAGTCTGCTTCCACTAGTCAAACCCCCGCAGCTTCTTCTTTACCGGGCCTTCCCAAGGCTTACCAAGACTATTCAGATGTATTCTGCAAAAAGCAAGCAGAGGTCTTACCTCCACATAGATCTTATGATTGCCCTATTGACCTTCTTCCTGGTACCACTCCGCCCCGTGGCAGGATTTACCCTCTTTCAGCCCCAGAGACTCAAGCCATGACGGAGTACATCCAGGAGAACTTAAAGAGGGGTTTTATTCGGAAATCCTCATCCCCTGCTGGAGTGGGGTTCTTCTTTGTTTCTAAAAAGGATGGATCCTTACACTCATGTATTGACTACCGCAGTCTAAACAAGATTACCATCAAAAACTGCTATCCCCTGCCTTTGATCTCCGAACTCTTTGACCGTCAACGTGGAGCAAATATCTTCACCAAACTGGATCTAAGGAGCGCGTATAATCTTATTCGCATCCGTAAAGGTGATGAGTGGAAAACCGCTTTCAATAGCAGAGATGGACATTTTGAATATCTAGTCCTGCCCTTTGGGCTCTGCAACGCCCCTGCAGTCTTTCAGGACTTGGTTAATGAGATCTTTCGGGACTTATTGTATACCTGTGTTGTGGTCTACTTGGATGACATCTTGATTTTTTCCTCTAACTTAGAGGAACACCGTCGTCATGTCCGTCAAGTGCTCCAAAGACTCAGTGAAAACCACCTATACACTAAATTTGAAAAATGTCTCTTTGAATGCAACAGTCTTCCTTTCCTAGGTTATCTAGTCTCTGGCCAAGGGCTTCAAATGGATCCAGATAAACTGTCGGCGGTTTTGGATTGGCCACGCCCTTCTGGACTCCGTACTATCCAACGCTTCCTGGGATTCGGCAACTATTATCGACAGTTTATTCCCCACTTCTCCACCATTGTGGCTCCTATTGTGGCTCTGACTATGACTAAGAAGAATGCTAATCCTAAGTCTTGGCCTCCACAAGCGGATGAGGCCTTCAAAAGTCTCAAAGCTGCCTCTGCCTCTGCACCAGTTTTGTCCAGACCTGATCTGTTGAAACCATTCTTCCTGGAAGTAGATGCCTCCTCAGTCGGAGCCGGAGCCATTCTTCTACAAAAAAAGCTACTGGACGGAACATTACTTGTGTTTTTTTTTTTAAAGACTTTCTCTCCGGCAGAAAAGAACTACTCTATTGGAGATCGTTAACTCCTGGCAATCAAGTTAGCTCTCGAGGAGGGGAGACATCTTTTGGATGGTTCCAAACACCCCATTGTCATTTACACTGACCACAAGAATTTGTCTTACCTCCAGTCCGCTCAGCGTTTGAATCCTCGCCAGGCTAGATGGTCGTTGTTTTTCGCCCGCTTGAACTTCGAGATACACTTCCGTCCCGCTGACAAGAATGTCAGAGCTGATGCCCTATCTCGTTCTTCTGATGCCTCCGAGTCTGAAGCCCCTCTGCAGCATATTATACCACCTGAGTGCCTGGTCTCCTCTGCTCCAGCTTTACTGGGGCAAACCCCCCCTGGAAAGACTTTTGTTCCTCCACGCCTTCGCCTCAGGATCCTCAAATGGGGGCATTCTTCTCACCTGGCTGGTCGTGCTGGCATTAAAAAGTCCATTCAGCTAATCTCCCGTCTGTATTGGTGGCCTACACTGGAGAGTCACGTTACTGATTTTGTTTGGGCTTTTACTGTTTGTGCCCGGGATAAAACTCCTAGCCAGAAGCCTGCTGGACTCCTCCATCCTTTGCCCGTCCCTGAGCAACCATGGTCCCAAATTGCCATGTATTTCATTACAGATCTTCCTGATTCACATGGTAACACAGTCATTTGGGTGGTCGTTGATCGTTTCTCCAAGATGGCCCACTTTGTTCCTCTGCCAGGTCTTCCTTCTGCTCCTCAGTTGGCTAAACATTTTTTCCTGCAAATTTTTCGCCTCCACGAACTTCCCATGCATATTGTTTCTGACAGAGGCGTGCAATTTGTTTCTAATTTCTGGAGGGCTCTCTGCACCCAGTGTAAGATTAAACTAAATTTTTCATCTGCCTACCATCCACAATCTAATGGACAAGTGGAAAGAGTGAACCAGGTTTTCGGCACTTTGTTTCTTCTCGCCAAGATGATTGGGTCGACCTCCTGCCCTGAGCCGAATTTTCTTATAATTTAAAAAATTCTGAGTCCTCCGCTAAATCTCCGTTTTTTGTGGTGTACGGCCGTCACCCTCTTCCCCCCCTCCCATTGCCCACTTCTTCTGGTGTTACTGCTGTGGATGAGCTGACTCAGGATTTCCCCTCCATCTGGCGTGACACCCATGATTCTCTCCAATTGGCTTCCTCCCGGATGAAGAAACATGCTGACAAGAGCAGAAGGGCTCCTCCCATTTTTTCCTCGGGTGATAGAGTATGGCTCTCCGCCAAATATATTCGTTTCCGGGTCCCGAGTACAGGTTCTTAGGCCCGTTCAAAGTCCTAAGACAGATTAACCCTGTGCCCTATCAGCTCCACCTTCCTCCCTCTCTCCGCATTCCTAACTCTTTTCATGTCTCGTTACTTAAACCTGTTATCCTTAATCGGTTTTCTCCTAAGGTTCCTGTCCCTGTCTCCGATTCCTCTGATGTCTTTTCTGTCAAAGAGATCCTCGCCTCCAAGGTGGTCAGAGGTAATAAAATTTTTTGGGTGGATTGGGAGAATTGCAGTCCTGAGGAGAGATCCTGGGAGCCTGAAGCCAACATCTTAGACAAGAACCTCATTGTCAGGTTTCTTGGCCCCAAAAAGAGGGGGAGACCAAAAGGGGGGTACTGTTACGCTGAGCGCTCTGGGACCCCCCCCTCCTCCGGAGCGCTCACGGCGTCTTCTGCCCTGCAGCACTCCGGTCAGCAGCATTGACCAGAGACACTGCTCTGTTGTGCCTGGCGAGGATGCGATCCGCGGACAGGCATGTCCCGCTAGGCGGATCGCATCCCGTCCCACTCACCTGTCACAATCTCCTGCTGGGTCCCGGTGCCTGTGGCCCCGCTCTCTAGGGCGCGCGCCTGGCCCAATCAATCTAATTAGCTTCCATCTGTTCCTTGTGCATTAAAGTCTGCTTTCCCTTCCATTCCCTGCCGGATCTTGTTGCCTTGTGCCCTGAGAAAGCGTTATAGTGTGTTCCCAAGTCTGTGTACCCAGACCTTCTGCTGTTGCCCCTGACTACGAACCTCGCTGCCTGCCCTGACCTTCTGCTACGTCTGACCTCGCCTCTGTCTAGTCCTTGTGTACCGCGCCTGTCTCAGCTGTCAGTGAGGTTGAGTCGCTATCGGGTGGAACGACCTGGTGGTTACCTGCCGCTGCAAGTCCATCCCGCTTCGCGGCGGGCTCTGGTGAAAACCAGTAACCCCTTAGATTCCGTTCCCCTGGTACGGCCCACGCCATCACCTCACTGACACAGAGGATCCACCACCAGTGTCCTCTCTGCATACCAGTCCGGATCCTGACAGTGTGATTTTGCATCTCAGGGGTGCACTTACTTAGACAACAGTGATACAAATTGTAGAGAGGAATATAGTAAAGCACTCACCCGTAGTAGATGGAAGAAGGCACTTTTATTCTATGTGGTTTCAAGATGGCACAAAGCAGGGAGGGGAGGAAAGAAACCAAGCTTGGGAGAGCTCATTGGTGACGGGCCCATTTTGTGGGTCTTCCTGCTTGATCACGCCCCATGGGGAGTGACCAAGCGGGAAGACTCACAAAATGGGACCGTCACCCACAAGCTCTCCCAAGCTCGGTTTCTTTCCTCCCCTACCTGCTTTGTGCCATCTTTGAACCATATGGAATAAAAGTGCCTTCTTGCATCTACTACGGGTAAGTGCTTTACTATGTTCCTATGAAAAAATTCTACAATATACTGTATGCCGGTGCAGTGCCATGGATTGTAATTTGCCATAGATTGTGATGGAGTGACTCAGCAGTTTTCCCTGCTCGAGCGCTCCACCTCCATCACATTCTATAGGCTGACACTCGCACACCACCCCCCAACCATTGGTTACTGCGGGGGCTGGGGGGTGTGTGCGAGTGTCACGTGACATATTTAACCATCAGGTATCGCACATCACAGCAGTCTCACTTGGGCTATCACAGGGAGAGGATCTCTCCCTGTGATAGCCCGAAGCTGCACGAAGCTCTTATGGCGTCTGTGACCCGATTACGAGAGCGGAATGGAGCCACAGAAGTCAATCCATTTACTGTGTCCTCCCCACTGCGCCTGCCAGCTTGTGTGCCCCTCGCACAAGCTGACAGTGTCATTTACCAGCGTGATCACTATTCACCGCTAACGGGACCCCTGTGCCCGCTAACAGTGTTATGTGTCCCCTCTGCGCCTCAATGTTCACTGCTAACGGGACCCCTGTGCCCGCTAGCAGTGTTATGTGTCCCCGCTGCGCCTGTCAGCTTGTGTGCCTCTCACACAAGCTGACAGTCAGTGTCACCCGCCAGCGCGAGCAATGTTCACTGCTAACGGGACCCCTGTGCCCGCTAGCAGTGTTACGTGTGTCCTCTGCCTGCGCGAGCCATCCACCCCGCCCGCCCGCGGCTCTGTTCCCCGCTCCCTGTTAGCTCAAGAAACGGGAAACATATTTAAAGTACTTCAGGCGCAGCGCTAGCCATTGCGCATGAGTAGGTTCGAGCGAAGCTAAATTTGTACTGCGCATGTGCAGCATTACGCAAATGGCGTAGGGCTATAATTAGTGTAGTTTATCATAGTTTAGTAAGCTAAAGGCTGCCAAGGCATGCTGGGAGTTGTAGTTTAGGACAACAACTCCCAGCATGCCCAGACAGCTTAAAGCTGCCCAGGCATGCTGGGAGTTTTAGTTTAGGACTACAACACCCAGCATGCCCAAACAGCTAAAGGCTGCCCAGGCATGCTAGGAGTTGTAGTTTAGCTTAAATTAGACAGCGAAGGGACTACAACTCCCAGCATGCCCAGACAGCTAAAGGCAGCCCAGGCATGCTGGGAGTTGTAGTTTAGCTTAGATTAGACAGCGAAGGGACGACAACTCCCAGCATGCCCACACAGCTGAAAGCTGCCCGGGTATGCTGAGAGTTGTAGTGCAGTGAAGGGACCACAACTCCCAGCATGCCTAGACAACTGAAAGCTGCCCGGGCATGCTCGGAGTTGTAGTGCAGTGAAGTCACCACAACTCCCAGCATGCCCAGACAGCTAAAGGCTGCCCAGGAATGCTGGGAGTTGTAGTTTTACACAGGTATAAAGTAGTTAGCGTAGTGTTAGCGCAATTTTAGCGTAGTTAGCGTAGCGTTAGCTTAATTTTAGCGTAGCTTTAGTTTAGTGTTAGTGCGGTTTTACAGTTTTTAGCATAGCATAGTGTTAGCGCAGTTGTAGCGTATTTAGCATAGCGTAGTGTTAGCGCAGTTGTAGCGTAGCTTAGTGTTAACGCAGTTTTAGTGTATTTAACGTAGCTTAGTGTTAGCGCAGTTGTAGCGTATTTAGCATAGCGTAGTGTTAGCGCAGTTTTAGTGTATTTAACGTAGTGATAGCACAGTTTTAGTGTATTTAACATAGTGATATCGTAGTTTTAGTGTATTTAGCGTAGTATTAGCGCAGTTTTCGTGTATTTAGCGTAGTGTAAATGCAATTTTAGCGTATTTAGCGTAGCTTAGTTTTAACGCAGTTTTAATGTATTTAGTGTAGTGTAGCATTAGCACAGTTTTAGCGTATTCAGTGTAGCGTATTGTTAGCGTAGTCTTAGAGTAGTGAGCGCAGCGTAGTCTTAGAGTAGTTAGCGTAGTGTAGTGTTAGTCCAGTTTTAGCATAGTTGGCGTAGTTGTACACGGGTGTAGTGTAGCTAACTTAGTTTTACAGGCAGATGAAGTGTAGTTTACAGAGTTTAGCGTGGGGTGTAGCTTAGCTTAGTCATAAAGTGAAGGGGCTACAACTCCCAGCATGCCCAGACAGCCAAAGGCTGTCCGGGCAGGATGGAAGTTGTAGTTTTGCAAAAGTAGCAGAGGCAGTTGCGCTCTGCTACATTAATGTAGTATACAGCCACCTGTATAGATGGGTGGATATGGTGATCACAAGGCCACTTACCCACCTCCGTTCCTGCTCCGTCACTGGACTATTAGCAATGCAGGAAGATGATGGAGCTCGAACGGGGGTGGTAAGTTAGGCTCTCCAGGTACTAACCCATTTTTTTTTGTGTTTGTCTTCTCGTTTCAGATACGTGAATGCGGAGGACTACATCGGAATCGGTGGACTACAACGATGACCTGCATTTTTTCTTTTCTTTTAATAAAATGGTTAACGAGGGCTGTGGGGGAGTGTTTTTCCTAATAAAAATGTTTTAACTTGTGTGTGCTTTTTTTCTTTATTATTACTTTACAGGCTTAGTAGTGGAAGCCGTCTTGTAGACGGAGTCCATTACTAAGCGTATGGTTGGTATTTGGCTTAAAATGAAAAGGGGAACCACACACATTTTGTTTTTTGTTAAAAAAAAACAAAACGTGTGGTTCCCCGTCTTTTCATTTTCAGCCAAATACCAACCAAACAGCAACAGCCTGACTTTACCAGGGTGGGCGGGGACCATTGTTACTGGCCCTCCCCAGCCTAAATAATGCCAGCCTGTTACCGCCTAGGCCCAAGAGCGCCATATTTGGCGCTCTGGGCCTGTTGGTATCGGCTCTTCCCTATACCCCTGTGGCGTTGGGTACCAGGGTAATAATTCGGGGTTAGCGCTAGCTGTTTTGGGGGCTAACGCTATGCCCCGACTTAGTAATGGACTCCGTCTACAAGACGGCTTCCACTACTAAGCCTGTAAAGTAATAACAAAGAAAAAAAGCACACACAAGTTAAAACATTTTTATTAGGAAAAACACTCCCCCACAGCCCTCGTTAACCATTTTATTAAAAGAAAAGAAAAAAATGCAGGTCATCGTTGTAGTCCACCGATTCCGATGTAGTCCTCCGCATTCCCGTATCTGAAATGAGAAGACAAACACAAAAATAAATGGGTTAGTACCTGGAGAGCCTAACTTACCACCCCCGTTCGAGCTCCGTCATCTTCCTGCATTGCTAATAGTCCAGTGACGGAGCAGGAACGGAGGTGGGTAAGTGGCCTTGTGATCATCGTATCCAGCCATCTATACAGGTGTCTGTATACTACATTAATGTAGCAGAGTGCAACTGCCTCTGCTACTTTTGCAAAACTACAACTTCCATCCTGCCCGGACAGCCTTTGGCTGTCTGGGCTTGCTGGGAGTTGTAGCCCCTTCACTTTATGACTAAGCTAAGCTACACCCCACGCTAAACTCTCTAAACTACACTTCATCTGCCTGTAAAACTAAGTTAGCTACGCTACACCCGTGTACAACTACGCCAACTATGCTAGAACTGGACTAACACTACACTACGCTAACTACTCTAAGACTACGCTGCGCTAACTACTCTAAGACCACGCTAACAATACACTACGCTAAATACGCTAAAACTGTGCTAATGCTACACTACACTAAATACATTAAAACTGCGTTAAAACTAAGCTCCGCTAAATACTGCGTTTACACTACGCTAAATACACGAAAACTGCGCTAACACTACGCTAAATACACTAAAACTGCGCTATCACTACGTTAAATACACTAAAACTGTGCTAACACTACGCTATGCTAAATACGCTACAACTGCGCTAACACTATCCTACGCTAAAAACTGTAAAACCGCGCTAACACTAAACTAAAGCTACGCTAAAATTGAGCTAACGCTACGCTAACTACTTTATACCTGTGTAAAACTACAACTCCCCGCATGCCTGGGCAACCTTTAGCTGCGCTCCTGTCTGGTGGTGGTGAGCAGCCGGGGGCGGGGCCGGGCAGGGACATTACAGACGTGCCGTGCGCATCACGTGACCAGCCCGAGCAGCAACTGAAAGTGCTAAAGAGGCTGCAGCTGAAAGCTACAGCTGAAAGCTGCCCGGGCATGCTGGGAATTGTGGTCCCTTCACTGCACTACAACTCTCAGCATACCCGGGCAGCCTTCAGCTGTCTGGGCATGCTGGGAGTTGTGGTCCCATCAGCTAAATTACAACTCCCAGCATGCCTGGGCAGCCTTCAGCTGTGTGGGCATGCTGAGAAATGTCGTCCCTTTGCTGTCTAATCTAAGCTAAACTACAACTCCCAGCATGCCTGGGCTGCCTTTAGCTGTCTGGGCATGCTGGGAGTTGTAGTCCCTTCGCTGTCTAATCTAAGCTAAACTACAACTCCTAGCATGCCTGGGCAGCCTTTAGCTGTCTGTGCATGCTGGGTGTTGTAGTCCTAAACAACAACTCCCAGCATGCCTGGGCAGCCTTTAGCTGTTTGGGCATGCTGGGAGTTGTAGTCCCTTCGCTGTCTAATCTAAGCTAAACTACAACTCCTAGCATGCCTGGGCAGCCTTTAGCTGTCTGGGCATGCTGGGTGTTGTAGTCCTAAACTACAACTCCCAGCATGCCTGGGCAGCCTTAAGCTGTCTGGGCATGCTGGGAGTTGTAGTCCTAAACTACAACTCCCAGCATGCCTGGGAAGCCTTTAGCTGTCTGGGTATGCTGGGAGTTGTAGTCCTAAACTACAACTCCTAGCATGCCTGGGCAGCCTTTAGCTGGGAGTTGTGGTCCCTTCACTGCACTACAACTCTCAGCATACCCGGGCAGCTTTCAGCTGTGTGGGCATGCTGGGAGTTGTAGTCCCTTCGCTGTCTAATCTAAGCTAAACTACAACTCCTAGCATGCCTGGGCAGCCATGCTGGGAGTTGTGGTGCCTAACCCCCTTTCACTTTTAATACTAAACTATGCTAAACTACACTAACTATAGCCCTACGCTATTTGCGTAATGCTGCGCATGCGCAGTACAAATTTAGCTGCGCTCAAACCTACGCATGCGCAATGGCTAGTGCTGCGCCCGAAGTACTTTAAATTTGTTTCCTGTTCCCTGAGCTAACAGGGAGAGGGGAACAGAGCCGCGGGCGGGCGGGGTGGATGGAGGACACACATAACACTGCTAGCGGGCACAGGGGTCCCGTTAGCAGTGAACATTGCTCGCGCTGGCGGGTGACACTGACTGTCAGCTTGTGTGAGGGGCACACAAGCTGACAGGCGCAGCGGGGACACATAACACTGCTAGCGGGCACAGGGGTCCCGTTAGCAGTGAACATTGAGGCGCAGCGGGGACACATAACACTGCTATCGGGCACAGGGGCCCCGTTAGCGGTGAATATTGATCGCGCTGGCGGGTGACACTGTCAGCTTGTGCGGGGAGGACACAGTAAATGGATTGACTTCTGTGGCTCCATTCCGCTCTCATAATCGGGCCACAGACGCCATAAGAGCTCCGTGCAGCTTCGGGCTATCACAGGGAGAGATCCTCTCCCTGTGATAGCCCAAGTGAGACTGCCATGAGCTGCGATACCAGATGGTTGAATATGTCACGTGACACTCGCACACCCCCCCCCCCAGCCCCCGCAGTAACCAATGGTTGGGGGGTGGTGTGCGAGTGTCAGCCTATAGAATGTGATGGAGGCGGAGCGCTCGAGCAGGGAAAACTGCTGAGTCACACCATCACAATCTATGGCTAATTACAATCCACGGCACTGCACCGGAAACTCAGGAGATTGGGATGACAGCATATACTACAGCATGTCCCCGCCAGATCTATGTGCCACACCTAGTCTAAAAGTAAAATATATATAGAAAGCACTCAGTGGTGTGTTATCCTTAGGAGAGATTGGCAAACACACAAATGAAATGTGTACACTTACCAACAGTGGTTGTATACGACCAAGTACAACATTGGAAAAAGCATAGATTACCCAAACAAATGAGAATCCCTGCAGCCACTCCTAGTCACAAATCACTTAAAATAGCCAAACATTTCTGATCCAGGTGCAAATTAGGATAAACAGGTGAAGAGAGTCTTTCCAAGCAAAAGGATTTGTTTACCAATCATGCAACGTGTTTGCTGATTCCTGACGAGGCGGATCTCCATGAAACCCGTTGCATGATGGGTAAATTGATCCTTTTGCTTGGAAAGACTCTCAGTGCATCTTTATCCTACTCTTCACCTGAAGGAGAAGTGTTTGGCTAGTCTAAGAGTGACCATGTTCTGCACATTTGCAAGCATATACTGTATTATTGTGAGACTCAAAAGTGCACATGCTTTTGAGAGAATGCGTGTATGCTAGTTAGCAAATGTAGTGATAAGATTCCCTTCCCTCTGCCACTGCAAAGCCATAGGCATAATGGGAAATGTAGGCTGATATTGGTGAACCATATCTCATGAGAAGAAGGAATCAAGATGATAGACAACCCATTCGTACCACATCAACTAAGGTACATATATCCAAGGAACACCTAAAATAATTTAATTTACATATGCTGATGTGGTGCCCACAAGGAGGATGGATGAAATAGCAAAGGGCAACTGAGAGTAGAAGTCACACGGGCAAAGTTTCTATTGTAGTCAGAGATGGCTTTGCTGCTGAATAGTTCTGTATTTCCCCCTGTGGGTCTGCACAATAGATAGTAGTCCTTGACTATGGGGTACCCTTGCATGAGGTGTCTGGGCAGTGTACCCATGATGGTTGTGTTCAAATTCACTTCACAAAAAATATAAAGGGAACACTAAGATAACACATCCTAGATCTGAATAAAGGAACTAATCGTATGAAATACTTTCGTCTTTACATAGTTGAATGTGCTGACAACAAAATCACACAAAAATTATCAATGGAAATCAAATTTATCAACCCATGGAGGTCTGGATATGGAGTCACACTCAAAATCACAGTGGAAAACCCCACTACAGGCTGATCCCACTTTGATGTAATGTCCTTAAAACAAGTCAAAATAAGGCTCAGAAATGTTTGTGGCCTCCACGCGCTTGTATGACCTCCCTACAACGCCTGGGCATGCTCCTAATGAGGTAGCAAATGGTCTCCTAAGGGATGTCCTCCCAGACCTGGACTAAAGCATCCGCCAACTCCTGGACAGTCTGTGGTGCAAAGTGGCATTGGTGGATGTAGTGACACATGATGTCCCAGATTCAGGTGCTCAATCAGATTTAGGTCTGTGGAACGGGTTGGCGAGTACATAGCATCAATGCCTTTCTCTTGCAGGAACTGCTGACACACTCCAGCCACATGAGGTCTAGCATTTTCTTGCATTAGGAGGAATTCAGGGCCAAACGCACCAGCATATGGTCTCACAAGGGGTCTGAGGATCTCATCTCAGTACCTAATGGCAGTCAGGCTACCTCTGGCAAGCATATGGAGGGCTGTGCGGCCCCCCAAAGAAATGCCACCCCACACCATGACTGACCCACCGCCAAACCGGTCATGCTTGAGGATTGAGCAGGCAGCAGAACGTTCTCCACGACGTCTCCAGACTCTGTCACGTCTGTCATATGTGCTCAGTGTGAACCTGCTTTCATCTGGGAAGAGCACAGGGCACCAGTGGCGAATTTACCAATCTTGGTGTTCTTTTGCAAATGCCAAACATTCTGCACGGTATTGGGCTGTAAGCACAACCCCCACCTGTGGACGTTGGGCCCTCATACCACTCTCATGGAGTCTGTTTCTGGCCCTTTGAGTGGACACATGCACATTTGTGGCCTGCTGGAGGTAATTTTGCAGGTCTGGGGTAGTGCTCCTCCGGCTCCTCCTTGCACAAAGGAGGAGGTAGCGGTCCTGCTGCTGGGTTGTTGCCCTCCTACGGCCTCCTCCACGTCTCCTGATGTACTGGCCTGTCTCCTGGTAGCGCCTCCATGCTCTGGACACTACGCTGACAGACACAGTAAACCTTCTTGCCACAGCTCGCATTGATGTGCCATCCTGGATGAGCTGCACTGCCGGAGCCACTTGTGTGGGTTGTAGACTCCGTCTCATGCTGCCACTAGAGTGAAAGCACCGCCAGCATTCAAAAGTGACCAAAACATCAGCCAGGAAGCATAGGAACTGAGAAGTGGTCTGTGGTCACCACCTACAGAACTTGCTAATTGCCTATAATTTACACCTGTTGTTTGTTCAATTTGCGCAACAGCATGTGGAATTGATTGTCAATCAGTGTTGCTTCCTGAGTGGACAGTGTGATTTCACAGAAGTGGGACTTGTAGTTACATTGTGTTGTTTAAGTGTTCCCTTTATTTTTTTGAGCAGTGTACTCTGGACAAAGATGTAACTTGCAAACTTACAAAATAATTATTTACCAGTAAGGGTCTATACAGGTTGATTAATATTGTAGAGCGGCATAGGCCATATTCGAATTTGCGATACTTCGCGAATATATGGACGAATATTCGTCATATATTCACTAAATTCGCATATTCGTACTATTCACATATTCGTAATATTCGCGTATGCGAAAATTAGCATGTACAAAAATTAGCATAAGCGAAAATTCGCATATTCAAATTTTCGCATATGCGAAAATTTGCACACCAGTCTCACACAGTAGTAATAGAGCCTTCTTTACACCACACAAGCTGGAAGCAGAGAGGGGTGATCCCTGTGATGTGTACTGTGAAAAAAAAAAAAAAATACGAATATTCGTAATTACGAATATGTAGTGCTATATTCGCGAATATTTGCAAATTTGCCAATATGCGATATTCGCTAATAAAATTTGCATTGCGAATATTAGCGAGCAACACTTGATTAACTGTGGAGTAGATACTTATACTCATATTTGCGGGTATTGCGGTTTCCTATGGCAGGGCAGAAGATACACATAATCGTGATGTTTAAGCCAAGGGGCACTAACTCTGGCCTACTTTAAGTGATTGAAGAAAATTACTTGCTCAGCTATTCACCCTTCTATCTAAATGAGTCTCTGTCTCAGAATAGTAAAGGATACTTGAGTCGAATTCCCTCTTAGCGTGGACTGGATACAGTAAAACCATCTGAAACCCAATGCTGTGCCTTGATCACTGCAACCGACCCAGAACTGACTCAGGTAAAATTTAGTAACAGAGGGTAGATAAATTGGCAGGAGCCAGGGTTATTTGCTTCACAGCAGACTTTAGGTGGCTTCTGGAATACTGAACTGGGCCGAATATACCTTATTTTCTCCTGACTTCGCAGACTGAGACAGACTGAGCTAGACTAGACTGATTCCAGCCCTCTGGGGAGAAGGGGTTGGACTTGGTCTAATCTGAGGGAAGTCATGTTACATGCATCTGTATAGCTGCAATCCACCTGTAGATAGGGAATACGTTTATCTAAAGTGGTGTTCTTCATTAAGGCGGGAAAGTTCTTGGAATGCTTAAATTATCTGATAAGCTTCTGGTCTATAAATCCAATTATTGTCATAGCTAGAGATGAATGAATTTTTAGAAAAATTCCATTCGGCTGATTCACCAAATTTTTTGAAAAAAATTGATTTAATCTGAATAAATTCGTGGCAAATCAATATAATAAAGTGTATGTGTGTTTTTAACATTTTTTTTTTACTTTTTTTCCTTCATTTTTTACATTTTTTAAGAAGTACTACTACTCCCAGCATGGAACAGACTGTTCAATGATGGGAGTAGTAGTACCTGTACTAATAGACAGATTACCCCAGGTGTCACTTCTGACACCCGTTGCGATCCTCCTGTATAATGTATAGAAGCAGGCAGCTTGCCGCTCTTCTGCGCGATCCTGCACTATGTTCTGCGATGTAAAGTTCTTCACATCACAGATTCATATTTCCCGCAGAGAGCTGTGATTGGCCAAATGGTTCCAGCCAATCACAACTCTCTGAGGGAAAATATGAATAATAGGTATATATATGGCACTGCAGGGGACCAGAGAAGAGAGGCCGTTCCCCGCATCTATACATTATACAGGACGATCGCAGGGGGTGTCAGGTACTACTGCTCCCAACATGGAGCACACTCTGCTCCATGCTGAGAGCTGTAGTACCTGCATTAATAGACAGATCGCAACAGGTGTCACTTCTTACACCTGTTCTGATCTGTCTATTAATGCAGGTACTGCAGGACTAATTATCGGGAGCGATATTATATATATTTTCACTTTACTTTTTTAGCCCCATTTATTTTATTTTTTCGGGCATTTAGATGTGCTGGCATGAATAATTGCAGAGGTCAAAGACGAGATGAGGACAGGGACATCAGTAGTATGTATACTACAGTAGGCAAAAAAAAAGCTGACAATTTCCTTAATTTACCAAAAATCCATAAATTTACAGAGGTCTTCTATCAGAAATTAAAGACACTTCAAATTGTAATTTGTGGAGGCAGATGGCCAGGACAATAATGTATGTATGTGTATAATGTATTTGTGAAGGATGATGTCATTGTATTTATACAGTATGAGCTGGTTGTAATTGACAAATTATTGCAACTTACTGCAATTCCAATGTCTCTGCTCTGTATGTGAAAAATATTATTTTTTTTATGTTGGGGATGATGTAAGGGAATGATGTAATGTAATTCCTGAATTCCAGTACAGTGGTTGCAGTGGGACCGGCAGGTAGTCTATGGCCGTCCTAGGGCCATATGAATGGAATAAATAAAGTTTTGAAATATACAGTTGCTGCTCTAATTAGAGGTATTAAAGGAGATATTCAATAGTGAAAAAAACGAAATGAAGTACCTGCCACAATGTAGACCTTGCCTCCATCATCACACAGCACTTTTCATTATTTGTCTGACCACTCCAGTTTGTGAGATATGCTGCAGTGAAAATCCCTGTACTTCCTGGTTATGGAGCTCAGCTCCCATGATCCTTTTCACTCTCACACAGCCGACTTTCTCCCAAGTACAAAACATAATGTACGCCCCCATACAATAAAAAAACGCCCCCAAGCCGTCCTCTAACACGCCCTACTATGCTAAGTCATTGCCCTTCCTAATGCTCACCAATCACAGTCCTCATAGCACCACCAATCACAGCCCACACATGCCGACCGACATTGTATATACGCCCATTCATTTCAAGTCAGGCTAGCTGCACTAGCCTGACATAAAAAGATACAAGAAGATGTATAATACAAGATGCATAATATGCAGGGGGAGAATGAGGACTTACAGTGCAGGGGGAGAATGAGGACTTACACCAGTGGTCCTCAACCTGTGGACCTCCAGATGTTGCTAAACTACAACTCCCAGCATGCCTGCTAGGAGTTGTAGTTTTGCAACATCTGGAGGTCCACAGGTTGAAGACCACTGACATACACAGCTCCTTCCCTCCCCTGCTCTGTCTACATAGGACACACAGAGCAGCCATGGGTTGGATTTTTTTTTACTGCAGAAGACAGTGCAGGGGGAGAATGAGGACGGACACAGCCCCTCCCCCAGCTCTGTCTACACACGACCTCATTCATCACAGGGAGGTTTCAAGTTTTCACGGGGAAAACACAGAGCAGGGGAGTGAAGGAGCTGTGTACGTCAGTGGTCTTCAACCTGCGGACCTCCAGATGTTGCAAAACTACAACTCCTAGCAGGCATGCTGGGAGTTGTAGTTTTGCAACATCTGGAGGTCCGCAGGTTGAGGACCACTGGTGTAAGTCCTCATTCTCCCCCTGCACTGTCTTCTTGTATTATGAAGAGCTGCACTCTCCATCCTCCGGGAGGGGGGGGGGAGGGGGGGGAGGGGGCGTGGCTTATCTCCTGCAGACCTCGGGCTCTGCGGTCAGAATTTTTCAGGGGATAGAGTATGCTGCGCTTGCGCAGCAAAGCATCAGTGATTGGCTCTGACTACAGAGCCAATGTGCATTGTGGAGGAGAGGGGCTGTACAGGGGGAGGAGAGGGTATAATGAATGGGCCGGGCAGCAGAGCAGAGAGAAATGACAAGCCGACCTCAAAATGGCCGCGGGTGAAGAGAATGCGTGGGTCGACATGCTGAATTATGCAGCACTTCCTGTCCAGAGGAAAACCAGGAAAAAAGCTACTTTCCGTTCCACTTGGTTTAAGTAAGTATATTGCAGAGTTATATAACTTTTAAAACTGTTGCTAACTGTATAGAATTTTTCACCGTTGGACTACTCCTTTAAGGTTAATTGAATAATGAGACCACATCCAATTAAGGTCAAATAGGTAATAGAACATCAAAGGAATGTAGGTCAAGGGGTTTAACCTTAATTGGCTATGTGTTTTTTTATTCAGTTAAGGTCTTTCCCTCCTATTTCCTGTTCTTCATTCATCTGTCTGCTGTGTGAGCGAAAAATAATAATATATCTACATATATGATATATATATATATATATATATATATATATATACACACCAATAGGTCGCAGCACAAGAGCAGCAGACTCCAAGTTCAAATAGGCTGTTGTCTTTTATTTGTTACCAGCAGTGCAAGGTTTCGGCTATATGTTAGCCTTTGTCAAGCGAAACGTTGCACTGCTGGTAACAAATAAAAGACAACAGCCTATTTGAACTTGGAGTCTGCTGCTTTTGTGCTGTGACCTGTTGGTGTGTGGATGTCGATATACTGGACTGGTTATCTGGACGATCACCTGCACTAACAGCTGGGACCCAGTGCTGTTCTCCACCTCTTTTGTATATATATATATATATATATATATATATATATATATATATATATATATATATATATATATAGGATCTATCTGATTATGAGGAAGCTGCAATAGAATATCTGGACTTTTATATATTTTTTTGTAATTTTGTATCTTGAACTCCCACACAAGCAGAAATAATCTAAGGTACGGACAAGTGTGCAATAACATGCAGTAATGCCGTATGCTGCTCTGCAATTTGTGCAATAACAGTCAAGTTTACAGTATGTAGAACTATAGTGCAAAATAAGGGGACTCTACTGCGCTCAAGAGCACTGTGGCAGTCAGAGTGTATCTAAGTTTTGATAATCTATTTCAGCATTTTTTAAAAGGACTTATTAAAAGTGAAGTTTTATTTAATAAGGTTTCCGGGACATTTTAGATATATATCTATATATATATATATATATATATATATATATATATATATATATATATATATCGAGTATAAGCCGACCCGAATATAAGCCGAGGCCCCTAATTTCACCCCAAAAACCTTGTAAAACTTATTGACTCGAGTATAAGCCTAGGGTGGGAAATACATCATCCCCCCTGTCATTATCACCCTCTGTCATCATCACCCCTGTCATCATCCAGACACCCTCTGTCATCATCACCCCCTGTCATCATCCAGACCCCCTGTCATCATCCCCCCCCATACCCTCTGTCAAACCCTCTTTCATCATCACCCCCTGTCAATTTTCTCCGTCATCATCCAGACATACATCTCGTTGTCTACTCACCTCCCCAGTTATCTCATTCCTGTTGCCTAGTAGCTGCAGGGACCGTACACATTCCGGTGGGGAGGGTGAGCCGGTCCAGGCCGTCCACCTTCACCTGAAGGCCCTCTTCTCCGCTCCGGGCCGCCCCACGGACTAGTGATGCTGCATTAACGATGACGCGCAGGGATGTCCGTGCGCAGGGATTGATGGGGAGGGTGAATCGGTCTGGGCCGTCCATCTTCACAGGGAGGCTCTCATCACCACTCTGAGCCTGCCCCAATCTAATGACGCTGCGTTGACGCTGCCGCGCAGGGACGTCCGTGCGCAGGGATACCACTGACGTCACGGACATCTGCTGCGCACGGACGTCCCTGCGCGGCAGCGTCATTAGATTGGGGCAGGCTCGGAATGGTGAAGAGGGCCTCCGGGAGAAGATGGATGGCCCAGACCAGCTCACCCTCCCCACCGGTCCCTGCGCACGGACGTCCCTGCGCGTCATCGTTAATGCAGCATCACTAGTCCAGGGCCAGGCCTGGAGCGGAGAAGAGGGCCTTCAGGTGAAGATGGACGGCCTGGACCGAATCACCCTCCCCACCGGAATGCGGACTGTCCCTGTATTGTAGATGGGCGAAGATGGACGGCCGGGTCCACCCCCCACTGCTTCGCCCCCCCCCCTCCACCACCTGTATGCCAGAAGCGATTTTTTGTTCACTCGAGTATAAGCCGAGGGTGGCATTTTCAGCACAAAAAATATACTCGGCTTAGACTCGAGTATATACGATATATATAACAAATATACACACACACACACACACACACATATATATATATATATATATTTATATATATGATCTAATTTGAAAGTTTACATCTACATACATTTACAGTATATATTATTACATATTATCCATATGGTTCATATACTTGATATGCTGGACCCTGCAACAGTATTGATATATGCTGCTGGACCCACCGACATTCAGTTTGCAAACAGTACAAAATATATGTTTGCAAACTGTCCATAGGTACTCAAATAGGATGTGGGTCTCGTTCCTTCAACCCAGGTCAGATATGCTGCAGGATCGGCGGTACCCACGGACAGTTTGCAAACATATATTTTGCACTGTTTGCAAACTGACTGCGGCAGGACCCAGCAAATCGAGTATATATACCATATGATAATATGTAATAATATATACTTTAGATGTATGTAGATGCAAACTTTCACATTAGCTCATAAATATATATATATATATATATATATATATATATTTTTTTTTTTTTTTTGCTCACACAGCAGACAGATGAATGAAGAACAGGAAATAGAAGGGATAGACCTTAATTAAATAATAAAACCAATGCCAATTATGGTTAAACCACTTGACCTACATTCCTTTGATGTTCTATTACCTATTTTACCTCAAAGGAGTAGTCCGGCGCGCACTTTTCTCATTTTATCTGGTCCGGGCTGCAAAATAAAAGTAAACAAACTCTCTTTTACCTGCCAACGAGCCCCCGGTTCTCCGGTAAACTCCGGTACAGGTGTTCGGTCCCCGGGCTGTATTCTTCTTACTTCCTGTTAGCCCGGCACGTCACACGGAGCTTCAGCCTATCACCAGCTGAGGCGGGACATCGCTGCTGCTGGTGATAGGCTGGAGCTCCGTGTGATGTGCCGGGCTAACAGGAAGTAAGAAGAATACAGCCCGGGGACCGAACACCTGTACCAGAGCACCGGGGGCTTGTTGGCAGGTGAGAGAAAGTTTGTTTTCTTTTATTTTGCAGCCCGGACCAGTTAAAATGAGAAAAGTGCGCGCCGGACTACTCCTTTAATTGGATGTAGTCTCATTATTCAATTAACCTTAATTTGCTCTAATTATAACAGCTACTGTATATTTCAAAGCTTTATTTCTTCCATTCATATGGTCCCAGGACGGCCATAGACTCCCTGCCCGTCTCGCTGCAACCACTGTACTGGAATTCAGGAATTACAACTCCTATCATCCCCTACATAAAAAATAAAAGATTTTTCACATACAGAGCAGAGATATTGGAATTGCAAGAAGAGTTTTGCAGTAATTTGTCATTTTAAACCAGCTCATACTGTATAATTACAATGACATTGTCTTTCAAAATGACATTAACTACATACATGCATTATTTTCCCGGCCATCTGCCTCCTCAAATAACAATTTGAAGTATCTTTAATTTCTGATAGAAGACCTCTGTAAATTTATGGATTTTTGGTAAATTAAGTAAACTGTCAGCAGAGTGTGCTCCATGTTGGGAGCATTAGTACCTGCAGTTAAGGAAAGATCACAGTTGGTGTCACTCCTGAAACACCCTGCGATCGTCCTGTATAATGTATATATGCGGGGCACGGATGCTCTTCTCTGGTCCTGCACTGCCATATATATACCTAATATTCATATTTCCCGCAGAGAGTTGTGATTGGCTGGAACCATTTGGCCAATTACAGCTCTCTGCGGGAAATATGAATCTGTGATGTGAAGAACTTTATATCTCAGAACATAGTGCAGGATCACGCAGAAGAGTGGCCAGCCGCCCGCATCTATACATTATTCAGTGACACCCAGGGCGATCAGTCTATTAACACAGGTATTACTACTTCCATCATGGAACAGTCTGTTCCATGTTGGGAGTAATAGTACTACCTAAAAAATGTAAAAAATAAAGAAAAAAAAATTAAAAAGTTAAAAGCATGCACACTTTATTAAACACATTATTAAAATACATTACTAAGAAAAAGTTTAACAAAATGAATTCTAAAAAAATATATATTATTTTTACATTTAAATGGCCGCTTTCTACATATTTAGGCCCATGCCTGCCTACATTAATTGGTCCCTGTATAAAAATTACTAAAAATTTTGTAATAGAAAAAAAAATTGTTAAATACATTTTTTTTACTGCAAAAACTTAGTGGAATCTTAGCCTTAGAGTAATAACAAAATGGAGTGTATGAAGAAATTTGTTATTTCGAATCGAGTGGATATTCAGATTCAGCCCGAATCAAATTTTCCATGTAATTCTGAACGAATTTGGGTTCGTCTGATTCAATTCGCTCCTCTCTAGTCATAGCTGTAATGTCGACTTATTAATCAGAATAAAATCATTGATATTTTTTAATCAAATCTTTTTCCCACTTCAGCTCTCTTACTATATACGGAGGGTCCGGCTTAACATTAATGTGGACAATGAGAAATATTTTGATTACAATGGGGATCCTCCTGGAGACTACGCCATCATCAACTGGCAGCTGAAGGGGGATGGGACCCTGACCCAGGTTAAGATAGGCAGCTATAATAGTAAAGGCCCTTCTTCTCGGACTCTAACCCTGGACACTAGTTTGATTGCGTGGAAGTCGGGGAGTAAACAGGTAGGTAACAATACTAAAAATATCAATATTTACAAGAACTGGATGGGAATGATTTAAGTGGGGATGAGCAAATCGAATCTGACGAATCCGAATTCGTCACCAATTTCATGAAAAATTCAATATGTAACGAATCCGAATATCACCACAATTCGATAAAACAAATCGGTTCATTAAACGCCATTTAGTGCGGTCCAGGCTCTAGGGCATCTAAAATGGTGGCTTCACATGTGAGGACATGGGGCAAGGAACCCTGGGAAAGCGAATAGGCAGTATAACCCTGAATCACATTCAGCATGCAGCCTATCAGCAGCCAGCCAGCCATGATGTCACAGCCCTATATAATCAGCAGCCATTGCTGCAGCCTGCCATTTCAGTGTTTTAATGCACAGAGAGCATTTTATTGCACAGAGAGAGAGCAGTGTGTGTGTTGCACAGAAAAACAGTTTTACAGCAGCGATTCACCACAAGCCCAAATCACTGCAGAAAAGCACTGACAGGGAAGGGAGAGAGAGAAAGTAAACATTTGGGTGTACTACACAGTGACTCTGTACTGCTGCACTGGGGTGTACAACAACTATAAAGCTAATAGGGGCCAGTTTGGGCGAGCAGTGCACAAAAAGCCATAGTCACCTGCTTTTAGTGCCTAATACAGGTTGCATAGCGGAGCATATTGTCCTCTCATAAGTGTAACCTGTGCATCCATAGGTGGTGTACGATTTTTTTCCTGTCAATCAAATTTTGGCCTAGTTACTGTGAAAGGCCAGCCAAAGCTACACACTTGTTTTTGTAGCCTAATACAGTTTGCAGCAGAGCGTATTGTCCTCCTCTCATAAGTGTAAACTGTGCGTACAGCTACGTGGTGTAGGTTTTTTTCCCCTGTTAAACTAATTTGTGCCTAGTTACTGTGAAAGGCCAGCCAAAGGTACACACTTGTTTTTGTAGCCTAATACAACTTGTAGCAAAGCATATTGTCCTCCTCTCATAAGTGTAAACTGTAAAATGTTAGAAAAAGCAGCAATTTTGGACTTTTTTTTTCTTTTTTTACGTTCACGCCATTCACAGTATGGGATGATTAACACTTTATTTTAGTAGTTCTGATATTTACGCATGCGGTGAAAAAAAAATTAAGAAATTTTTTTTTACACTTTTTGGGGGTAAAATTGGGAAAAGGGACAAGTAACATTTTTATTGGGGGACTATTTATAGCAATCATTAGATTGCTAATATTGTTCAGTGCTATGCATAGGGCATATCACTGATCAGTATTATCAGCTATCTTCTGCTCTGGTCTGCTCGATCTCAGGCCAAAGCAGAAGACGCCGGGAGACCGACGGAGGCAGGTGAGGGGACCTCCGTCCACCATTATTGATGATTATGTGGGCAATCTGATCATCCATTTTAGTGATGGCCATGCGCGATCACGGATGTCGGCCATAACAGGTGGGTCCCTGGCTGCTATCAGCAGCCGGGACCTGCTGCACATGACCCGAGCATCGCTCCGATGCTCGCAGTCATGTACAGGATGTAAATGTACATCCTGGTGCGTTAAGTACCACCGCACCAGGACGTACATTTACGTCCTGCGTCATTAAGGGGTTAAAGTCATAAGGGCCTAGTTACTCTGAAAGGCCAGCAAAAACTACACACCTGCTTTTTTAGCCAAATATAATTTTGAGCGTAGTGGAGCGTGCACAGAGGAGTGGCAGAAGCCTAAATTCATCAGGTGCAGGCAGAGGTCGCAGCAGACCAGGGGCGAGTGGCCTTAGCTCCCGGTATCAGCTAGCGGTCATGTCTCAACCAGCAACCCATCTGCCGTCATTGATTGGTAATCTCGGTAATCCACATCATCACAAGTGACATCTAACACCCCCAGTCAACAGTCGGTGGGTTCCTCAGACACAACCCTCAGTTGGCATGGCCCCGGAGCATTCCCTGTCTTCCAACTGCCTCTGTCCTATGCTGTTCCCTCCTCCACAGAAGTATCGTATGCTGTGGGTTCAGCTCCACTATTTAGTGCGGATGATCTACTAGAGGACAGTCAGTAGCTACTGCCCAGCCAAGAATTGGAGGAGACATCCGTCGTTTCCTCCACTAGGCAGGCAAGTAGTGATGAGGAGAGTGGTGTGGGAGGTGGTGTTTCGAGCATTCAGGCTCCTGCAGATGACACTGTTGAGGAACCTGAGGAGGACATCAGTGACGTGCAGACACATCAGAAGGGGCTTCATCATCATCAGGAGAAGAGGGTTGCAGGTTGCCCGTGAGGCAGCAGCTGAGCCAGTAAGGTGGTAGAATGGTTGGGAATCAGCATGGTGGGAGAAGTGGGAAGTCTGGAGCCAAACCTGACGTAGACCATCTGCTTTGCGGCAAACTACCTTCCCGGGAGGTAGTAGAACAGGGGTTCCTGGAGTCAGCACAGATGTTGCAGTTGAAAACTCCAAGTCAGTCTCCTGCAATATTTCTTCAATGCACTTAGAAATAGCAGCACTTTGAATATGCAGCTAATGAATTAGGCCTGCTAATGAGTAGGTGCCTATATATACACACACTCCCTCACAAGCTCCTCCCCCAAAACAAATGTAGTACCTTAACCCCATAAGGACCACGGGTTTTTTCCATTTTTGCACTTTCGTTTTTAACTCTTCACCTTTTAAAAATCATAACTCGTTCAACTTTGCACCTAAAAATCCATATGATGGCTTATTGTTTGTGCCACCAATTCTACTTTGCAGTTAAATCAGTCATTTTACCCCGAAAATCTATGGCGAAACAGGGAAAAAAATTATTGTCTGATGAAATGGAAGAAAAAACGCTATTTTGTAACTTTTGGGGGCTTCCGTATACAAGCAGTAAATTTTTGGGTAAAAATGACACCTTTCAATATCTTTATTCTGTAGGTCCATACGATTAAAATGATCCCCTACTTATATATTTTGTCGTACTTCTGGAAAAAATCATAACTACATGCAGGAAAATTTATACGTTTAAAATTGTCATCTTCTGACCCCTATAACTTTTTTATTTTACCGTGTATGGGGAGGTATGGGGGCTCAGTTTTTGCGTCGTGATCTGATGTTTTTAGCGGTTCCATTTTTGTATTGATCGGACTTATTAATCACTTTTTTTTTCATGATATAAAAAGTGACCAAAAATATGCTTTTTTGGAAAATGTTTTGCACATACGCCATTGACCGTGTGGTTTATTTAATGATATATTTTTATAGTTCGGACATTTACACATGTGGCAATACCACATATGTTTATATTTATTTTTGTTTACATGTTTTTTTTTAATGGGAAATAGGGGGGTGATTTGGACTTTTATTAGGGAAAGGGTTAAATCACATTTATTAACTTTTTTTTACACTTTTGTTTTGTAGTGTTATGGCTCCCATAGGGGGCTATTACACTGCACACACTGATCTTATACACTGATCACTGCAAAGCCATAGCTTTGCATTGATCAGTGTTATCGGCGGTCTATTGCTCAATCCTGCATTTCAGGCTTGGAGCAATCAATCGCTGAACGGACGTGCCAGAGGAAGGTAAGAGGACCTCCGTTCGCATCCTAGCTGATCGGGACACCGCATTTTCACTGTGGTGGTCCCGATCAGCCCAACAGAGCAGCCGGGAAGCTTTTACTTTAGTTTTAGACGCGGCATTCAACTTTGAAAGCCGCATCTAAAGGGTTAATAGCGGGCGGCACCATGATCACTGCACACCCCATGTTCTGGCATGAGTTACATGCCGGGACCGACCCGATATGATACGGGGTCACCGCGTCACCTCACGTTATATCGCGGGAGCCGGCCAAGGACGTAAATATACGTCTTTGGACGTTAAGGGATTAATGAGCTATGCCCATTAGCAAACACACAATAGCTAACACCTGAACAAATTCCTTACCTGTTCTCAAGCAGCGGTCAGCAAAAACACAGATGTTGCAGTTGAAAACTCCAAGTCAGTCTCCTGCAATGTCCAATGCACTTAGAAATTGCAGCACTTTGAATATGCAACTAATGAATGAATATGCAGCTAATGAATGATCAGTACACCACTGGCAGCCCCGGCCTTAGTATCTACTGGGGCACCGGCCTGCAGGGCATATGATCCACTGCCCACCTGATTGCTGAATGGAGAGGGATGGAGGACTAATGGGAAAGAAGGACAAGAAGGAAGTGAATGAGATATGGATAGAGAGAGATGGAGGGAAATGGAAAGGTCCCCAAGTCCCTTTTGCCAAATTTAAAGATGCTATTATTATAAATGACACATTGTATATCTTTTACTGGGTCCCAGGATTTTCAAGTAAAATTTACTGAGAAATAGATGTGCAAAGAGGAGGGAATATTAAAGGAGGTTATGCAAGAAGGACTAAAAAGTTATTGGTAGAGTAGGAAGTGATGAAAGAAAACAGTAAAGGGGAGGGAGAGAAAAAAATGAGAAAGGAAGAAGAGAGTGAAGAAAGAGATGATGAAGGCAGAAAACAGTGAGTAAGAAAAAGAAGTAATAAAATAGGTAAGGAATGAAGGTATAAGAGAAGGAGGGAGTAATGGAGAAGGAAATAATGAAAGGAGATAGAGAGGAAGTGAGGCAGAAAGTGAGTGAGGGAGGGAAGGAGGAAGAGAGGAAGTTCGAGAGATAGAGTGAAGAAGGGAGGAATAGAGATGTAGAGTTAGAGTAGGTTATAAATTATTGTAAGAAGTGACTGAGTGAAGGAAGAAAGGAGTGAAGGATGGAGAGAGGAGAGGGTAAGGAGTGTGGAATGGTAGACATCCTAGATGAAGTGATGAAGAAAAGGAAGTGAGAGACAATTATCCTTGACCCTGATACTCCCCACACCCTTTTATTCCCCTACAGAAAAAATCCTGATTTATTTTTTATATATTTTTAATAAAATAATGTAAGAATATTTTTTTAAGAAGTTAGATTTTAATGGACACAGCCCTCTCTGTGTTACGCCGAGCGCTCCGGGTCCCCGCTCCTCCCCGGAGCGCTCGCTACACTTCCCTCACTGCAGCGCCCCGGTCGGTTCCACGGACCCGGGGCGCTGCGTTACCACCTCCGGCCGGGATGCGATTCGCGATGCGGGTAGCGCCCGCTCGCGATGCGCACCCCGGCTCCCGTACCTTACTCGCTCCCCGTCAGTTCTGTCCCGGCGCGCGCGGCCCCGCTCCCTAGGGCGCGCGCGCGCCGGGTCTTTGCGATTTAAAGGGCCACTGCACCGCTGATTGGTGCAGTGGTTCCAATCAGTGTTTACACCTGTGCACTTCCCTATATCACCTCACTTCCCCTTCACTCCCTCGCCGGATCTTGTTGCCCTAGTGCCAGAGAAAGCGTTCCTTGTGTGTTCCTTGCCTGTGATTCCAGACCTTCTGCCGTTGCCCCTGACTACGATCCTTGCTGCCTGCCCCGACCTTCTGCTACGTCCGACCTTGCTTCTGTCTACTCCCTTGTACCGCGCCTATCTTCAGCAGCCAGAGAGGTTGAGCCGTTGCTAGGGGATACGACCTGGTCACTACCGCCGCAGCAAGACCATCCCGCTTTGCGGCGGGCTCTGGTGAAAACCAGTAGTGACTTAGAACCGATCCTCTAGCACGGTCCACGCCAATCCCTCTCTGGCACAGAGGATCCACTACCTGCCAGCCGGCATCGTGACAGTAGATCCGGCCATGGATCCCGCTGAAGTTCCTCTGCCAGTTGTCGCTGACCTCACCACGGTGGTCGCCCAGCAGTCACAACAGATTGCGCAACAAGGCCAACAGCTGTCTCAACTGACTGTTATGCTACAACAGTTACTACCACAGCTCCAGCAATCATCTCCTCCGCCAGCTCCTGTACCTCCTCCGCAGCGAGTGGCCGCTTCTGGAATACGACTATCCTTGCCGGATAAATTTGATGGGGACTCTAAGTTTTGCCGTGGCTTTCTTTCCCAATGTTCATTACACTTGGAGATGATGTCGGACCAGTTCCCCACTGAAAGGTCTAAGGTGGCTTTCGTAGTCAGCCTGCTGTCTGGAAAAGCCCTGGCTTGGGCCACACCGCTCTGGGACCGCAATGACCCCGTCACTGCCTCTGTACACTCCTTCTTCTCGGAAATTCGAAGTGTCTTTGAGGAACCTGCCCGAGCCTCTTCTGCTGAGACTGCCCTGTTGAACCTGGTCCAGGGTAATTCTTCCGTTGGCGAGTATGCCGTACAGTTCCGTACCCTTGCTTCAGAATTATCCTGGAATAATGAGGCACTCTGCGCGACCTTTAAAAAAGGCCTATCCAGCAACATTAAAGATGTTCTGGCCGCACGAGAAATCCCTGCTAACCTACATGAACTCATCCATCTTGCCACTCGCATTGACATGCGTTTTTCCGAACGGCGTCAGGAGCTCCGCCAGGATATGGACTCTGTTCGCACGAGGCGTTTCTTCTCCCCGGCTCCTCTCTCCTCTGGTCCCCTGCAATCTGTTCCTGTGCCTCCCGCCGTGGAGGCTATGCAGGTCGACCGGTCTCGCCTGACACCCCAAGAGAGGACACGACGCCGCATGGAGAATCTCTGCCTGTACTGTGCTAGTACCGAACACTTCCTGAAGGATTGTCCTATCCGTCCTCCCCGCCTGGAAAGACGTCCGCTGACTCCGCACAAAGGTGAGACAGTCCTTGATGTCTACTCTGCTTCTCCACGTCTTACTGTGCCTGTGCGGATGTCTGCCTCTGCCTTCTCCTTCTCTGCTGTGGCCTTCTTGGACTCTGGATCTGCAGGAAATTTCATCTTAGCCTCTCTCGTCAACAAGTTCAACATCCCGGTGACCAGTCTCGCCAGACCCCTCTACATCAATTGTGTAAACAATGAAAGATTGGACTGTACTATACGTTTTCGCACGGAGCCCCTTCTAATGTGCATCGGATCTCATCACGAGAGGATTGAACTGTTGGTCCTTCCCAATTGCACTTCTGAAATCCTTCTTGGACTTCCCTGGCTTCAACTCCATTCCCCAATCCTGGATTGGTCCACTGGGGAGATCAAGAGTTGGGGGCCCTCTTGTTCCAAGGACTGCTTAAAACCGGTTCCCAGTAAACCTTGCCGTGTCCCTGTGCTTCCTCATGTAACCGGTCTCCCTAAGGCCTATATGGACTTTGCGGACGTTTTTTGCAAAAAACAAGCTGAGACTCTACCTCCTCACAGGCCTTATGATTGTCCCATTGACCTCCTCCCGGGCACTACTCCACCCCGGGGCAGAATCTATCCTCTGTCCGTCCCAGAGACTCTTGCCATGTCTGAATACGTCCAAGAAAATTTAAAAAAGGGCTTTATCCGTAAATCCTCCTCTCCTGCCGGAGCCGGATTTTTCTTTGTGTCCAAAAAAGATGGCTCTCTACGTCCTTGCATTGACTACCGCGGTCTTAATAAAATCACGGTTAAGAACCGCTACCCCCTACCCCTCATCTCTGAACTCTTTGATCGTCTCCAAGGTGCCCATATTTTTACCAAACTGGACTTAAGAGGTGCTTATAATCTCATCCGCATCAGAGAGGGGGATGAATGGAAAACGGCATTTAACACCAGAGATGGACACTTTGAGTATCTGGTCATGCCCTTTGGTCTATGCAACGCCCCTGCCGTCTTCCAAGACTTTGTTAATGAAATTTTTCGTGATCTACTATACTCCTGTGTTGTTGTATATCTGGACGATATCCTGATTTTTTCTGCCAATCTAGAAGAACACCGCCAGCATGTCCGTATGGTTCTTCAGAGACTTCGTGATAATCAACTCTATGCCAAAATAGAGAAATGTCTGTTTGAATGCCAATCTCTTCCTTTTCTAGGATACTTGGTCTCTGGCCAGGGACTACAAATGGACCCAGATAAACTCTCTGCCGTCTTAGATTGGCCACGCCCCTCCGGACTCCGTGCCATCCAACGTTTTTTGGGGTTCGCCAATTATTACAGGCAATTTATTCCACATTTTTCTACCATTGTGGCTCCTATTGTGGCTTTAACAAAAAAAAATGCCGATCCCAAGTCCTGGCCTCCTCAAGCGGAAGACGCCTTTAAACGACTCAAGTCTGCCTTTTCTTCGGCTCCCGTGCTCTCCAGACCTGACCCATCTAAACCCTTCCTATTGGAGGTTGATGCCTCCTCAGTGGGAGCTGGAGCTGTCCTTCTACAAAAAAACTCTTCCGGGCATGCTGTTACTTGTGGTTTTTTTTCCAGGACCTTCTCTCCGGCGGAGAGGAACTACTCCATCGGGGATCGAGAGCTTCTAGCCATTAAATTAGCACTTGAGGAATGGAGGCATCTGCTGGAGGGATCAAGATTTCCAGTTATTATTTACACCGATCACAAGAACCTCTCCTACCTCCAGTCTGCCCAACGGCTGAATCCTCGTCAGGCCAGGTGGTCTCTGTTCTTTGCCCGATTTAATTTTGAAATTCACTTTCGGCCTGCTGATAAAAACATTAGGGCCGATGCTCTCTCTCGTTCCTCAGATGCCTCTGAAATTGAACTCTCTCCTCAACACATCATTCCTCCTGACTGCCTGATTTCCACTTCTCCAGCCTCCATCAGGCAAACTCCTCCAGGGAAGACCTTTGTTTCTCCACGCCAACGCCTTGGGATCCTCAAATGGGGTCACTCCTCCCATCTCGCAGGTCATGCGGGCATCAAGAAATCTGTGCAACTCATCTCTCGCTTCTATTGGTGGCCGACTCTAGAGACTGATGTGGTGGACTTTGTGCGAGCCTGCACTATCTGTGCCCGGGATAAGACTCCTCGCCAGAAGCCCGCTGGTTTTCTTCATCCTCTACCTGTCCCCGAACAACCTTGGTCTCTGATTGGTATGGATTTTATTACTGACTTTCCCCCATCCCATGGCAACACTGTTATTTGGGTGGTCGTTGATCGATTCTCCAAAATGGCACATTTCATCCCTCTTCCTGGCCTTCCTTCAGCGCCTCAGTTGGCTAAACAATTTTTTGTACACATTTTTCGTCTTCACGGGTTGCCTACACAGATCGTCTCGGATAGAGGCGTCCAATTTGTGTCTAAATTCTGGAGGGCTCTCTGTAAACAACTCAAGATTAAATTAAATTTTTCTTCTGCATACCATCCTCAATCCAATGGACAAGTAGAGAGAATTAACCAGATCTTGGGTGACTATTTACGACATTTTGTTTCCTCCCGCCAGGATGACTGGGCAGATCTTCTACCTTGGGCCGAATTCTCGTATAATTTCAGAATCTCTGAATCTTCCTCCAAATCTCCGTTTTTCGTGGTGTACGGCCGTCACCCTCTTCCCCCCCTCCCTACCCCCTTGCCCTCTGGTCTGCCCGCTGTGGATGAAATTTCTCGTGATCTTTCCACCATATGGAAAGAGACCCAAAATTCTCTCTTACAGGCTTCTTCTCGCATGAAGAGATTCGCAGATAAGAAAAGAAGAGCTCCTCCCATTTTTTCCCCTGGAGACAAGGTATGGCTCTCCGCTAAATATGTCCGTTTCCGTGTCCCGAGCTATAAGTTGGGACCACGCTATCTTGGTCCTTTTAAAGTTTTGTGTCAAATTAATCCTGTCTCTTACAAACTTCTTCTTCCTCCTTCTCTTCGTATCCCTAATGCCTTTCACGTCTCTCTTCTTAAACCTCTCATCCTCAACCGTTTTTCTCCTAAATCTGTTCCTCCCACTCCTGTTTCCGGCTCCTCGGACATCTTCTCTGTCAAAGAGATTTTGGCCTCTAAAAAGGTCAGGGGAAGAACTTTTTTTTTTAGTGGATTGGGAGGGTTGTGGTCCAGAAGAGAGGTCCTGGGAACCTGAGGACAATATCCTGGACAAAAGTCTGATCCTCAGGTTCTCAGGCCCCAAGAAGAGGGGGAGACCCAAGGGGGGGGGTACTGTTACGCCGAGCGCTCCGGGTCCCCGCTCCTCCCCGGAGCGCTCGCTACACTTCCCTCACTGCAGCGCCCCGGTCGGTTCCACGGACCCGGGGCGCTGCGTTACCACCTCCGGCCGGGATGCGATTCGCGATGCGGGTAGCGCCCGCTCGCGATGCGCACCCCGGCTCCCGTACCTTACTCGCTCCCCGTCAGTTCTGTCCCGGCGCGCGCGGCCCCGCTCCCTAGGGCGCGCGCGCGCCGGGTCTTTGCGATTTAAAGGGCCACTGCACCGCTGATTGGTGCAGTGGTTCCAATCAGTGTTTACACCTGTGCACTTCCCTATATCACCTCACTTCCCCTTCACTCCCTCGCCGGATCTTGTTGCCCTAGTGCCAGAGAAAGCGTTCCTTGTGTGTTCCTTGCCTGTGATTCCAGACCTTCTGCCGTTGCCCCTGACTACGATCCTTGCTGCCTGCCCCGACCTTCTGCTACGTCCGACCTTGCTTCTGTCTACTCCCTTGTACCGCGCCTATCTTCAGCAGCCAGAGAGGTTGAGCCGTTGCTAGGGGATACGACCTGGTCACTACCGCCGCAGCAAGACCATCCCGCTTTGCGGCGGGCTCTGGTGAAAACCAGTAGTGACTTAGAACCGATCCTCTAGCACGGTCCACGCCAATCCCTCTCTGGCACAGAGGATCCACTACCTGCCAGCCGGCATCGTGACACTCTGATACCCTCTCATGGTCATTTATGCTATGTGCACATTATATGATATCACTTATACGGAATCTTATTAAACTGACTTGAACTCTTCAGTGATAAATCATGAAATAAAATGTTTACTGTTCCCAGGTCCCTTCCTCAGACTGTAGTGACAGGTGCATCATGGGATTCAGAAAGGTCGCCCTGCAAGGGAAACCATCATGTTGTTACGCCTGTGTTCCATGTCTACAGGGGGAGATCTCAAATCAGACAGGTAATATTCAACAACAAAAATATATCTCTAGCCCCAAAAAGATAATGTACCCCTTAACTCAAACTCCCTTACACATTTCCAAAATATAGAAAGGGGTTTTCCTAGGGGGAAAATGCTCCTAAAAAGTTTTCCAAGACTTTTAACCCCTTAAGGACAATGGACGTACTCCTACGCCCCCGTTTCCGAGTCCTTAAGGACCGAGGACGTAGGAGTACGTCCTGTCCATTCCCGGCCCCCCGCCGCTAGCCGGAGGGGAGCCGGTGCCCGATGCCTGCTGAAATCGTTCAGCAGGCATCGCGGCATATCGCCCAGGGGGATCATTATGCCCCCCCATGTTGGCAATGGCCGCAGATCGCTGGACAATTCAGTCCAGCGATCTGCGGCGATTCCGGGTCAATCGGGTCTCCAGTGACCCGGAATTACTGGCTGATAGGGGCCGTCAGAGGCCGACCAATCAGGGCGCCTGCTGCGGGTGTCACTCCCGCAACCCACTCCGCCCGTCTTCCGGAGGACGTGAGCGGGTGCGGGACGTGCACCCCGGGTGCTGGGGACCCCGATCCCCGGCGTTAATGTTGGGATCGGGGCCCCAGGAGCGGCGTCGAGGGACTGACCTGATGCGGCGTGGAGCAGCAGCAGGAGGTGAGTGACAGCCTCCTGCTGTTGCTTAGTAACAGCTCCCAGCATGCAAAAAGGGCATGCTGAGAGCTGTAGTTATGCAACAGCAGGAGGCAGACCACCACAACTCCCAGCATTCCCTTATGGGCATGCTGGGACTTATAGTTTTGCAACAGCTGGAGGCACATTTTTTTCTATGGAAAAGTGTACCTTCAGCTGTTGTAGAACTACAACTCCCAGCTTGCACAAACAGCTAAAGTGCATGCTGGGAGTTGTAGTGGTGCATCTGCTGGTTGCATAACTACAACTTCCAGCATGCCTGTTGGCTGTCGGTGACTGCTGAGAGTTGTAGTTTTGCAACAGCTGAAGTTGAGTAGCAAACCAGTGTGTCTCCAGCTGTTGCATAACTACAATCCCCAGCATCCCCAGCCAAAGTAGTATGCCTCTAGCTGTTGCATAACTACAAGACCCAGCATGCCCTTCCGCTGTCCGTACATGCTGGGGGTTGTAGCTTTTGCAACAGCTGAAGGCACACTGGTTGCAAAACACTGAGTTTGTTACCAAACTCGGTGTTTCACAACCAGTGTGCCTCCAGCTGTTGCAGAACTACAACTCCCAGCATGCACTGATAGACCGTACATGCTGGGAGTTGTAGTTTTGACACAGCTGGATGTCCCCCCCCCCCCCCCCAATGTGAACGTACAGGGTGAACTCACATGAGGTTTACAGTAAGTATCCGGCTACAAGTTTGAGCTGCGGCAAATTTTCTGCCACAGCTGAAATTGCCAGTGAGAAACTACTGTGAACCCCTGCCTGTGAGACTGTACCCTAAAAACACTACACTACACTACACTAACAAAAAATAAAAAGTAAAAAACACTACATATGCACATACCCCTACACAGCCCCCCTCCCCAATAAAAATGAAAAACGTCTGGTACGCCACTGTTTCCAAAACGGAGCCTCCAGCTGTTGCAAAACTACAACTCCCAGCATGCACTGATAGACCGTACATGCTGGGAGTTGTAGTTTTGCAACAGCTGGATGTTCCCCCTCCCCAATGTGAACGTGCAGCGTACACTCACATGGGCGGAGGTTTACAGTAAGTATCCGGCTGCAAGTTTGAGCTGCGGCAAATTTTCTGCTGCAGCTCAAACTGCCAGTGAGAAACTACTGTGAACCCCTGCCCGTGTGACTGTACCCTAAAAACACTACACTAACACAAAATAAAATAAAAAGTAAAAAACACTACATATACACATACCCCTACACAGCCCCCCTCCCCAATAAAAATGAAAAACGCCTGGTACGCCACTGTTTCCAAAACGGAGCCTCCAGCTGTTGCAAAACAACTACTTCCAGTATTGCCAGATAGCCACTGACTGTCCAGGCATGCTGGGAGTTTTACAACAGCTGGAGGCACCCTGTTTGCGAATCACTGGCGTAGAATACCCCTATGTCCACCCCTATGTAAGTCCCTAATTTAGGCCTCAAATGCGCATGGCGCTCTCACTTTGGAGCCCTGTAGTATTTCAAGGCAATAGTTTAGGGTCACATATGGGGTATTGCCGTACTCGGGAGAAAAAATTTTGGGGGGTATTTTCTGCTTTTACCCTTTTTAAAAATGTTAAATTTTTGGGAAACCAAGCATTTTAGGTTAAAAAAATGTTTTTTTTTTTTTTACATATGCAAAAGTCGTGAAACACCTGTAGGGTATTAAGGTTCACATTACCCCTTGCTACGTTCCCCGAGGGGTCTTGTTTCCAAAATGGTACGCCATGTTTTTTTTTTTTTTGCTGTTCTGGCACCATAGGGGCTTCCTAAATGTGGCATGCCCCCAGAGCAAAATTTGCTTTCAAAAAGCCAAATCTGACTCCTTCTCTTCTGAGACCTGTAGTGCGCCAGCAGAGCACTTTTCACCCCCATATGGGGTGTTTTCTGAATCGGGAGAAATTGGGCTTCAAATTTTGGGGGGTATTTTCTGCTATTACCCTTTTTAAAAATGTAAAAATTTTGGGAAACCAAGCATTTTAGGTAAAAAAAAAAATGTTTTTACATATGCAAAAGTCGTGAAACATCTGTAGGGTATTAAGGTTCAGATTACCCCTTGTTACATTCCCCGAGGTGTCTAGTTTCCAAAATGGTATGCCATGTGGTTTTTTGTTGCTGTTCTGCCACTATAGGGGCTTCCTAAATGCGGCATGGCCCCAGAGCAAAATTTGCTTTCAACAAGCCAAATGTGACTCCTTCTCTTCTGAGACCTGTAGTGCACCAGCAGAGCAATTTTCATCCCCATATGGGGTGTTTTCTGAATCGGGAGAAATTGGGCTTCAAATTTTGGGGGGTATTTTCTGCTATTATCCTTTTTAAAAATGTAACATTTTTGGGAAACCAAGCATTTTAGGTAAAACATTTTTTTTTTTTTTACATATGCAAAAGTCGTGAATCACCTGTGGGGTATTAAGGTTCACATTACCCCTTGTTACGTTCCCCGAGGGGTCTAATTTCCAAAATGGTATGCCATGTGTTTTTTTTTGCTGTTCTGGCACCATAGGGGCTTCCTAAATGCGGCATGCCCCCAGAGCAAAATTTGCTTTCAAAAAGCCAAATGTGACTCCTTCTCTTCTGAGACCTGTAGTGCACCAGCAGAGCAATTTTCACCCCCATATGGGGTGTTTTCTGAATCGGGAGAAATTGGGCTTCAAATTTTGTGGGGTATTTTCTGCTATTATCCTTTTTAAAAATGTTACATTTTTGGGAAACCAAGCATTTTAGGTAAAACATTTTTTTTTTTTTACATATGCAAAAGTCGTGAATCACCTGTGGGGTATTAAGGTTCACTTTACCCCTTGTTACGTTCCCCGAGGGGTTTTGTTTCCAAAATGGTACGCCATGTTTTTTTTTTTGCTGTTCTGGCACCATAGGGGCTTCCTAAATGTGGCATGCCCCCAGAGCAAAATTTGCTTTCAAAAAGCCAAATGTGACTCCTTCTCTTCTGAGACTTGTAGTGCACCAGCAGAGCAATTTTCACCCCCATATGGGGTGTTTTCTGAATCAGGAGAAATTGGGCTTCAAATTTTGGGCGGTATTTTCTGCTATTATCCTTTTTAAAAATGTAAACTTTTTGGGAAACCAAGCATTTTAGGTAAAACATTTTTTTTTTTTTACATATGCAAAAGTCGTGAATCACCTGTGGGGTATTAAGGTTCACATTACCCCTTGTTACGTTCCCCGAGGGGTCTAATTTCCAAAATGGTATGCCATGTGTTTTTTTTTTTGCTGTTCTGGCACCATAGGGGCTTCCTTAATGCGGCATGCCCCCAGAGCAAAATTTGCTTTCAAAAAGCCAAATGTGACTCCTTCTCTTCTGAGACCTGTAGTGCACCAGCAGAGCAATTCTCACCCCCATATAGGGTGTTTTCTGAATCGGGAGAAATTGGGCTTCAAATTTTGGGGGGTATTTTCTGCTATTATCCTTTTTAAAAATGTAACATTTTTGGGAAACCAAGCATTTTAGGTAAAACATTTTTTTTTTTTTTACATATGCAAAAGTCGTGAATCACCTGTGGGGTATTAAGGTTCACATTACCCCTTGTTACGTTCCCCGAGGGGTCTAATTTCCAAAATGGTATGCCATGTGTTTTTTTTTTTTGCTGTTCTGGCACCATAGGGGCTTCCTAAATGCGGCATGCCCCCAGAGCAAAATTTGCTTTCAAAAAGCCAAATGTGACTCCTTCTCTTCTGAGACCTGTAGTGCACCAGCAGAGCAATTTTCACCCCCATATGGGGTGTTTTCTGAATCGGGAGAAATTGGGCTTCAAATTTGTGGGGTATTTTCTGCTATTATCCTTTTTAAAAATGTTACATTTTTGGGAAACCAAGCATTTTAGGTAAAACATTTATTTTTTTTTTTTTACATATGCAAAAGTCGTGAATCACCAGTGGGGTATTAAGATTCACTTTACCCCTTGTTACGTTCCCCGAGGGGTCTAGTTTCCAAAACGGTATGCCATGTGTTTTTTTTCTGTCCTGGCACCATAGGGGCTTCCTAAAGGTGACATGCCCCCCCTAAAGGTGAGCCCTCTACTGCGCCCGCCGAACAATTAACATAGACATATGAGGTATGTGCTTATTCGAGAGAAATTGGGTTTCTCCTTCACTTTGCTGCTATTCCTGTGAAACACCTAAAGGGTTAATGCACTTACTGAATGTCATTTTGAATACTTTGGGGGTTGTAGTTTTTATAATGGGGTCTTTTATGGGGTATTTTTAATATGAAGGCCCCTCAAATCCACTTCAAACCTGAACTGGTCCATGAAAAATAGCGAGTTTGAAAATTTTGTGAATAATTTCAAAATTGCTGCTGAACTTTGAAGCCCTCTGGTGTCTTCCAAAAGTAAAAACTCATAAATTTTATGATGCAAACATAAAGTAGACATATTGTATATGTGAACAAAAAAAACATTTATTTTGAATATCCATTTTCCTTACAAGCAGAGAGCTTCAAAGTTAGAAAAATGCAAAATTTTAATTTTTTTCATCAAATTTGGGGATTTTTCACCAAGAAAGGATGCAAGTTACCACAAAATGTTACCACCATGTTAAAGTAGAATATGTCACGAAAAAACAATCTTGGAATCAGAATGATAACTAAAAGAATTCCGGAGTTAATAATGTTTAAAGTGACAGTGGTCAGATTTGCAAAAAACGCTCTGGTCCTTAAGGTGTAAAATGGCCTGGTCCTTAAGGGGTTAATACATAGCCTTTTCCTAGGGTAAGCCATGTTTGAGATAGTCCTGCTCTGGTTGAGATAGTCCTGCTCTGGTTGAGATAGTCCTGCTTTGGTTGAGATAGTCCTGCTCTGGTTGAGATAGTCCTGCTCTGGTTGAGATAGTCCTGCTTTGGTGGAGATAGTCCTGCTCTGGTTGAGATAGCTTGTGGATAAAAGTGCAGCTGAGGATATAATGGTGAAATTACAAAAACAAAAGTTTAAAAAAGCAGGAGGTAAAATTAGGAGCTTAAAGTCCCTGTAAGTATTAATTTTGAAATATAACTTTGATTGAGATCCTCGAAAATGCACCAAAATATGATAATGAGGCTATTGAATGTAGTCTGTAAGGTGTATACCCGGACTATGAATATTTAAATTACATACATAGCCAAAAAATAATGCATCATGAGAAAATATGTAGCTTCTTTTAAGTAAGTAATCAATATACCTGAAGTATAGTGATATATATCCACCCTGATACACAATATTAAACACATGCATATCCTGCACATAACTATTAATGGATACAATAGGCATATGAATGCATAACAATGATTAGTAAACCATAAAATAAAGATATCCGAAAACTTTGATGTGGTAGATGGTCACTTACAGTTTTTGCAGGTGGTCGCAGGAGGAGATGATAGCAAAACCAGGGAATGTAGTAAGGTACATTCCACTGAAAAGATGGTACAAGAAATAAGCCATGCAATATTGCATCTGACCCTATGGTTCCAATCCTGCACTCACCCTGCCTAACAGTCGAGCATGAGCCCCCACTTGAACTGTTGACTGTCCGCTCTACAGCCTTGTATAACCCTATACAGTCATAGGAAGCCCTAATGATGATGCATCACCACTTACAGACTAAGCATAAAAACACAGTGCAGATAATGTGCTCAAAAATAGATATAACAAACCAAAGATAAAAAAAAATGTTCTTCCTCTACGCGTTCCCCCCCATTTTAAATGGTATTGGGGTTCCTCAGGAGGGAGTCAAACAGATATAAGATTAAATGCTATGTAGGGAAATTATATGGATGATGATATGAGAGCATATCCCCATAGCTGAGGTGTACATGGATGCCGTGCGTCCCTAACACTGGGCGCATTGATGTTTCCTTTTATATCATAGTGAAAGATATGTGAGGGATTTGATAATTAATTCACACACCTGTATCATCCTGAGGTCCAGCGTAATTCCTGGCGCCATTAGTGATAACATAAAGACGCCATCCCCGATGCCATGTGGGATGCCATGTATGCATTGCCCCGGCTCCGGAAGTAAGCATAGCGCATGCGCTCCACCCATATAAGGTAGGGAGCGCATAATGCTATGCAAACGGCACCTCCGGAAATGACGTGTGTGTTCCACAGATGTAGCCGGAAGTGACGAATGCGTGTCACTATCCTCCGGTATGGAACGCTAACATAGAGACCTGATATAGTGAATAGAATAGAACGAAGAGATGTGCGCATATCATTGTGGGCTATACTGGAACTGGTAAGTGCGTTCCATTGATCTTGGAACGCACCAGGGTTAATAAATATACTTAAGTACTTAAGTGCCATGTGCACCGCAGGAAACATAGCGGGAGCTTAGGGAGTTAAATGCATGGCTTAAGTCGTGGTATGAGGGGGAAGGGTTTGTGTTTTTAGAGCACTGGGCTGACTTTTCATTTTACAGTCCTACATGTCTCTTTAGTGTATTCTTTCCCTGCTCTAAGAAGGGGTCTTCTTTCCTGAGGGGCTCTGATCTCGGCAGAGGGGGGTGTTCCTTGCCCCTTCTTGCAGCTCTGCCCGCTGACTGAACTCAGTTAGCCGCCAGAGCAGCGAGAAGAGAAGAGGTCATTAACCCCTCCCCTGCTGGCTGCTATTGGACAGACGATAGCAGCGATCCTGGGGAGGTGACGAAATTGCCACCTCCCCATAGATACAGGAGGTGATTGGGGGTGTGTTCTACACCCCCAATCACCACGCATCTCAGGGTCAGCGGGCCACACATGACCTGCATCACCGGAATCACCGCAAATCATCGGTGTGAATTCTTGCAGTGATTTGCATGGGGTGCCTGCTGATTGATACCAGCAGTCACCCCAGTCCGGTCCCCACCCCGCGCGTGGCACCGAAATTCCCACAGATGTACATGTACATCATGGGTCCTTAACCTCTTCAGGACATAGGGCGTATGGATACGCCCTGCATCCCGAGACCTTAAGGACCGAGGGCGTATCCATACGCCCATGGGAATTCCGGCCCCCACCACTAGCCGGAGGGGAGCCGGGGCCGGATGCCTGCTGAAATCGTTCAGCAGGCATTCCGGCATATCGCCCAGGGGTGTCATTATGCCCCCCCATGTCGGCGATCGCCGCAGATCGCTGGACAATTCAGTCCGGGTCAATCGGGTCTCCAGTGACCCGGTGACCCGGAATTACTGGCTGTTCGGGGCTGTCTCTGACGGCCCCGAACAGACAGAGCCTGCAGGGGTGAGGTGGCACTGGTGCCACCTCACGATCGCCCTGATTCGTCGGCCGGATTACCGGCCGACCAATCAGAGCGCCTGCTGCGGGTGTCACTCCCGCACCCGCTCCGCCCCTCTTCCGGAGGACGTGAGCGGGACGTGCACCCCGGGTGCTGGGGACCCCGATCCCCGGCGTCAATGTTGGGATCGGGGCCCCAGGAGCAGCGGCGGCGGCGGGACTGACACCATGCGGCTGGATCGTTGGAGGTGAGTGACAGCCTCCTGCTGTTGCTTAGCAACAGCTCCCAGCATGCAAAAAGGGCATGCTGGGAGCTGTAGTTATGCAACAGCAGGAGGCAGACCACCACAACTCCCAGCATTCCCTTATGGGCATGCTGGGACTTATGGTTTTGCAACAGCTAGAGGCACATTTTTTCTATGGAAAAGTGTACCTTCAGCTGTTGTATAACTACAACTCCCAGCTTGCACAAACAGCTAAAGTGCATCCTGGGAGTTGTAGTGGTGCATCTGCTGGTTGCATAACTACAACTCCCAGCATGCCCATTTGTTGTCGGTGACTGCTGAGAGTTGTAGTTTTGCAACAGCTGAAGGCACACTGGTTGTGAAATTCAGAGTTTTTTCTTACTAACTCAGTGTTTCACGACCGGTGTGCCTCCAGCTGTTGCAAACTACAACTCAGCAGTCACCGTACACCATGCACCGTACATGCTGGGAGTTGTAGTTTTGCAACAGCTGGAGGCACACTGGTTGTGAAACACTGAGTTGGGTCACAAACTCAGTGATACATAACCAGTGTGCCTACAGTTGTTGCAAAACTACAACTCTCTGCAGTCACCGACAGCTAACGGGCATGCTGGGAGTTGTAGTTATGCAACAGCTGGATGTTCCCCCCCCCCCCCCAATGTGAACGTACAGGGTACACTCACATGGGCGGAGGATTACAGTAAGTATCTGGCTGCAAGTTTGAGCTGCCGCAAACTTTCTGCTGCAGCTCAAACTGCCAGCGAGAAACTACTGTGAACCCCCCGCCTGTGCGACTGTACCCTAAAAAACACTACACTACACTAGCACAAAAAATTAAATAAAAAGTAAAAAACACTACATATACACATACCCCTACACAGCCCCCCTCCCCAATAAAAATGAAAAAGTCTGGTACGCCACGGTTTCCAGAACGGAGCCTCCAGCTGTTGTAAAACAACTCCCAGTATTGTCGGACAGCCGTTGACTGTCCAGGCATGCTGGGAGTTTTGCAACAGCTGGAGGCACCCTGTTTGGGAATCACTGGCGTAGAATTCCCCTATGTCCACCCCTATGCAAGTCCCTAATTTAGGCCTCAAATGCGCATGGCGCTCTCACTTTGGAGCCCTGTCGTATTTCAAGGCAACAGTTAAGGGTCACATATGGGGTATCGCCGTACTCGGGAGAAATTGTGTTACAAATTTTGGGGGGTATTTTATGCTTTTACCTTTTTTAAAAATGTAAAATTTTTGGGAAAACAAGCATTTTAGGTAAAAATTATTATTTTTTTTTTACATATGCAAAAGTCGTGAAACACATGTGGGGTATAAAGGTTCACTTAACCCCTTGTTACATTCCCCGAGGGGTCTAGTTTCCAAAATGGTATGCCATGTGGTTTTTTTTTTTGCTGTCCTGGCACCATAGGGGCTTCCTAAATGCGGAATGCCCCCAGAGAAAAATTTGCTTTCAAAAAGCCAAATGTGACTCCTTCTCTTCCGAGACCTGTAGTGCGCCAGCAGAGCACTTTTCACCCCCATATGGGGTGTTTTCTGAATCAGGAGAAATTGGGCTTCAAATTTTTAGGGGTATTTTCTGCTATTACCCTTTTTAAAAATTAAAATTTTTTGGGAAAACAAGCATTTTAGGTAAAAAATGTTTTATTTTTTTTTTGACATTTGCAAAAGTCGTGAAACACCTGTGGGGTATTAAGGTTCACTTTATCCCATGTTACATTCCCCGAGGGGTCTAGTTTCCAAAATGGTATGCCATGTGTTTTTTTTTTTGCTGTTCTGGCACCATAAGGGCTTCCTAAATGCAACATGCCCCCCAAAAACCATTTCAGAAAAACGTACTCTCCAAAATCCCCTTGTCGCTCCTTCGCTTCTGAGCCCTCTACTGCGCCCGCCGAACACTTTACATAGACAGATGAGGTATGTCCTTACTCGAGAGAAATTGGGCTACAAATACAAGTAAAAATTTTGTCCTTTTACCCCTTGTAAAAATTAAAAAATTGGGTCTACAAGAACATGTGAGTGTAAAAAATGAAGATTGTGAATTTTCTCCTTCACTTTGCTGCTATTCGTGTGAAACACCTAAAGGGTTAAAACACTTACTGAATGTCATTTTGAATACTTTGGGGGGTGTAGTTTTTATAATGGGGTCATTTATGGGGTATTTCTAATATGAAGACCCTTCAAATCCACTTCAAACCTGAACTGGTCCCTGAAAAATACTGAGTTTGAAAATTTTGTGAAAAATCGGAAAATTGCTGCTGACCGTTGAAGCCCTCTGGTGTCTTCCAAAAGTAAAAACACATCAATTTTATGATGCAAACATAAAGTAGACATATTGTATATGTGAACCAAAAAAAAATGTATTCGTAATATCCATTTTCCTTACAAGTAGAGAGCTTCAAAGTTAGAAAAATGCAAAATTTTCATTTTTTTCATCAAATTTGGGGATTTTTCACCAAGAAAGGATGCAAGTTACCACAAAGTGTTACCACTATGTTAAAGTAGAATATGTCACGAAAAAACAATCTTGGAAACAGAATGATAACTAAAAGCATCCCAGAGTTATTAATGTTTAAAGTGACAGTGGTCAGATGTGCAAAAAACGCTCCGGTCCTTAAGGCCAAAATGGGCTCCGTCCTGAAGGGGTTAATTACCAGGGTCTCATGTTGTATCGGTACGTCATGGGTCCTTAAAAGGTTAAGGATCGTACCCAGAGAGTGGTGGTCAATGATTCGTACTCTGATTGGTCCCCGATTATTAGTGGTGTACCCCAAGGTTCAGTATTCGGCCCTCTCTTGTATAATTTATTTATTAATGATATGAAGGATGGTATTAACAGCTCTGTTTCTATCTTTGCAGATGACACCAAGCTTTATAGCATGGTACAGTCTATAGAGGATGTGTATAAGTTACAAGATGACTTGGATAGACTAAGTACCTGGGCATCCACTTGGCAAATGAGGTCCAATACGGCGTGGCCCCGCATTATAGAAAGGGAGTGGGCGTAGGGCGTATAGGAACACCCTCCGTCCCCAACAGGTTAACTTGACAATGCCAGGAAGCATATTGCTGGCCATCCATACCTTTGAACTTGTTTGCCATCCAGCATATCTGCAACATTATTGGTCAGCAATTGCAGAGAGAGCAGCCAGCGGCCATTCTTGATGATTTTCACTTATGTGGATTTATCGTGCCAAAAAATTCCTCAGACAACCATTAATAACCTAATTAATATCATGCCAAGACATGTAAGTGCCTGTATTTCTGCATGTGGCCCTCCTACTTAAAGGGGTACCCAGGGAGAAACATGCTAATTATATACAAATAATTTAAAAAAATGATAACAAAGGGGTACTCCGGTGGATTTAAAAAAAAATGTTTTTAAATCAACTGATGCCAGAAAGTTAAACGGATATGTAATTTAGAAAAAGAGGTTTTTTTTGTCCGGACCTCCAGCAGGACACAAAAAAACCCTCTTTTTCTACATTTGTATATTGCAGCTTGGGTATAGCTGCTTGTCCATTTGACCTCAGGGAATATTTAAGTGTGATCTCCACATAACCTTCCCTTTTTCTTTTACTTTTGGATTTGTAATTAAATTCTATATAAAAATCGTAATCCTTCCAGTACTTATCAGCTGCTGTATATTTCAGAGGAAGTTGTGTAGTTTTTTTCAGTCCTACCACAGTGCTCTCTGCTGACACTTCTGTCTGTGTCAGGAACTGCCCGGAGCAGAAGAGGTTTGCTATGGGGATTTACTCATTGTCTGGACAGTTCCTGACACAGACAGAGGTGCCAGCAAAGAGCACTGTGATCTGACAGAAAAGAACTACACAACTTCCTCTGGAGCATACAGCAGCTGATAAGCACTGAAAGGATTAAAAAAAATTAAAAGAAGTAATTAACAAATCTGTTTAAAATTCTGAAACCAGTAGATATGAAAAACATTGTTTTCCACCGGAGTACCCCTTTAATACTTGTTATCATTTCTTGCATTTGCTGTGCACTTGCATATTATTATCAATCCTGTCAGTTCTATAATTCCAGGACATTTTGCAATACACATTTGGTGTATTCATTCTGAAAGCTCCCGGTGCACATGTCAAATGTATTCAAAGGTGCCAGTTCACCCAATATAGGTGAAAGGGGGGCCTTTCACCCTTATCAGGGTGCTACACTTTTATTTTCTGTACGTGATAACCTATTGGTGTAGGCTTGTAGAGCTAGGGATACTGATGAAAATGATACTTACCTATCCCCAATACATGCTTTTGTTCCACTGATATTCTTCTTATTTTCTTCATTTGCTAATGAAAAGCTTGGTGGATGGAAGGGGTTCCCGAGCTTTACTCTGCAGCACAACACCTCTCCTCCACATGTGCAGCGGGTATGAAGTGAAATTTCTATGTCATTGCAGAGGAGAGTTGTTCTGCTGCAGAGTAGAGCTCAATTCTGCAGCATAGGAGACTCAGCAAAGGGAAGGAAGCACTGATTTACAACAGGAGTCACCGTGCACCCGGGGCTTGAGAATGCCCTCTGTGCACAAAGCTCCAACTTAGCATATGAAGGAAGAAAAAGAATATAGGTAGGGAAAAAAGAATGGATCATGGATCAGTAAGTATCATTCTAATCAGTACTGTACTACAATCTTTTACCAATGGGTTACTGCAGATGACAGAGTCCCTTTAACTGTGCTATTCTATCATGATGCATCTAATAAAACACTCTAGTAAAACACTGCCAATGGCACTATATACCACTGAACGTCTTTAAAGTGTCACAAGTTGGTCAAATCTATTGGAAGTATGTCAAAAAATACCACGGACATACACTTTGCCACAAAAACCTAATACCCCACAAACAATTATTTTAATTTTTAATTTTTTTTTATTTTAGATTCCTTGAATTGCTTCAGGTGTCCATGGGACCAATGGCCAAATCCTGAAAAATCCAGGTGCCTCCCTAAACCCACAGAGTGCCTGTCTTATGAAGATATATTAGGAGCCAGCTTAGCTGCTATCAGTATAACGTCTTCGATATTTCCAGCTCTTATCTTAGGGCTTTTTTTTAATGGCCGGAACACACCACTCGTGAAAGCCAGCAATTACTCCCTAAGTTGTCTTCTACTGATATCTCTCAGTCTCTGCTTCTTCTGCTCCTTAGGATTTATTGGTTACCCTGATCATGATAAATGTCTTCTACGTCAGGTGTCTTTTGGTCTGGTATTCACTCTCTGTGTTTCATGTATATTGGCCAAGACGATCGTGGTGGTTTTTGCTTTCATGGCCACAAGACCTGGGAGCAGTCTAAGAAAATGGACCAACCTAAGAGTCTCCTACTCAATCATTTCTATCTGCATTCTTCTACAATTATTATTGAGTATCACTTGGATATCAGTGGCTCCTCCATTCCCACAATACAACACTGAAGATAAACCAGAGCTTATTATAGTCGACTGTAATAATGGGTCACCCATCGCCTTCTGGGCCATGCTCGGCTATCTATTTCTTCTGGCTACTATTAGTTTTATAGTGGCCTTCTTGGCAAGAAAACTGCCAGACAGTTTTAATGAAGCCCAGTTTATAACATTTAGTATGTTGGCCTTTCTGTGTGTTTGGATATCTTTTATTCCAGCCTATCTCAGCACCCAGGGTAAATATACAGTCGCCATGGAGGTATTCGCCATCCTGGCATCTAGTTGGGCATTGTTGATATGTATGTTTTTTCCTAAATGTTTCATTTTACTGTTCAGACCAGAGATGAATTCCAAAGACTATCTCACTATGAGGAATAAGGATAAAGAAACAACAAGCAGATTATAGATATAAATAAATATTTGTTGTAAAATAGATCTTAATATTCTGGAATCATCCTAGAATGTTATTTCAATGCTTTAAGGGAAATGTGTCATAATTTTTAAGTTTTTTCTGTTTGTAAGTACATTAAAATGATGTTATTACTAAACTAATTACTATATTATTAAAAGATGAATTACTGAGCTAATTCTTTAGTTGTTTATGATAAATACTTTACACAGGTACGGTAGGGCAGCCACTAAGCATGGCAGATGAAGATGCTGTACCTGGTTGTCCAGATGTCCAGATGTTCTGGCCCTACCTCAGCTCGGCTATTTTTTGATGATGGTTCCACCATTATCCCTTTGCTCTGACGATGTGACTTCCATATCATTATAGTCCTCCTAATTTCACTACCACTCCTCTCAGTCTTTCTCAATCTGTTTTTATGTCTCATGGGCTCTTTGTTCCCCTACCGGATCCATCTTCATGGCTGACACTATGACCATGCCTACCACCATTCCCACCATCACAGCTATACTTGGCCACTACTTCCACCATCACCACTTCTGCAACAAAAAATATTATTAGTAGGAGGAACAGTAGATGACAGTGATGACAACATGGTGACTGTACTACCTGTGGATGAGGCCTGTCTGCTAGACAAATGACAGGGATTGGGAGCTGCATAAACTGGAATGGTTAAATCACTGACAATTAGACAATGGCATTTTTGGGTTCTCTAGCTTTCATTTTCAAAACTGAAGCGTGTTGAGACTATGGCATTTTTTCCTCTTAAAGTCTGGACATTTTTTGTCCAATAGAAGTCTATGGAAGAGCAAAAAACCCAATATGGGTTTTAACATTAGCGTTTTTGTGGGCATTTTTATGTCTTTTTTTTTTTTTTTACTCAAATCACTTCAAAGGAATGTAGGTTAATTGGAATAGAATGATTGTGGTTAACCACAAACCACAAACATTCTACATGCCTCAGACACCACTGCTGCATCTTTTTTTTGTGGTACCCAACGAAAGTCTCAAAAGCTGCCTGTGTGCTACCACCACTGCTATCTTAGATTTTCAGGGAAAGCTGCCAAAGGAACTGTTCCTCAGAGATTTTTTTCTTGCCGTCACCTGTCAAAGTAAATAATTTAACCACTATTCAGCTGCAATAGTGCTATTATAGTGAACAAATGGAGTGCAGCACTGCTTTTCTAGCCTTTGAAAACACAAACTGCACCTAGCAGAGATGTTTTCTCCAAAATGGCCACTGCCGCTCCACGCATAGGTTTTTCTGGGGCCTCTGTCCTACCCCCTATAATGACTTGTAATTGGCTTGGAACTGTGTGCAAGCCATTATTGGCTACCCTTAGGTCAGATTATTCTTTCTTCTTCTAGCAAAGCGTGATGGACTACCCTAATGAGTCATGTCATATCTGTGTCCCTACTTCCTGCTGCTATACTGAAATTGTGCCTTCTCCTATTCTACCATGTTATTATGATCATGTTATAAGGTTTGGTCAAAACACACAGCCCAATGTTCACCTTAGCAATGGAGCTAAGATTTTACATAGTTCTGACATAACTTGGATTCAACTGGTTCTGTTCCTTTGCTTGGGCCCCACGATCTCAGGCAGCACCAGGCGTTCTAAACAAATTCTGGGTTCCTGTAGCAGTGGTCATGATGCCATGGCCACATCCCCTTGTGACATCATGCCACACCCCCTCCATTCATGTCTATGGGAGAGGGCATGTCAAGTAACATGCCCCCTCCCATAGACATTAATGGAGAGGGCGTGATGTGATGGCACAAAGGGTGTGGTCATGACATCACAATCACGGCCTTTGTCTCAGAGCACTCTGAACAAAATGTTCAGAATGCTGGAGCACAGGATTGCACCTTTAACACCAAAATAGCACCAATAAAAAGTATAGGTCATGGCGGCAAAAAAAATGTGCCCTTATGCAGTTTCATAGAGAAAAAAATAAAATAAATCAAAAAAACTAGGGATGCACCGAAATTTTGGCTGCCGAAAATTTTTGGCTGAAAATGCCCGTCTCAGCCTTTTCAGCTAAAAGCATTTCCTGCCAATAATTTTGGTGGGCGTGGCTTAAATTAAGGGCATGGCTTTCAACTTTTCCACTCTCTGGTGTGAGGTGCAGAACTGTACGCTGGCACTTCACTGCCTTATCCTCCCTGTGCCGTGGGAGGGAACTGTGGGCAGTTGGCATTACATCCCCCAGCCTCCCCCCCTTCCCCAGGTCTCATGCAGCGCAGTCCGGTCCAGGCCCTCCATTACAGGCCCACTGTCACTCCTCCCAGCAGTGCCAAGCGTTGGGAGGAGGTGACTTAAGCCTTACATGGCTGACCGCCTTGTATATACTCCTGAGCTCGCTTCATACTGGTTGATGCCAGACATTGCTGATTCATGTGATGTGCGGCATTAACCCTTTAGAAAGTTTATTGCGGCATCTAAAATGCCGAAAACAATCTGCGGTAACTCAGTGGAGCTGATCGGGACACCCATAGCAAAACCCGCGGGGTCCGGATCAGCTGAGAAGATGGGCAGAGGTTTCTTACCTTTGTCCATCGTGTCCGATCGGTGCTTCAATATTGCAGGCAGCCTCAGGCTAAGTTTCCACTTGTGTTTTTTTTCTGGAAGCTTTTGGACAACTGCCACTGCAGTTTTTGAGCCAAAGCCAGAAGTGTATTCAAAAGGAATTGGACATATAAATGAAGAACTTACATTTCTCCTCCCTTATGGATCCACTTCTGACTTTGGCTCAAAAACTGCCAGAAAAAAACCAAGTGGAAACTTGGCCTTAGTAGCCTGTAGTAATGGAATGCTGATAACACTGATCAGTGCTGTGCTATAGGCTCCTATGGCACAACATTGATCTGTGTCTAGAAGTAAAAAATGACATCTATGTTTCTCCAGTTGTTAAAAAACTACAACTCCCAGCATGCCCTACAACCATTGGCTGTCTGGGCATGCTGGGAGTTGTAGTTTTGCAACAACTGAAGGCACACTGTGGAAAACACATGGGGGCAAAAAATATTGTGAAAATAAATTTGTAAACAATAAAAAGGGAATAAATGTAAAAAATAAAAAAAGCCCCTCTCCTAAATAAAAGATTAAATCACCCTCCCCACTTTTTTAAATAAAATAAAGTTAACAAAAATAAACATATTTGGTAACGCCTTGTGCATAAATGTCCAAACTATTAAAATATAATGTTAATGAAACCGCACAGTCAATGGCGTACATGTAAAAAAAAAAATACCAATGGCCAGAATTGCTGATTTTTGTTCACTTAAAAGGAAACTCCCCTGGAAAACATTTTCTTTTAAATCAACTGGTGTCAGAAAGTTAAACAGATTTGTACATGATTTATATGAAAAAATCTTAACACTTTCAGTACTTATCAGCTGTTGTATATAACAGAGAAAGTTCTTTTCTTTTTGAATTTCCTTTCTGTTTGACCACAAGAAATCCCCATAGCAAACCTCTCGCAGAGAGCACTCTGGTCAGACAGAAAGGAAGTTCAAAAAGAAAAGAACTTCCTCTGGAGCATTCAGTCGCTGAAAAGTACTGGAAGGATTAAGATTTTTCTTTATAGAAGAAATTTACAAATCTGTTTAACTTTCTTGCACCAGTTGATTTAAAAAGAAAATGTTTTCTAGTGAAGTACCCCTTTAACCTCTTCAGAACACAGGGCGTATGGATACGCTCTGCATTCCGAGTCCTTAAGGACCGAGGGTGTATCCATACGCCCGTGGGAAATCCGGTCCCCACCGCTAGCCGGTTGGGGACCGGAGCCAGATGCCTGCTGAAATCATTCAACAGGCACCCTTGCACATCGCCCAGGGGGGTCCTGAGACCCCGCCCATGTTGGCGATCGGAGAAAATCGCATGTCAATTCAGACATGCGATTTTCTCCAATTCCGGGCTGATCGGGTCTCTGGTGACCCGATCACCCGGAAAATAGGGCTGATCGGAGTTGTCAGCAACAGCCCCGATCAGCCTAAAGGATAGGAGTGAGGTCGCAAAGCTGCGATCTACTCCTATCCCCTGGCATTAGTCAGAACGGAGTTCTGACCAATGGCAGCGCAGGACAGGGGGTTGCCATGGCAACCCCCCATTCTGCCCGCCCCTGGATGTCGAGGGGCTCTGGGAAGAAGATGGAGGCCGTACCTGCAGGAGAAGATGCCTGGAGACCTGGGATCTTCGCTGGAGCCTGCAGGATCCTGATCAGGTAGGGAATTGACAGTGGGGGGGGGGGGGGGGGGGGCGAGGGGGACTGAAAGTGAAAGTAAATCAATCTTTACTGTGGCAACAACTAGGGGGGCCAAACTGCAACTCCCAGCATACCCAGAGAGCCAAAGGCTGTCTGGGCATGCTGGGAGTTGTAGTTTTGCAACATCTGGAGGGTCACAGTTTGGAGACCACTGTTACAGTGGTGCCCAAACAGTAGCCCTCCAGATGTTGCCAAACTACAACTCTCAGCATGCCTCGACTGCCCAGGCATGCTGGGAGTTGTAGTTCTGTAACATCTGTCCCTTCAGATTTAGCAATTTTCATGACATATTTGAAAATTGCTGCTCTACTTTGAAGCCCTCTAATTTTTTCAAAAAGCAAAAGTTCGGTCCATTTTATGATGCCAACATAAAGTGGACATATTTAATTGGAATATCCATTTTCCTTACAATTAGAGAGCTTCAAAGTTAGAAAAATGCAAAATTTTCTAAATTTTCATGAAATTTTGGGATTTGTCACCAAAAAAGGATGCAATTAACGCCAAAAAATTACCACCAGAATAAAGTAGAATATGTCACGAAAAAACAATCTCAGAATATTCGGTAAAAGCGTTTTCGCGTTAATTTGTAAAGTGACGGTGGTCAGAATTGTGAAAAAGGTCTCAGTCCTTAAGGTGAAAAAGGGCTGCGTCCTTAAGGGGTTAATGTAGCAGAAAAAAAGTGATCCAAGAAGTCCCATCAAATTAAAATAGTACTGATAAAAATACAGATCATAGTGCAAAAAAATAGCCCCTAAACAACCCCGTATAGGGAAAAATAAGAAAGTTATAGGGGTCAGAAGAGAACATTTTAAGCATACTGATTTATTTATTATTATTATTTTTAGATAAGGGGGAGATTTATCAAAACGTGCTGAGGAAAAATGGAGTAGTTGCCCATAGCAACCAATCAGATAGGTGTTTACTCCTATATTGTGTCCTGGAGTCAATGGATGGTGAGTGGCAGTTCTGTGGCTCCAAGCCGGGCCAGTACCTTCTATAGTCACCCCACATGTGTTCCGGTTTCACCTTGAAGTACATCAGTAACTCAAAAATTCTGATAATACAATTTTACAAAAACTATATTGAAAAAAAGAGGGTAGGGCAATGCATTTTCGGTCTTGGTTTTCTGCCAAGCACAGCCTAAATTCTCGGTATTGGCCCAAAATTTCCCTTTTGGTGCACCCCTAAAAAAATTATTTCAGATCAGAATGTGGTGATTAAAATGTTTTTAATTTACATTTGAACTTTTTTTTAAATACTAAAACATATAAAAAATGTATATGAATTGAGTATCAGTGGAATCATGCTGGCCTGTAGAATAAAGATGGCTGCAAAGGGAACAGCGCAAAAAAAATATTTTTTCTATGGGGTTGAGATCTGGAGACTGGCTAGGCCACTCCAGGACACTGATATACTTTTTATGAAGCCACTCCTTCTTTGCCCGGGCAGTGTGTTTGGGATCATTGTCATGCTGAAAGACCCAGCCACGTTTCATCTTCAATGCCCTTGCTGATGGAAGGAGGTTTTCACTCAAAATCTCACAATACATGGCCCCATTCATTCTTTACTTTACACGGATCAGTCATCCTGGTCCCTAGGCAGAAAATCAGCCCCAAAGCATGATGTTTCCACCCCCATGCTTCAGAGTAGGTATGGTGTTCTTTGGATGCAACTCTTTCTTCTTTCTTCTCCAAACACGACGAGTTGAGTTTTTACCAAAAAATTCTACTTTGGTTTCATCTGACCATATAACATTCTCCTAATACTCTTCTGGATCATCCAAAGGGTCTCCAGCAAACTTCAGATGGCCAGGACATGTACTGGCTTAAGCAGGGGGACATGTCTGGCACTGCAGGATTTGAGTCCCTGGCAGCATAGTGAGTTACTGATGGTAGCCTTTGTTACTTTGGTCCCAGCTCTCTGCAGGTCATTCACTATTTCCCCCCGTGTGGTTCTGGGATTTTTGCATACCGTTCTTGGGATCATTTTGACACCACGGGATGAGATCTTGCAAGGAGCCCCAGATCGAGGGAGAATTATCAGTGGACAGAGGAGATGCTTAAAGAAGAAGTCAATAGAAGATATGGGTCGGAGGAGGTATCACCTGGGTGTGACGTAGTGCAACTGAGCCTCCACAAATCCTCAGCACAATGTCCATAAATACAGCAAAGTTCTTAATTCCATATACTTTACTTCTTCCGTATGTTTTCATACAAAAACTTTAAAAACGGAGACAGTTTAAACAGAACATAATATTCACCCAAGGGCTTATCACTGATCAGGGTTGCAGCATTTTAGTAAAAGTCCTTCGCTCCAGCCAGAGCTTTCGTGCGTGCCATTCACCCAGCTTTCCTTCCAGACTGACAGCATGAATGCTTACACCTGGAACTCATATGCGATCCCTTGTGATTGGAATATAATTAATTCAGCAACATTTAGGCAATGTGTTTTTAGAAACTCACAGAAAAAGTTTGTTTTTTTGAAAATTTTTACTTATTAAATATACTCGTGTATAAACTTGTATCTGTGGTAGACATTATTACGCAATGTGCTTTCTGGGTGGTTTCTCCCACCTGCCAAACACACGCACACTTGAATTGAGTTCAACTGAGTCCAAATGTAACACACACTTGTTTACACTCCTTATTTCCTTCAGTGTGCCACAAGAAAAATGGCACACTTTACAAAGATGCAGCAGTGGTTCTGTGGGCTCTGAGCATGCACACTATTAGGCTTAGTTTCCACTTGTTTTTTATTTTAGTTTTAAATGCAGCCAAAAACTGTCCCACCCCTATACTACCTTCTTATTCATTTGGTGCTGTATGCAAGCCGTAACCTGAGGTTGGATGGTCAGAAATTTGGTCTTTTTGTGCATAACTTTGTTATGTACTTGTTCTCCTTGTTGGGAGAATGTATCGTCTCATGAGAAAACACCCAAACTATTAAAATTTTACATAAATTATTTCACATAATGAATTTTGAAAACTTTTGTTCACATCACATCCCGGAAAAATTTTTTAATAAATGAATTATCAAAAATTCCCATTGACAACAAAATGGTACCAATGAAAAGTCAGCAGCAGAAAATCAGCCCTCATACATGTGAAGTCTCTGTGGGTGGAAATTAGGGGAGAGGGTAAGAACAATAAATTACTGCTAGAGGTCTGTTATATGTTGCAGAGTATGATAGAAGCAGCAAAAAATTAAAAATAAACTACTAATAAGACAAATAGATGGGGCAGCAAAGAAGGATGATGTCATAATTATGGGGAACTGTAACTACCCTGATATAGACTGGGAAGCTAAAACATGCAGCTCCAGCTACCACCTGTTCCAGCCCGTGCCTATCACCGCCCCCGTCGTCCCCCCTCCCACTGTCTTACTCTTTTGTGGAACTGCAAATGTTTCATGTAATCAGTAATGGTTCATTGTGATAGCTCCGACCTGTTTCATTGGATTCTTGTGGTAATTCCACAGCTACTATATGATGTCGACGACCATAGGGCCTCAGTCTTGAAAAGATTACATCGATTTTTTTAAATTTAAATAAGATTTTGAAATTGAAATTTAAGATTACACTCCCACGTTTTAATGTCCCAGGTCCTGGCGTGTGGTTACAAAGGACCAATTTTAGCAAGGAGCCCTATGTCACATTGCTGCACAAGCATGCAGGTGGAATCAGTATGAGGAGACCATATAGTAACTGAATGACCGCCTGGAGTTTGTGAGAGCATGAGAAGACCATATAGTGTCTGAATGCCACAGCCTGGAGGTGGCTGAAGCATGAGGAGACCATATAGTGGCCGAATGGCACAGCCTGGAGTTGGCTGAAGCATGGCGAGACCATATAGTGGCCGAATGGTGCAGCCTGGAGTTGGCTGAAGCATGAGGAGACCATATAGTGGCTAAATGGCACAACCTGGAGTTGGCTGAAGCGTGAGGAGACCATATAGTGTCTGAATGGCACAGCCTGGAGTTGGACTCATGGCAGCATGAGTAGAACATATAGTGGCTGAATGGCATATCCTGGAGTTTGTGGCAGCATGATGAGACCATATTGTGTCTGAATGGCACAGCCTGGAGGTGGCTGAAGCATGAGGAGACCATATGGGGACTGAATGGCACAGATTGGAGGTGGTGAAGCATGAGGAGAACATATAGTGGCTAAATGGCACAGCCTTGAGGTGGTGAAGCATGAGGAGACCATATAGTGGCTGAATGGCACAGCCTGGAGGTGGCTGAAGCATGGAGTCCATATAGTGGCTGAATGATAAAGCCTGGAAGTGGCAGCAGTAGCAGCATCAGCAGTCATGAAAGTGACCTGGTGACAGAGTGGTGCAATGGGTGGCAATACCAGTACCCTGTGATGGAGGTGGGTGAAAGACGGAGAACTTGGCATAAGATGTGTGGCATCAGGCGGGTGGAAGGATCAGAATAGTAGCTGAGGTAGGTAGGAAGAAGAAAACTGTCTTTTTTGTCAGAGTCTTTGTATGCACAAGTAAGTATTGAGGATATGCATTACGTAAAACGTAACTTTTCTTAGGATAAAATATATGGACCCAAATTTTTTTTTTAAATCCAACAAAAGGAAAGGTGTGCAAAAAACACCATGTGCCACCAATATCACCAAGTATTTATGCAATGCAAAGACCTCTAAAAGGTGGAAGGGAACAACATATGGCCCATTGTAACAGGTGTGGGTAAAAACTTCCCCTGTAAGCCCTACTCTTGCACTATTAATTCCCTAATTGGCAAGTGTTACGCATCCTAAAAAGGGCAGACCCACACAGGAACCTCTCCTTATTTCTACCTAAAAATGTAGCCATTTCTCATGGTCTTTAGTTGGAAAAAGGGAGAGGTTCCTGTGTGGGGCTGCCCTTTTTAGGACTAGTAGCACTTGCCAACAAGGGAATTAATAGTGCAAGAGTAGGGCCTTACAGGGGAATTTTTTACCCACACCTGTTACAATGGACCGTACGTTGTTCTCTTCCACCTTTTAGAGGTTTTTGCATCGCATAAATACTTGGTGGCAAGTGGTGTTTTTTGCACACCTTTCCTTTTGTTTGATTTAAAAAAAAATGTGGGTATATATAGTTTATCCTAAGAAAAGTTTTATGTAATGCATATCCTCAATACTTACTTGTGGTCTAATGCAGGGGAATTTCTGAAACTGGGGACCAGCACCTTAATTGTGTTTTGCAGTATCCATGGCAGCACAATGAGAGAGCCTGGAGGTGGTAACATCAGCATGAGGAGGCCATAGAGCAGCCCAATTAGAGAGCCTGGAGGTGGCAGCATCAGCTTGAGGAGACACTATGGCGGCACAATGACAGTGCCTGGAGGTTGTAGCATCAGCATGAGGACACCATATGGTGGCACAATGACAGAGCGTGGAGGAGGTAGCATCAGCATGAGGAGACCATAGAGCAGCACACTGAGAGAGCCTGGAGGTGGCAGTATCAGCATGAGGAGACCATAGAGCAGTACAATTAGAGAGCCTGGATATGGCAGCATCAGCATGAGGAGACCATAAGGTGGTACAATGACAGAGCATGGAGGTGGCAGCATTAGCATGAGGAGACCATATGGCGGCACAATGACAGAGCCAGGAGGTGGTAGCATTAACATGAGGAGACCATAGAGCAGCACAATGACAGAGCCTGGATGTGGCAGAACCAGCATGATGGCCATGCCAACTGAGGGTTGAGTCTGAGGAACCCACAGACTGTTGACTGGGGGTGTTGGATGTCACTTGGGAGGAAGTGGATGAACGTGTGAACCGATCAATCATGGCCACTGGGTTGCTGGTCGAGACATGACTGCTAGCTGACATCGGGAGCTCAGACCTCTCGCTGTGACTCCAGCTGCCACACGCACCTACTCTGCTGAGACCTCTTTCTGCACCTCATGAATTTAGGCCTCTGCCACTCCTCTGTGCACGTCCCGGCATTACTCTGCCTGACATACCTTTTGCGTATATAAGGGGAGTACAATACGCTTCACTATGCTTAAAACAGTATTTGTCTGGAACAGCAGCAGGTGTGTACTATTGGCTGTCCTTTCTCAGTATTTAGGCCCTTGACAGATTAGCAGGTGCAAAATAGTGCAATACGTAGATGTACAAATGTAGTATGCACTTATGAGTGCGGAAAAATGCTCCACAGTACGCTTTAAAAAAACTTATTTTAGTAAAACACCAGCCTGGGATTACTTTTCCCTGGCCTTTCACAGTATCTAGGCCCTTAAGAGTTTAACAGGTACAAAATAGTTCACAACTTAGATATAGGTATGTGGTATGCACTTATGATGGCAGAAAATGCGCTACAGTACACTTAAAAAACGTATTGGAGTAAAACACCAGCCAGTGATTACTTTTGCCTGGACTTTCACAGTATCTAGGCCCTTGACAGATTAACAGGTACAAAATAGTACACTACTTAGATGTAGGTATGTGGTATGCACTTATGAGGGCAGAAAAATGTGCTACAGTACCCTTAAAAATACGTATTTTTGCACAACACCAGCAGAACACAACAGTGCTGCAGCAAACAGTCGCTGTGTACTAAACCCAAAATTGCACTCTCTCACAGACTATAAGAAATGGACTGCTGGGTGCGTATTATACAGTCTACAGACTAGTATAACCAGCAGACCAAATGTTGTGGAACAATGAGGAAGAAAAGTGCGCTACAGTACGCTTAAAAAACGTATTGGAGTAAAACACCAGTCAGTGATTACTTTTGCCTGGACTTTCACAGTATCTAGGCCCTTGAGAGTTTAACAAATCCAAATAGTACACTACTTAGATGTAGGTATGTGGTATGCACTTAAAAGGGCAGAAAAATGTGCTACAGTACATTTAAAAAAGTATCTAAGTACAACACCAGCCAGTGAGTACTTTTGCCTGGACTTTCACAGTATCTAGGCCCTTGACAGATTAACAGGTACAAAATAGTAAACTACTTACATGTAGATATGTGGTATGCACTGATGAGGGCAGAAAAATGTGCTACAGTACGATTAAAAAGCGTATTGGAGTAAAATACCAGCCGTTGATTACATTTGCCTGGACATTCACAGTATCTAGGCCCTTGACAGATTAACAGCTACACAATAGTACACTACTTAGATGTAGGTATCTGGTATGCACTTATGAGGGCAGAAAAATGTGCTACAGTATGCTTAAAATGTAATTTTGCACACCAGCAGTACACAACAGTGCTGCAGCACACAAAAGCTGTGTACAAAACCCAAAATGCACTCTGTCAAAGACTAATAGGAATGGACTGCTGGGTATTATACCGTCTACAGACTAGTTTAACCAGCAGATGATTTGTTGTGGAACAAAGACACAGAATTCCGCTGAAAAATTATTCCTGCCTTCTCTGCTAATGTTCATGAAGTTGAGGCAGCTTTTTGAAATATATGGGGCAACACACAGCTCTCTGCCCCTCTTTGTAATACAATGCTATAGAAAGGGACTGGGAGGTTAATGGCTGCAGTAAAAATCCTTTTCAGTGAAAAAAGCACTCCACTCTGTCCACCAGAACGCTGATGTAACTAGAAGGTGAAATGCTGCTGGAAAAAGCTTTTCTGTGTAACACACACACATAGGCTGTCTGTCGTATCTCTCTGCAGTGTAATGAATGAAATGACTAGCTTGAATATGGCTGCCGATTATATAGGGCTGTGACATCACAGGGGTGACTGGCTGCTGATAGCCTGCATCCTGCACGTGATTCAGGGTCATCCTGCCTACTCACCTTCCTGCCTTCCCAGAGTTCCTGGCCCCATGTCCTCACATGTGGATCCACCATTTTAGATGCCCTGGAGCCTGGACCACACTAAATGGAGTTTAACCCCTTAAGGACTCAGGGTTTTTCCGTTTTTGCACTTTCGTTTTTTCCTCCTTACATTTTAAAAATCATAACCCTCTCAATTTTCCACCTAAAAATCCATATTATGGCTTATTTTTTGCGTCACTAATTCTACTTTGCAGTGACATTAGTCATTTTACCCAAAAATTCACGACAAAATGGGAAAAAAAATCATTGCGCGAAAAAATCGAAGAAAAAACGCCATTTTGTAAATTTTGGGGGCTTCCGTTTCTACGCAGTGCATATTTCAGTAAAAATGACACCTTATAATTATTCTGTAGGTCCATACGGTTAAAATGATACCCTACTTATATAGGTTTGATTTTGTATTACTTCTGAAAAAAATCATAACTACATGCAGGAAAATGTATACATTTAAAAATGTCATATTCTGACCCCTATAACTTTTTTATTTTTCCACGTACAGGGCGGTATGAGGGCTCATTTTTTGCGCCATGATCTGAAGTTTTTAACAGTATGATTTTTGTTTTGATCGGACTTTTTAATCACTTTTTATTCATTTTTTAATGGTATAAAAAGTGACCAAAATACGCTTTTTTGGACTTTGGAATTTTTTGCGCGTATGCCATTGACCGTGCGGTTTAATTAATGATATATCTTTATAGTTTGGACATTTACGCACGCGGCGATGCCACATATGTTTATTTTTTTTTTATTTACACAGTTTTATTTTTTTATGGGAAAAGGGGGGTGATTCAAACTTTTATTAGGGAAGGGGTTAAATGACCTTTATTAACACTTTTTTTTTACTTTTTTTCTGCAGTGTTATAGGTCCCATAGGGACCTATAACACTGCACGCACTGATCTCCTATGCTGATCACTGGCGTGTATTAACACGCCTGTGATCAGTGTTATTGCACTTGACTGCTCCTGCCTGGATCTCAGGCACGGAGCAGTCATTTGTCGATCGGACACCGAGGAGGCAGGTAAGGGCCCTCCCAGTGTGCAATAAGCTGTTCGGGATGCCGCGATTTCACCGTGGTGGTCCCGAACAGCCCGATTGACTAGCGAGGATACTTTCACTTTCGCTTTAGAAGCGGCGGTCAGCTAAATATACGTCCTGCGTCGTTAAGGGGTTAATGAAGTGATTTGCGCGATAGAACCGCGGCGATATTCACATTCATTGCAAATTGAATTTTTCATGAATAATGAATTTGGATTCGTCAGCTTCAATTCACTCATCTATAATAATCTCCAAGGACTTGATTCACCCATTCTACTTGGCAATTGTTTTGGTATGCTGATGAAATATCCCTTTTGACATTGAGACAAGAGCAGAGAACCCGCCAAAACTTGGAGACGAACTGAACCCCTCTGTCTGAGACGATGTGTAGTGGAAGACCTTGCAGGCAGAAAATATGTCAGAAAAATTGATCTGCTAACTGAGGAGCAGAAGGAAGTCCAGGCATTGGTACAAAATGAGCCATCTTAGAGAAACAATCAACGACCACCTAGATTATCTTGCAATTGGAGGAAGATGGCAAATCGGTTATAAAATCCATGGCAATATGGGTCCACAGACACTCAGGGACAGGCAGGTGCTGTAAGAGACCCACAGGTTTGCTACGGGGCATTTCGTCATGGGCACAAATTACGCAGGTGCGGACAAAGTCAGAAATATCGCTCTCCAGGTTTGGGCACCAGTAATGAGGGGTGACGAGTAAAGTAGATTTCTGTACTCCTGGGTGGCCAGCCAAAAAGGAAGAATGTCCCCAGTTCAGCACCTTAGCCCTAAGGCGAGTGGGCACAAATGTCTTTCCCAGGGGAACTTGCTGAAGATCGACTGGTGCTGCCGAAGTCAATCGATCAGGACTCAGTATATAACGAGGCTTAGGTTCCTGGTCTACCACATCGGAGGCTCTGGAGAGTGCATTGGCTCTGATGTTTTTGTGCGTTGGACAAAAATGGATGAGAAAATTAAATCGGGAAAAGAAAAGTGACCACCTGGCCTGCCGAGGGTTCAGTCGTTGTGAGGACTGTAAGTAAAGAAGATTTTTATGGTCCTTATAGATATTGATGGGAAAAATTGCCTCTTCTAACAAGTCTGGCCAAGAGTTCCCGATCATCGAGGGTGTAATTCTTCTCAGCAGGAGAAAAAGTTTTAGAAAAGAGGCCACAGGTCAGCATTTTGCCCTTGGAGGATTTCTGAGTCAAAACTGCTCTGGCACCAACTAGAGAGGCATCCACTTTGAGGTAGAATGGCTTTTCAAGATCAGGTCTCGTTAGTACAGGTGCTGAGGCAAATGCCAACTTCAAACGAGAAAAAGCCTCCTCCGCTGCAGATTACCAGGACTTGGGGTTGGCACCTTTCTTGGTAAGGGCGACAATCGGAGCTACCAAGGTGGAGCAGTGTGGAATGAACTGCCGATAATAGTTGGCAAACCCAAGGAAACATTGAATAGCCCCTGGCCAGAAGGTCGCAGCCAGTTAAGAACCGAAGACAGCTTATCAGGATCCATCTGTAGGCCTTGGTTGGAGACAATATAGCCGAGGAAAGGTAAACTCAATTTTTCGAAAAAGGCATTTCGCGAGCTTGGCACAGAGGCGTTTGCTCCGAAGGCGTCGCAGAACCTGACGCACAAGAGTGCGATGAGCTTCTAAGTTGGGCAAGAAGATCAAAATGTCATCCAGACACACCACCACGCAAGTGTGAAGGAGATCTCGGAAAATGTCATTGCCAATTTCTTGAAAAATGTCCGTGGCATTACAGAGACCAAAAGGCATCACAAGGTACTCGTAATGCCCATCATGAGTATTAAAAGCCATCAAATTGTCACGATTCGGCTGGCTGGAGGTGGATCCTCTGTGCCAGAGAGGGATTGGCGTGGACCGTGTCGGTGGACCGGTTCTAAGTTGCTACTGGTATTCACCAGAGCCCGTCGCAAAGCGGGATGGTCTTGCAGCGGCGGTAGCAACCAGGTCGTATCCACCGGCAACGGCTCAACCTCTCTGACTGCTGAGATAAGCGCGGTACAAGGGAGTAGACAAGAGCAAGGTCGGACGTAGCAGAAGGTCAGGGCAGGCAGCAAGGATCGTAGTCAGGGGCAACGGCAGGAGGTCTGGAACACAGGCTAGGAACACACAAGGAAACGCTTTCACTGGCACAATGGCAACAAGATCCGGCAAGGGAGTGCAGGGGAAGTGAGGTATAAGTAGGGAAGTGCACAGGTGACGGTACTGATTAAAAGCTCATGCGCCAATCAGTGGTGCACCGGCCCTTTAAATCGCAAAGACCCGGCGCGCGCGCGCCCTAGGGAGCGGGGCCGCGCACGTCGGGACAGCACAGACGGGGAACGGGTCTGGTAAGCGAGTCGGGATGCGCATCGCGAGCGGGCGCGTCCCGCATCGCGAATCGCATCCCGGCTGGGAACATTATCACAGCGCACCTGCCGACAGAGACCTGCCGACCGGGGCACTGCAAATAGGAGAATGCTGTGAGCGCTCCGGGGAGGGGCGGGGACCCGGAGCACTCGGCGTAACACAAATTCTTTATAAAACCCTTCTGTATGTTCTCTCTGATGTATTCAGACATGGCCTGCATCTCTGGGGCTGACAAGGGGTAGATTCTTCCCCGAGGGGGTAGAGTACTCAGCAGAAGATCAATTGGACAATCATAGGGTCGATGTGGTGGAAGACTCTCCGGTTGCTTCTTGCAAAACACATCAGCGAAGTCTTGATTACGAGGTAGGCGGACCCGGCAGAGAGTTACAAGGAATGGGATGCTTCAGTTGAATTGTCAACAGACAGCGATTCTGACAGTCCTGGCACCAACGTGATACTTCTTTGGAACGCCAATCAAGCACAGGGGTGTGGCATTTCAGCTAAGGCAGACCGAGGAGTACATAAGAACAGTGAGGTAGCACGTAGAACCTTATCCATTCTTTGTGCATAGCACCCACTTGCATTCTCAGAGGTTCTATGATGAACTTCACAGTGGAATTCAGACACTCCTCTTTGATGGAGGAGATGTACAGTGGTTTTGAGAGTTGTGTGACTGGTAGATAATAATTGCAAATCAAAGTGGCATCTACAAAGTTCCATGCAGAACCGGAGTCCACAAAGGCAGAAACGTAAAGCGAGGATCCGGTAGAGGTGAAGAGCTGGACAGGCAAGTGTAAATGAGGCGAGGAAGTATTCACACCTAGAGACACCTCTCCCATGTGCCCTAGGTGCCTGCGTTTCCCGGACGCTGAGGCCCGAAGAGGGAAATTATTGCGAAAATGCTCAGGACTGGCACAGTACAGGCAAAGGTTCTCTTCCCATCGACGTGACCTCTCTTGTGGGGACAGGTGAGCACGATCCACCTGCATGGGCTCTTCAGCAGGAGTAAAGGAGGTAGGTTGAGGCTGCCGCTGAAAAACTGGAGAAAAACGGGAAAGACCATGAGTACGAGCAGGTGAGCGCTCTTGTTGGAGCTCCTCTTGCCTCTCGGCAAAACGCACATCTATGCGGGTTGCCAGCAGAATCAATTCACTCAAGGAAGATGGTGAGTCCCGTGTGGCTAGAGCATCCTTTACCCTGCTAGAAAGTCCCTTCTTGAAGGTAGCACACAGGGCTGCATCATTCCAATCCAACTCAGATGCTAGAGTATGGAAATGGACCACGTAGTTGCCCACAGAAGAGTCCCCTTGGCGGAAGTTCTGGAGGGCTGTTTTGGCTGAAGACACCCGTGCTGGCTCCTTGAAGACACTTTGGAATTCCGACAAGAAGGCTTGTAGATTGGATGTCACAGGATCACATTTGTCCCAGAGAGGGGTAGCCCAGGCCAGAGCCTTGCCAGAAAGAAGGCTTACTACGAAAGCCACTTTAGCACGTTCAGACGGAAACTGATCGGCCATGAGTTCCACGTGCATTGAGCACTGAGTAACAAATCCCCTGCACAAGTTAGGGTCCCCTTCATACTTGGTAGGCATAGACAGATGAAGTTTGGGACCTAGGGACACCACGGAGGGAGCGGTCCCCGAGGAGGACTCAGGAGCAGGTTGCCGCTGTTGTTACTGCTACATGCAGATGAGCTGCTTCATCATGGTGGGATCCATGGTGGGATCTTACTGTAACGGCTGGTGAAGGAGAAGTAGATCCGCTGTACCTGTGTGAAAGAGGACGTTGGCCGTACCAGGGAGCGGAGTCTAAGGTGCCGCTGGTTTTCACCAAAGCCCGCCGAAAAGCGGTACAAACTTGCTGCAGCAGGCAGCACCCAGGTCGATACCCCTGATACGACTCGTCCACACAAGCTGCCGAGGTGTAGCGTGGCACAGGAAGGATAAAGAAAGCCTGTAGTCAGGTCAGGCAAAAGCTCAGGGCTGACAGCACAGCAGCGTGGTCAGGGACGTGGCAAGGTGGTCAGAGGCTGGCGGCACAGGAACAAGGTCAGTAAGTAGCAGGGAGGTACGGTACACAGATAATCAGAACACACAGGAAAACGCTCTCTCTAAGGCTCTAGGAGACACAAAGATCCAGCAGGGGTCAAGGGGAAGTCAGTCCCCTTTATAGGGTCTGCACCTGGCAATTACCAATTACCGGCATGCGCACGCATTAGGGGACACCCCTCTGCATCCCCTGGTGAATGTGTTTGCAAGCCACACTCCAAATCACCGACCGCGGTGGGGCAGGCCGCACACAGAGGTACGGTCCATCCACACAGCACAGGCCTGCTACTGGTGGCACGGACCGCCTATAGGTGCAAAAAAATACCTGCGGACACCTAAAGTTGGTATGCTGAAAAAATATATATATATAACTGCGCCCCCCCCCCCCCCAAAACCAAACACTGAGATCAGACCACGGTGACCCTATAGGGCAGTGGTCACGCAGCTAAAGGTGCTATGGACCCGCGGATACCTACAGACGGTACACCAAATAAAAATTCCTTTTTTTAAGCCCTAACTGTCCCTACCTAATCTTATGCTTTCCCTGACTACTTTCTGTGCCAAGGGGCCACAGAAAGGGGGCAAGGGGGCACTTTTTTTCTTCTGAGTGGGGAGATGGCACCACGACGTCCGTCCTCCACACAGATCTCTGTGAAATGGTGGGCAGAATGAAGCAGCATGCTCCTGCACCCACCTCCCCCTCCCCATGCTGCAATGATTGGTGCAATCACTGCGGCCGCCCAATCACTGGTGTACTGGGGGGTGGCAACAGGGCCGCCCCATTACTGTATTTATGATGTATGTTACACCACCCATCATCATAATTATCCGGGTCATCGGGTCCCACGTGACCCAGATGACCCGGAACTGCCACAGACCGCCGGTTAGTATTTACCTATTTTCCTCAGGATCCCCCTCAGCACTCTACCGGGATGCCTGCTGAATGATTTCAGCAGTCATCCGGCTCCAACCCCTGCCTGGCAAGCCGCGGGGAATGGAATAGCAGCAAATTGCCGGTCTGAATTGACCGGTGATTTGCAGCGATCTCTGATAGGGGGGGACCTCAACGATATCAGCAGGCATCCGAGGCCAGTCCCTGCTCGGCGAGCGGCAGGGGCCAAAAGAATGCAGGGTCTACCCATATGCCCTAAATCCTTAAGGTCCTTAAGGTCTAACCATATACCCTGCATTCTTAAGGGGTTAAAGATTCTATTATAACAAGGATTGTTCTGTAGGAAAGGCGCTTAGCAAATGTGGTACCAATATTCAAAAAGAGGTTTAAATGTGATCCTGGGAACTAATTGGTATCAGCCTCATGTTTTTTTTTTTTTTTTTGCCTTCCTCTGAATCAACATAGTAGGGCTCTAGGTCGATGGCCTTTTGTCTTTTTTAAACCTTACAAACTATGTCACTATGTTACTATTTTACAGTTTCATAGACAAAAAAAAAAAGAAAAAAGTTATAGGAATAAGAATATGGTGATTTGGAATCATGCTGATCTGTAGAATAAAGACGGCATGCCAATTTCAATGCAAAGGGAACGGCACAAAAAAATTTACTCAAATTGCAGGTGTTTTTTAATTTCTGTTTTGCTGTAAATTATCTATCTATCTATCTATCTATCTATATATATATGTGTGTGTGTGTGTGTGTGTGTGTGTGTGTGTGAATGTAAATATATATATATATATATATATATATATTCTATAAAAAAAAGAACAATTGCACACAAAGAATATTGCACAAAACAGGCCCCCCATCCATATGAAAGATGAGGATTTTAAAAATTGCTAAAATCTCTGACAGAGAAGGGGTTAAACAATTTTGGGTCTTAGTGCATTCTTTTTTTGTGTGTGTATATGTACCTTAATGCTGTCCTACATTGTGAATGTATGGTCAGGAGTATTTAGTCTTCAATGAAAAAGGAGTTAAATCTATACAGCGGAGAGGTCACATCTGCTTACTTATCACATCATTTCTTTCCCAGGGGTCATGTGAACAGTTACCTTTCGAGGAACTCAGATCTCAGCGGCTATTATATTGTCTTCATAATCAATCACTCTGACAATGCCCTTATGGGACTCTGAAATTATTCCTCCACAGTATGTAAAACACCAATATCTATATAAGATAACCAACACAGAAAAATAGTTCAGACTGGAGGACCATTGGAACTGTGAGTATAAAGCGTATTCTAAGTGAGTCCATTATATTTCCTGACATACGCAATTTGTGTGCCTGTTATCATGTATGTATATATACTTATAGATGTAATTCTGCTATAACTACTTTAGCAAATAATCTCAAAATATTCACGTTCTTATTCAATTGATCTTTTTATTATAGCTTTGAAATCCTTATCCTGTACAACACATTCTATTGATATTTTCTTGTAAATCTTAATAGCTGATGTTAATAAATATTGCAATTTATCATAGTGAAAAATTAGATATAAATTCTACATACACATTTTTTTTCTTATTAAAAACTTTTTCCTAAAATGTCATTAGTATATAAAAAATTGTAAATAGATACATTAGTAGTTTCCAAAAAAAACATTACAATTATTCTACTACTTCTACTACTAATAATACTACTACTAATAATAATAATAATAATAACCATGTGTGTCTTTAATGTAAAAGTACATTCTTGGATACATTAAATAAATAAAAAATCTGAAGAAAATGTATTGTTTGCTAGAAATTAACATTTCCTTATTTATAATTAAAAACAATCTTTATCTTCTATAACATTGGTTAAAAAACAAACAAACGCAATAAAATAGTTGCTTAATATTTATATGAAATTCTTTTAACTGAATTCTGTTCTGGAATTCTGTTCATACATACTGTATGATATCATGGGACTCAGAAAATAACCCTATGCAATATGTAAGACACTTTGCAAATGATCGAAAAATATAAAAATGTTTTCAATTAAATAGCTTTTTTTCTAACTTTATTAATAGTTAATGTTAATAACAAAAAATCAACAATTTAGTTACCAGCCCCCACTATTAAAATTTTTATATAAATTCAACATTATACATATATATATATATATATATATATATATATATATATATATATATGTAGAAAACATTTCAGCTCACCTGGGACTTGCTCTATACCTCCAGACAGCAGAAGAACAATGCAAAAAAGGCCAGCAAGTAGAAGCATAAAACTTGACTTTTATTCAGGAATCTTCCATATTAAAAAACCTTCAGGTGGCAGACAAACATGGACATGTAAAAAATACTAAAATATTGCACATGTAGAAAAAGAAAGAGGTCCCAAGCAAAAGCTGACGCGTTTCCGATCTATTGATCCTTACTCATAGCTAGTAACAATGATTTTTAATCTTTTTACTAAATACATTTATGAGCTACAAGTCATTTTAAATTTCTCTATATATAATGGATACTTTATCTTATGCAGACATACTGTATGGTATCATGGGACTCATGAAATTATCTCTCTGCAGTATGTAATAAACTAATGTTTAGAACAGATAGGATATTTGCAAATGATCTCAAAATATAAATCATTTTTCTAAATGCAGTTTCTTTATTCAATATATTAGATTTTTATAAATGTTAACTATGTTAATAGTTGACGTTAAAACAATAAATACAACAATTTAGTTACCTGTCCCTTCTTCCTTAGTATAGTACAGAATTAGATATAAATTCTCCATATAATATGTATATTTTTCCAACTTTTTCTTAAAATTTGATACATATTTTTTTTATTTGCATATAATTATTTCAAAAATAAGTAAATAGATAATAGTTTTAAAAAATTGTTAGTAATTATATTAACAATTATATCTTATATTAACAATAGTTGTGTATTACATTGAATAAAAAAAACTAAACAAAAACATTTTTGCTAGAAATTATAATTCACTTATTATATATCATTTTTCTTAAAAAATCTTTAACATGTTTAACAATAATAGACCATTTTAGTAAATGCTGACTATTTTTCTAGACAATGTTAATTATGACAAATACAATAATTAAATCATCTGTTACCATTACTTTTTCATAGTGACATGTTTTATACAAATTCTACACACACTATTTGGCTTTTCATTTAGAATTTTATACAAAAATGTAATTAGTAAATAAATACATAATTCCCTATATCAATAAAGCGAAAATTTATAATAATAATAATAATTTGAATAATAATATCTTATTGGATACATTTTGTAAAAAATAAAAAAAAAGCTACAAAAAATGTTTACTGGATATCATAATTTATAGCTTTATTATTAATGAATTATTATATATAATTTATTTTCAAAATCTTTATCTTGTACAACATTGATTAAAATAAAGTAAACAAAATAAAAAAAACTGAAATAAAATGTACATTTTTAAACTTAAATTTCCAAATATTTATGTGAAGTTCTTATGACTAAATTCTGTTCTGGCCTACAAGTCTTTTAAACTTTTTTTTAAATCTAAAGGATACTCTTCCTTATGCAGACATACAGTATGGTATCATGGGACTTAATTAATTAATTCTGCTATAACTATGTACCTATTTTATACATTAATCCTAAAATACATTCAATCTTTTGCAAATGATCTCAAAATATAAAAAATATTAAATAATTTTTCCTAAATTCTAAAATGTCATCATTCAATTCAATCAATTTTTGTAAATGGTAACTATTTTAATAGTTGAATGGTCACTGTCATTTGGAAAAATATTTTGACATATCCAAGCGACATGTCAAAAGTTGTGATAAAGGGGGTCTGAGTATTCAGTCCTTTGCTGATCAGGAGAATTAGCGTGGAGAAGTTGACCTTCAGTGTGTTCTTTCTTGGCTCCGTGTCACGTGATCAAGGCACACTAGCAATGAAAGTCTATGGAGTGTGTCTGGATCACGTGACATGCAGCAGGGTGAGGATCATGTTGCAGCATAGACTTCTCGCGGCTTGTTCTGATGACCACTGAGATCTGAACCCTCGGACCCTAGCCTATCAAAACATTTCACATGTCGCTAGGGCATGTCAAAGTTTTTCCTAACATTGAAATATAACAATGTAATAAATATAACAATTAAATGACCTGTTCCTACTTCCTTACTTTAGTAATCAAATTAATAAATAAAAAAAGCATTTCCAGAATAAAAATTATACGATTATTATTATTGTTATTATTGTTCAATGTAAAATTCATTCTTGGATATTTTTAACTAAAAAAAAGCTAAATAAAAAAGTTTTGTTTTTCTAGAAATTTGAATTCATGTAAAATGTATAATTTTTCTGTGAAATTTTAACTTTGTACAACATTTAATTGATATTTTTAGTAAATGGTAACTGTTTTAATAGGTAATGTTAATAACTACAATACATACAACAATTACATTACATTTTCTTACTTCTTTATCATAGTGAAAAATTAGATATAAATTATACATTTAAATTAGGTTGTCTTAACTTAACTTTGTTCTGGCCTACAAGTCTTTTGAGACTTCTCTTAAAATATAATGGGTACTTTATCTTATTCAGCCATACAGTATGGTATAATTCATAGTATGTGATAATGTATATTTTATATTCACAGCTAATGGATCATTACTATTATGTGTTTTCTATATATAAAGTATTAATAAAGATCCTTCTGTTATACGTCCTGCCATTAACCTACTCCGTGAGTCCAATGTGTAGATTGCCACCTACGTCAGATCTGGAGGGTATAAGACAACCCGGGGATATCATGATAGGAGTATTACTACCTATGAATTCTGAAAAAGTTTACCAAAAAAATACATTCAGTGTCCGGCCACTTAAGACTACCTGCCGATCGTAAGTAGGAACTACACCATGATATATAATCTTACTTTTGTGTTCAACCATGTATTGTGTTATTTGTATATTGTGTGTCACTGCTATTTAGACACTTTAGAGTGATATATATATATATATATATATATATATATATATATATACAGTACAGACCAAAAGTTTGGACACAACTTCTCATTCAAAGAGTTTTCTTTATTTTCATGACAATGAAAATTGTAAATTCACACTGAAGGCATCAAAACTATCAATTAACACATGTGGATGTTACGCCGAGCGCTCCGGGTCCCCGCTCCTCCCCGGAGCGCTCGCTTCACTCTCCCCGCGGCAGCGCTCCGGTCACGTCCTCTGACCCGGGGCGCTGCGATTCCGCTGCCAGCCGGGATGCGATTCGCGATGCGGGTAGCGCCCGCTCGCGATGCGCACCCCGGCTCCCCTACCTGACTCGCTCTCCGTCTGTTCTGTCCCGGCGCGCGCGGCCCCGCTCCCTAGGGCGCGCGCGCGCCGGGTCTCTGCGATTTAAAGGGCCACTGCGCCGCTGATTGGCGCAGTGGTCCCAATTAGTGTGTTCACCTGTGCACTTCCCTATATCACCTCACTTCCCCTGCACTCCCTTGCCGGATCTTGTTGCCTTAGTGCCAGTGAAAGCGTTCCTTGTGTGTTCCTTGCCTGTGTTTCCAGACCTTCTGCCGTTGCCCCTGACTACGATCCTTGCTGCCTGCCCCGACCTTCTGCTACGTCCGACCTTGCTTTTGCCTACTCCCTTGTACCGCGCCTATCTTCAGCAGCCAGAGAGGTGAGCCGTTGCTAGTGGATACGACCTGGTCACTACCGCCGCAGCAAGACCATCCCGCTTTGCGGCGGGCTCTGGTGAAAACCAGTAGTGGCTTAGAACCGGTCCACTAGCACGGTCCACGCCAATCCCTCTCTGGCACAGAGGATCCACTACCTGCCAGCCGGCATCGTGGCAGTGGAATTATAGACATAACAAAAAAGTGTGAAACAACTGAAAATATGACATATTCTAGGTTCTTCAAAGTAGCCTCCTTTTGCTTTGATTACTGCTTTGCACACTCTTTGCATTCTCTTGATGAGCTTCAAGAGGTAGTCACCTGAAATGGTCTTTCACTAGTCTTGAAGGAGTTCCCACAGATGCTTAGCACTTGTTGCCACTTTTGCCTTCATATGGTTCAGGTCTGGTGACTGTGGAGGTCATCTGGTGCAGCACCCCATCACTCTCCTTCTTGGTCAAATAGCCCTTACACAGCCTGGAGGTGTGTTTGGGGTCATTGTCCTGTTTAAAAATAAATGATGTTCCAACTAAACGCAAACCGGATGGAATAGCATGTCACTGCAAGATGCTGTGGTAGCCATGCCGGTTCAGTATGCCTTCAATTTTGAATAAATCCCCAACAGTGTCACCAGCAAAGCCCCCCCCCCCCACACCATCACACCTCCTCCTCCATGCTTCACGGTGGGAACCAGGCATGTAGAGTCCATCCGTTCATCTTTTCTGCGTCACACAAAGACACGGTGGTTGGAACCAAAGATCTCAAATTTGGACTCATCAGACCAAAGCACAGATTTCCACTGATCTAATGTCCATTCATTGTGTTCTTTAGCCCAAACAAGTCTCTTCTGCTTGTTGCCTGTCCTTAGCAGTGGTTTTCTAGCAGATATTCTACCATGAAGGCCTGATTCATACAGTCTCCTCTTAACAGTTGTTCTAGAGAGGTGTCTGCTGCTAGAACTCTGTGCGGCATTGACCTTCTCTCTAATCTGAGCTGCTGTTAACCTGCGATTTCTGAGGCTGCTGACTCGGATGAACTTATCCTCCGCAGCAGACGTGACTCTTGGTCTTCCTTTCCTGGGGCGGTCCGCATGTGAGCCAGTTTCTTTGCAGCTCTTGATGGTTTTTGTGACTGCCCTTGGGGACACTTTCCACCTAGAATATGACATTTTCAATTGTTTCACACTTTTTTATGTCTATAATTCCACAAGTGTTAATTTATAGTATTGATGCCTTCAGTGTGAATCTACAATTTTCATAGTCATGAAAATAAAGAAAACTCTTTGAATGAGAAGGTGTGTCCAAACTTTTGATCTGTACTGTATATATGTATATATATATATATATATATATATATATATATATATATATATATATACACATACATTTTTTAACAGTGGAGGCATGATATAGCATTATTATTTAGTAGCTGATGAAGAGGACTTGTCAGATGGGTGTGAACTTAATTTTAGTAACGGAACTATCGGGTGATGGGTGGAATAATACAGTCAGGGGGTGTAAATATTTTACATTGAGGGGCATGTCTGCCTAGTACACACCCCTTGACTATATCATCTTGTACATCAGCTTTTTTTGGGGGGAGGGGGGATGTTGGCCACAGGTCTTCTTTCTGTGTTATTTGGCCAATGTCTGGCATTGTTATGACAAAACTTTTCATGACGCTGATAATTTGGCTTTATATGTTGCCAATAGAAGGAACCCCACAAAGTATTATCCAGTGTAACAGTAACAACTTGATCAACATTTTTATCAGATAAAGATCATTACACTGGATCCAAGTGCCCAAAAGACTGGTGAAGGAAGAACAATAAATATTAATTAAAATTATTATGATACAGAAGAACAAGACATAATGATAACATATTAGAAAGTTAACTATAATAATGCTAAATCAGGACTTCAGTTTGGAATAAAAAAAAAATCTATAAAATTTTAATTTTCTTTCCTTTTATGTATTTGGAAGATTCAACCTGGAATTTTACCTCCGCTTGCAGTCATTCTTATTTACAGTTGAGGAAATCAACAAGGATCCCAATATTCTGTCAAACATGACTATTGGATTCCAGATGTATGACACCTGTAATATACCTCACTATGAATTACAAGGGGCTTTACAGTTCCTGACTGACTCTAGTAGAACTATCACCGACAACCAGTGTAATTCTAGACTACTGTTCTCTGCCGTTATTGGGTCCACATTTTCGGTCAATTCCATCATCTTGGCTCATGTTTTGGGGTCCTTCAGATACCCACAGGTAAGAAGCTTTGACCCTTAGGACATAAATTTTTTTTTATTTTTTTGTTGCATATTTTTTCCCCTCATGTTTAAGAGACATAACTCTTTCATTTTTCCTTCTACAGACCCATCGAAGGGTGTTTTTTGTTCGATTATTTGTACTTTTTAATGACATCTTTAACCCCTTGACTGAGCATTTTTCCATTTTTGCACTTTCATTTTTTCTTCCTTGCCTTTAAAAAATCAAAACCCTTTCAATTTTGCACCTAAAAATCCATATGATGGCTTATTTTTTGTGCCACCAATTCTACTTTGCAATGACATCAGTCATTTTACCCAAAAATCGATGGCAAAACGGAAAAAAAAAATTGTGCGACAAAATTGAAGAAAAAATGCAATTTTGTAACTTTTGGGGGCTTCCGTTTCTACGAAGTACATTTTTCAGTAAAATTGACACCCTGGCCCTCATTTACTATTCCAAACCCGACATGTTTTGTCGGGTCGTGCGCCAGATTCGGGCGCATTGCACCTGAAATTCTGTCTGCGCCAGAATTTGCACATGAAATTAGTCCACCACCCCTGTCCACCACCCCCACGACACCAGTGCCCACAGGGGGAACAACCCACTGGCAGAGCGGCATCCATTGCAGCCGTGGCATCGTGTCTGTAGGGGGGTGCGGCCCAGAGACTGGTTTGAGTGGTATTGGGGCTGCTCTGCCAGTGGGTCATTCCCCCTGTGGGCACTGGTGTCGCGGCGGTGGTGGATGCCGCCAAGTACTACGCCATTTTATGCTAGGGACGTTAGGGACCCACCTTTAATAGGTGGCCTTGACGTGGCTTGCACCTTTTGATCAAAATGTATACTAACAACCTGTTAGTTTTTGAAATTATGCTGAGAAGCAATTATATCAAAATTGGCTGTGAAGCCATATCTGTGTTTTCGACCTGGATTCACATTAATTAACAATATATTTTTATAATTCGGACATTTCCACACGCGGTGATACCACATATGTTTATTTTTATTTACAATGTTTTTTTTTTTTTTATGTGAAAAGGGGGGTGATTCAAACTTTTATTAGGGAAGGGGTTAAATGATCTTTATTCACTTCTTTTTCACTTTTTTTGCAATGTTATAGCTCCCATAGGAGACTATAACACTGCACACACTGATCTTTTACATTGATCATTGTTATCTCATAGGGGGCTGTAACACAGTACACACTGATCTTTTACATTGATCAATGGTTTCTCATAGGAAACAATTGATCAATGGATCTCAGGCAATGAGAAGACATTCGGTGATCGGACACAAGGAGGCAGGTAAGGGGACCCTCCTGCTGTCCTACAGCCATTCGGGATGCCATGATTTCACCGTGGCAATCCCGAAACAGCCCCCGGAGTAAACCGGCGACATTTTACTTTCACTTTAGATGCAGCGTTCAACTTTGGACGCCGCTTCTAAAGGGTTAATAGCGCGATCAGTGGCGCGCGATACTAGCCACGGGTCCTGGCCAGGCCCGTCCCACGTTATAGAACAGGAGCAGACTCAGGGCATACAGGTACGCTTAATTTTACCACTAAAGGGGTATTTCAGAATAACCTTTTTTCTTTTATATTAACTGGCTCCAGAAAGTTAAACAGATTTGTAAATCGTAATCCTTCTAATAATTATCAGCTGCTGAAGTTGAGTTGTTCTTTTCTGTCTGGCAACACTGATCTCTGCTGACATCTCTTCTCGGGAACTGCACAGAGTAGTAGAGCTTTGCTATTGGGATTTGCTTCTACTCTGGGTAGTTCTCGAGACAGGTGTCATTAGAGAGCACTTAGACAGAAAAGAACAACTCAACTTCCGCAGCTCATAAGTACTGAAAAGATTAAGATTTTTTCATAGAAGTAATTTGCAAATCTGTTTAACTTTCTGGAGACAAATAAAAATGTTTTTACCTGGATAACCCCTTTAACCCCTTAAGGACCCGGGCTTTTTCCGTTTTTTCATTTTCAATTTTTCCTCCTTAACTTAAAAAAATCATAACTCTTAAAAATTTTCACCTAAAATTATATATAATGGCTTAATTTTTGCGTCACTAATTCTACTTTGTAATGACATTAGTCATTTTACCCAAAAATCTACGGTGAAACGGGAAAAAAAATCAATGTGCGACAAAATTGATGAAAAAACACTATTTTGTAAGTTTTGGGGGCTTCTATTTTAACGCAGTACATTTTTTGTCAAAAATGATACCTTATCTTTATTCTGTAGGTCCATACGGTTAAAATGATACCCTACTTGTATAGGTTTGAATTTGTATCACTTCCGAAAAAAATCATGAATACATGCAGGAAAATTTATACGTTTAAAATGGTCATCTTTTGACCCCTATAACTTTTTTATTTTTCTGTGTTCAGGGTGCTTTGAGGACTCATTTTTTGCGCCGTCATCTGAAGTTTTTATCAGTACCATTTTTGTTCTGATCAGACTTTTTGATCACTTTTTATTCACTTTTTTGTGGTATAAAAAGTGATCAAAAATGCGCTATTTTGGACTTTGGAATTTTTTTGCGCGTGCGCCATTGAACGAGCGGTTTAAAAAGTGGTATATTTTTATAAATCGGACATTTCCGCACGCGGCGATACCACATATGTTTATTTTTATTATTATTTACATAATGTTTTTTTTATTTTTGGAAATGCCGGGTGATTTAAACTTTTATTAGGGGAAGGGATAATTGAAAGGGTTAATGATTTTTTTACACTTTTCTTATGCAACATTATAGCTCCTATAGGGGGCTATAACATTGCATGTACTGATCTTTTACACTGATTGATCCATCTCCATAGGAATGGATCAATCAGTGTTTTCGGCGATTGAATGCTCAAGCCTGGATCTCAGGCTTGAAGCATTCATTCGGCGATCGGACAGCACAGGAGAAGGTAAGAAGACCTCCTCCTGTGCTACAGCTGTTCGGGATGCCGCGATTATACCGCGGCGATCCCGAACAGCTCCCTGAGCTAGCCGGGCACTTTTACTTTCGTTTTTAGCCGCGCGGCTCAGCTTTGAGCGCGCGGCTAAAGGGTTAATAGCGCGCGGCACAGCGATCAGTGCCGCGCGCTATTAGAGGCGGGTCCCGGCTTCACTATGACGCCGGGCCCGCCGCGATATGATGCGGGGTCACCGTGTGACCCCGCGTTATATCGCAGGACCGGGACCCATGACGTATGCATACGTCATGGGTCCTTAAGAGGTTAAATGATATGGCCTAACTAAAAAGCTTATTTGCAAGGATTTTTTTTTTTTTTTTGCAACTTTTGTTTTTTTTGTTTCTACACAGTTTGGCAGTAAAACTGACAAGTTATCTTTATTCTATGGGTCATTGCAATTACGATACCAATATTTATATGGCTTTTCTATTATTATACTATTTTTAAAAAATGTCAATTTTTTTAACAAAATAAGTATACCTAACTTTTACACTATTCTGACCCTTCTGACACTTTTTATTCATTTTTTTTCTGGTGTTGGGTATGTTTACATTTTTCTTTTCAACTATAATTTTTATTGAGCACGGAACATCAAACAAGAAATCAGGCCCCAAACATGGGGACAAAAACAACAAGCTCCGGTTTTTACATTGCTACAAAGTATACAACAAATGTACGTAGTAAATAAGATCGAATCATTGACATTGACAAAATAATGCCAAGCAAAAGGAATGTAGGACGAGATAAGGCAAGGAGCGGATTGGAAGGGCATGTGGAAAAAGTTGTAGGGGGGGAGGAGGGGAGGGAGTGTAACAAGAGAAGAAGAAGAGAGAAGAAAAAGAGAGGAGAAAAAGGGAAAAAGTCAGAGTATCAATAAGGGAGCAACTACAAGCAGTATCACTGTTGAGAGTATATTGAATTAAACCAGGGCGTCCATGTTTTAAGAAACACATCATGTAAGCGGTTTGCACGGCTAGTCATTTCCTCAAATCTACAGATTTGATTAACCTTTTCAGTCCAGTCCTGCAGTACAGGAGGGGAGGTCTGGAGCCACTTCAAGGGGATCAATGATTTTGCAGCTGTCAGAAGGTGGGTGACCAGTAGGTCTGTGGAGGGTACATAAGAAATGGAAGGGCAGCCCAACAGGGTCGCCTCGGGGGGTAAGGGATATGTTTGTACCGGTGACAGTTTTCAGCGCAGCTTCAATGGCTTCCCAAAATGGGACATAAGGGGGCATTGCGACCAGATGTGTGCATGAGTGCCAATAGGGGTATTGCAAAGCCAAAAAAAGATTTGTGGTGGCAAGTCAGTGGGCGTAAAGGAATTCAGGGGCCTTATACCACCTGGAAAATATTTTAAAATGCGTCTCCTGCAGGCTTACGCAGCTGGAGTGACCATGGGAGGAAGTGAGAATAAGATCAACCTCCACATCAATGAAGATCGGTTGAGCTCTTTTTCCCAAGAGGCAATGTATCCTGGTCTGATCCTCAGCCGCGCCCGTCGGCAGGCTTCCAAGGCAGTGGATAACTTCTACTCCTTGTCTGTGAGTGAAGTCAATGATTCTTCAAAGTCTGTTAGTTCCCGTAGGGAAAATGCTTTTTTGTGAAGGCAGCACAACAACTGCGGAAGTGTTGAGTGTGTAAAAAAGATGTAGATACCTCTGGTGCCAGGTCTCTAAGCTCAACTTCTGTTGGAATCCTTCCGTCATGACACAACTGTGAGACTGGTATGTGACAATTTAGACCACATGGGGGTAAACGTAGGAGAGGACATCCCGGGTATGTTTACATCTGTGCTCTTCACTGTGAGGGATCGTAAACATTTTGTTTGATAAATTATGACAATTCTGTACTCAATGATACCAAAATATGTTTATTCATTTATTTTAATATACATCTTAACTGATTGCGACTGATGCCCTGAAATGGTCCCGATTAAACCCCCGAACGCCTTTCATTTTATACTTTAGATGCTGTGATCGGCATTCATCATGGCATGTAAAGGGTTAACGACAGAAAGTAGCCTGAACGCTGATGACCGTCATTAGAGGTGAGTCCCAGCTGCTGATAGCAGCCGATACTCACAATCTATGGAGCGAGCAAAGTTATCACTGCAGGTACGTCCTGGTTTACCAAGTACCAGGCAGGGTATGCATGTATGCCCTGTGTCCTTTAGGGTTAAAGAACAAGGTTTAAAATGCTGGACATGACAGCACATTATATTGTACATAAAATTGGGACTGCTTCAATTTCAAGAGTAACAGCATTATGTGCATCCAGGGCAACTCTCATCCAACTACCCTATCTTATTTACTTAACTTTTAGTTTCCTGTGCAACACTTTAGTTGTCTGTGTTGTCTTGTAATACGTGGTTCTCTGCTCTTGTTTGTTATTTGCCCCTTATCTGAGTCCATTCTCCAAGATTACTAAACTACTGTTTTTACTTTTATTTTTGCTCCCTACGTTGATATGTACTTGCGAATATTTCTTGTGTGATTCCTGACTGGTCTCCTGTTTCTGCCCTTTCATAAGTCTTGCGGGATCTGAGTACTGGGAGTCATGTTAGGACCCAGGAAAGGTGACTGCTAGAGGTAAAGCCTAGTTGTCACAAATGGACAGGGAAGTAGTGAGGCCCTAATCTCACCCACAACCCCTTAACCTATTGCATATCTGTCCTATGAAGATCCACAAAGACGGTCCCTGTCTGACTAAGTGTTGGAAGCATCCTGGCGAAATAAAAAACTACACAAAGCTCAGTCACAGGTCAGGGAATTGTCAGGGAAACAAAAGGTAAATACACACTATTCAATAAATAGGAACAAACAAAGAGTATTGTCAACAAGGCGAGTTAGAACCAAGAGGACAGAATGAGCAAATATGCAAACCAGATACAATATCCAAAGTCGAAAGCCGGGGTCAGAAAATACCAGGTAATCAAGAGCAAATGCAAAAAGCAGGACAGAAATGCTTGCTACAGAAACAGAATTCTTTCACTGGCAAGGTGCATTAGCCAATGAAGGCTTTAAAAAGGCCACTGAACAGGTGTGGTCACAAAGGTACTGAGACAGACCCACGGATAGGTCAGAGTGTAACCACAGCAACCAAATACAAGCTAAATCAGAACCTAGAAAACTTTAACCTTTCATGCCAGACTGGGACGAGTCATTACACTAGTTCTTCAATCTAGTTCTGCAATCAGTGTTGTCAAGGTCACTCCTTAGGGGTCCCAATAGTGGGACAACCTAAGATGTGTTTATCATCTGGAAATCCTTCTGGCAAAACAGTGCAAAAAACTGTTGTTTGCATTCCTATTGCCTTATATTTCATGTGCATTTTCTTTCATTTTCAGGTCAGTCCATTTTCCAGTGTTTCCCTTTTAAGTAACAGGAAAATGTTTCCATCCTTCTTCAGGACTTTCCCGAATGACAAGTTCCAGTCTAAAGGAATAGCTGAGCTTATTCTCAGCTTTGGCTGGACCTGGATTGGTCTTGTAGCTACGGACACTAATTATGGCCTTCAGGGAATTCAGCCAATAAGGGAAGAAATAGTCAAGGCTGGAGCGTGTGTGGCCTTCATGGAATATATTCGCCTTGGCCAACCTGATTACAATGCCCCATATGTAGTAAAGACCATAAAAGAGTCCACAGCTACAGTTATAGTTGTTTTTGCTATTGGAGTTGATTTGGTTCCTATTTTGAATGAGATGGTGAAGCAGAATGTCACAGGAAAGATTTTCATTGGGAATTTGGATTGGGCCAGGTCTTTGTTATTGTCCATAAGTGCTTATTCTACTATTTTATCTGGTAGTCTAAATTTAGCCTTCAATGATTATGTTGTCCCAGGATTAAGACAATTTCTGGCCAAGATAGATCCATCTACATCTATAACATCACAGTGGACCAGGATGTATTGGGAGACAGTGTTTAACTGCAAATTTCTTCCTGAGAATCAAACTATTTCTTCAGAGAACCCAGTAAAGATATGTACGGGATCAGAACGTCTAGAAGATATTAAGAACAATTCCAGCTATATGGCTGGCTTGCAATTGAGTTATGCTATGTTTGCTGCAGTCCAAGTCATATCCACAGCGTTAGATGATCTGAAAAGCTGCAAAATAGATGAAGGACCAATTTTTAATGGGACCTGTCCAAACATTTGGAACTTTAACCCATGGAAGGTAATAACACATATATTCAAAAGAAAAAATATAGCCAGCTCATCGCTCGTAGTGGATCAGTCCCCGGGCACTCGTTGTTATTCATTAGGAAGCCAGGATAATGCCGAGCCGTTTCCTCGGCGTAGATGAATAATGAAAAGAAGGGTATCCAGCTCCCAAAGCAAAAATATAGAAAAAATTTAAAGTCCAAAATGTATTGATCCATATCAAAAGCGTTAAAGAAAAACACAGTGAAGGTAAAACCCCTTCGCTTATGTGTTTCGGACCAAAACGAATCGGCGTAGGAGTTTTACCTTCACTTGGTGTTTTTCTTTAATGCTTTTAATATGGATCAATACATTTTGCACTTTTAATTTTTTCTATATTTTTGCTTTGGGAGCTGGATACCCTTCCTTTCATTAGTTAATAACACATATATGTTGGGTACAATTGAGATAGAACATTTAATATAAGAAGTATATCCTGTTAGTGAAGTGTACTTACATATATATATATATATATATATATATATATATATATATATATAATCCAAATGAAAGCGGCACCTCCTGAAAAGAGTATGGTTGGGTGCACGCCCTAGAACCTCGGTGCTCCGGTCCGTAGTAAATATAAATCAATGTAGGCAGCACACCAAAATTAGTGCAAAATTCAAGTGTTTATTCCAGGGATAAACACTTGAATAGTATTAATCCATCTATAGAAGTTAAAATCATGTAATACAAAACTGTGTAGAAAAGTAATTTTAAAAACACTATACGGACTGGTTATTACGTCCTTTGTTAACAGCTATACCAGCTTATATTAAGGACACTCAACACCTACTTCAGTTAGTGGGAGATTTAAAATGGGAGACAGGATGGTTATTATGTTCGATCGATGTCGTAAGTTTATATACCCGCATCCCCCATGAAGCGGGGGTTAGGGCAGTACGACATTTTTTGGAAAGCACTGATAAAACAGCAGAGTACATTAACTTCGTCTGCGAATCCCTACATTTTATTCTGACAAACAGCACATTTAAATATGAGGAAGATTGGTACAGACAGGACACCGGGACCCCGATGGGGACACCGGTGTCCTGTACATACGCTAATATCTTCCTAGCGATGCTAGAAAATGGGTATGTTTATTCTAGTAAAAATCCTTTCATTCAGTATATTCAGTCATATTCGAGATTCGTGGATGACATCTTGATAATTTGGTCAGGGACAGAGTCCCAATTTCAAGAATTTGTCACATATCTAAATAACACCAATGACATGAATATGTCCTTTACGTCCCAAGTAGGGGGAGAATCAATAGAATTTCTAGATGTCCGCTTGTTAGCAACAGGTAACAAAATAACAAGTGAAGGGTACCGTAAAAGTGTAGCTAAAAACACAATACTACACTATGAAAGCTCACACCCAGAATGTGTCAAAAAGGGAATTCCGTATGGACAATTCGTCCGGCTTAAAAGAAATAATACATCAGAAAACATGTATAAAGTTCAAGCAGATGAATTACAAAGTAGATTAAAAGAAAGGAAATATCCCGATACAATGTTAATAACAGCTAGAAAAAGAGCAGACAATTTAAAAAGGGAGGACCTACTTAGGTCGAAAAACAGAAAAAAGAGAAATGAGGATGATAAGAGGTTTATATTTACATTCAAAAATTCACCAGTGAATAAAGTGATCGAGCAAGCGATTAGGAGTAACTGGTTTATAATAGAAGGAGACGAGGACCTGAGAAATGTAGCTAAAAGGAAACCACTTATAGCATATAAAAAAAATAAAAAACTGGGTGATACTTTGAAAAATCACACAAAAAAATCCAGAATTACAAAAGGATCTTGGTTTAATGATATCGTCCCTGTAGGTAACTACCAATGCAAAAGTTGTAATTATTGTAAACTATGGTCTAAAATGGTCTAAAAACTATGCGCATAGGATCCGTAGCACACACGGTAAATACCCTCATTACTTGTCGCACAAAATATGTTGTGTATGTAATATTCTGCCCGTGCGGCTTTTTCTATGTGGGAAAAACTATCAGACCTCTATTTAATCGCATACGCGAACATATTTATTCTTTATGCACCCGAAAAGGTGCGCCGCGTCTGATTAACCACATAGTTGAAGCGCACGGAGCAAATCCAGAAGCCATATCCTTTGCAGGAATAGAAAGAATGGAGCATAGACCAGGTATATCACGTGACAAATATTTACTTCAGAGAGAAACCTATTGGATTTTAAAAACGGAAGCAACTGGCCCTTTGGGTCTGAATGATCGAGTTGATTTAGCCCCATGTTTTTAAAGTTACTTTTCTACACAGTTTTGTATTACATGATTTTAACTTCTATAGATGGATTAAGACTATTAGAGTTACCACCCATCTTTTCCGTCACTGACTACGTGTCACCAGGTGATAGGTTAATAGGAGGTCCTTACCTGTATTTAGAGTCACGTATTAGTTACTCAGCATAGGCCAGATGAAGCATGTGGAACATGTGAAACGGTTCCGTAGCCAGACAGCTGTACCCCCTGTACGTCTTTCTCTCCCCATGTATGTGAGTACCAATAAAGAAGAAACTGCTTGAAAATCAGCTCCGGTGAGTCGCCGACTTCTTTCTTATTCTATTGTTATATGTATATATCAGATGAGAAGAAGGAATCAAAATGGCAGACAACCCAAAATGGCAGACAACCACATCAGCGAAAGTAGGTATACACAAGGAAAACCTAAAAAGATCTTCTTTACATATGCTGATGTGGTGCCCACAAGGAGGATGGGTGGAGTAGCCAAGGGCAGCTGAGGGTAGAAGTCACTCGGGCAAAGTTTCTATTGTGGTCACAGATGGCTTAGTGGCTGACTAGTTTAGTATTGTCCCCTTTGAGCTCTTGCAACTTTTCTTACTGTTGGTCTGCACAATAGATAATAGTCCTTGACTAGAGTTGAGCAAACTTTTGAAAAGTGTGGTTCACTGGACTCGCTGAACTTTTTGAAAATCGCAACTTCAGTTTGGCTCGGTTCAACTCGAACTAAATACGTTTATGACACTGCCTAACAGCTCTAAACCCCTGTCTAACACTGTTAGTAATGTATTCAACTAGTTTTAAAGTGTTTTAAAGGCTCAGGTAAGGCAACATACTGTAACCCATGGTAACTATTACAGCTCGTCCCTTTTTAGGCTTATTCACACCAAATAAAGGGGTATAAAGTATCCCTGGTTGTCGGTAGATGCCTGCTGGTGTTAATATAAACGCAGAGGCATGGAAAGACACAGAAACTCTATCCCAGATGATGGCTTGCATAGGTGTAGGCCTGGCTGGAAGTAGGGTGATGGTGCATTGGTGTTCTTAGTAGTATCCAGTGTACAGCAGGTGGTGGTGGTGTTAGTAGTGTACAGGATGAGATGGTGGAGTTATGTCAATAGGGTACAGCAGGTGAGGGAAGACTGGTAGTAGCAGGAAGGTGGTAATTTAAAAATGTTTTAATTAAGTTTTAAATTTTGAAATGAAAATAAAAATTAAATTATATGATTCCTGAACTGGTGATGCTGACATGCATGGGTTGTGTATGCATAGAATTGGCATAAACTACTAGCAGAATATGTCATAGTGGCTTACTAAAGGGAAAAAAAGTAGTAGTCTGCGTAAAGCAGCAGGTTGTGACACTTTTAAAATTAATTCAAATTTGGCCAGCCATGTGACCCAGGTCTGGCTGGCTGCAGGGAGGTTGCAAAGCAACCTTCAGCATGTCAGAGTGGCAGACCAGGCCTGGCTGGAAGTAGCCGGTTGCCCAAAAAAAAATATGAATTTGACCAGCAGCCCTGGCTGGCCACAGTGTTTTTGCAAAAGCAACTGCAAATAATTTGAATTTTGCTGGCAGAGGTTGTGTAGCATTGACTCTGCAGAGAACGGAGACTGGACCCCTGTTCAATCAATTTGAAATTGGCCAGCAGCCCTGGCTGGCTACACGTTGTTTGCAAAAGCAAGGGTAATAAAGTTGAATTTTTCCCCAGCCTGCCAGGTGGCCCGGCCTGGCTGGAAGTAGCCGGTTGCAAAAAAAATAAACTATTTTCATGTACAACACAAATAGAGAAACACGGCTGCACATCCACCATTTGTATTTTGATCTACTTGCTTCTCAGCATAATATCAAAAACGAACAGGTTGTTAGTATACATTTTGATCAAAAAGTACAAGCCCACTCGCCACGTCAAGGCCACCTAGTCAGAGTGGGTCCCCAACCCAACAGTGGCGTAGCGCCGGGCGGCGACAACTGCCTCCGAGACACCATGCCCACAGGGGGAGTGACCCAGTGGCCAGGCAGCCCCACTGCTGCCCGACCAAGCCCCTGGGACACCCCACAGACAAAGCATCACAGAATCAATGGCTGCCACAGAGAAACACACCAGTGGGAAACCTACCATATGCTAGGAGGACACCCATATGCAGTCTCCTGCTAATTAAAAATGCCTGGGCTGAATGGGTGGTCAGCACTCCGCCCCACCCCCACAGCCCAACCCTATATAAAGTAGCAGGGAGCTACACAAGGGCATTTTCTTTTCTAGCAGTCTCCCAGTTTGACTGGGAGCACATGGTAAGTGAGCTTTTACACCCTGTTCACATTGGTGTTGTGCTGTGCGGTGTCCATTGTTACTGTGGTGCCGTTTCTGTGGGTAGCGCAGCCCAGGGACTGGTTTGAGTGGTATTGGGTTGGCTCTGCCAGTGGGTTGCTCCCCTTGTGGGCACTGGTGTTGCCGTGGTGGTGGTCGCCTCCCAGTGCTTCGCCATTTTATGCTAGGGACGTTAGGGACCCACTCTAAATAGGTGGCCTTGACGTAGTGAGTGGGCTTGTACTTTTTGATCAAAATGTATACTAACAACATGTTAGTTTTTGAATTTATGCTGAGAAGCAAGTAGATCAAAATACGTATAGTGGATGTGCGACCATGTCTTTCTTTACTTGAATTCACATTGTGTTTTCTATCCCTTCCTTTTTTATTGGTCAGCATTCTGCCCCACCCCCTCAGCCCAACCCTATATTAAGTAGCAGGTAGCTACACAAAGGCCTTTTCTTTTCTAGCAGTCTCCCAGTTTGACTGGGAGCACATGGTGAGTGAGCTTTTACACCCTGTTCACACTGGTGTGGTGCTGTGTGGCATCCATTGCTGCTGTGGCGCCATGTCTGTGGGGAGTGTGGCCCAGGGGCTGGTTTGAGTGGTATTGGGGCGGCTCTGCCAGTGGGTCGTTCCTCCTGTGTGCACAGGTGTTGCGACGGTCACTGCCCAGTGCTACGCCATTTTATGCTAGGGAAGTTAGGGACCCACTCTAAATAGGTGGCGTAACGTGGCAGGGCTTGTACTTTTTGATCAAAATGTATACTAACAACATGTTAGTTTTTGAATTTATGCTGAGAAGCAAGTAGATCAAAATACATATTGTGGACCATGTCTTTCTCTAGTTGAATTCACAAAAAAACTTGTTTAAATTGGCCAGCAGTACTGGCTGGCTGCAGGGTGTTTGAAAAATGTCCATGATTACCTGCCAATCCCTGAGCTGTTAATACCACTGGCTCCAGAAATTGTCTTGCTGTTGCATGGGAAAGTCGGTTACCGCTTTGTGCTGCTAATAGTGACGATCCAACATGTGTAAAGTGGAGTTCCACTGTGTTGGAATGTCGCAAATAAGGCAGCGTTGTGAAACAGTGTTTTGGTGCTGTAGGTGAAGCAAATCATGTTTAAATGTATACGAACAGCAAAACCCAGACAAGTTGCCAAGAAACATTTTACTACAAGGTTTAGCCGGTGTGCCAAACAGGGAGAGTGTGTCATGCTACCTAGAAGCAGCGCTTCAATGATGTTTGTGCCATTATCGGTGACAACCTTTCCCAATATCAACTCATGAGTTGGGAACCAGTGTGAAACCTCTTGTTGCAGACAGGACAGCAGTTCCTCCGCCATGTGGCTTTTCTGGCTCAGGCTCAGCAAGTCTCACACAAAATGGCAACAGTTGATTTTTCAGGAGAGTGGGGGAGGAGAAGGAGAATAAGCTACGCTTTTTCCCGTGAGGTGCAATATGTCCGTGGAGGATTGGTGCAACCAGGTCCGCCATCAGGGGGGGTACAACCCATACACCTGTATGGGGCCCGGAGATTCATGGAGGCCTGGCCGGCCCTGGACCTTTTTTTTTTTTTTCGGCCTGTCAGTGAGTGACTGCGACTGTCGCTCACTGACCGCTGGGGGCCCCCAGGACTATGACCAGGCCTCATAGTCCGGGGGGCCCGCAGGACCATGGCCCGCTCTTTCTAGGGGGGCGGGCCCCTTAAGAGTCACGGCAGGGCCGGACAGGCCAGGGGCTGATGGGAGTCGATGTGCTTCGCGAAGGCACGCACGTCTACTCTATTCACATGACCTGTCCCTGCGTGATCTCCAGTCCAGACGATCCTCCCCATGCACAGGAGCAGCAGCAGCCTCTGCTGCCAGCAGGGTAGGTGAACTTGCGGGGGCGGGGGGTTTGCAATGGTGATGAGAGGTGCGGGGGGAGAGGTGCTTGGGGTGGAGGTGATGAGAGGTGCAGGGGTGTGTGTGTGTGATGAGAGGTGCAGGGGGGGTGATGAGAGGTGCAGGGGGTGATGAGAGGTGCAGGGGGTGATGAGAGGTGCAGGGGGGGTGATGAGAGGTGCATGGGGGTGATGAGAGGTGCAGGGGGGTGATGAGAGGTGCAGGGGGGGTGATGAGAGGTGCAGGGGAGACGGTGATGAGAGGTGCAGGGGGGTGATGAGAGGTGCAGTGATGAGAGGTGCAGGGGGGGTGATGAGAGGTTCAGGGGGGGTGATGAGAGGTGCAGGGGGGTGATGAGAGGTGCAGTGCAGGAGGGGTGATGAGAAGTGCAGGGGGGTGTTATGGGGGTGATCAGAGGTGTAGGGGGTGTTATGGGGTGATGAGAGGTGCAGGGGGGTGTTATGAGGGTGATGAGAGGTGTAGGGGGTGTTATGGGGTGATGAGAGGTGCAGGGGGGTGTTATAGGGTGATGAGAGGTGCAGGGGGGGGGTGTTATGGGGTGATGAGAGGTGTAGGGTGGTGTTATGGGGGTGATGAGAGGTGTAGGGGGGTGTTATGGGGGTGATGAGAGGTGTAGGAGGGTGTTATGGGGGTGATGAGAGGTACAGGAGGTGTTATGGGGGTGATGAGAGGTACAGGGGGTGTTATGGGGTTGATGAGAGGTACAGGGGGTGTTATGGGGTTGATGAGAGGTGCAGGGGGGTGTTATGGGGGTCATGAGAGGGGCAAGGGGGTGTTATGGGGGTGATGAGAGGTGCAGGGGGTTTTATGGGGGTGACGAGAGGTGTAGGGGGTGGTGTTATGGGGGTGATGAGAGGTGCAGGGGGGGTGATGAGAGGTGTAGTGGCGTGTTATAGTGGTGATGAGAAGAGGTGCGGGGGGGGGTTATAGTAGTGATGAGGAGAGGTTTGGCGGGGGTTATGGGGGTGATGAGGACACAGGATAAGAGGGGGTGTATATGTATATATGATGTGTATGCATGTGTGGCAGTTTTATATTCAGTACAGTGTGTGGCAGGATTAAATTCAGTGAATACAGTGTGGGGCAGGATTATATTTAGTGGGTAAAGTGTATAGCAGTATTACATTCAGGGTACAGTGTGGGGCAGGATTATATTTAGTGGGTACAGTGTATAGAAGTATTATATTCAGGGTACAATGTGGGGCAGGATTATATTTAGTGGGTACAGTGTATAGCAGTATTATATTTAGTGGGTATAGTTTGGGGCAGGATTATATTTAGTGGGTACAGTGTATAGCAGTATTATATTTAGTGGGTATAGTGTGGGGCAGGATTATATTTAGTGGGTACAGTGTATAGCAGTATTATATTCAGGGTACAGTGTGGGGCAGGATTATATTTAGTGGGTACAGTGTATAGCAGTATTATATTTAGTGGGTATAGTGTGGGGCAGGATTATATTTAGTGGGTACAGTGTAGAGCAGTATTATATTCAGGGTACAGTATTGCAGTATTATATTCAGGGTACAGTGTGGGTCAGTATTATATTCAGGGTACAGTGTGGGGCAGTATTATATTCAGGGTACAGTGTGGGTCAGTATTCTATTCAGGGTACAGTGTGTGGCAGGATTATATTCAGGGTACAGTGTGGGGCAGTATTATATTCAGGGTACAGTGTGGGGCAGTATTTTATTTAGGGTACACTTTCTGGTTATAATGATTACTGTCTTCATGCAGAGGATGAGGATCTGCTGACAGTGAGGAGCCAATGATGTCTGGACTTGTAAGTTCTGCAGTGATGATGGGTTAAACTGTGTCCAATCTGTGTCTCTTCAGCTGTTACAAAACTACAACTCCCATAATGCCTGAGGCTCTCCAGACATGAAGGGAGTTTTAGCTTTCCAACAGCTGGAGAACCACTTCAACTGAGGTGATCGGTGGGGGTCTCAGCAGTCAGACCCCCACCAAAAAAAATGGGCTGCTTATTCTAAAATGCCTGTGCGGTGCTGTATAACACTGTGCTATTAAAGGAGTTTTCTGGTAAAAAAATAACTTATCCCCTATCCAAGGATAGGGGATAAGTTATAGATCACAGGGGGGTCCAAGCGCTGGGACCCCCTGCGATCTCCTGCACGGGGCCCCGGCAGTTTGCTGGAAGCTGACGTTTGTACCCTACAGGGGTGTGCCAGCCCCCTCCATGTATCTCTAAGGGGTACATGGAGGGCCGTGTCAGTCGGTGCTCTGTGCGGGTACGGCACGCCCCCCTTCCAGCCAAGATAGCAAGGGGCCCAATGCTCTGACCCCGCGCAATCTATAACTTATCTCCTATGCTTGGATAGGGGCTAAGTTATTTTTTACCTGTCAACTCCTTTAATAGCACAGTGTTATTCAACACTGCACTCTGCTCTAATCTAATTAGAGATATATATGTCTAGAAAATAAAAATGGCGGGCAGACCCTGGGAGGGGGGGGGGGGGGCAGGCCTTGAGCTGCTTAAGGGGCCCCGAAATTTCTGATGGCAGCCCTGGGTGCTACTGTGGAGGTGACACTACAATTTCCTGGTTTCGTTGTGGTGGAGCCTCATTCTGCAGGATGTTGACCTAGTTGACCGTAAAAGACATGCATTACCCCTGGCTGTAGTTACTACAACACATATCCACTGTGGCATGCACTGTTCTGCACACAGACAAGTTAATGGAGTGGACCACCCTCTCCGCCACATGATTGTGCAAAGCGGTAATAGCTTTCTTTGCAAAATAATGGCGACTAGGTGGATGCCACCTGAGCTGGGCACACCCCCATTAGTTGCCTAAAGGCCGTGGAGTCCACAAGATGGTATGGGAGGGTCTGCATCACCAACAACTTGGCCAGGTACAAATTGAGTTGCAACAGGATGACTGGGAAAATTCTGTTGTCTGGAGGACATGGATTCCCCAATATATAACTTATGGGATCAGGGAGGAGCAGGTAATACAGAGGAGGCAAATCCCAAAAATGTACTGCCTGTGGAATAGTGTTGAGCGGCATAGGCCATATTCGAATTCGCGAATATTCGCGAATATATGGACGAATTGTTACGCCGAGCGCTCCGGGTCCCCGCTCCTCCCCGGAGCGCTCGCTTCACTCTCCCCGCGGCAGCGCTCCGGTCACGTCCTCTGACCCGGGGCGCTGCGATTCCGCTGTCAGCCGGGATGCGATTCGCGATGCGGGTAGCGCCCGCTCGCGATGCGCACCCCGGCTCCCCTACCTGACTCGCTCTCCGTCTGTTCTGTCCCGGCGCGCGCGGCCCCGCTCCCTAGGGCGCGCGCGCGCCGGGTCTCTGCGATTTAAAGGGCCACTGCGCCGCTGATTGGCGCAGTGGTTCCAATTAGTGTGTTCACCTGTGCACTTCCCTATATCACCTCACTTCCCCTGCACTCCCTTGCCGGATCTTGTTGCCTTAGTGCCAGTGAAAGCGTTCCTTGTGTGTTTCTTGCCTGTGATTCCAGACCTTCTGCCGTTGCCCCTGACTACGATCCTTGCTGCCTGCCCCGACCTTCTGCTACGTCCGACCTTGCTTTTGCCTACTCCCTTGTACCGCGCCTATCTTCAGCAGCCAGAGAGGTGAGCCGTTGCTAGTGGATACGACCTGGTCACTACCGCCGCAGCAAGACCATCCCGCTTTGCGGCGGGCTCTGGTGAAAACCAGTAGTGGCTTAGAACCGGTCCACTAGCACGGTCCACGCCAATCCCTCTCTGGCACAGAGGATCCACTACCTGCCAGCCGGCATCGTGACAGTAGATCCGGCCATGGATCCCGCTGAAGTTCCTCTGCCAGTTGTCGCTGACCTCACCACGGTGGTCGCCCAGCAGTCACAACAGATAGCGCAACAAGGCCAACAGCTGTCTCAACTGACCGTTATGCTACAACAGTTACTACCACAGCTTCAGCAGTCATCTCCTCCGCCAGCTCCTGCACCTCCTCCGCAGCGAGTGGCCGCTCCTGGGATACGCTTATCCTTGCCGGATAAATTTGATGGGGACTCTAAGTTTTGCCGTGGCTTTCTTTCCCAATGTTCCCTGCATCTGGAGATGATGTCGGACCTGTTTCCCACTGAAAGGTCTAAGGTGGCTTTCGTAGTCAGCCTTCTGTCCGGAAAAGCCCTGTCATGGGCCACACCGCTCTGGGACCGCAATGACCCCGTCACTGCCTCTGTACACTCCTTCTTCTCGGAAATCCGAAGTGTCTTTGAGGAACCTGCCCGAGCCTCTTCTGCTGAGACTGCCCTGTTGAACCTGGTCCAGGGTAATTCTTCCGTTGGCGAGTATGCCGTACAATTCCGTACTCTTGCTTCAGAATTGTCCTGGAATAATGAGGCCCTCTGCGCGACCTTCAAAAAAGGCCTATCCAGCAACATTAAAGATGTTCTGGCCGCACGAGAAATTCCTGCTAATCTACATGAACTTATTCACCTAGCCACTCGCATTGACATGCGTTTTTCCGAAAGGCGTCAGGAACTCCGCCAAGATATGGACTCTGTTCGCACGAGGCGTTTCTCCTCCTCGGCTCCTCTCTCCTCTGGTCCCCTGCAATCTGTTCCTGTGCCTCCCGCCGTGGAGGCTATGCAGGTCGACCGGTCTCGCCTGACACCTCAAGAGAGGACACGACGCCGTATGGAGAACCTCTGCCTGTACTGTGCTAGTACCGAACACTTCCTGAGAGATTGTCCTATCCGTCCTCCCCGCCTGGAAAGACGTACGCTGACTCCGCACAAAAGTGAGACAGTCCTTGATGTCTACTCTGCTTCTCCACGTCTTACTGTGCCTGTGCGGATGTCTGCCTCTGCCTTCTCCTTCTCTACAGTGGCCTTCTTGGACTCTGGATCTGCAGGAAATTTTATTTTGGCCTCTCTCGTCAACAGGTTCAACATCCCGGTGACCAGTCTCGCCAGACCCCTCTACATCAATTGTGTAAATAATGAAAGATTGGACTGTACCATACGTTTCCGCACGGAGCCCCTTCTTATGAGCATCGGATCTCATCATGAGAGGATTGAACTTTTGGTCCTCCCCAATTGCACCTCGGAAATTCTCCTTGGACTTCCCTGGCTTCAACTTCATTCCCCTACCCTGGATTGGTCCACTGGGGAGATCAAGAGTTGGGGGTCCTCTTGTTCCAAGAACTGTCTAAAACCGGTTCCCAGTAACCCTTGCCGTAACTCTGTGGTTCCTCCAGTAACCGGTCTCCCTAAGGCCTATATGGACTTCGCGGATGTTTTCTGCAAAAAACAAGCTGAGACTCTACCTCCTCACAGGCCTTATGATTGCCCTATCGACCTCCTCCCGGGCACTACTCCACCCCGGGGCAGAATTTATCCTCTCTCTGCCCCAGAGACTCTTGCCATGTCCGAATACGTCCAGGAGAATCTAAAAAAGGGCTTTATCCGTAAATCCTCCTCTCCTGCCGGAGCCGGATTTTTCTTTGTGTCCAAAAAAGATGGCTCCTTACGTCCTTGCATTGACTACCGCGGTCTTAATAAAATCACGGTTAAGAACCGCTACCCCTTACCCCTCATCTCTGAACTCTTTGATCGCCTCCAAGGTGCCCACATCTTCACTAAATTGGACTTAAGAGGCGCCTATAACCTCATTCGCATCAGAGAGGGGGACGAGTGGAAAACGGCATTTAACACCAGAGATGGACACTTTGAGTATCTGGTCATGCCCTTTGGACTGTGCAACGCCCCTGCCGTCTTCCAAGACTTTGTCAATGAAATTTTTCGTGATCTGTTATACTCCTGTGTTGTTGTATATCTGGACGATATCCTAATTTTTTCTGCCAATCTAGAAGAACACCGCCAGCATGTCCGTATGGTTCTTCAGAGACTTCGTGACAACCAACTCTATGCCAAAATTGAGAAATGTCTGTTTGAATGCCAATCTCTTCCTTTTCTAGGATATTTGGTCTCTGGCCAGGGACTACAGATGGATCCAGACAAACTCTCTGCCGTCTTAGATTGGCCACGCCCCTCCGGACTCCGTGCTATCCAACGCTTTTTGGGGTTCGCCAATTATTACAGGCAATTTATTCCACATTTTTCTACCATTGTGGCTCCTATCGTGGCTTTAACCAAAAAAAATGCTGATCCCAAGTCCTGGCCTCCTCAAGCAGAAGACGCCTTTAAACGACTCAAGTCTGCCTTTTCCTCGGCTCCCGTCCTCTCCAGACCTGACCCTTCCAAACCCTTCCTATTGGAGGTTGATGCCTCCTCAGTGGGAGCTGGAGCTGTTCTTCTACAAAAAAATTCTTCCGGGCATGCTGTCACTTGTGGTTTTTTCTCTAGGACCTTCTCTCCAGCGGAGAGGAACTACTCCATCGGGGATCGAGAGCTTCTAGCCATTAAATTAGCACTTGAGGAATGGAGGCATCTGCTGGAGGGATCAAGTTCTCCTGTTATTATCTACACCGACCACAAGAACCTCTCCTACCTCCAGTCTGCCCAACGGCTGAATCCTCGCCAGGCCCGGTGGTCTCTGTTCTTTGCCCGATTTAATTTTGAGATTCACTTTCGTCCTGCCGATAAGAACATTAGGGCCGATGCTCTCTCTCGTTCCTCGGATGCCTCAGAAGTTGAACTCTCTCCGCAACACATCATTCCACCTGACTGCCTGATCTCCACTTCTCCTGCCTCCATCAGGCAGACTCCTCCAGGAAAGACCTTTGTTTCTCCTCGCCAACGCCTCGGAATCCTCAAATGGGGTCACTCCTCCCATCTCGCAGGTCATGCGGGTATCAAGAAATCTGTGCAACTCATCTCCCGCTTCTATTGGTGGCCGACTCTGGAGACGGATGTCGTGGACTTTGTGCGAGCCTGCACTGTCTGTGCCCGGGATAAGACTCCTCGCCAGAAGCCCGCTGGTTTTCTTCATCCTCTGCCTGTCCCCGAACAGCCTTGGTCTCTGATTGGTATGGATTTTATTACTGATTTACCCCCTTCCCGTGGCAACACTGTTATTTGGGTGGTCGTTGATCGATTCTCCAAAATGGCACATTTCATCCCTCTTCCTGGTCTTCCTTCTGCGCCTCAGTTGGCTAAACAATTTTTTGTACACATTTTTCGTCTTCACGGGTTGCCTACGCAGATTGTCTCGGATAGAGGCGTCCAATTCGTGTCTAAATTCTGGAGGGCTCTCTGTAAACAACTCAAGATTAAATTAAATTTTTCTTCTGCATATCATCCCCAGTCCAATGGACAAGTAGAAAGGATTAACCAGATCTTGGGTGATTATTTGCGACATTTTGTTTCCTCCCGCCAGGATGACTGGGCAGATCTCCTCCCATGGGCCGAATTCTCGTATAACTTCAGGGTCTCTGAGTCTTCCTCCAAATCCCCATTTTTCGTGGTGTACGGCCGTCACCCTCTTCCCCCCCTCCCTACTCCCTTGCCCTCTGGTCTGCCCGCTGTGGATGAAATTTCTCGTGACCTTTCCATCATATGGAGAGAGACCCAAAATTCTCTCTTACAGGCTTCATCACGCATGAAGAAGTTCGCGGATAAGAAAAGAAGAGCTCCCCCCGTTTTTTCCCCTGGAGACAAGGTATGGCTCTCCGCTAAATATGTCCGCTTCCGTGTCCCTAGCTACAAGTTGGGACCACGCTATCTTGGTCCTTTCAAAATTTTGTGTCAAATTAATCCTGTCTCTTATAAACTTCTTCTTCCTCCCTCTCTTCGTATCCCTAATGCCTTTCACGTCTCTCTTCTCAAACCACTCATCCTCAACCGTTTTTCTCCCAAATCTGTTCCTCCCACTCCTGTTTCCGGCTCCTCGGACATCTTCTCGGTCAAAGAAATTTTAGCTGCCAAAAAGGTCAGAGGGAAAAATTTTTTTTTAGTGGACTGGGAGGGTTGTGGTCCTGAAGAGAGATCCTGGGAACCTGAGGACAACATCCTAGACAAAAGTCTGCTCCTCAGGTTCTCAGGCTCCAAGAAGAGGGGGAGACCCAAGGGGGGGGGTACTGTTACGCCGAGCGCTCCGGGTCCCCGCTCCTCCCCGGAGCGCTCGCTTCACTCTCCCCGCGGCAGCGCTCCGGTCACGTCCTCTGACCCGGGGCGCTGCGATTCCGCTGCCAGCCGGGATGCGATTCGCGATGCGGGTAGCGCCCGCTCGCGATGCGCACCCCGGCTCCCCTACCTGACTCGCTCTCCGTCTGTTCTGTCCCGGCGCGCGCGGCCCCGCTCCCTAGGGCGCGCGCGCGCCGGGTCTCTGCGATTTAAAGGGCCACTGCGCCGCTGATTGGCGCAGTGGTTCCAATTAGTGTGTTCACCTGTGCACTTCCCTATATCACCTCACTTCCCCTGCACTCCCTTGCCGGATCTTGTTGCCTTAGTGCCAGTGAAAGCGTTCCTTGTGTGTTTCTTGCCTGTGATTCCAGACCTTCTGCCGTTGCCCCTGACTACGATCCTTGCTGCCTGCCCCAACCTTCTGCTACGTCCGACCTTGCTTTTGCCTACTCCCTTGTACCGCGCCTATCTTCAGCAGCCAGAGAGGTGAGCCGTTGCTAGTGGATACGACCTGGTCACTACCGCCGCAGCAAGACCATCCCGCTTTGCGGCGGGCTCTGGTGAAAACCAGTAGTGGCTTAGAACCGGTCCACTAGCACGGTCCACGCCAATCCCTCTCTGGCACAGAGGATCCACTACCTGCCAGCCGGCATCGTGACACGAATATTCGTCATAAATTCGCGAATATTCGCATATTCGTAATATTCTCGTTTTATTTTCGCAAATGCGAAAAATTCACGTATACGAAAATTTACATATGCGAAAATTAGCATATACCAAAATTAACATAAGCAACAATTCGCATATGCGAAAATTAGCATATGCAAATGTTCGCATATGCGAAAATTCGCACGCCAGTGTCACACAGTAGTATTAGAGCCTTCTTTACACCACACAAGCTGGAAGCAGAGAGGGGTGATCACTGTGATGTGTACTGTGAAAAAAACAAACAAAAAAAAACGAATATTCGTAATTACGAATATATAGCGCTATATTCGCGAAATTCGCGAATTCGCGAATATGCGATATTCGCGAATAATATTCCAATTGAGAATATTCGCGAGCAACACTACTGTGGAAGAGGCCTGGCTTTTAGACAGGTTAGACAGTCGGGATGGATGTGGAGGATCATCAGTAGCAGCAGCGTTTTCCTTACATTGTGACTGTCCCACTTGGCCTTGTGGTGACATTCCAAATGCCCACATAGAGATGTGGTTCATACACTCTTACTTTCTGTTTGTAGAGATGAAATATTGCCATGTTTTCTGCATCAGGTAAGGTGGAAAAAAAGTTTCACGCATGAGAATATCGGACAGGGACTGCACCACATGACTGTGCCTCTCCTATGGATGTTTTTTTCAATGGAACCTGAACATGTAGCTATGTTGCCGTCACCTGAGCTCATCACACAAGCAGCCCTACATCTGTTACATTTCACAGATTTTTTTTCGGCTACATTCTTCTTTGCTGCCACTGCCACTACCCTTCTGCTCTGAACACATTAGCTAGTGCCAAGGTGGTTCCCACATTCTCCAACATCCCATCATCATTAACGTCAAACTACTCATCGTCCATGCCTCTCTGCATGGACTTCTTGGGCTCCTTTCTCCCCCTCAGCATAGCCATCTCAACACCTTACAATATCCCCACCATGCCTACCAACACCGGTCCCACTTGTGCTGGGCTCGACCACTGATTCCACCTCCACGACCTTGTCAACACATTCCAATGCTTGACTGTCCCTGCACATATCCTCCTCGTGGCTAGTGCTATCCTTCTGTATCGCAGCGGGGGAGGCAAATCCAGAGGAAGCATAGCATTTAGGATGGTTCTTTCCACTTCCCCATGTGAGTGTAGACATGAAGGAATTCACTGACTGGTGGCTCAGTGTCAGATTGTCAGAGTCTTCCTCTTCAGAAGTCATATGAGAGAAAAATTCCGGTAAAGCCGGATCATACTGTAAAACCAGATAATCGCTCTCAGGCAGTGAGAACTTGAGATGGCTGACATGGCTACCACACGACACCTGGCTACAGTTACCATTACCTGTACTAGTACTGCCATAAGTATTCTTACTGGCAGAGAACATGGTGGGGTCTTCTGCCCTTTACCCTGTCCACCAACTTATTTTCCAAACATGTTTTTTTCTGGTTACTTTTATCCTTTTTGGGTGAATCTTCACCAACCTACTTCAAATTTTAAACTCTTCGAATGCTTTTTGCTTAGCAGAGATGACAGCATAATGAGTTTTGCGGAACAATTTTAAATGCACCAGAACTGTATAACACTACAGGCTAGATATGTGTAACTCTAACCTGCTTTTTGCGTCCTAGAGATGACAGCACAATGAGTACTGAAGGTGTTTGCATAACAATATTAAATGCATCAGAACCGTATAACACTACAGGCTAGATACATGTTACTTAAAGGGGTACTCCGGTTGAAAACAATCTATTTTAAGTCAACTAGTGCCAGAAAGTTATACAGAATTGTAAATTACTTCTATTAAAAAATATTATCCCTTCCAGTATTATCAACTGCGGTATTCAACAGATAAAGTTCTTTTCTTTTTGAATTTATTTCTGTCTGTCCAAAGTGCTCTCTACTGGCACCTCTGACCATGTTAGGAACTGTCCTGACCAGGAACAAGTCCCCGTAGCCAAACCTCTCCTAATCTGGACAGTTCTTGACACTGACAGAGGTGTCAGCAGAGAGCACTGTGGATAGATAGAAAATAAATTAAAAAAGAAAAGAACTTCCTCTGTAGTATACAGCAGCTGATAATGACTGGAAGGATTAAGATTTTTTTATAGAAGTAATTTACAAATTTGTTTAACTTTCTGCCACTTTCTGGTTGATTTAAAATAAATTGTTTTCCACCAGGTGGCAGAGAAGACAGCATAAAGAGTACTGAAGGTGTTTACGGTATAATATTAAATGTATCATAACCATATAACACTACAGGCTAGATACGTGTAACTTAAACATGCTTTTTGATGGCAGGGATGACAGGACAATGCGTACTTAAGGTGTTTGCAGAAATCTATTATATTCATTACTGTGTTGAAAGGTCCTATAGGTATATAGGTGCCACTTGAATTTGCTTTGTGGATGGGTGGCACAGATCAACAGAGCTGGTTCAGGAACACTATTCAATTCAGGAATATGCAAGTATGAGGTTTTAAAAAAGGCTTTGGATAAACTACAGAAACAGAACAAGGTAAAAACTAAATAGGACCAAACTAATAATCCATGGCTATACAAAGTACAAAGACATATATAGCAAAGCAAATTTAAAAAAGCATCAAGTGCTAAAAGTCTCTAGAGGCCTGAAATAACCCCTCCTAGCTGCCTATTGTTCTAAGACTGTAACTGTTTCCTAACTAGGAAAAATATATACACAGACTGGTCTCTGGTCTCTCTTATTATTCAGAATATCGTAATTGATATTTTTTATTCTAATCTTTTTCCCACTACAGCTCACTTACTATATACGGAGGGTCCGGCTTAACATTAATGTGGAGAATGAGAAATATTTTGATGAGAATGGGGATCCTCCTGGAGTCTACCCCATCATTAACTGGCAGCTGAAGGCAGACGGGACCCTGACACAGATTAAGATTGGCGGCTATAACAGTAAAGCCCCTTCTTCTCAGACTTTGACCATGGATACAAGTCTGATTGCATGGAAGCTGGGGAGTAAACAGGTGGGTGAAAATACTAAGGGGGAGATTTACCAAAACCTGTCCAGAAGAAAAGTTGCTGAGTTGCCCATAGCAACCAATCAGTTTGCTTCTTTCATTTTGCAGAGGCCTTGTTAAAAATGAAAGAAGCGATCTGATTGGTTGCTATGGGACACTTAGCAACTTTTCCTCTGGACAGGTTTTGATAAATCTCCCCCTAAAAGTAGAAATATTTACAAGAGCTGAATGGGGATGTTATAGGTTTTTAAAATGCATCACAAGGGGTACTCAGGTGAAAAACTATTTTTTTAAATCAATTGTTGTCAGAAAGTTAAACAGATAAGTAAATTACTTCCATTTAAAAATCCTAATCCTTCCAGTATGTATCAGCTGCTGTATGCTTCACAGGAAGTTCTTTTCTTTTAACCCTTAACCTCTTCAGGACCAGGCCAATTTTTACTGTAGGGCCAGAGAGTTTTTTGCACATCTGACCACTGTCACTTTAAGCGTTAATAACTCTGGGATGCTTTTACCTTTCATTCTGATTACCAAGAATGTTTTTTCGTGACATATTCTACTTTATGTTAGTGGTAAATTTTTGTCGATACTTACATAATTTCTTGGTGAAAAATTCCAAAATTTTATGAAAAAATTGAAAATGTTGCATTTTCCTAACTTTGAAGCTCTTGGCTTGTAAGGAAAATAGACATTCCAAATAAATTATATATTGATTCACATAAACAATATGTCTACTTTATGTCTGCATCATAAAGTTGACATGTTTTTACTTTTAGAAGACATCAGCTTCAAAGTATAGCAGCAATTTTCCAATTTTTCACAAAATTTTCAAAAGCAGAATTTTTCAGGGACCAGTTCAGTTTTGAAGTGGATTTGAAGGGCCTTCATATTAGAAATACCCCATAAATTACCCCATTTTAAAAACTGCACCCCCAAAGTATTCAAAATGACATTCAGTAAGTGTGTTAACCCTTTAGGTGTTTCACAGGAATAGCAGCAAAGTTAAGGAAACAATTCAAAATCTTAATTTTTGACACTTGCATGTTCTTGTAGACACAGTTTTTGAATTTTTACAAGGGGTAGAAGGAGAGAAATCTTCCTAAACTTTGTAACCCAATTTCTCTTGAGTAAGGAAATACCTCATATTTGTATGTAAAGTGTTCGGCGGGTGCAGTAGAGGGCTCAGAAGGGAAGGAGCGGGAGAGTGAGTTTTTCTGAAATGGTTTTTGGGGGGCATGTTACATTTAGGAAGCCCCTATGGTGCCAGGACAGCAAAAAAAACACATGGGATACTATTTTGGAAACTGCACCCCTCAAGGAACGTAACAAGGGGTACATTGACCCAGTTTTTGAATTTTTACAAGGAGTAAAAGGAGAGAAATCTTCCTAAACTTTGTAACCTAATTTCTCTCGAGTAAGGAAATACCTCATATGTGTATGTAAAGTGTTCGGCGGGCACAGTAGAGGGCTCAGAAGGGAAGGAGCGACAATGGGATTTTGGAGAGTGAGTTTTTCTGAAATGGTTTTTGGGGGGCATGTCCCATTTAGGTAGCCCCTATGATGCCAGGACAGCAAAAAAATGCCCACATGGCCTACTATTGTGAAAACTACACCCCTCAAGAAATGTAACAAGGGGTACAGTGAGCCTTAACACCCCACAGGTGTTTGATGACTCACTGTGCTCACTGGATGTGTAAATGATATTTTTTTTTTCACTAAAATGCTGGTTTTCTACCAAATTTTAAATTTTTACAAGGGGTAATAGGAGAAAATGCCCCCCAAAATTTGTAACCCCATCTCTTCTGAGTATGGAAATACCCATGTGTTGGCGTCAAGTGCACTGCGGGCGAACTACAATGCTCAGAAGAGAAGGAGTCACATTTGGATTTTGGAAAGCAAATTTTGCTGAAATGGTTTTTGGGGGGCATGTCCCATTTAGGAAGCCCCTATGGTGCCAGAACAGCAAACAAAACCCAAATGGCCTACTATTTTGGAAACTACACTCCTCAAGGAACGTAACAAGGGGTCTGCTGAGCTTGAACACCCCACAGGTGTTTGATGACTTTTCATTAAAGTTGGATGTGTAAATGATTTTTTTTCTCTCAAAAATGCTGGTTTTCCACAAAACGTTACATTTTGTAATAGGAGAAAATGCCGCCCAAAATTTGAAACCCCATCTCTTCTAAGTATGGAAATACCCCATGTGTGGACGTCATGTGCACTGCGGGCGCACTACAATGCTCAAAAGAGAAGGAGTCACATTTGCAAATTTTGCTGAAATGGGGGGGGGGGGGCATGTCACATTTTAGGAAGCCCCTATGTTGCCAGAACCACAAAATAAAAAAAACACATGGCATACTATTTTGTGTATATGTGTGGGGCGGGAGTATGAAGTGTGTGTGCTTGGTGTAACTTTATCTATAACGATGTGTGATTAGAAATCACTCACCGTTATATGGGGGAAAAAAACTCTGTGGCCCAAAAAAATGGGGGGGCCAAATGCAGCGCCCTGAACCCCTAATAGGAACCGAGTCATGCTGAAAAAACTGCGGCGGACCCTTGAGGACCTATTAGGGGGGAAGGTGGGGACATTTTTTTAAAACTTTTTAAAAACTTTTTTCCCAGTCCTACCTGTCCCTTTAGTGTATTCTTTCCCTGCTCTAAGAAGGGGTCTTCTTCCCTGAGGGGCTCCGATCTCGGCAGAGGGGGGGGGGGGGTCCCTGGCTCCTTCTTGCAGCTCTGCCCCCTGACTGAACTCAGTAAGGCGGCGAGAAGAGGTCATTAACCCCTCCCCTGCCGGCTGCTATTGGACGGCCAATAGCAGCGATCCTGGGTGGGTGACGAAATCGCCACCTCCCCATAGATACAGGAGGTGATTTGGGGTGTGTTTTACACCCACGATCACCATGTATCTCCGGGTCAGCGGGTCATCCGCATCACCGGAATCACTGCAAATCGCCGGTGTGAATTCACGGAGATTTGCGGCGATCGCCGACATGGGGGGGGGGGGGGTCTGATGACATTTGTAACATTGGGGGTCTTATGACATGGGCATTTGGGCATTTGCGCGGGTGCCTGCTGATCGATATAAGCAGTCACCTCGGTCCGGTCCCCGCCGTGGCATGCATTGTATGTCTTGGGGGGGGGGGGTTAAACTGGGAAAGGCACTGGTATAGAAGGATCTGGGGGACTTGTAGATTATAGACTGCAGAATAGTATGCAATGTCAGGTAGCTGCTTCTAAGGTCAGCAGGATATTGTATCAAAAGGGATATGGACTCAAGGGACTTCCTAAATGTCGCATTTAGGAAGCCCCTATGTTGCCAGGACAGCAAAAAAAAAAAAAAAAAACACATGGCATACTATTTTGGAAACTACACCCCTCATGGAACATAACAAGGGGTACAGTGAGTCTTAGCACCCCACAGGTGTTTGATAAATGTTCATGAAGTGGGATGTAAAAATGAAAAATTAGATTTTTTACACTAAAATGCTGAAGTTACCCCAAATGTTTCATTTTCACAATTGGTAAAAGGAGAAAATGTCATTGTTAATTTGTACATACATTTCTTTGGAGTAAGAACATATCTCATATCTGGGAGTAAACAGCATGCACACCAGTCTCAGAGGAGCAGGAGTGCATTCAAGGGCCTTGAGTTTCTGCATTGCTGCCTTTGGAGCCAGAACAGTGGGACCCCCCCTCAAGGGGCATTAACTGGGGTACACTAAATAACTAAAACGGAATACAGTGGGACATAAAATTATAAAACAGGTTATGTCCCTAGAATGATGACCCGGAGCATAGCCAAAACAAAAAAATATGCCTACCCCAAACCCCATGCTCTGATTCATCATTCTGGGAATGTGATGTGTGTGGCCATCCCTAACCTGTTGCAACAAAAAAATCCCCAATGATTGTGACTCTGTAATACCCCCAGAGGTCTTATCATTTTTTAATTTTAATTTTTAATTTTTTTTAGATTTGGTGGTTTTATGGTGTTTCAAATTTGGAATGTACTCTGGACTTGGTACAATGGGGTCAAATTATGGAAAATGAAAATGAAAAGGGAAAATTTAGTACTGCATGGAAGTGTGATACTCCCTGCAGAGGGCCGGATGATCAGGCCAAGTGTCACACTGAGTGGTGGTATCCTTCCGTATCCCCATCTTGTGACACACTCTGCATTTTTTCTGGGATTGTTCCTTCTTTCCAGTGTGGGGGACTTCACCTGGAAAGTGTTGGCCTGTAACGATCCTGGCACCTATAACTTAAGTTCATTGGGAAGTCCGGCCTGCTCTTTCCCGGTCTCCAAAGATCAGGACCTTTAGGACTTCTTCTTGGAACTGAAGGTATGTCCCTGTGTTGCCAGCTTACTGGGACAGTACAAAAGAGTTGTACATGGCAACCTGTACCATGTAGACCGCAACTTTTTGTACCATTACCGTGTCATTTCCGCATGGCCATGTATGGCTTGAGGACTTGATCAGAAAGATCAACTACCCCCATATACCGATTGTAGTCCAGAATACAATTGGGCGTGAGGACCGGTGTTGTGGTACCTAGCACAGGGACAGGTGAGCTGCCGTTACCATGAATTGAGGTCAGCATAATGACATCCCTCTTATCCTTATACAGGTTTTCATGGGTAAGGGCACGGGACTCACCCTTGGGCATAGGTTTCTGGATCAAATTTAGAGCGAGGCCTCTCTGATTTTTCCGCATGGTCCCACAAGCGGACGTGGATCTGGCGGCAAGGGATGTGAACAGAGGGATGCTGGTATAAAAGTTGTCCACGTACACGTGGTAACCCTTATCCAATACTGGGTGCACAAGGTCCCAAACGACTTTCCTGCTAACACCCAGAGTGGGGGAACAATCTGGGGGTTCAATACAGGAATCTCGTCCCTCATATACTCTAAACTTGAGAGTGTACCCGGAGGTACTCTCACAAAGTTTGTAGAGCTTCACAACATACCGCGCCCGCTTCGAGGGAATATACTGGCGGAATATGAGTCTTCCCTTAAAACTGATAAGAAACTCATCTACCGAGAGCTCCCTGAGGGGTAAGTAGGCCTGCAAAAATTTGGCCCCAAAGTGATCGATGACCGGCCTCACTTTGTAAAGTTGGTCGTAGGCGGGATCACTTTGGGGTGGGTGTGTGTGTGTGGGGGGGGGGGTTAGTATGTAGTGTGTGTGCTTGGTGTAACTGTATGGGGGGAAAAAAGCGCTGCGGCCAAAAGTAGGGAGGCCAAATGCAGCGCCCTGAACCCCTAATAGGGCCTGGATCACGCTAAAAGAGCACGCAAAAAAAAATTGCGGCGGACCCTTTAGGTCCTATTAGGGGGTCAGGGGGGGGGGAAATGTTTTTTTTACTTTTTTTACATTTTTTTTTTACTTTTAACCCTACCTGTCCCTTGCTGTACTCTGTCCCTGCTCTAACAAGGGGTCTTCATTTGTGAGGGGCTCCGATCTTCACAGAGGGGGGGGGGGTTCCTGGCTCCTTCTCGCAGCTCTGCCCATTGAATTAACTCAGTGGCTTAGCAGAGCTGCGAGAAGGGGCTGTTATCCCCTCCCCTGCCGGCTGCTATTGGCCAATAGCAGCGATCCTGAGGGGGTTGGTGACAAAATCGCCACCTCACCATAGATACAGGAGGTGATTGGGGGTGTGTCCTACATCCCGATCACCATGTATCTCCGGGTCACACGTGACCGCATCACCGGAATCGCCGCAAATCACAAGTGTGAATTCACTTGGGATTTGCGGTGATCGCTGACATGGGGGTTCAGATGACCCCCCCTGGGCATTTGCGTGGGGTGCCTGCTGATTGCTATCATCAGTCACCCTGGTCTGGTCCCCAGGAGGACTCCCGGCGGGGATCGAAATTTCCACAGGCGTACAGGTACGCCCTTGGTCCTTAAGTACCAGGGAGCAACGTCATACCTCTACGCCCTTTGTCCTTAAGTAGTTAAATGGTGGTTTAAGTGGTTAAATGTCTTTTCTGTCTGACCACAGTGCTCTCTGCTGACACCTCTGTCTGTCTCAGGAACTGTCAAGAGCAGGATAGGTTTGCTATGGGGATTTGCTCCTGCTCTTAAAAGTTCCTGAGACAGACAGCGGTGTCAGCAGAGAGCACTGTGATCATACAGAAAAGAACTTCCTGTGGAGCATACAGCAGCCGATAAGTACAGGGTTGAGATTTTTAAATAGAAGTAATTTACAAATCTGTTTAATGTTCTGATGTTCTGGCACCAGTTGATTAAAAAAAATTGTTTTTCACCGGAGTACCTCTTTAAGAGAGGTCAACACCATTACTGGCAAAAGGAAAAGTATAAGCTCCCCAGTGTCTTCTGCTGCTTCCAGACCAAGAAGTAAATAATAAAACAACTCCTATCAAAGTAGTAAGCAGTGATCTGGAAAAGGACAAAGGAGGGAAAAGCGAATGCAACAACAAAGGAGGTGTGGGAGAGGAGGCCTGGCAGGATTGCTGACAGGTGATGGCTTGCAAATTTTAGCCTGGTGGGCAACAATACAGCACTTGTCCACCTGTACATGGTTAAGATAATTTTTCCTGCATCATACTATTTCTATACAGGGACATGTGCCCCAGATTCCTTATAGGGGATGATCATTACACTACTGGCAGCCATGGCCTTAGTATCTACTGGGGCACCGGCCTGGGGGCATATGCCCCACTGTCCCCTGGCCCAACCCTCCTCTGAGTGCTGACTGCAAAGGGATGGAGAAATTAAAGGAAATAAGGAGAAGAAGAAAGTGAATGACATATAGGTAGAGAGATACAGGCAAAAGGGAAGGTGACCAGGTCCCTTTTGCCATTACTATAAAAGACTGGTACTGGTGTCCAAGATTTTCAAGTTAAACCTCTAGAGAAATAGATGTGGAAAGAGAAGAGGATAGAAAAAGAGGTTATAGAAGCAGGGCCAAAAAGTTGTTGGTAGAGTAAGTGATAGAAGAAAACAGTAAAGGAGATGGGGAGAAGAAACAAATTACGAAAGGAAAGAGGAAGAAGAGTGTGAAGAAAGAAGAGATGAAGGAGGGAAACATAGAGGAAGTAAAAGAATGAAGGAATGAAATGGGTGAGGAAGTGAAGCAGGAAAGGGAGTGAAGGAGGGAGGAATAGAGATGTAGAGTTAGAGTTGGCAGTAGAGTATTGTGAGAAGAAGAAAGTTCAGGTGGGGAAGAGTAGGAGGAAAAAAGAGAGTAAAAATGAAGTGACTGAGTGAAGGAAGGAAGGAGTGAGAGATTGAGTCATGAGTGAAGGAAGAAGTAAGTGACTTAGCAAAGAAAAGGAGCAAAGGATGGAGAGAGGAGATTGTAAGGAGTGCGGGGTGATAGACATCCTAGAAAGATGAAGAAAAGGAATGTAAGTGAGTAACAATTATCCTTGACCTTGATACTACACCCACCCCTTATTCACCTATAGAGTAAATTCCTGATTTCTTATATATTTTAATAAGATAATTTAATAATAAAATACAAAGTCACAAGTTGAATGGACACAGCTCTCCCTAGTTTATTCTACTTACTCCATTGACTTTTATGCTATGTGAACATTATATGATATCACTTATATGGAATCTAAACAAAGTGATTCAAACTTTCTAGTGATAATTCATAAAATGAAATGTTTAATGTTCCCAGGTCCCTTCCTCAGACTGTAGTGACAGGTGCATCATGGGATTCAGGAAGGCTCCTCTGCAGGGGAAACCGACATGTTGTTACGCCTGTGTTCCATGTCTACAGGGGGAGATCTCAAATCAGACAGGTAATATTCAGCAACAAAATATCTCTGGCTCCTAAAAGAAATTTTTTACCTTAACCCAAACTCCCTCACTCATTTCCAAAATTTAGAAAGGGGTTTTCTTAGGGTGATATTTCTTCTCAAATGGTTTCCAATACTTTAAATAAATACACTTCTTTAGGATAAGCCATCAATGCACCGTATAACTGATAGGGAACTACTGCAATCTACAGAACAAAGGGATTGTGTCAGTTACTGGTGCCGCCATAGATTTTTTTTTTTAAATACTTTTACACCTATCAGCCTTGGTTATTTAGTATGGGTGCTGCCCAGTAAATGATTCGCACACCTTTATCTCTGGTGTTGAAAAGATTTCCATGTCATGTTTTTTTTTTTTTTTTTTCACAGATTTTATTTTATCAAACAATCAATAACATACAAAAACTTTGGACATCATAATACAACAAATCCATATAACATAGTCCATGCAACTAGTACACAATAACAACTCCGAGACTCCCACCTCCCCTGCCGATGCAGAAAAAAATAATAATTACCAATTCTCCCATATCTTTTTATATCTCTGCATTTGTTTAGGTGAAGATTGAGCCTATATATTTTTTTATTTTATCCACCAAATTCAACCATTCCAGTACACTTGGTGCCCTAACAGATAGCCATACCCTCAGAATCAATAATTTCGCACAAAACCTCATTGACAAGCAACATATGCAAACCCCCTTGATATGCTTCTCCCAAAATTACTAATCTGCCTGTAAGGACTATCTGAGTTCTCAGTCTATTATTAATTTGATGCCCTACCTCTTCCCATTAAGAGGTTATTTTCCGACAATTCCATATAATGTGTATAAACTCTGCTTCACTCATTGCACATCTAGGACATGTTGAGCCTACATTGGGCCCCATCTTGGCCAGTAGTTTCGGGGATAGGTATGTATTATACAGAATCCGTAGTTGAGTAAAGCAAAAATTATTATTAATTGAAATATTGGGGATATTCCTCAAAATATTGTCCCAATGAGACTCTGAAAACTCTCCCAGCCACTTTGCCCAGGTTGCGCTATATTTCAAGTATATTTTCTTTTTATTTTCTTTCAGTAATAACCCATATATTATAACCATTATTTTCTTGCCATAAGTGTTCATCTTTATCAACTCTAACAATCTTGTTGCCATTGTGCCAGTGAAAGCGTTTCCTTGTGTGTTCCTAGCCTGTGTTCCAGACCTCCTGCCGTTGCCCCTGACTACGATCCTTGCTGCCTGCCCCGACCTTCTGCTACGTCCGACCTTGCTCTTGTCTACTCCCTTGTACCGCGCCTATCTTCAGCAGTCAGAGAGGTTGAGCCGTTGCTGGTGGATACGACCTGGTTGCTACCGCCGCTGCAAGACCATCCCGCTTTGCGGCGGGCTCTGGTGAATACCAGTAGCAACTTAGAACCGGTCCACCAGCACGGTCCACGCCAATCCCTCTCTGGCACAGAGGATCCACCTCCTGCCAGCCGGAGCGTGACAGTAGATCCGGCCATGGATCCCGCTGAAGTCCCACTGCCAGTTGTCGCCGACCTCACCACGGTGGTCGCCCAGCAGTCGCAACAGATAGCGCAACAAGGCCACCAGCTGTCTCAACTGACCGTGATGCTACAGCAGCTACTACCACAGCTTCAGCAATCATCTCCTCCGCCAGCTCCTGCACCTCCTCCGCAGCGAGTGGCCGCTTCCGGCCTACGATTATCCTTGCCGGATAAATTTGATGGGGACTCTAAGTTTTGCCGTGGCTTTCTTTCGCAATGTTCCCTGCACTTGGAGATGATGTCGGACCAGTTTCCTACTGAAAGGTCTAAGGTGGCTTTCGTAGTCAGCCTTCTGTCTGGGAAAGCTCTGTCCTGGGCCACACCGCTCTGGGACCGCAATGACCCCGTCACTGCCTCTGTACACTCCTTCTTCACGGAGATTCGAAGTGTCTTTGAGGAACCTGCCCGAGCCTCTTCTGCTGAGACTGCCCTGCTGAACCTGGTCCAGGGTAATTCTTCTGTTGGCGAGTACGCCATCCAATTCCGTACTCTTGCCTCCGAATTATCCTGGAATAATGAGGCCCTCTGCGCGACCTTTAAAAAAGGCCTATCCAGCAACATTAAAGATGTTCTGGCCGCACGAGAAATTCCTGCTAACCTGCATGAACTTATTCATCTGGCCACCCGCATTGACATGCGTTTTTCCGAAAGGCGTCAGGAGCTCCGCCAGGATATGGACTTTGTTCGCACGAGGCGTTTTTTCTCCCCGGTTCCTCTCTCCTCTGGTCCTCTGCAATCCGTTCCTGTGCCTCCCGCCGTGGAGGCTATGCAAGTTGACCGGTCTCGCTTGACACCTCAAGAGAGGACACGACGCCGCATGGAGAATCTGTGCCTGTACTGTGCCGGTACCGAACACTTCCTGAAGGATTGTCCTATCCGTCCTCCCCGCCTGGAAAGACGTACGTTGACTCCGCACAAAGGTGAGACAGTTCTTGATGTCAACTCTGCTTCTCCACGCCTTACTGTGCCTGTGCGGATATCTTCCTCTACCTTCTCCTTCTCTACTATGGCCTTCTTGGATTCCGGATCTGCAGGAAATTTTATTTTGGCCTCTCTCATCAACAGGTTCAACATCCCGGTGACCAGTCTCGCCAGACCCCTCTACATCAATTGTGTTAACAATGAAAGATTGGACTGTACCGTGCGTTACCGCACGGAACCTCTCCTAATGTGCATTGGACCTCATCACGAAAAAATTGAGTTTTTGGTCCTCTCCAACTGCACTTCCGAAATTCTTCTTGGATTACCGTGGCTTCAACGCCATTCCCCAACCCTTGATTGGTCCACAGGAGAAATCAAGAGCTGGGGTACTTCTTGTTTCAAGGACTGTCTTAAACCGGTTCCCAGTACTCCCTGCCGTGACCCTGTGGTTCCCCCTGTAACCGGTCTTCCTAAGGCTTATATGGACTATGCTGACGTGTTTTGCAAAAAGCAAGCTGAGACTTTACCTCCTCACAGGCCTTATGACTGTCCTATTGACCTCCTCCCGGGTACTACTCCACCCCGGGGCAGAATTTATCCTCTGTCTGCTCCAGAGACTCTTGCTATGTCTGAATACATCCAGGAAAATTTAAAAAAGGGGTTTATCCGCAAATCCTCCTCTCCTGCCGGAGCTGGATTTTTTTTTGTGTCCAAAAAAGATGGCTCCCTACGTCCTTGCATTGATTACCGCGGACTTAATAAAATCACGGTAAAGAACCGCTACCCCCTACCTCTTATCTCAGAACTCTTTGATCGCCTTCAAGGTGCCCACATCTTTACCAAACTGGACTTAAGAGGTGCTTATAATCTCATCCGCATCAGGGAGGGGGACGAATGGAAGACTGCATTTAACACCAGAGATGGACACTTTGAGTATCTGGTCATGCCCTTTGGCCGTCTTCCAAGACTTTGTTAATGAAATTTTTCGTGATCTCTTATATTCCTGTGTTGTGGTTTATCTGGACGATATTCTGATTTTTTCTGCCAACTTAGAAGAACACCGCCAGCATGTCCGCATGGTTCTTCAGAGACTTCGAGACAATCAACTTTATGCCAAAATGGAGAAATGTCTGTTTGAATGTCAATCTCTTCCTTTCCTAGGATACTTGGTCTCTGGCCAGGGATTACAAATGGACCCAGATAAACTCTCTGCCGTCTTAGATTGGCCACGCCCCTCCGGACTCCGTGCTATCCAACGTTTTTTGGGGTTCGCCAATTATTACAGACAATTTATTCCACACTTTTCCACTATTGTGGCTCCTATCGTGGCTTTAACCAAGAAAAATGCCAATCCCAAGTCCTGGTCTCCCCAAGCGGAAGACGCATTTAAACGGCTCAAGTCTGCCTTTTCTTCTGCTCCCGTGCTCTCCAGACCTGACCCATCTAAACCCTTCCTATTGGAGGTAGATGCCTCCTCAGTGGGAGCTGGAGCTGTCCTTCTACAAAAAAATTCTTCCGGGCATGCTGTTACTTGTGGTTTTTTTTCTAGGACCTTCTCTCCGGCGGAGAGAAACTACTCCATCGGGGATCGAGAACTACTGGCCATTAAATTGGCGCTTGAGGAATGGAGGCATCTGCTGGAGGGATCAAAATTTCCAGTTATCATATACACCGATCACAAGAATCTCTCCTATCTCCAGTCTGCCCAACGGCTGAACCCTCGCCAGGCCAGGTGGTCGTTGTTCTTTGCCCGTTTTAACTTTGAAATTCATTTTCGCCCTGCCGACAAGAACATTAGGGCCGATGCCCTCTCTCGTTCCTCGGATGCCTCGGAAGTAGAGGTCTCTCCGCAACACATCATTCCTCCTGACTGTCTGATCTCCACTTCTCCAGCCTCCATCAGGCAAACTCCTCCAGGGAAGACCTTCGTTTCTCCACGCCAACGTCTCGGGATTCTCAAATGGGGACACTCCTCCCACCTCGCAGGCCATGCGGGCATCAAAAAATCCTTGCAACTCATCTCTCGTTTCTATTGGTGGCCGACTCTGGAGACGGATGTTGTTGATTTTGTGCGGGCCTGTACTGTCTGTGCCCGGGATAAGACTCCTCGCCAGAAGCCTGCTGGTCTCCTTCATCCTCTGCCTGTCCCCGAACAGCCTTGGTCACTGATTGGTATGGACTTTATTACAGACTTACCCCCATCCCGTGGCAACACTGTTGTTTGGGTGGTCGTTGATCGATTTTCCAAGATGGCACATTTTATTCCTCTTCCTGGTCTTCCTTCAGCGCCTCAGTTGGCAAAACAATTTTTTGTACACATTTTTCGTCTTCACGGTTTGCCCACGCAGATCATCTCGGATAGAGGCGTCCAATTCGTGTCTAAATTCTGGAGGGCCCTCTGTAAACAGCTCAAGATTAAATTAAACTTCTCTTCTTCTTATCATCCCCAATCCAATGGGCAAGTAGAAAGAATTAACCAGGTCCTGGGTGACTATTTACGGCATTTTGTTTCCTCCCGCCAGGATGACTGGGCAGATCTTCTACCATGGGCCGAATTCTCATACAACTTCAGAGTCTCAGAATCTTCTGCTAAGTCCCCATTTTTCGTGGTGTACGGCCGTCACCCTCTTCCCCCCCTCCCTACTCCCTTGCCCTCCGGTTTGCCCGCTGTGGATGAAGTGACTCGTGATCTTTCCACCATATGGAAAGAGACCCAAAATTCTCTTTTACAGGCTTCATCCCGCATGAAAAGGTTTGCCGATAAGAAAAGAAGAACTCCCCCCATTTTTGCTCCCGGAGACAAGGTATGGCTCTCCGCTAAATATGTCCGCTTTCGTGTCCCCAGTTACAAACTGGGACCACGCTATCTTGGTCCTTTCAAAGTCTTGTGCCAGATTAATCCTGTCTCTTACAAACTCCTTCTTCCTCCCTCTCTTCGTATTCCCAATGCCTTCCATGTCTCTCTCCTTAAACCACTCATCATTAACCGCTTCTCTCCCAAACTTGTTTCTCCCACTCCTGTTTCCGGTTCTTCTGACGTCTTCTCCGTGAAGGAGATTCTGGCCTCCAAGACGGTCAGAGGAAAAAAAAATTTCTTGGTGGATTGGGAGGGCTGTGGCCCAGAAGAGAGATCCTGGGAACCTGAGGTCAACATCCTAGACAAAAGTCTTGTCCTCAGGTTCTCAGGCTCCAAGAAGAGGGGGAGACCCAAGGGGGGGGGGTACTGTTACGCCGAGCGCTCCGGGTCCCCGCTCCTCCCCGGAGCGCTCGCAACATCCTCGCAATTGCAGCGCCCCTGTCAGACCTGCTGACCGGGTGCGCTGCGATACCTCTCCCAGCCGGGATGCGATTCGCGATGCGGGAGGCGCCCGCTCGCGATGCGCATCCCGGCTCCCGTACCTGACTCGCTCTCCGTCGGTCTTGTCCCGGCGCGCGCGGCCCCGCTCCTTAGGGCGCGCGCGCGCCGGGTCTCTGCAATTTAAAGGGCCACTGCGCCACTGATTGGCGCAGTTGGCTTAATTAGTGTGTTCACCTGTGCACTCCCTATTTATACCTCACTTCCCCTGCACTCCCTCGCCGGATCTTGTTGCCATTGTGCCAGTGAAAGCGTTTCCTTGTGTGTTCCTAGCCTGTGTTCCAGACCTCCTGCCGTTGCCCCTGACTACGATCCTTGCTGCCTGCCCCGACCTTCTGCTACGTCCGACCTTGCTCTTGTCTACTCCCTTGTACCGCGTCTATCTTCAGCAGTCAGAGAGGTTGAGCCGTTGCTGGTGGATACGACCTGGTTGCTACCGCCGCTGCAAGACCATCCCGCTTTGCGGCGGGCTCTGGTGAATACCAGTAGCAACTTAGAACCGGTCCACCAGCACGGTCCACGCCAATCCCTCTCTGGCACAGAATATCCACCTTCTGCCAGCCGGAGCGTGACAAACCTACAGTGTTGTAAGCACAAGCAATTGTCCTTATCCAAAATAAGCTTAACTATACGGGCCAGGTAATTTGAAGTTTGGGGCCGCGCAGCCCCCCTCCCCAGATTTTGCACACAACACCTCATATTTCAATCTCGGCCTTTTCCTCCCCCAAATAAAACGATTTAACTTCCTACTGAATTGATCGAACCAAAATTCTGGAATACAGACTGGAGACGAATTTAACAGAAAAAGAAGCTGGGGCAAAGTTATCATTTTTATCAGGGCTACCATATCAGCCATAGAGAGTGGGAGTTTCCCCCATACCTGCATCCTTTTCTCCATTTTCTTAACTAGGGGGTTTAGATTAACTTCCATAAATTTTTGCGGCTTGACTGTAATCTTAACTCCCAATTATTCCAAACTCTGTTCCTCATTCACTATTCTTAGTGGTACATCCCCTACCCCCAAACTAAACCCGATAGGCATAATATATTATTTCAGCCAGTAAATCTCCAACCCTGCATATTTTCCGAAATTTGCAAATAATTCTATAATTTCTGGCAAAGCCACTCTTGGGTCCTGTACGAAGAGAAGGAGGTCATCCGCATATAACGAAAGTCTATGTTCCTCGCCATATAATCTTAATCCCTCTACTGTAGATAGAGATCGAATCAAGTTAGCCAGGGGCTCTATATACAATGCGAAAAGGAGGGGTGACGGGGCAACCCTGGCGAGTCCCTCTACCTAGTACAAAACCTCTAGATAAATATTTACCACATATAATTCTAGCGGACGGGGATAGGTATAATAGTTTAATCTGAGCTATAAATCTTTCCCCAACCCCGACTGTCCTCAATACTTCCCACAGAAAGCTCCACTCCACCCTGTCAAACACCTTTGTGGCATCCAAAGACAGGATGGAGTGGAGCCTACCCTCACCCCTTTGAATATTCTCATATGTCCTTTGAATATTGGTAAATAAGCTTCTCTGCGGAATAAAACCAGATTGATCCTTATTAACTAAATTTCCAATAATGCGACTGAATCTCCTCGCCAAGATCTTAGCAAAGATCTTCGCATCAGAGTTCAGTAAAGATATTGGTCTATATGACTCAGCAAATAAAAAAAATTTATTCTTTTTTGGGATTAGTAAAATGTGAGCTTCTAACATGGATTTAGGGAGTGTCCCCCCCTTACAGGATTTATTAATTATATCTAAGATTATAGGGGCCAGTACATTGACAAATTTTCTATAAATACCAAAGGGCAATCCATCTGGTCCCGGGGCTGATTTAACTGGAGAGGAGAGAATAACTGCTCTCACCTCACTTAATTCTATGGGAGAGTCCAACTCCAAGCTCTCCTGAGGCGTTATTCTTGGTAAGTTAGCCTGTTCAAGGAAGCACTTACAGTCAGACTCCCCCACATGAATTTCCGAGGCATATATTTTCTTGAAGGCCTGCTCAAACACCTCCACTACCTTCGCAGGCTCGTTCACCAAATCCCCATTATTATCATATATAGATCCACTAATCTGGCTAGAACCCTGGGACTTAAGTAAGCGGGCTAACATGGCGTTCAGCTTTCCTCCCTCACAAAAATACCTTTGGCCTGCAAAGAATACCGTATTCTGCGCTTTCTCCCTTTGCCACATAGCCAGGATCCCTTGGGCCCCTTTTAATTTATTCAAATTAGCAGTGGTTTTAAGTGTAAAGAATTCATTTTCTGCTTCCCTAACTAAGTTAGTTAACGCCTCCTCTCTTTCCCTAAAAAACTTTTTTTTCTTATTAATTTCAAAGACCAGCAGTCCTCTAAAAAAAAGCTTTAAACGCATCCCAAACTACTCCAATATCGTCCGAGTTCTTATTTATTAACCAAAAGACCTTAATTTCTTCCTCCAAGAATTCATCCTTCCCAAGGGCTGTATGCCAGTGGGAGTTAATTCTTAGAGACAATTTGGGTTCCCTACCTTTCCCGGTCTCCAAATACAAGACCATTGGGGTATGATCAGCGATAGAGCAGGGATAGCATGGAATCTTTTTAACTCTATCCCTCACCTCTCTATTACCTAAAAATAAATCAATATGAAAGGCTGCTTGGTAAGAGGTACTAAAACATGTATATTTAGTGTAATCCCCATACAGAGCCCTCCATAGGTCCAGCCAACCTACTTCCTCCAGAAATTTACTAAGCATAGTCCTATTTGGTGTCGTAGATGTCCTGCCCACCCTATCTCTTGTGGGGTCAACAACTGCATTTATGTCCCCTGCAACAACAAGTGGGACGCCAGACCAAGACTGGAGAAATCGGAGCAACTCAACAAAAACCTCCAATGAGAATGGCAGGGGAATATACAGAAAAGCCAAAATCAATTCTACCTGATCAAAAAGACCATGTAAAAAAATATTTGCTAAAATCTATCTCCTTAGCAATAATCTCACAAGTAATAGATCTATGTACATAGACAGATACCCCGGCCAAATAGTTTGAGTACACTGCGTGAAATTCCTTACCCGCCCAGCGTCTAGCAACTTTAGATTTAGTTTCGTGCGTCAAGTGGGTTTCAAGGAGGGCTACAACTGCCGGGAGTGAATGGGAAATTTGATCAAAAATAGCACATCTCTTCATCTTGTCCGACATTCCCCTCACATTCCAGGAACAAATCCTTATCATCTATATAATGAGAGAAAAAAAACATCTGAAAATGCATCGGCGGAGTACCCACCCACCCCTAAACCCCCCAACCCCCCTTCCATCATTGTTCTCCTCACAGAGTTTATCCGTTGTTAATTTAACCAGGTCGACTTTGGTTTTAGTTTCGGGAACATCTTTTTCTATTGCCATCACCCTCTCTCTGATTTTATTAAGGTCATCCGGAATAAATGACACTTCAGTGGATACAGTCCTCAGCTGAGTAGCTAAATCTTTAAGTCCCAGATTGCACTGCTGTAGCTCCGCAAGTATGTTCTGTAAGATCTGTTCATTAGGCTGCTTCTCCCTCTCACTCTCTCCTTCTCCCTCTCACTCTCTCCCTCCTCCCGAGCCAGCACTTCATATCTTGAGTCCTATTGACTGAAGGAGAGGGACCTTTATTTTTATTAGTAACAGATGGGGAGGACCACAACTTGTCCAACTTTCCCGTACATGATTTTTCTTTATCCTTAAGGGGACTATTAGCCGGATTTCTTTTTGGTGCCATATCCCAAAAAGCCACTCCACGCTAGAATAAAGCCAGAGAGTACAAAAGGGAAAGCAAAATCAGAGGAGGGGGGCAGAAAATGGACTGTAAGTGTGCCTCATAGTTCCCTTTAGTCTTCCGTTTCCCAGATATCCAGGAGGTCAGAGCATCAACATAATAAAATACACACTCACATATCCTGATGTAACTTCCACGTAGCCAACGGTCCTCTGGAGCCTGTACAGGTGCAGCCTGAGTCAACCTGAAAACCAAGTGGAGGGGCATTTAAGCCACCCTGAGTAAAAGTGAGGCAAGGAGGGGGGGACAACAAAAGTAACTTCAAGAGGGGGTCTCCTGTCTGCCACCCAATGCCCCCCCCCAAATGCACTCCACAGAGTTTCCAGGGTAGACCCTGCCCCCCTCCCAATACCAACAATGGCGGCCTCCATTCACCCCACATGTCAAGCGCAGGGACCGTCCATCCAGCAGACCCGGTGCAAGTCCAGGAAAAGGGGGGGGGGAACGATAACATATGTGGCAACACAATGCATTCCAAGGTGTCCTACCTCAGTCCAGAGTCTCTCCCTGCGAGCGCCCACTCCAGCGCGGCAGTCCGTCCGGAGGCAAGTGCGCCAAACGCTGTGCACGGACACGTGAGACACTCACCATCACGTGACCGACGCACAACCCAGCGTAGTCTCGAGTCTCAAGACATCACCACCAGTCTCGCGAGAGACCGGAAAGCCCCCGGCACCCATCATCCTGGCAAAGAAGGGCACTCCAGGCATCTCCAAAGGGATCCGGCCCGTGGAAGCCGCAGCACACAGTCAGGGCGGCCACACGCCTCAAGTGCCCATCAAGCCCGGAGTCCATCGGTCCCAGGGGCCCGCCCAAACATCGGGAGGAGAGGTGAGGGGGAGAGGGCGGAGAGATGGCTAACGCGTCATGCCGTCAAGGCGGTCCCATGCAATGTCATGTTTTTAAATGTTTTTAACTGACATTGTTTTTTGGCACAAATTTTTTAGTTGATTTTGTGTGGTCTATTTCATTTGCATTTTAGAATAAATATTTGTCCTCCTGTTCTTCATGGAATATGTAGCTCTGGTTTTGACATGGTACTTGTATTTGGTATAATGTAAATTATTATGTAAAGCGAGAGGTGCACAGAGGTAAAAGTCTGCACAGACGGATGATCCGATTGGAAGAGTATAGTGATCCATTCTGTGCAAGTGAAAGTTTAAGTTACACGCTGAGTCTAGGGCATCAAACAGTCTCTACACAAACCATTAGAAGGTGCTTACACAACATTGGGCTGCGAGCCTAATGTCTTTCTATAGGAGTTCCTTTGACATCATGCCTTGGCTCCTAAAAGCTATCATGGCTTAGAGCAAGATGACAATGGAGACTGAAATGGAGGTCTATGCTCTTTAGCAATTAGTACCTTTTTTGTTTTGGATGCAACAATAGCTGGATATTGCTCTGCAGGCCACATGGACAATGCCACGAAGAGGCCTTTAAGAGGGAATGTCCTATTTCTAGGATTATGGTATGGGGTGGCATAATTTTGGTACACTAACAGCTTGGCGTTCCATTGATTTAGTTAAGGCCATATCCCTGAAGTGTCTCAGGAGACATTTTTCAACTTGACAATACCAGGTAGCATAATGTTAGCCATCAGCACTTTTGAACTTTTCTTCCATAGAGCACATCTGGGACATTATTGGTCAGCAATTGCAAAGAGAGTGGCCGGCAGCAGATCTTGATGATTTGCGCACTTATGTGCAGAACATTCCTCAGACAACCATAATAACTTGATTGATAGCATTCCAAGGCATGTATGTGCCTGTAATTACTCATGTGGCCCTCCTACTCGATGCTGAATAAATCAATATGTACTAAATATTTGTTTCCTCAGTCCTGTAATTTCTATGATTCAATGACGTCTTTCTTCATTTTGTGATTCAGATCATTGTATCCTTCCTACTTCTTTCTAAATGTACCCAAGCTGACCTCAACAAAATTGGCCAAAATAGTGTCCTTTTGGCCTCCATCATGGGGCTACACTTTTTTTCTGTATATCATAGCAAAGAGAATCTGTCTTCAGTATCACACGTACTAATCTATTGGTAAAGGCTTGTAGTGCAGGTGATACTGACGAAAATGATACTTACATGTCCCTGATCCGTGTTTTTGTTCTACCGATATTCTTCTATTTTCTTCAGATGCTAATCAGGAGTTTGGTGCTCGAGGGATTTACTGCACTTTACTTTGCCTCTCCTCCGCCTGCGCAGCTGGTATGAAGTGAAATCTCTCTTCTCTCAAAAGATATTTCAATGCATATGAGAGGTTTTATGCTGTAGAGTGGAGCTCCTTTCTGCAGTTTATGAGCCTCAGCACAGGGGAGGAAGCGCTTCCTCTGAAGATTGAAGACAGACCTCATGGTGCAATTGCGACTTGGAATCGCTCCCTGTGCACCAAGCTCCTGATTAACATATAAAAAAAAATATCAGTGTAATGAAAGCACGGATCAGGGAGTGGTAAGTATTTTTTTCACCAGTATCACTGGCACAATAAGCCTATACCAATAGGTTAGTGCGGTAATTCAAATGACAGATTTTCTTTACCTGGGCTTTTCCATGCAGATACATCCAATAAAAACTTGTCTACGTTTTTTTTTAATATGAGCACCAATGGATGCTGTATGACACTTAACGTCTTTGCAGTGCCATATGTTGGATAAATCCATTGGAGGCATGTCAAGAAATCCTCCTAATGTATATCACTGAATACACTGTACCACAAAAAATATCATAAGTCCCTACAAACAATATGTTATTTTTTTATTTTAGATTCCTTGAACTGCTTCAGATGTCCATGGGACCAATGGCCAAACCCTGAAAAATCCAGATGCCTTCCTAAACCCACAGAGTGCCTGTCTTATGAAGATATATTAGGAGCCAGCTTAGCTGCTATCAGTATAATGTCTTCGATATTTCCTGCTCTTATTTTAAGGCTTTTTTTCAGTCGCAGGAGCACTCCACTTGTGAAAGCCAGCAATTACTCCCTAAGTTGTCTTCTACTCATGTCCCTCAGTCTCTGCTTCTTCTGCTCCTTAGGATTTATTGGTTACCCTGATCCTGATAAATGTCTTCTACGTCAGGTGTCTTTTGGTCTGGTATTCACTCTCTGTGTTGCATGTATATTGGCCAAGACGATCATGGTGGTTTTTGCTTTCATGGCCACAAGACCTGGGAGCAGTCTAAGAAAATGGACCAACCTAAGAGTCTCCTACTCAATCATTTCTATCTGCGTCCTTCTACAATTATTATTGTGTATCACTTGGATATCAGTGGCTCCTCCATTCCCACAATACAACACTGAAGATAAACCAGAACTTATTATAGTTGACTGTAATAATGGGTCACCCATCGCCTTCTGGGCCATGCTGGGCTATCTATTTCTTCTGGCTACTATTAGTTTTATAGTGGCCTTCTTGGCAAGAAAACTTCCAGACAGTTTTAATGAAGCCCAGTTTATAACATTTAGTATGTTGGCCTTTCTGTGTGTTTGGATATCTTTTATTCCAGCCTATCTCAGTGCCCAGGGTAAATATACAGTCGCCATGGAGGTATTCGCCATCCTGGCATCTAGTTGGGCATTGTTGATTTGTATGTTTTTTCCCAAATGTTTCATTTTACTGTTCAGACCAGAGATGAATTCCAAAGAATATCTCACAATGAGGAATAAGGATAAAGAAAGCAGATAATATAAAGAATAAACCTTCAGAAATATAATGTATACAATGCTTAGAATAGCTAAAAAAAATTATCTTATTATTCTGGAATCATCCTAGAAAATTACTTATATAATTTTTTATTATTTTAAATATGGCCTAAATTTAATAGTAACATAGTTTGTGAGGTTAAAAAAAAGACAAGAGTCTATTGAGTTCAATCTAAAACCCTACTGTGTTGATTGAGAGGAGGTTGAAGCCAATTTTTTCCATGACAGAGGAAAAATTCCTTCTCGACCCCAACATGGCATCAGAATAAGTCCCGGATCAAAGTTCTATCACCATAAATCTAGTATCCATAACCTGTAATGTTATATTTTTCCAGAAAAACATCCAAAACCCCGTTGAACTTGTTTGAGTCAGACATCACAACATCATGTGGCAGAGTTCCATAGTCTCACTGCTCTTACAGTAAAGATTCCCTGTCTGTGATGATGGTGAAACCTTCTTTCCTCTTGGCAGTAGAGGATGCCCCCTTGTCATGTTTACCCTCTTGGTCCTGTAATTCTCCCATACCAATATTTTCTTTGTGGCCCTCCTCTGCACTCTCTCCAATTCAGTCAAGTCCTTCTTGTAAACAGGTGTCCAAAAGTCGGTAATTTTAACGGCATATCATAACTTAATTATGAATCAAGAAATATGGTCATAACAAATCATATAAAAAAATTAAATTGTGAAAATTATAAAATTATCAAAAGTATGCCCAAATTAATTGCAGACAAGTATAAATGATACAATTTACATTTAAGCTGACTATTTCTCAGATATGTTAAGTTATTTTTGAGGATATGAGATTAAATTAAAGGGGTTCTCTATGGGAGGGGGCATGACGGCCTCTCCCATAGACTTGCATTGAGGGTGTGGCGTGTGACTTCACGATACTCCAGCCTCAGAGCCTACAGTGCTGCGGAAAGCTCGCAAAGGTGGGTGCTGAATGACAGATTACGGGGGTCCCCACACCTTTAATGTTAACCCCTTAACGACCACGGGCGTAAATGTACGTCCTGGTTGGCGGGACTTCCCGCACCAGGATGTACATTTATGTCCTGTGTATGACCGCGAGCATCGGAACGATACTCGCGTCATACACGGCAGGTTTCGGCTGCTGGTAGCAGCCGGGGACACGCCAGTAATGGCCGAAATCCGCGATCTCCGATGTCCGCCATTAACCCCTCAGATGCCGTGATCAATATAGATCACGACATTTGCGGCAGTGCGGTACTTTGAATGGATGATCGGATTGCCCGCAGCACTGTTGCGGCGATCCGATCATCCAGCGTGGCGGCCGGAGGTCCCCTCTCCTGGCTCCGGCCATCTCCCGGCTCTTCTGCTCTGGTCTGCGATCACCGATAATACTGATCAATGCTATGTCTCATACATAGCACTGAACAGTATTAGCAATTCAAGGATTGCTATAGATAGTCCCCTATGGGGACATAAAAAGTGTAAAATAAAAGTAGAAAAATGTAAGAATAAAAAGTTAAAAAAAAGTGAAAAATCCCCTCCCCCAATAAAAATGAAAATTGTCAGTTTTTCCCATTTTACCCCCAAAGAGCTTAAACATTTTTTTTATCAACATATTTGGTATCGCCACGTGCGTAAATGTCCATACTATCAAAATATAATGTTAATTGTCCCGTACGGTGAATGGCGTAAACGTTAAAAATTAAAAAAGTCCAAAAATGCTGCTTTTTTGTCACATTTTAGTTAAAAAAATTAATAAAAAATGATTTTAAATGTTTTATATATGCAAATGTGATATCGATAAAAAGTACAGATGACGGTGAAAAAAATGAGCCCTCATACCGCCCTGTATATGGAAAAATGAAAATGTTATAGGTGGTCAAAATAAGGTTATGTTAGATTACTGATTTTGTACAAAAAGTTTTAGATTTTTTGTAAGCGGTACAAAAATATAAAAGTATCTAGCCATGGGTATCATTTTAGTTGTACTGACCAACAGAATAAAGAACACATGTCATTTTTACCGTAAAGTGTATAGTGTGAAAACAAAACCCTCCAAAATGCGCAAAATTGTGGTTTTCATTTAAATTTCCTCCCTATCAAATGTATTTGGGGGTTCGCTGTATATTTTATGGTGAAATGAGAGGTTTCATTACAGAGTAAAATTGGTCATGCAAAAAACAAGCCCTTATATGGATCTGTAGATGGAAATATAAAGGAGTTATGCATTTTAGAAGGCGAGGAGGAAAAAACAAAAACCCAAAAATAAAATTGGCCTGGTCCTTAAGGTGAAAATGGGCTTGGTCCTTAAGGGGTTAAGGAGGTAAGTTTGCAATGCAAAATAGAATAATACATATTTATTATAAAATTATACACATTTCTTGGTTATAGGTAATAAACATTAATGACTTAATAAAAACAATTATATATTTAAATTAATACCTATTAGACTTGAGTATATCAAGGTATAAATAAAGTAATATAACCTTATGTTAGAATCTACATACAGTAGAAATAAAAGCATAAAGAAGTGATTTACTTGAGTTATGGCTATATCCAAGGGCGGACTGCAGGCCAGTCCAATCGGCCCTGGTCCGAAGGCCCGGACGGGGGAAAGGGCCCGCTGTCCGCCACCTGCCACATAAAATAAAAACTATTTTTTATCTAATTGCCCGGCACACACCCGGACCCGGAGAATGGTGCTGCTGGCTGCTGTTTGGCATCTCCCAAACAGCCACGGCAGCCCTGAAAGAGAACCACAGTGGCTGCCTGGGAGATGCACTTTGAACTCCAGCATGGCACTGCGGCGCGTGAGGTCACGTCACCGTGGGGGGTGACGTGACCTCACATCTAAGCGCCGCGTTGGAGCTCACTGTGCGCCCGCCGACCTGCTCTCACAGGGCCCACTTGTCCTCAGGTACGGAACCCCGCTTTTCCTCAGTGTACGGAGCCCCGCTTGTCCTCAGTGTGCAGGGCCCCGCTTGTCCTCAGTGTGCAGGGTCCTGTTTGTCCTCAGTGTACAGGGCCCCGCTTGTCCTCGGTGTACAGAGCCCCGCATGTCTTCAGTGTACAGGGTCCTGCTTGTCCTCAGTGTACAGGGCCCCGCTTGTCCTCAGTGTACAGAGCCCGGCTTGTCCTCAGTGTGCAGGGTCCTGCTTGTCCTCAGTGTACAGGGCCCCGCTTGTCCTCAGTGTACAGGGCCCTGCTTGTCCTCAGTGTACAGGGCCCCGCTTGTCCTCAGTGTACAGGGCCCCGCTTGTCCTCAGTGTACAGGGCCCTGCTTGTCCTCAGTGTACAGGGCCCCGCTTGTCCTCAGTGTACAGGGCCCCGCTTGTCCTCAGTGTACAGGGCCCCGCTTGTCCTCAGTGTACAGGGCCCCACTTGTCCTCCGAGGACAAGCGGGGCTCTGTACACTGAGGACAAGCGGGGCTCAGTACACTGAGGACAAACGGTGCTCTGTACACTGAGGATAAGCGGAACTCTGTACACTGTGTGCAGAGCCCCGCCTGTCCTCGGTGTACAGAGCCCCGCCTGTCCTCGGTGTACAGAGCCCCCCTTGTCCTCAGTGTACAGAGCCCTGCTTGTCCTCGGTGTACAGATCCCTGCCTGTCTTCAGTGTACAGAGCCCCGCCTGTCCTCAGTGTACAGAACCCCGCTTATCCTCAGTGTACAGAACCCTGCTTGTCCTCAGTGTACAGAACCCTGCTTTTCCTCAGTGTACAGAACCCCGCCTGTCCTCGGTGTACAAATCCCCGCCTGTCCTCGATGTACAGATCCCCGCCTGGTTTCGGTGTACAGAGCCCCGCTTGTCCTCGGTGTACAGAGCCCTGCTGAAGAAGTGCCCTGATCTCTTCCAGCTTTCTCAGTCGGCATCTGCATGGACACATAAACAGGGTATGCTGGCCAGGTGGGTGGCCTACACGGCTCCCTACATGATGGAACAGTCTGACTTAGTTATATGTGAAATATAACTTATAGCTCTGACTGTGCCATCATGTAGGGGGTGGTAAAAGGCAGATAGAAGATAGAGTAGGCTAACCAGCAGCACAGAGTGTTTCAGACAGTCTGCCTCACTACAGTTCCCTCCAGAAATACTCTGTGCTGCTGTGCTATTTCTGTAATAAATCTAAGAGGCCTCACTCAAGCAGGAGGCAAAAAAGGTAAAGTGTGTGACTTGGACTAGTTGCTATTTTCTACCTGCCTTTCACTGCTCACTATATGAGGTCAGAGATGAGTTATATATCTGACTGTGCCATCATGTAGTGAGCAGTGAAAGGCACCTCTCCTGTGAAAAACTTTTTTTTTTTTTTTAAATCAACTGGTACCAGAAAGTTAAACAGATATTTAAATTATTTCTATTAAAATGTTATAATCCTTTCAGTACTTATTAGCAGCTGTATACTACAGAACAATTTATTTTCTATTTGGTATTTCTTTTCTGTCACGACCACAGTGCTCTCTACTGACACCTCTGTCCATTTTAGGAACTGTCCAGAGCAGAAGAAAATCCCCATAGCAAACAAATGCTGCTCTGGACATTTCCCAAAATGGACAGAGGTGTCAGCAGAGAGCACTGTGGTCGTGACAGAAAAGAAATACCAAATAGAAGAGAATTTCCTCTGTAGTATACAGCAGCTAATAGGTGCTGGAAGGATTAAGAATTTTTAATAGAAGTAATTTACAAATCTGTTTAACTTTCTGGCACCAGTTGATAAAAAAAAAAAGTTTTCCACCGGAGTACCCCTTTAAAGGTGAGTGTAGGCTGGAGCCAAGTTGGACTGGGTATCACAAAGAGAGATCCCAACTTGGCACAAAAAGGAGGAGTTCTGTGTTTTAAGGCACTTGGGGGGAGATTCATCAAAACCTGTCCAGAAGAAAAGTTGCTGAGTTGCCCATAGCAACCAATCAGATCATTTCTTTCATTTTTGAAAAGGCCTCCGGAAAATGAGAGAAGCAATTTGACTGGTTGCTATGGGCAACTGGACAACTTTTCCTCTGCACAAGTTTTGATAAATCTTCCCCTCGGTGTGGTTAAGGGAATTGGCATTGCCATCCCTCAAAGTACCCCATAGCCTCAAGCGCACTGCATCCCCTATTCATTTCCATGGCAAATATTCATATGCATACTGGGTGGGAATAGGGGCGGGACAGAGGTGGGGGAAGGGGTGGAGTCTTGCTGGGGGCCCTTGCTTTATTTGGTGGTGGTGTCAGTCCTCCCCTGGATATTGAAATAAAAAAGCACAAACGGATGCGCTCCGTAGTGTAACAACAAAGGTGAGTTGGTAACGCTAAGTGTGAATTGTGCTTACCACATGAAGTTGTACTCCAACCAAGTACAACAATGGAACAGGGCGTATCATCAAAGGGTCTCCGCAGCTTCGTCCCGCTGAAATAGAATCACGATAAAAACAAGCAATCTCCAGGTAGCAGAGCGGGATCAATGGAAGTGCTGAGACCAAATAAGAAGTTAAAAGGAACAACAGGATGCCTGAGGAAGCGGGTGACCGTGAAACGCGTTGCATCATGGGAAATAAATCCTTTTAACTTCTCCCTTGGATGTATCATCTGATACTGAGTTACTTCAGACATAATTCATTTACTCTGGTAGAGGGGAAAGGACCTTTTGATATTTATAATTGGCAGATCCAATTTTAGAAATTCAAATATGGAGGTGATCTGTATCACTCCGCCTATTAGGAACTATTTTTCCTCAGCTGACTTTTGGTAAGAAATTTAAGACAGCAAGCAGAGATATATGATCCTGTTGTACTATAATTTTTCGGGAAAAACTTGAAGCAAGTTTTTAAAGGGGTATTCCAGGAATTATTTAATATTTTTCACTATGCTACCGGGTCTGTAAAGGCTGTAAAGGTGGTCTCACAATTCTTATTTTATTATTGCCCCCATATTTATTTTTAACAGCATACAAAATTACTCATGTCTCGGGATTTCCCAGGTTGTAGTGCGTCGAGACCTGACATCACTAGTCAGGTGATCAGAGGAAGCCTTTCCTGCCTCAATTTTGCAACAGCTGTAGGCCCCCTGGTTAGAAAACACTGTGCTTCAATGGGTGGGGTGGCTGATGTTTGGGAGGAAGGAAAGTGATCTCAAACTTTCAAGCATGAAACTGTGGGATGTGTAGTTTAGAGTACAAATTCCTACAGGAAATACCCAGTTCTGGCAGGTAAGTACTAAACCTTATGGTGGATAACACCTTTAATTGTGGTAAATATACATTTATAACACTTAGCTAGATGAAGGATTGGCCCTGATCTACTTTGGTCTCAGAATCTCTGTTCCAGATCACTCAAGTAGACTTCTTATGATGATGGTCTCTCAAATTGGTGGACCTCTCTAGAGAGTGCTGATTTTGTTCCTCTTTTGTCTGTTTAAAATCTGGGTTAAACCAAATCTGTTATCTGTTACACATGCTCCCCTGAATTGAAATCAACCAATGAATTGGTACTGGGTGTGCACATATGGAAATTACAATCTATGTCATCAATATCTGTCTAGACTCATTACCAGTAAGGGTTAACTGTTTTGAGACTTTTCAACTTGTCAAACTCAAACTATGACACTTCAGAGCAATTAAAAGGGTACTCCCCTGGTCAGAATTGCAAAAAAGGGCTGAATCCTTAAAGGAGTAGTCCTGTGGAAAACATTTTTTTTTTTTTTCAAATAAACTGGTGCCAGACAGAAACATATTTGTAAATTACTTCTATTTAAAAATCTTAATCCTTCTAGTACTTATCAGCTTCTATTTGCTCCACATGAAGTCCTTTTCTTTTCGAATTTCCTTTCTGTCTGACCACATTGCTCTCTGCTGACACCTCTGTTCATTTTAGGAACTGTCCAGAGTAAGAGCAAATCCCCATAGCAAACCTCTCCTGCTCCACACAGTTCCTAAAATCAACAGAGGGGTCCGCAGAGAGCACTGTGGTCAGACTGAAAATAAAATTCAAATAGAAAATAACTTCCTGTGGAGCAAATAGAAGCTGATAAGTACTAGAAGGATTAAGATTTTTAAATAGAAGTAATTAATAAATCTGGCACCATTTGATTTAAAAAAAAAAGTTTTCCCAGGAAGCACCCCTTTAAGTAGACTTCATGGTGGCATCTCAGACTTTTCAGACCATAATTGTTACATGTTTGTAGTCTGAAGGTGTAAGGTAAACAATGTATACCTCTTCGACACTTTAGAGACAAAGTATCATTGTTGATTCTAATTAGTGTTAGAATGTAATGCACATCCTGGCGCAGCCTAGAGCGTAATGTTACAATTCACCTTTGGAATGTTGACAGATGCTAATGATCCTGTGTAACACTCCGGGGAAGATAAGAAAAAATAGAATGCCCCAAAGCCACCACAATACTTGTACGGTGTCCCCTGTAGTCATCCATGTAGTTTTGCAGCTTTTGTGACCCCTGTTGTCTTCATAATATAATTTTTCCTGCAGCCCAGACTCCCACAAGTCAGTGCAGCTCTGTGTAATGGTTACCAGCCAATTGCTTTCACTATCTTTGTGCATGCTGTGTTGTTGTCAGCAGCACGCACTACATGTCTTTTCCTTCCTTCCCCCAGCAATAAATCATGCTAAGCTCTGAATGGCAGCAGTCAGTGATAAGATCTACAACAGGAAAAGAGCAGTGTTATATGCTGAGTTTTGACTGAGAATCTTCACTGGGATTCTCTGCTGACACACAGGGAGAGGGAGGGGAGGTGTGACTGTGTTTTTCTTCCAGGAGAATGGGGGTTTGGTCTCATTGAGGGGTTTACACAAAGACAAGCAGGATCTGAATATGACATCATTCTCTTACTCCCTGTATGTAAGTGACAGCTGAAAGAGAGAAACTGCTTTATATAGCTAATGAATGATTTTTAGACAAATAAATAGGTTGGTGAAAGGGAAATGATGGGCTATAAGTTTAGTTCCCTAGATTACCCCTTTAAGGTGAAATGCTGAAACCTTGGAAAAAATTAATCACAATTTTTACGAAACACACCCAACGCACAAACCTTTCCGTTAGATAACTTCACATGCGTTAATTGATACGGTATTAGTGGTAAACGCGCCAGTTCATATCACATCATTTCATTCAAAAATATTTGAATGACCACTGTAGAGAGAAATCTTTTTGGTCAGGCACTTTGTGGAAACATGTCGTTATTGAAATTGTTTATTTGGTCCTCTAACTCAGAGTAATGGCTTTCTTGCTTGTCAGGCACTTGGCGACTCGGATTTGCAAATGGTGTTTTGGCATCATGTCTTCATGTCTGTGACCTTGATACATTATGTTGAATCTCCCCACGTTTATGTACTTTGGAGGCGGCTGACGAATCTCTTGGGCTCTGCCCACTTGTCCCTGCTGAACACATTTTTGAGTTAGCTGGGTTGGCCTCAACTTGATGTAACATGTATCAGTTAGCGCTGTACCCAAGCTCACAGCACCGGATAAAAGATGTTTAGGATTCTGCCATCTGTCCTTCCATCAACACTTTATCCCACCTTGGGCTTCATGTAGACTGAAGAAAACAGCAGCCAGTATTAGTAAAAATACACATGGACGATAGCATACATACACCTGTTTTTTGGGCCTTATGCCATATACTAGCTAGGTAGAGGATACTTATGTTTTCAATGAAACACAGTGACAACGTAATAAATTCCACTTATTTATGATGTTTTCTCATCATCAGGTTTTGATTGTTGCTTTGATCTTAGATCTTCTTGGCTTTCTATGGATCCCTCTTAGAGACATGAGCAAAGACTTTGCTTTTATGTCTAGGTTGTCCATGACATAAGGCACAGAGACTTTGCCTTTTTCAAACCTAAAATAAAAACAATTACCCCTCACTTCAGCATTATGACTGTTAGGGGCAGTGCTGCAGCCTTTCATTCTGGCCTTAAGCACTCCATCTTCCTGACATTAGCGGTCCCAGGACGTGTCCGCACGCGTGTCCTGGGTGTTCTGTTCGGCCGTTAGCCCTGTCTCAGTCTTGCATCTCCTCACCACTCACTGTCCCTACTCGTTCTCCTTCTGTACTTTGATGTCGCGTGCATCCCCTTTCATTAGGGCACGTGCGAGTCGGCATTACTAGATTTAAAGGGCAAGTATGCCCATAATTGGTTGCCTGCAGGGCGGACTCTATATTAGCCCAGCACCTTCCTATCATGGTGGCGGATCTTCGTGCTTAGTGGCTTAGAGAAAGCGTTTCATTGTGTGTGCCATATTAGTGTTCCTGACCTCCAGCCTGTGACCTGACCTTGCTCCTTTGCCGCCTGCCTTCTGACCTGTGCTCTGTCCTGACTACGCTATATCATCTGTGCCAAGTTAAATCTGGGCAACCTGTGTGGATGGATCGTGACAGGGGGAGTGACCTGGATGCCGCCTGCTGCTGCAAGTCCATCAAGCTTTGCGGCAGGCTGTGGTGAAAACCAGCGGTACCTTAGACTCCTCTCCCTGGTACAGTTCAGTCATAGTTCACACAGGACAGCGGATCCACTACTCAGCGGTTATGGTCAGACCATTACAATGATCTTTTACTAGGAAGACTGACATGCTGTTATAGCAAACTAGAGGCTGAGTAGTGCACTCATTCCCCTCTCCCCTATAGATGGGCATAGCTGTGTGACCTAAAATAACAAAAAACTGCTATGCAATTCTCTTCAAACTGCTCTCACCCACAGATCCCCCTTCTTAGGAGATTCTATAACAAACAGGACTTAGTTTACAGAAGCATTTAAATAAAGTTTTGCGCTTTTCACTAGCAAAACAGGTTAGCAGGCTTCAGGTCCTCTGCTATATGGGCAGTTTCTGTCTTTGAAAAGGTATCATCTTCCAATGCTGCATAAAGGACTGTTGGCAACATCTGTAAGAGTTGTTGATCTTTACTTGAGTTATTCCATACAAATAGGTTAAGTTTCCCATACACACATCAAGACGGTCTTTCTTGGCCTCAGAGTGCAAATCAGATCTCCAACCATCTACATCATTATCCATGTTCAGACATTCATTCAGATATACAGCAACGTGTGAGCATCCAATAGTTTTGGTAGCTGTTGATGGGATGTTAAATAGAGATAGCCCTTTGTTTCAGGGTGTGGATAATAACTTCCAGATGTGTGAGGTTCCATTAATATTTTTTTCCAATGGTGGGGGGAAGAGTGAAGATAATGATGAGGAGTGCTTAGTGCTATGGAATACAGAGGGCATGGTAGGTCTCTAGGAAAGCTGGGTGAAACATGGTTGAGGCTGTTTGTGGAGGCTGTTTGTGTTGTAATGGATCCATTTTAGATTGGTAAAGAACAAAATAAAATCCATGTGGTATTAACCCCTTAATTAAGGACCAGGCCAATTTTATTTTTGCATTTTCGTTTTTTCCTCCTCGCCTTCTGAAAATCATAACTCTTTTATATTTCCATCCACAGACCCACATGAGGGCTTGTGTTTTGCCTCACCAATTTTACTTTGTAATGACATCACTTATTTTACCATAAAATGTATGGCGCAACAAAAAACAATTAATTATGTGGGATAATTGAAAAGAAAACCGCAATTTAGCAAATTTTGGAAGGTTATGTTTTCACGCTGTACACTTTACGGTAACAATGACATGTTTTCTTTATTGTGTGGGTCAATACGATTAAAAGGATACCCATATTATATGCCTTTTTTTTCTTTTTTCAATTCAAAATTTTTATTAAAATTTTTAGGTATAAGCAACAACATAATAACATGAGCACACATCGGATCCAATGAATGACATAAAGCAATGTTATCATACAGTAATGCAATGCAACATACCAAGGCAGGCAAGTCCCCGATTGTAGATCCTATTAAAAACCAACGTGCGGCCTATATTGGCAATAACGTGTGTCTGCTACACAGGAAAGGCCGTCAAATGGTAGCGTGTCGGGAAAACCCACCATAAAGTGGGAAAGGAAAGAAAAGAAGGAAGGAGGGAGGGGGAGGAACAGGGAGAGGAAAAGAGCATGAGGAGAGATGCAGGACCGTAGAGAAAACGAAAAGGTTACCTACCTGGACAACAGAGCTGAGACCCTGTACATTGACTGTAGCAGTGGCAGAAGGTGGCACTATGTATTCACTTGGGGGGAGGATGGCCATATGTGCGTGTTATGTTATGAGATGTTGAGTCAAGAAGTCAGGTGACTCCATGTACGTCACCCAGGGAGACCAGATGGAATTAAACTTGTCAATTTGGCGTCTGGAGTCAGCCAGTAGCTCCTCCATACGGCAAATGTGAGATACCTCAGTAAGCCATGCTGAAAAAGTCAGGGGGGATGTTGATTTCCAGAGACGCGGGATTACCGCTCTGGCTGCTATCAGGAGAAAGCGAGCTAGCTTAAGAGATTCACGGGAGGCTGGGTAGGGAAGCATGGAGAGTAAGGTCGTCTGTGGACAGTGGGTAATAGTGAATGAGGTTAATTGAGAGGTGACCTCCAACACCCTCGTCCAGTAAGGAAGCAGTAATGGGCAGCTAGACCACACATGTGACATAGTTCCCCCAGCCCTACCACACCTCCAGCAAGTATCCGTCACCGTGGGGTATATTTTGGCCAGATGCGAAGGGAACCTATACCATCTAGTAAGGACCTTAAAGGAGGTTTCCTGAGCCCTACAAGAAATGGACGACTTGTGGCACCGGGCAAAAACCCGGTACCAGACATCTTCCGGGATCAATACTCCCAGTTCATTCTCCCATGCCCGGCAAAAAGGGGGGGTCCCTTGTGACTTAAGGTCCAAGATGAGGCCATACAGGGTGCTAATCATGTGAGGGATGGGAGAGGAGGCCACACACAAGTTTTCAAATGTAGTCAAGGGACTGTGAAGTTGTAAGTCCTGGCTAGAGGAGGCATAGCAGTGTTTCAGTTGGGCATGTTGGAATTTATGCATAAGAGTATGTGACGATGTGCCGAGTATAACCGCAAGGTCCTTTACTCCCTTTTCAGTCAGCATGTGACCCATGTGTGGGGCGGTCTCCCTTGTAAATGATAGAAATGTGGGTGCCGAGAGCGCCGGTGGGAAGGCAGTGTTACCAAACAACGGTAATATAATAAAGGAGGTCCCAGCACTCACCGATGCAAGCAATTGGTATTTATTGTATATCCAAAGGCACAGGACGCATTTCGCATCTTAGCCTTCCTCTGCTGTCAACTGGATCGCTCGCAGGCGCCAGTTATATGCACGAGGAGGCGCCCTAAAATGACGTCACTTCCACTGAGTGGTCACAGGGAAAAATAAGTAATAACGAGGTGACATTGTGGCACGTAACAAAGTAGTAAAAGTCACCTAGTTACATTGTAGCAAAACAATATGGTCTAACTGAAGACCAAGTTATATACTGAGAAGGCACACGAACTTAAATATAGAAAACATACCCATCAGCCGAGGGGATAGACTAAGCCAACCCACCTCCCCGATTGCCAGGATCAGACCACCAGTTGATTGTTGGATTTTTTATTCTAGGATGACATATGGACGCTATGCTGCAATTAATAGCTATCTGTCTGACATTATACCTACTTTGCACTCCTTTTTTCAGATATGGGATCATACCACCATAACTTTTTTGCGACCAGGTCCCATGAGCAAATATGCTCTGGTGGGTCCTCCCTGAATGTCACTCAGTGGGTGACCAGCTTCGGCTGGATGCGCGGCTGCGCTCCACCCTTAAATGACAGGTTTTTATTGCGCCACTGTTCACTGCCAGACGTGAGCGGCTTTTGGGGTCACAGTACCTTACCGCCATAGGCGTTTTGCAATACGTCTTCGGACGGCTAGCTGCGCCAACTCCCCCCTGCAGGGGGAGCGCGCACCGCGTCCATCCAGCAGTGAACAGTTATATGACTGTTACTACCTGATGTTTCTTCCCCCGCTGTGGCTCCTGAGGGGAAGAGGCGCACTCTTTCTTCTTGTTCTTCTTGTTACTATGTATGAATTACACTGCTATTTGACACTGTACATGTAACGCTCTGTGTTTACATTTTGACGCCTTGTTGATATGTTACTATGACAACGTGACGTCACTCCTGGCGTGCCGGCCAGTGGAAGTGACGTCATTTTAGGGCGCCTCCTCGTGCATATAACTGGCGCCTGCGAGCGAACCAGTTGACAGCAGAGGAAGGCTAAGTGCCGAAACGCGTCCTGTGACTTTGGATATACAATAAATACCAATTGCTTGCATCGGTGAGTGCTGGGACCTCCTTTATTATATTACAGTACTTTTTTCCTCGTGCACCACCACTTTTCAGATAGTGCTGACCATTGCTCTACTATTACCAAACAACGGTGTCAGGGGTAGGTAAACTGGTAGGTGTCCTGGTAGGTAAACCCGGAGGTGTCTAAGGTATGAGGTATGTGACTTCAGTATAGAATGTATTACTGGAGGAAGAGTAAATAAGCCATGAAAGGCGGGGGGAAGGGATGGCATCCACAACATATATTTGGGGTTGAGGCCACTTGATAAGCGTTCCAAGGTGACCCATTGCTTAAGTTCTGCACCGTGGAAACAATCCAGCACCCTGGAGAGAACCGCGGTGAGGTAGTAGGAGAAGCAATCCGGTAATGCCAAGCCTCCCCTCACCTTACGTCTATACAGAGTCTCCCTGGCTATCCGCGGGTGTCTATGGGACCACACAAAGCCAGATTGAAGTATCGCAACCTCCCTAAAGAAAGAGCGGGCAATGTGTGTGGGGACACAGGAGAATAGGTAAAGCAATCGGGGAAAGGCGTTCATTTTAAATATATTGACCCTACCCAACCACGAGAAATCCTTTCTTTCCCATTTGGCCAGATCCGAGCGCAGTGTGTGCAGGAAAGGGGGGAAATTAATACTAAACACATGGGATGTGTCTGCCGGAACCTGGATACCCAGATACTTAATGGACTTAGGCTGCCACTTAAAGGGGTAAGATGATTTAATGAGTTCCACTGTCTGGGGGGTAAGGGTTATATTTAAGGCCTAACTTTTTGCCGGATTCAGTTTATAATTGCTGTAATCAGAGAATCTTTTTAGAGTGGCCAGTAGGGAGGGGAGCATAGTGAGCGGGGAGGAAACAAACAATAGCACGTCGTCTGCGAACGCCAAACACTTAAAGTGGCACGAGGGCATGGAGAGACTCCTGATGTCTGGGTTTTGGCGAATGGCCACTAGTAGGTGCTCCATGCAGAGTACATAGAGGAGGGGAGACAACGGACACCCCTGCCTTGTTCCGTTGCAAATGCTAAGCGGTGCAGACAGCCGGCCGTTTAAACGTACTTGGGCTCTAGGGTTTGAATATAAAGCAACTATTCTCTGGGACATCATGGGGCCTAATCCCATTTGCAATAAAGAAGCCTGCAAGAATTCCCAGTCCACCCTGTCAAACGCCTTTTCCGCGTCTAGAGAGAGCAAGAATAAAAGTGTATGTGATTTGCGAGCGAGATGCACCACCGAGAAAGCCCGGAGCGTATTATCTCTCGCCTCTCTCCCACGTATGAAGCCCACTTGATCCGGGTGGACTAGGGAAGACATATAGGGGGACAATCTGTTGGTTAGCAACTTGGCAAATAGTTTAGTATCGGTATTGATTAGTGAGATGGGACGATACCTCGAGCAGTGGAGCCGATCTTTCCCGTCCTTGGGGATAACTGTAATGTAAGCGCTAAGAAAAGATTGGGGTAGCTGAGAGTCTCCTGTGACATCATTGAAAGCACTTAACAGAGAACTGGAGAGTTCCTGTCTGAAAGACTTGTAGAATTTGGAGGAGTACCCATCTGGGCCCGGACTCTTGCCTGTCGGGAGGGCCGAAATTGCAGCCTCCAATTCATCTGCCGCGAACGGCCATTCCATCAATTCATTGGCGTCATGGGAGAGACCCGGGAGTGCAGTCTCCGTAAGATAATCAGTTAGGGAAGGGACAGATGGAGACGGACTAGAGACCGGTAAATTGTACAGGTCTGCATAGTACCGCCTGAACGCCTCAAGTATCTCCGGGGTAAGGTGTGTGGTGGTGCCTTGTACAAGTCCCCTGGGTTGTGTAAGGTGGACTGAGTCGTTCCATGTCGCGCCATGAGAGATAACGGGAATCCCCATCGATATTGTATCTGGGCTCTCTGCAGCAGCTGCAGTAACGGCTTGAGGGAAGCCCGGAGTCGTAGGGTTCGTAGTGACAGGTCTGGGTAAAGCTGGATCTGAGTCCCATTGTAAGTAAGACTTTTAATATCACGTGCCTTGCGCATAATTTCATCTTTCTGCAAGAAGTGGTGTACTCTGCATATGACATCTCGCGGCTTCCCAGGATCGGGGTTCTTGGCCTTGAGGGCTCTATGCGCTCGGTCCAGTTCTATCACGTCATCAGGAGGCTTTTTCAGAACCTCATTGAAGAGCTTTTGCAGGTTGTCAGGCAGGGAATGAGGTAGCACCGACTCATGTAGACCTTTAATCCTAATATTATTGCGTCTGTTCATGTTGTCTAAATCGTCCATGTGATCAGTCAGTTGGGCCTGTTGCAGGGTCAGACTAACAGTTGCGTCCTGTAGTTTCTGGAGCTGTGAGGAGGCTGAGGAGTGAAAGTCATCCAAGGACTGTATTTTCACTTGCATGGCTGAAACCGCCATTTTGACTGGCTGTAGATCTGGTTTCCAAGCTGTTTTCAATTCAGACGCTAAGGTAAGCAGGTCGTTTTTGGTAGGCAGCAGGGTCAGTAAAGCCTTTAACTCCGGGTGGTCCTGCAATGCCTGGAGAGCCATCACAGGTGACGGTAGAGATGGAGACGCAAGGGTAAGCGGTGCACTTACTGGGTATGGTTGAAAACCCTGAGCAGAGTCCTCTGTGGGGGTGTGGGAGTCATCAGAAGAGGAACAATCTGAATGACAGCGTCTACTCTGTCTTTGCTTTGAGGGTGTCTTGAATAACTTCTTCTTTGCAGGGGGGCTCTTCCCCCAGTAATCAGGATTATCGCTGTCCACAGAAGAGTCATTAGAGTCCCTCCCTGACTGGGAGTTATCAGAGTCCATATTGGCGGACCAGTCCGTGACATCCCACGCCGGGGGTCCAAGGACTGGGGTAGGGCTTAATGCAGGGGTTGGCTGGCTACCCTGTGCAGCTGGCATAGAGGGTGGGGTATGTGAGAGTTTGACTATGTGCCCGTGCTTGCCAGAGATCACTTGCCAGGACTCCTCACCATGGGGAGACGCAGTGGGAATAGCCGAGGTGGAAGTGGGGCCCATTGGGGTAACTGCAGTGCTCAGGGCTTGCGGTCTTGGCGTGGTTCCCGGCGGGGCCACGGGGCGAGGCTGTACTGTGGGAGAAACAGGGTCCTGGGTAGCTGTGTCCCTCTGTATGACGATCACCCCTGCAGCTCCTTCGGAGGGACCCTTGGAGGCAACCACAGCATAGGATGGGGTGGTAGGGGGCTCCCCCTGCCCCTCCACTAGTAGGGCTTTCAGAGATTTAGAGGACATGAGGGGAGAATGTGAGATCCCCACTGCAGGCTGTAAGCTCTGAGAGTGCAGACGTCGCCCCAGAGCTTCCGTGCGCCGCGCCTCCTGTGTTGCACTTACTTGCGCAGGCCGCGTGGAGTCACCAGCGTCTCCCGGCAGACCGAGAAGTAGATCAGCAGCCGAGGGGAAAGACTCCGTTAGATGCACAGGAGAGGCAGCGGTGTCACAGTCAGGTACAGGTGTCCCCCCGGCCTTCAGGTGGCTTTCGGCGGGTGTGTGGAGAGACTCAGGACCACCCGTGGAATCGGGAGTGCAGTTCTGCTGAGGCAAGATGGCGCCTGAAGGCTGTGGTTGTTCCCGGGTCCCAGAGGCGAGTAGCGGGAGGGTGAAGAAGCGGGTAATGGTGCCCGGGAGATGTCCTTGCTGCTTAGCTTTCTTCCTGGCTAGTTTTGCCCGTGATTTACTGCCAATCACCTCCTATTTCGCCCGTTTATACGGCAGCCCGGTCGGAGCCCTCACATCATGCTTCTGCTCGCCAGCGCACCAAGCCATGCCCCCCGTTATATGCCTTTTTTTTATAATTCGTATGGTTTAAAAAAAATCTCAAATCTCAAATTTTTCCAACAAAATTTGTATGTTTGAAATTGCACTATTTTGACCAACTATAACTTTCTCAGTTTTCCAAATACGGGGAGGTACAAGGGCTCATTTTTTGCTCCATAATCTGTAGTTTTTATCGGTACAATGTTTGCTTATATTTTTGTTTTAATTAACTTTAATTTTTTTTAATAAAATGTGACAAAAAAGCAGCAATTTTAGCCTTTTTTTATGTGTATGCCATCCACCATATGGGACAATTAACTATATATTTTGATAGTTCAGACTTTTATGCATGTGGTGATACCAAATATTTTTATTAATTATTTTTTTTAACCTTTTTGGGGGGTAAAATGGGAAAAACAGATGATTTATGTTTTTATTGGCGAAGGGGATTTTTCTTATTTTTTTACTTTTTTTTTTTCTTTTTTTAAATAAATAATCCTGTCTAGAAACTGATTGGATTCAATTTGTACCTGTTAGCTGACAAGGGCCTAGATACTGTGAAAGTCCAGGCAAAAGTAATCACCATCTGGTGTTTTACTCCAATACTTTTTTAAGCATACTGTAGCGCATTTTTCTGCCCTCATAAGTGCATAACACATAGGTACATCTAAGTAGTTTACTATTTTTACATGGTAATCTGTCAAGGGCCTAAATACTGTGAAAGGCCAGGCAAAAGTACACACCAGCTGCTGTTCTAGACAAATACCTTTTTATGTATTTATGAATGATTGTGAATAACCACTAACCACAAAGATTCTACATGCCTCAGACACCACTGCTACATCTATTTTTTGTGGTACCCAACGAAATTCTCAAAAGCTGCCTGTGTGCTACCACCATTGCTATCTCAGATTTTCAGGGAAAACTGCGAAAGGGGAAAACATTTCCACACTAAGGTAAAAACGCCAGGAAAAAAAGGAAAAAACACAGGAAAATGCAGGGGGCAGTTTTCTGGCAATTTTGCTGCCAAACAACACAGACAAAAAAATAAGTGAAACTCTATCCTTACCAAGTCTAACTGTTCCTCAAAGATCTTTTTCTGACCATGACCTGTCAAAGCAAATGCAACCCATAATTTGACCACAATGCAGCCACAATAGTGCTATTATAGTGAACAAATGGAGTGCAGCACTGCTTTTCTAGCCTTTGAAAACAAGCACTGCCCCTAGCAGAGATATTATCTCCAAAATGGCCACTGCCGCTCCATGCATATGTTTTTCTGGGGCCTCTGTACTACCCCTATAATGACTCCTAATTGGCTTGGAACTGTGTGCAAGCCATTATTGGCTACCCTGAGGTCAGATTATGCTTTCTTCTTCTTGCACAGCCTGATGGACTTCCCTAATGAGTCATGTCATATCTGTGTCCCTACTTAGTGCTGCTATACTGAAACTGTGCCAATACCATGTGTTCCTCATCCCTTCTCCTATTCTTGACATCCCGATCACGGCCTTCGGCTCAGAGCACTCTGAACAAAATGTTCAGAACACTGGAGCACAGGAGTGCACATTTAACACCAAAATAGCACCAATAAAAAGTATAGCGGCAAAAAAATGTGTCCTTATGAAGTTTCATAGAGAAAAAAATTAAATAAGGCCATTACCTAAATTAGGGGCATGGCTTTCAACTTTTTCTGTCTCTGGTGTGAGGTGCAGAACTGTACACCCGAGCTATACTGCCTCATCCTCCCTGTGCCGTGGGAGGGAACTGTGGGCAGTCGGCAGTGCATCCCCCTGCCCCCCTTCCCCAGGTCTTGAGTGGTGCAGTCCAATCCAGGCCCTCCATTAAGGGCCCACTGTCACTCCTCCCAGCAGTGCCAAGCGCTGGGAGGAGGTGATTTAACCCTTACATGGCTGACCGCCATGTGTATACTCCTGAGCTCGCTTCATACTGGCTAATGCCAGACATCGCTGATGCATGTGATGTCTGGCATTAACCTTTTAGATGCCGAAAACAATCAGAGGTTCCTTACCTTTATCCATCCTGTCCGATCGGTGCTCCAATATTGCAGGCAGCCTTAGCAGCCTGTAGTAATGGAATGCTGATAACACTGATCAGTGATATGCTATAGACTCCTATGGCACAGCATTGATCTGTGTCTAGAAGTAGAAAACTTGAATCTGTGTGTCTCCAGCTGTTACAAAACTACAACTCCCAGCATGCCCTACAGACATTGGCTGTCTGGGCATGCTGAGAGTTGTAGTTTTGCAACAACTGGAGGCACACTGTGGAAAACACTGCCCTATGGGGACAAAGAAGATTATGAAAATAAATTAGTATAAAATAAAAAGGCAATAAATGTAAAAAAAAAAAAAAAGCCCCTCCCCCTAAATAAAAGATTAAATAACCCCCTCCCCCATTTTCAAATAAAGTTAACCAAAATAAACATATTTGGTAACGCCATGTGCATAAATGTCCAAACTATTAAAATATAATGTTAATGAAACCGCACAGTCAATGGTGTAAATGTAAAAAAAAAAATACCAATGGCCAGAATTGCTGATTTTTGTTCACTTATGTAGAAGAAAAAAAAGGGATCCAAAAAGTCACATCAAAATAAAAATGGTACAGATAAAAAATACAGATCACAGTGCAAAAATTAGGCCCTATACAACCCCATATATGGAAAAAATAAGAAAGTTTTAGGGGTCAGAAGAGAACATTTTAAGCATACTGATATTTTTTTTTAAGATATAAGGGGGAGATTTATGAAAAAGTGCTGAGGAAAAATTGAGTAGTTGCCCATACCAACCAATCAGATAAGTGTTTACCCCTGTAGTGTGTCATAGAGTCAATGTATAGTGAGTGGCAGTGCTGTGACTCCAAGCCCGGCCAGTACCTTCTAGAGCCACCCCACATGTGTTCTGGTGTCACCTTCAAGTAAATCTGTAATTGAAAAATTCTGATAATACAATTTTACAAAAACCATATTGAAAAAAAGGTGGGCGGGGCAATGCATTTTTGGTCTTGGATTTCGGCCGATCACAGCCTAAATTTTCGGTTTCGGACCAAAATTTCCCTTTCGGTGCATCCCTAAAAAAAAACTAATGCAGATCAGAATATGGTGAAAAAAATGTTTTTTTATTTATGTTTTAACTTTTGAAAAAAATACTAAAACATCTCAAAAGTTAATATGAATTGGGTATCACTGGAATCATGCTGGCCTGTAGAATAAAGATGACTGCAAAGGGAAAAGCACAAAAATGTACTCAAATTGCAGGGTTTTTTTTGTTTTTTTTCTCATTTCTGTTTCACTGTGCATATTACAACAAAAAAAAATTAACCCATAGGCCCTTATGTGAATCTGTTTGAAAGAATTGTGGCTGTTTGAAGATGTTACAAAAATTCTTTCCTTTTTGTGTGTATGGACCTTAATGCTGTCCTACATTGTGATTGTACGGTCAGGATTTTTTACACTGAAAAAGGAGTTAAATCTATACAGCGGAGAGGTCACATCTGCTTACTTATCACATCATTATTTTCCCAGGGGTCATGTGAACAGTTACCTTTCGAGGAACTCAGATCTCAGCGACTATTATATTGTCATCATAATCAATCACTCATACAATGCCCTTATGGGACTCTGAAATTATTCCTCCACAGTCTATAAAACACCAATATCTATAAAAGATGACCAACATGGATAAAAGTTCAGACTGGAGGACCATTGGAACTGTGAGTATAAAGCATATTCTAAGTGAGTCCATTATATTTCCTGACATACACAATTTGTGTGCCTGTTATCATGTATGTATATATACTTATAGATGTAATTCTGCTATAACTACTTTAGCAAATAATCTCAAAATATTCACGTTCTTATTCAATTGATCTTTTTATTATAGCTTTGAAATCTTTATCTGTACAACACATTTTATAGATATTTTACAGTAAATTTTTATAGTTGATGTTAATAAATATAGAAATGTATCACAGTGAAAAATTTGATATAAATTCTACATACACATTTTTTTTGTTTATTTTCTTATTAAAAACTTTTTTACTAAAATGTCATATTAGTATATAAAAATTAGCAAATAGATATATTAATCGTTTCCAAAAAAGCAATAAAAATTCTACTACTATTACTGACGCTACTACTATTATTATTATTAATAATAATAATAATAATAATGATAATAATAATAATAATATAATTGTAGTGTCTTTAATATACAAATACATTATTGGATGTATTAAATAAATTTAAAAAATTACTGTTAGCTAGAAATAAAAATTCCCTTATATTTAGTTTAAAAAAAAAAAAAAAAATATATATATATATATATATATATATATATATATATATATATATATCTTCTATAACATTGGCTGAAAAAAAACAAGCACAATAAAATAATTTCAATTAATTTAAAACTTTTAAATGTAATTTTTTTAAAATATTTATATGAAGTTCTTTTAACTGAATTCTGTTCTGGCCTACAAGTAATTTGAAATTTCTCTAAATATAATGGATACTTTACCTTATTCAGAGATACAGTATGGTATCATGGGAATCAGAAAATAAACCTCTGCAGAATGTAAGATATCAATGTCTATAACAGATTAGATATTATCTACAAATTATCTCAAAATATAAATCATTTTTCAATTGAATTGTTTTTTTTTTTTAGAAATGTTAACTTTATTAATAGTTATTGTTAATAACAATAAATACAACAATTTAGTTACCAGTCCCCCTTGTTTATTATGTAAAAAAAATTAGATATAAATTCTACATTTTACACATATATATTTTTTCTTAAAATGTTATAAGTGTATAAAAATTGCATTAATAATAACAATTGTTTTGTCTTAATTGTAAAAATATATTGAATGAAAAAAAAGCTTAAACATTTTTTTTATTTGGTAGAAATTATAATTCCCTTATCATATATAATTTTTCTTTCTAATCATTAACATATAACATTAATAGATCATTTTACTAAATATTGGCTATTTGCATAGTTAATTTTAATTACAACAAATATAACATTTGAATTACCTGTTTCTACTTCTTTTTTATAGTGAAAAATGTTATACAAATTCTACACATATTAATTGTTTATTCCATTTTTTACAAAAAATGAATGATTAAATAAATAAATAATTTACAAAAATTTAGAAAGGACATTACTAGTAATAATAATTGTCAATTTTATGTCAAAATACATTATTGGTAGGTTGAATTGAAAAATAAAAATACATTAATATATTTAACAATTTATCACAATGGAAAATAAGATATAAATTCAGTATTGGTTTTTCTTATATTAAAAATTATTTCTTAAAATGTCATAGGTGTATGAAAAAAAAGTAAATTGAAACATCAATAGCGTTAAAAAAAATGTATAATAATTATTTTCTTTTTACTGAATACATTTCTGAGCTACAAGTCTTTTAAAATGTCACTTAATATAATAGATACTTTATCTTATGCAGACATACTGTATGGTATCATGGGACTCATGAAATTACCTCTCTGCAGTATGTAATATACTAATGTCTAGAACAGATAGGATATCTGCAAATGATCTCAAAATATAAATAATTTTTCTAAATGCAAGAAGTTATAGGTATGACTATAAAATACTTTAAAACTGCTTATGTGAAGTTTTTACTTTTCAAGGTGACCTATAATGATCTACTGGATATGTCTATAATATCCGCAACATCCAAAGACATGATTCTGCAAATTAATATTTCTACATACAGCTGAGTGATTGCTTTAGTAATATTTATATAACTGTGTTATATTTGTTATGTATTGTTCCTTGGCCACGTTGTTTTCTTTGGCCAATCTTTCCTTTTTTGTAAATTTCTCAAAAAAAAAATCCAATAAAAATTATTTAAACCAATTTACTTGATTTTTATAAATGTTAACTATGTTAAAGGGTAACTCTCATTAAAACAAAGTTTTGCTATTGCACTCCTTATGGTAAATAAAAAATATTTCTAATATACTTTGTTTAAAAAAAAAAGAAGTTTTCTATGTTTTATTTGTGCTTAAAAAAGCTCAAGAGCACATTTCCACCCGTCTTATACACAGTCTTTGGACAGAAGTCCAAACACACAAAGTGCAGCCTGGAGTGCTGAGAAGGGGTAGTCCAGCCTCATCCAATCATAGCTCCTCTCACACTTAACTGCCATATGCTGTTGGTTAGAGAACCCCCCCCTCAGCACTCTAGGCTGCACTTCCTGTGTTTGGACTTCGGTCCAAAGTCTGTGTGTAAGATGGGGGAAAATGTGCTCTTGAGCTTTTTTAAGCACAAATAAAACGTAGAAAACTTTATTTTTTTAAACAAAGTATATTAGAAATATTTTTTTTTACCATAAGGAGTGCAATTACAAAAATTGCTTTTAATGAGAGTGCCCATTTAATAAGTTGACGTTAAAAACTATAAATACAACAATTTAGTTACCTGTTCCTTTTTCTTTGCGTCTCCAGTTTCAGAAACCTCTGGGTTTCCGGGACTGGGGATGTGATGTCCCTCCACGCCCTCTCCATTCATGTCTATAGGAAGGGGCGTGACGGCCGTCACATCCCCAATCCCAGAACCCTGGAGGTTTACAAAACTGGAGACGCAGCCCCGCATAGAATGCAAATGCTGCAGGGAGACCGCGGGGGGTCCCAGCAGCGGGCCCCTATGATCAGACATCTTATCCCCTATCCTTTCGATAGGGTATAAGATGTTTTTGTACGGAATACCCCTTTAACAATTGTATCTTATATTAAAAATAATTGTGTATTAAATTGAATTAAGAAAAACTAAACAAAAATTTTTTTGCTTGCTAGAAATTATAATTCACTTATTAAATATAATTTTTCTTAAAAATCTTTTTAAACAAAGTATAACAATAATAGACCATTTTAGTAAATGCTAACTATTTTTCTAGTCAATGTTAATTATGACAAATACAATAATGAACCCCTTAAGGACTCAGCCCAATTGGACCTTAAGGACAATTTTATTTTTACTCTTTCGTTTTTTCCTCTTCCCCTTCAAAAAAACATATTTTCACCCACAGACTAGTATGAGGGCTTATTTTTTGCGCGACCAGTTGTCCGTTGTAATGCCATCACTCACTTTTCCATAAAATGTATGGCGCAACCAAAAAAAATACTATTTGTGTGGGGAAATGAAAAAGAAAACCGCAATTTTGCAAATTTTGGAAGGTTTTGTTTTCACGCCGTACAATTTATGGTAAAAATGACGTGTTTTTTATTCTCTGGGTCAATATGATTAAAATGATACCCATGATTATACACTTTTCTATTACTGTTGCGCTTAAAAAAAATCGCAAACTTTTTAACCAAATTAGTACGTTTAAAATCCCCCTATTTTGAAGACCTATAACTTTTTCCTTTTTCTGTATATGTGGGGTTATGAGGGCTCATTTTTTGTGCCGTGATCTGTACTTTTTATTAATACCAGATTTGCTTATACAAAACTTTTATTAAATTTTTTATAAAAAAATTTTTGGAATAAAATGTTATAAAAAAGCAGTTATTTTGGATTTTTCTTTTACGTTCACGCCGTTCACCGTATGGGATCATTTACATTTTATTTTAATAGTTTGGATATTTACGCACGCGGCGATACCAAATATGTATATAAAATATTTTTTTACACTTTTTGGGGGTAAAATAGGGAAAATGGGACAATTTACGTTTTTATTGGGGGAGGGGGTTTTTCACATTTTTTTTACTTTATTTTTTTTAACTCTTTTTACTTTTATTTTTACACTCTTATAGTCCCCATAGGGGACTATTTATAGCAACCATTTGATTGCTAATCCTGTTCAGTGCTACGTATAGGACATAGCACTGATCAAGGTTATCGGTCATCTTCTGCTCTGGTCTGCGGGAAGGCAGATCAGAGCGGAAGACTCCAGGAAGACAGCAGAGGCAGGTGAGGGGAACTCCGTCTGTCGTGCAGGATGATCGGATCACCGCGGCAGCACTGCGGGCGATCCGATCATCCTGTTAAGTGACCGCGATGCTGCAGATGCCGTGATCTGTATTGATCACGGAATCTGAGGGGTTAATGGCGGACATCCATGGGATCGCGGGTGTCCGTCATTACCGGCGGGTCCCTGGCTGCGATCCACAGCCGGGACCTGTCGCGCATGATGCCGGCATCGCTCCGATGCCTGCGGATATGCTCAGGACGTAAATGTATGTCCTGGTGCGTTAAGTACCACATCACCAGGATGTACATATACGTCCTGCGTCGTTAAGGGGTTAAATAATCTGTTACCATTACTTTTTCATAGTGAAAAACTTTATACAAATTTTGCATACACTATTTGGCTTTTCATTTTGAATTTGATACCAAAATATAATTAGTAAATAAATACATAATTTCCAAAATTAATATAACTAATATTTAAAATAATAATAATATTAATAGTTAGAATAATAATAATAATATATTATTGGATAGGTTGAGAAAAAAAAAAAAAAAAAAGCTAAACAAAAATGTTTATTTGCCAGAAATTATAATGAATTAGTATATATAAATTATAATGAATTAGTATATATAATTTATTTTCAAAAGCTTTATCTTGTACAACATTGGTTAAAATAAAAACAAAAATAAAAAAAATGTAATTAAATTAACATTTTTAACCTGTTGGGGACGGAGGGCGTATGGATACGCCCTCGCGTCCCCATACTTAAGGAAGGAGGGCGTACCTGTAAGCCCTCCGTATTTCCGATCACTGCGTGGTGATCAGACTTGGATGACTGCTGATATCTATCAGCAGGCATCCCGTGGCAATACCTAGGGGGGTCCTGAGACTCCCCCTATGTTGGCGATTGTCGCAAATTGCTGGTCAATTCAGATCGACGATGTGCGGTGATTGCGCACGGAAATTAAGAATTATCAGAGCTTTCATCGACAGCCCCGATCATCCTAAAGGATAGGAGCGAGGTGACAGTGTTGCAACCTCCTTCTATCCCCTGCCATTGGTCGGTCAGTACGACCACCAATGGCAGTTGGGGGGGGGTTAGAGTTCATTTCCCCTGCTTTGCCCACCCACCGATCGAAGTCCAGTACAGAGGGGGGGGGGGACACGAGCGGCGAGGGGGGGATCATGGCCGGCTTACTGGACCGGCAGCAACATGTAGCAGCTGCGGGATCGCAGCAGAAGGAGGAGTGTGGCCAGAAAGTGCGGCGGTGGAGGAGGCTGCAGTGAAGATCGCCGGTAGGTGATCTTCACTGTGGCATTCTAAAAGTTGTAAAACTACAACTCCCAGTATGCCCAGACAGCCAAAGGCTGTCTGGGCATGCTGGGAGTTGTAGTTTTGCAACATCTGGAGGGCCACAGTTTTGAGACTACTGTGCAGTGATCTCTAAACTGTGGTCCTCCAGATGTTGCAAAACTACAACTTTCAGCATGCATTGACTCTCTTGGCATGCTGGGAGTTGTAGTTTTGCAACATCTGAAGTGGCACAGTTTGGAGACCAAACTGTAGCCCTCCAGATGTTGCAAAAACTACAATTCCCAGCGTGACCAGACAGTTAGGGATGCTGGGCGTGTAGTTCTGTAATGTCTGGCCCTTCATATGTTGCAGAACTACAACTCCCTCCCATGCCTGGACAGTCTGGGCATGCTTGGAGTTGCAGTTTTGCAACATATCGAGGACTACAGTTTGGAGACCACTACTTAGCGGTCTCCATACTGTTCTTCCCCAGTTGTTGCATAACGGCCTGATATTGCAGAACTACACGCCCAGCATCCCTGACTGTCTGGGCATGCTGGGAATTGTAGTTTTGCAACAGCTGTAGGCACACTGGTTGGGAAACACTGAGCTAGAGTCTGTTTCCTAACTCAGTGATTCCAACCCGTGTGCCTCCAGCTGTTGCAAAACTACAACTCCCAAAATGCACTGACAGACCGTACATGCTGGCAGTTGTAATTTTGCAACAGCTGGAGTCACACTGGTTGGAGTCACTGAGCTAGGATCTGTTTCTTAACTCAGTGGTTCCCCACCAATGTGCCTACAGCTGTTGCAAAACTACAACTCTCAGCATGTATGGTCTGTCAGTGCATTCTGGCAGTTATAGTTTTGCCACAGCTGAAGGTTTACAGGGTACATTCACACGAGCAGGTTTACAGTGAGTTTCCTTCTACACGTTTGAGCTGCGACAAATTTTCCACCGCAGCTCTAACTCCCAGCAGAAAACTCACTGTGAACCCCCTCCAGTGTGAATGTACCGTAAAAACACTACACTACATTAACAAATAATAAAAAGTAGAACACTACATATACACCCCCTTACACTTCCACCCCCCCCCCAATAAAAAAATTAAAAATGTGTTTGTTTTTTCCCTGAAATGCTGATATTATCCCAATTTTTCATTTTCACAAGGGGTAATAGGAAAAAAGCCTCCCAAAATTTGTAACACCATTTTTTTCTGAGTAAGGACATGCCCCATATGTGGATGTAAAGTGCTCTGCGGGTGAACTACAATGCTCAGAAGAGAGGGATGCCATTGGGCTTTTTGAGAGAGAATTAGGCTGGAATTGAAGGCTATGTGTGTTTACAAAGCCCCCATGGTGCCAGAACAGTGGAACCCGCCCATATGTGACCCCATTTTGGAAACTACACCCCTCACGTAATGTAATAAGGGGTACAGTGAGCATTTACGCCCCACAGATGTCTGACAGATTTTTTGAACAGTCGTCCGTTAAAATGAAAAAAGGAATTTTTCATTTGCACAGCCCACTGTTTCAAAGATCTGTCAAACGCCAGTGGGGTGTAAATGCTCACTGCACCCCTTATTAAATTCTGTGAGGGATGTAGTTTCCAAAATGGCGTCACATGTGGGGGGTCCACTGTTCTGGCACCATGGGGGGGCTTTGTAAACGCACATGGCCCCCGACTTCCATTCCAACCAAATTCTCTCTCCAAAAGCAAAATGGCGCTCCTTCTCTTCTGAGCATTGTAGTTCTCCCGCAGAGCACTTTGCATCCACATATGTAGTATTTCCATACTCAGAAGAAATGGGGTTAAACATTCTTGGGGGCTTTTTCTCCTATTACCCCTTGTGAAAATGAAAAATTTGGGGTAAAACCAGCATTTTATTGAAAAACTTTTTTTTTTTAATCTTTACGTCCCAGTTTTACGAAAGTTAGTCAATCACCTGTGGGGTATTAAGGCTCACTGTACTCCTTGTTACCTTCCTTAAGGGGTGTAGTTTCCAAAATAGTAAGCCATGTGTTTTTTTTTATTTTTATTTTTTTTTTACTGTTCTGGCATCATGGGGGCTTCCTAAATGGGAAATGCCCCCCAAAAACCATTTCAGCAAAATTCGCTCTCCAAAAGCCCAATGTTGCTCCTTCCCTTCTGAGCCCTCTAGTGCACCCACAGAGAACTTTACATCCACATATGAGGTATTTCCTTACTCAAGAGAAATGGGATTACAAATTTTGTGGGGCATTTTCTCCTATTACTCCTTGTGAAAATGTAAAGTTTGGGGTAAACACCAGCATTTTAGTGTTAAAAGTCAAATTTTTCATTTTCACGTCCCACTTTAACGAAAGTTCGTCAATCACCTGTGGGGTGTTAAGGCTCACTTTACCCCTTGTTACATTCCTTGAGGGGTGTAATTTCCAAAATTGTATGCCATGTGTTTTTTTTTACTGTTCTGGCGTCATGGGGGCTTCCTAAATAGGATATGCCCCCCAAAAACCATTTCAGTAGAATTAGCTCTCCAAAATGCCATTGTCGCACCTTCCCTTCTGAGCCCTCTAGTGCACCCACAAAGCACTTTACATCCACATATGAGGTATTTCCTTACTCAAGAGAAAATGAATTACAAGTTTTGGGGGGCCTTTTTACCTTTTACCCCTTGTAAAAATGAAAAATAATTGGGCTACAATAACATTTTAGTGTAAAAAATGGAGATTTTTTTATTTTTCTCCTCCATTTTGCTGCTATTTCTGTGAAACACCTAAAGGGTTAACAAACTTTTTGAATCTCATTTTGAATACTTTGAGGGGTGCAATTTTCATAATGGGGTCCATTATAGGGGATTTCCAACATAAAGACCCTCAAATTCACTTCTAAACTGAACTGGTATCTGAAAAATTCGGATTTTGAAATGTTCGGGAAAAATTGGAAAATAAGTGCTATACTTTGAAGCCATGTAATGTCTTCAAAAAGTTAAAACATGTCAACTTTATGATGCCAACATAAAGTAGACATATTGTATATGTGAATCAATATGTAATTTATTTGGCATGTCCCTTTTCCTTACAAGCAGAGAGCTTCAAAGTTAAAAAAAATGCTAAATTTTCAAATTTTTCGTGAAATTTAGGAATTTTTCACCAAGAAATGATGCAAGTATCGACGTAAATTTACCACTAACATAAAGTAGAATATGTCACGAAAAAACAATCTTGGAATCAAATTTATAAGTAAAAGCATACCAGAGTTATTAATACATAAAGTGACAGTGGTTAGATTTGCAAAAAATGCTCCCGTCCTTAGGGTTACAATGGGCTCCATCCTTAAGGGGTTAAACATCAATTTCCAAATATTTATGTGAAGTTCTTTTGACTAAATTCTGTTTAAACTTTTTTAAATCTAATGGATACTCTTCCTTACGCAGACATACAGTATGGTATCATGGAACTTGTTAACCCCTTAAGGACTGAGCCTTTTTTCACCTTAAGGACTGAGCCCTTTTTTGCAATTCTGACCACTGTCACTTTAAGCATTAATAACTCTGGGATGCTTTTACCCATTATTTTGATTCCGAGTAAGTTTTTTCGTGACATATTATACTTTAAAAACACAGTGGTAAATTTGCGTTGTTACTTGCATCCTTTCTTGGTGAAAAATCCCCAAATGTCATCAAAATTTTGAAAATGTAGCATTTTTCTAACTTTGAAACTCTCTGCTTGTAAAGAAAATGAATATTCCAAATAAATGATATATTGATTAATAAATACAATATGTCCACTTTATGTTTGCATCATAAAATGGACATATTTTTACTTTTGGAAGACATCAGAGGGCTTCAAAGTTCAGCATCAATTTTCCACAAAATTTGCAAAATCAGAATTTTTCAGGGACCAGTTCAGTTTCGAAGTGGATTTGAGGGGTCTTCATATTAGAAATATCCCACAAATGACCCCATTATAAAAACTGCACCCCTCCAACTATTCAAAATGACATTCAGAAAGTGTGTTAACCCTTTAGGTGTTTCACAGGAATAGCAGCAAGGTGAAGGAGAAAATTCTAAATCTTCATTTTTTACACTTGCGTGTTCTTGTAGACCCAGTTTTTCAAATTTTACAAGGGGTAAAAGGAGAAAAAGCCCCCCAAAATTTGTAACCCAATTTCTCTTAAGTAAGGAAATACATCAAATGTGTATGTCAAGTGTTCGGCGGGGGCAGTATTGGGCTCAGAAGGGAAGGAGCAACAATGGGATTTTGGAGAGTGAATTTTGCTGAAATGTTTTTTTGGGGGCATGTCACATTTAGGAAGCCCCCATGGTGCCAGAACAGCAAAAGGAACAAACATGGCATACTATTTTGGAAACTACACCCCTCAAGGAACATAACAAGGGGTACAGTGAGCCTTAACACACCACAGGTGGTTGACAAATTTCTGCTAAAGTTGGACATGAAAATGAAAAATTAGATTTTTTTTTCACTGAAATGCTGGTTTTACCCCAAATTTTTCATTTTAACAAGGGGTAATTGGAGAAAAAGCCTCCCAAAATTTGTAACCCCATTTCTTCTGAGTATGGAAATACCCCATATATGGATGTAAAGTGTTCTGCGGGCGAACTACAATGCTTAGAAGAGAAGGAGCGCCAATGAGCTTATGGCGATAGAATTTGTTTGGAATGGAAGTCAGGGGCCATGTGCGTTTACAAAGCCCCCCGTGGGGTCAGAACAGTGGACCCCCCCCCACATAGGACTCTATTTTGGAAACTACACCCCTCAAAGAATTGAATAAGGGTTGCAGTGAACATTTATACCCCACTGGCATTTGACAGATCTTTGGAGCAGTGGGCTGTGCAAATAAAAAATTCAATTTTTCATTTTCACGGACCACTGTTCCAAAAATCTGTCAGACACCTGTGAGGTGTAAATGCTCACTGTACCCCTATTACATTATGTGAGGGGTGTAGTTTCCAAAATGGGGTCACATCTGAGTATTTATTGTTTTGTCACCCTTGTGCAAATCACCAATTTGGACCTCAAATGTACATGGTGCGCTCTCACTTCCAAGCCATGTTGTGTGCTCGCAGAGCAGTTAACGCCCACCTATGGGGTAGTTTTGTACTCAGGAGTAGTGTTGAGCGGCATAGGCCATATTCGAATTCGCGAATATATGGACGAATATTAATCATATATTCGCGAATATTCGCAATATTCTTGTTTTATTTTCGCATATGAGAAAATTTGCGAATGCGAAAATTTACATATAAAAAAATTAGCATATACAAAATTAGCATAAGGAAAAATTTGCATATGCGAAAATTCGCACACCAGTCTCACACAGTAGCATTAGAGCCTTCTTTACACCACACAAGCTGGAAGCAGAGAGGGATGATCACTGTGATGTGTACTGTGAAAAAAAAAACGAATATTCGTAATTACGAATATATAGTGCTATATTCGCGAATATTCGCGAATTCGCGAATATGTGATATTTGCGAATAAAATTCGCATTGCGAATATTCGCAAGCAACACTACTCAGGAGAAATTGTGTTACAAATTTTGGGGGTCTTTTTTTTCTTTTACCGCTTGTGAAAATTAAAAGTATGGGGCAACACCAGCATGTTAGTGTAAAAAAATGTTTTGTTTTTTTTTACACTAACATGCTGGTGTAGACCCCAACCTTTCCTTTTCATAAGGGGTAAAAGGAGAAAAAGCCCCCCAAAATTTGTAACGCAATTTCTCCCGAGTACGGAGATACCCCATATGTGGCCCTAAACTCTTTCCTTGAAACACGACAGGGCGAGAGAGTGCCATGCCCATTTGAGGACTAAATAGGGTATTTGAATCTGCCACAAAAATACCCTATGGCAGTGTTTCCCCATACAGTGTGTCTCCAGCTGTTGCAAAACTCTCAGCATGCCTTGACAGTCAGTGGCTGTCAGCAATACTGTGAGTTGTTGTTTCTTAACAGCTGGCGGCTCCGTTTTGGAAACACAATACGTTTTTTTTTGGAGTGGGGGGGACTAGGGATATGTGTATATGTAGTGTTTTACCCTTTATTATGTGTAAGTGTAGTGTTTTTAGGATACATTCACACAAGCGCAGGTTTACAATGAGCTTCTCGCTAGGAGTTTGAGTATTTTAGTATTTTTGCAACAGCTGGAGGCACACTGGTTGCAAAACACTGAGTTAGCTGACAAACTCATTGTGTGTTGCAAAACTGCAACAATCAGCATGCATTGACAGCTGGGAGTTGTATTAGGGACTCCAGCTGTTGCAAAACTACAACTCCCAGCATGCCCTTTGCCTGTGCATGCTGCGATTTGTTGCTAAGCAACAGCAGGAAGTGACCAAACCTCACCTCTTGCTGTATCCTTCCGCTGGGACTGCCACCGTGGTTGCCGCCGATCCTGCTGCTCCTGTCGCCGCCCCCGATCCCGAGGGGACCCCCGCCGGACCAGGGCATGGTAGGAGACGCCCGCCGACGCCGATCTCCGACATCTTCGCCATCCCGATCGCCGCCCAGCAGGGTCGTGATTGATCGGTCGTTCCGACCGATCAATCACGTGATCGTGAGGCTGCACCTGTGCCACCTCACTCCTGCTGGGTAAGGGTGAATGGGGCTGTCTCGGACAGCCCCATTCACCCTTTTATTCCAGGTCACCAGAGACCCAATTGACCCGGAAAAGCTGCAAATCATTGGTCTGAATTGACCGACAATTTGCGGCGATCATGGGGGGGGGTCTCAGGGGTTTGCACGGGGTGCCTGCTGATAGATATCAGCAGTCAACCCGGTCCAGTCCCCACCCGGCGAGCGGCGGGGACCGGAATTCCCACGGGCTTATCCATACGCCCTCAGTCCTTAAGGACTTTAAAACGGGGGCGTATGCATACGCCCGCCGTCCTTAAGTTATTAAAGGAGTACTTTTTTTTTTATTAACTGGTGCCAGAAAGTTAAACAGATTTGTAAAATACTTCTATTAAAAAATAATTTACCCTTCCTGTACTTTTTAGCAGCTGTATGCTACAGAGGAAATTCTGTTCTATTTGAATTTCTTTTTTGTCTTGTCTCCAGTGCTCTCTGCTGGCGTCTGATGCCCGTATCAGGAACTCTCCAGAGCAGAAGAAATTCCCCATAGCAAACCTATGCTGCTCTTGACAGTTCTTGTCACAGACAGAGGTGTCAGTAGAGAGCTCTGTGGACAAGACAAAAAAATAAATGAAAAAAGAACAGAATTTCCAGGATTTTTTTTATAGAAGTAATTTACAAATCTGTTTAACTTTTTGGCACCAGTTGACTTATAAAAGACCTAAAAAAAAAAAAATGTTTTCCACCGGAGTACCCCTTTACTTCTGCTATAACTACTTACCTATGTTATTCTTTAATCCTAAAATACATTCAACCTTTTGCAAATAATCTCTAAATGTAAAAAATATTGAATATTTTTTCCTAAATTCAAAAAATTAATCATTCAATGCTATCAATAATTTTTGTAAATGTTAACCATTTTAATAGTTGAAAGGTCACTATCATTTGGAAAAAATTTTGACATATCCAAGCGACATGTCAAAAGTTCTGTTCAAAGGGGGTCTGAGTATTCAGTCCTTTGCTGATCAGGAGGATTAGCCAGGAGAATTTCACCTTCAGTGTCTTCTCTCCTGGCTCCGTGTCATGTGATCAAGCACACTAGCAATGAAAGTCTATGGAGCGTGTCTGGATCACGTGACATGAAGCAGGGCGAGGAGCATGTGGCAGCATAGACTTCTCCCGACTTGTTCTCCTGATAATTGAGATCTAAACACTCAGTCCCTAGCCGATCAAAACATTTCACGTGTTGCTAGGGCATGTCAAAGTTTTTCCTAATGTTAAAATATAACAATGTAATTAATATAACAATTGAATTATCTGTTCCTACTTCCTTAATTTCAGTATTCAAATAAATAAATAAATCATTTCCAAAAATAGAATAAAAATTATATTATTATTATTATTATTATTATTGCTCAATGTAAAATTAATTCTTGTGTCACGCGCTGCGCTGTGGCAGCAAGCTCCAGCCGAGAGCACAGTGTCCCGGGGTCCCCGTCTGCTGGGGGGGCAGGGATTCGCATCACGGGACGCGCCCGCATGTGAATTCCAGCTTTCACTCACCCCGCTGTGCTGCTTCTGTGTCTCAGCATGCACGTCCCCGTCTCCTAGGGGGCACGCGCCGGAGCTCTGAAATTTAAAAGGCCAGTGCGCCCATAATTAGTGTTTGCACCTGACACCACATTATAAGTCCCTGCACCTCCCACACTTCCCTGCTAGTGCCCCGCGCCTGAGATTAAGCGTTCATTATTGCTTGTTTGCATTACCGTGTATCCAGACCTTCCCGCTACGTTATTTGACTCTGCACCTTTGCCGTCTGCCTTGACCTTCTGCTATGTTTGACTACGCTACTCCCTTATCCTCTGGTACCTCGCTTTGCTCAGCTACCTGTGTGGTAGAGCCATGTTGGAGGTAGGACCTGGGTGTTGCCTGCCGCAGCAAGCTCATTTTGCCTTGCAGCGGGCTCTGGTGAAGACCAGCGGCACCTTAGACTCTGCTCCCCGATACGGTCCGAGTCATCAGCCACACAGATTAGAGGATCCACATCCAGCTCCGTTATATTTTGGATATGTTTAATTAAAAAACAGCTAAATAATAACGTTTTTTTCTAGAAATTATAATTCATGTATAACATATAATTTTTCTTTGAAATGTTTACTTTGTACAACATTTAATTGATCTTTTTAGTAAATGGTAACTGTTTTAATAGGTAATGTTAACTACAATCCATAAACAATTACATTACCTCTTCCTACTTCTTTATCATAGTGAAAAATGAGATAAAACTATAGATTTATAAGAGGTTATTTTAACTTAAAGGGGTATTCTGGCACTTAGACATCTTATCCCCTATCCAAAGGATAGGGGATAAGATGCCTGATTGCGGGGGTCCCGCTGCTGGGGACCCCCGTGATCTTGCATGCCGCACCCCGTTAAAATCAGCCCGCGGAGCGTGTTCGCTCAGGGTCTGATCACTGTCGATACAGCTGTCACGCCCCCTCCCATGGGCTTGCATTGCGGGGGGCGGAGCGTGACGCACATGGGGCGGAGCGTTGACGTCACAACGCTCCGGCCCCGTGATCGACAGTAATCAGACTCGGAGCGAACACGCTCCGGGGGCTGATTTTAATGGGGTGCGGCATGCAAGATAACGGGGGTCCCCAGCGGCGGGGGCATAAGTTGTCTAAGTGCCGGAGTACCCCTTTAACTTTATTCTGACTTACAAGTCTTTTGAGACTTCTCTAAAATATAGGGGGACATTTATCAAAGCATTTAGTAGGTTTTTTCTTAAAATTGTCTCAAAAAAATTCTCATGTGCAACTACTTTTTGTGCGACTTTTTGATTGTGCAGTGCCATAAGCAAAAAAAAAATTATAAAAAAGAAACTTGCTTACCAAAGCAAAAAGTGTTTTTTGACTTGCAGTGGTCAGAGATTTATCAAGTGCGAAAGTCGCAAAAAAGTCGCATCACATAAAAAAAAAAATTTACTCCAGCTCTGACATGGAGCAGAAATAGCCACTACCAAAGCAAAAAAAATAAAATTAATATTGCTTAAGTGAAAGAAATTTATCAACAGGCTGAAACCAGTTGATAAATAAATTGCACATAAACTAAAAAAAGGAATACATAAGCAAACATTGATAAAAGTCCCCCATAATGGGTACTTTACCTTATTCAGCCATACAGTATGGTATAATGCATAGTAGGTGATAATGTATATTTTATATTCACAGCCAATGGATCATTACAATTATGTGTTTTCTATATATAAAGAATTAATAAAGATCCTTCTGTTACACGTCCTGCCATTTACCTATTCTATGAGTCCAATGTGTAGATTGCCACCTACGTCAGATCTGGAGGGGATAAGACAACCTGGGGACATCATGATAGGAGTATTACTGCCTATGAATTCTGAAAAAGTTTACCAAAAAAGTACATTCCGTGTCCGGCCACTTAAGACTACCTGCCGATCGTAAGTAGGAACTACACCATGATATGTAATCTAACTTTTGTGTTCCACCATGTATTGTGGTATTTGTATAATGTGTGTCACTGCTATTTAGACACTTTAGAGTGATATATATATATATATATATATATATATATATATATATATATATATACCGTATTTATTGGGGTATACCACGCACCGGCCTATAACACGCACCCTCATTTTACCAGAGATATTTGGGTAAAAAAAGTTTTTTACCCAAATATCCATGGGAAAATGAGGGTGCGTGTGTGCGCGTGTATACCCCGATACACCCCCCGGAAAGGCAGGGGGAGAGAGGCCGTCGCTGCCGCTTCTCTGCCCCTGCCTTTCCTGGGGTCTAGAGCCCTGCTGCCGCCGCTTCTCTCCCACTGGCTGTCGGTGCCGGTGCCCCATTGCCGGCGCCGATAGCCAGGGTGAGAGAAGGGGCAGCGGCACCCATTGCCGGCGCCGCTGCCCCGTTGCCTCCCCCCATCCCCGGTTGCATAATTACCTGTTGCCGGGGTCGGGTCCGCGCTGCTTCAGGCCTCCGGTGTGCGTCCCCTGCGTCGTTGCTATGCACTTCACGGCGCGGCGCACTGACGTCATGCAACGACGCAGGGGACGCACGCCGGAGGCCTGAAGCAGCGCGGACTCGACCCCGGCAACAGGTAATTATGCAACCGGGGATGGGGGGAGGCAACGGGGCAGCGGCGCCGGCTGCCCCTTCTCTCCCCCCGGCACCGATAGTCAGGGGGAGAGAACGGGCAGCGGCGCAGATACCCAGGGGGAGAGAAGGGCGGCAGCAGGGCTCTAGACCCCAGGGTAAAGCCGCTGCAGTTCATTGATTTAAAGCGCCCGCTTTAAATCATTGAACTGCAGCGGCTTATCGGCGTATAACACGCACATAGACTTTAGGCTTAAAATACGGTATATACATATACACATTTTTTAACAGTGGTGGCATGAAATAGCATTACTATTTAGTAACTGAAAAAATCAGATAGGTGTGAACTTAATTTTAGTAACGGAACTATCGGTTGATGGGTAGAATTATTCAATCAGGGTTGTAAATGTTTTACATTGAGGGGGCACATTGTGTTGGCCACAAGTCTTTTTTATGTGTTATTTGGCCAATGTCTGGCATTGTTATGACAAAACTCTTGACGCTGATAATTTGGCTTTATATGTTGCCAATAGAAGGCACCACACAAAGTATTATCCAGTGTAACAGTAACAACTCAATAAATATTTTACTGTATAAAGGTCATTACACTGGATCCAAGTGCTCAAAAGGCTGGTGAAGGAAGAATAATGACTTAATTTAAATTATTAAGATACAGAAGAACAAGACATGATGATGGCATATTAGAAAATTAACTATGATAATGCTAAATCAGTACTTTAGTTTGGAATTTAAAAAAAAGAATCTATAAAATGTTAATTTTCTTTCCTTTTATGTATTTGGAAGATTCAACCTGGAATTTTACCTCCGCTTGCAGTCGTTCTTATTTACAGTTGAGGAAATCAACAAGGATCACAATATTCTGTCAAACATGACTATTGGATTCCAGATGTATGACACCTGTAATATACCTCACTATGAATTACAAGGGGCTTTACAGTTCCTGACTGACTCTAGTAGATCTTTCAACGACAACCAGTGTAATTCTAGACTACTGTTCTCTGCCGTTATTGGGTCCACATTTTCGGTCAATTCCATCATCTTGGCTCATGTTTTGGGGGCCTTCAGATACCCACAGGTAAGAAGCTTTGACCCTTAGAACATAGAATTTTTTTTGTTGTTGTTGCATTTCAGTTTTTTTCTCATGTTTAACTCCTTAAGGACCAGGGGTTTTTCCATTTTTGTACTTTCATTTTTTCTTCCTTACCTTTAAAAAATCTGAACTCTTTCAATTCTGCACCTAAAAATCCATATGATGGCTTATTTTTTGCGCCACCAATTCTACTTTGTAATGACATCAGTCATTTTACCCAAAAAATTACGGCGGAATGGAAAGGAAAATCATTGTGAGACAAAATTGAAAAAAACCCCATCATTTTGTGATTTTGGGGGCTTCTGTTTCTACACCGTACATTTTTCGGTAACAATTACAACTTCTCTTTATTCTGTATGTTTATACAATTAAAATGATACTCTACTGTTATAGGTTTGATTTTGTCATACTTCTGAAAAAAATCATAACTACATGCAGGAAAATTCATACTGTTACGCCGAGCCCCCCGGGTCCCCGCTCCTCCCCAGAGCGCTCACAGCGTTCTCCTGTTCGCAGCGCCCCAGTCAGACCTGCTGACCGGGAGCACTGCGATAATGTCCCTAGCCGGGATGCGATTCGCGATGCGGGACGCGCCCGCTCGCGGTGCGCATCCCGGCCTGCTTACCAGACTCGTTCCCCGTCTGTGCTGTCCCGGCGCGCGCGGCCCCGCTCCCTAGGGCGCGTGCGCGCCGCCTCTCTGTGATTTAAAGGGCCACTGCGCCACTGATTGGCGCCTGGTTTTAATTAGTGTGTTCACCTGTGCACTTCCCTATATTACCTCACTTCCCCTTCACTTCCTTGCCGGATCTTGTTGCCATTGTGCCAGTGAAAGCGTTCCTTGTGTATCCCAAGCCAGTGTTCCAGACCTCTTGCCGTTGCCCCTGACTACGATCCTTGCTGCCTGCCCTGACCTTCTGCTACGTCCGACCTTGCTCTTGCCTAATCCCTTGTACCGCGCCTATCTCAGCAGTCAGAGACGTTGAGCCGTTGCCGGTGGATACGACCTGGTTGCTACCGCCGCTGCAAGACCGTCCCGCTTTGCGGCGGGCTCTGGTGAATACCAGTAGCAACTTAGAACCGGTCCGCCGGCACGGTCCATGCCAATCCCTCTCTGACACAGAGGATCCACCTCCAGCCTGCCGAATCCTGACAGTAGATCCGGCCATGGATCCCGCTGAGGTCCCGCTGCCAGTTGTCGCTGACCTTACCACGGTGGTCGCCCATCAGTCGCAACAGATAGCGCAACAAGGCCATCAGCTGTCTCAACTGAATGTTATGCTACAGCAGCTTCTACCACAGCTCCAGCAACCATCTCCTCCGCCAGCTCCTGCACCTCCTCCGCAGTGAGTGGCCGCATCCAGCCTCCGTTTATCGTTGCCGGACAAGTTTGATGGGGACTCTAAACTTTGCCGCGGTTTTCTCTCGCAATGTTCCCTGCATTTGGAGATGATGTCGGACCAATTTCCAACTGAACGGTCAAAGGTGGCTTTTGTGGTTAGTCTCCTGTCTGGGAAGGCCCTGTCATGGGCCACACTGCTCTGGGACCGCAATGATCCTGTCACTGCCTCCGTACACTCTTTCTTCGTGGAGATTCGAAGTGTCTTCGAGGAACCAGCCCGAGCCTCTTCTGCCGAGACTGCCCTGCTGAACCTGGTCTAGGGTAATTCTTCTGTAGGCGAGTACGCCATCCAATTTCGTACTCTAGCCTCCGAATTATCTTGGAATAACGAGGCCCTCTGCACGATCTTCAAAAAAGGACTATCCAGTAACATCAAAGATGTGCTGGCCGCACGAGAAATCCCTGCCAACCTGCATGAAATCATTCATTTGGCCACCCGCATTGACATGCGTTTTTCCGAAAGACGCCAGGAGCTCCGCCAGGAGCTCCGCCAGGATATGGACTTTGTTCGCACTAGGCGGTTTCTCTCCCCGGCTCCTCTCTTCTCTGGTCCGCTGCAATCTGTTCCTGTGCCTTCCGCCGTGGAGGCTATGCAAGTAGACCGGTCTCGCCTGACACCACAAGAGAGGACACGCCGCCGCAATGAGAACCTATGCCTGTACTGTGCCAGTACCGAACACTTCTTGAAGGATTGTCCTATCCGTCCTCCACGTCAAGAAAGACGCACTCCGATTCCGCACAAAGGTGAGACACCTCTAGGTGTGAACTCTGCTTCTCCACGTCTTACTGTGCCTGTGCAGATTTCTTCTTCTAACTCCTCCTTCTCAGCTGTGGCCTTCTTGAATTCTGGATCTGCAGGAAATTTTATTTTGGCCTCTTTCGTTAACAGGTTCAACATCCCAGTGACCAGTCTCGCCAGACCTCTCTACATCGCCTCAGTTAATGGTGAAAGATTGGACTGTACTGTGCGTTACCGCACAGAACCCCTGTTAATGTGCATTGGACCCCATCACGAAAAGATTGAATTTCTGATCCTTTCTAACTGCACTTCTGAAATTCTTCTCGGACTGCCTTGGCTTCAACGCCATTCCCCTACCCTTGACTGGACCACCGGGGAAATCAAGAACTGAGGTACTTCTTGCTACAAAAAATGCCTTACGTCTGCTCCCAGTCTTGCCAGTCAAAACCCTATGGCTCCTCCGATACCAGGTCTCCCCAAGGCCTATCTGGACTATGCCAATTTTTTTTGCAAAAAACAAGCAGAAACTTTGCCTCCTCACAGGCCTTATGACTGTCCTATTGATCTCCTTCCTGGTACTACTCCACCCCGGGGAAGAATCTATCCCCTGTCAGCTCCTGAAACACAAGCCATGACGGAATACATCGAAGAAAATTTTAAAAGGGGATTTATCCTCCCCTGCCGGAGCAGGGTTCTTCTTTGTCTCCAAAAAAGACAGTTCCTTACGACCATGCATTTATTACCGCGGTCTTAATAAAATCACTATAAAAAAACGCTATCCCCTGCCTCTTATCTCGGAACTCTTTGACCGCTACGTGGCACCAACATCTTTACCAAATTGGATTTAAGAGGTGCATATAATCTCATCCGCATCAGGGAAGGGGACGAGTGGAAGACCGCATTTAACAGCAGAGACGGACACTATGAATATCTGGTTATGCCCTTTGGGCTTTGCAATGCCCCTGCTGTGTTCCAGGACTTTATAATTGATATTTTTTGTGATTTATTATATACCTGTTGTTACGCCGAGCGCTCCGGGTCCCCGCTCCTCCCCGGAGCGCTCGCTTCACTCTCCCCGCGGCAGCGCTCCGGTCACGTCCTCTGACCCGGGGCGCTGCGATTCCACTGCCAGCCGGGATGCGATTCGCGATGCGGGTAGCGCCCGCTCGCGATGCGCACCCCGGCTCCCCTACCTGACTCGCTCTCCGTCTGTTCTGTCCCGGCGCGCGCGGCCCCGCTCCCTAGGGCGCGCGCGCGCCGGGTCTCTGCGATTTAAAGGGCCACTGCGCCGCTGATTGGCGCAGTGGTTCCAATTAGTGTGTTCACCTGTGCACTTCCCTATATCACCTCACTTCCCCTGCACTCCCTTGCCGGATCTTGTTGCCTTAGTGCCAGTGAAAGCGTTCCTTGTGTGTTCCTTGCCTGTGTTTCCAGACCTTCTGCCGTTGCCCCTGACTACGATCCTTGCTGCCTGCCCCGACCTTCTGCTACGTCCGACCTTGCTTTTGCCTACTCCCTTGTACCGCGCCTATCTTCAGCAGCCAGAGAGGTGAGCCGTTGCTAGTGGATACGACCTGGTCACTACCGCCGCAGCAAGACCATCCCGCTTTGCGGCGGGCTCTGGTGAAAACCAGTAGTGGCTTAGAACCGGTCCACTAGCACGGTCCACGCCAATCCCTCTCTGGCACAGAGGATCCACTACCTGCCAGCCGGCATCGTGACAGTAGATCCGGCCATGGATCCCGCTGAAGTTCCTCTGCCAGTTGTCGCTGACCTCACCACGGTGGTCGCCCAGCAGTCACAACAGATAGCGCAACAAGGCCAACAGCTGTCTCAACTGACCGTTATGCTACAACAGTTACTACCACAGCTTCAGCAGTCATCTCCTCCGCCAGCTCCTGCACCTCCTCCGCAGCGAGTGGCCGCTCCTGGGATACGCTTATCCTTGCCGGATAAATTTGATGGGGACTCTAAGTTTTGCCGTGGCTTTCTTTCCCAATGTTCCCTGCATCTGGAGATGATGTCGGACCTGTTTCCCACTGAAAGGTCTAAGGTGGCTTTCGTAGTCAGCCTTCTGTCCGGAAAAGCCCTGTCATGGGCCACACCGCTCTGGGACCGCAATGACCCCGTCACTGCCTCCGTACACTCCTTCTTCTCGGAAATCCGAAGTGTCTTTGAGGAACCTGCCCGAGCCTCTTCTGCTGAGACTGCCCTGTTGAACCTGGTCCAGGGTAATTCTTCCGTTGGCGAGTATGCCGTACAATTCCGTACTCTTGCTTCAGAATTGTCCTGGAATAATGAGGCCCTCTGCGCGACCTTCAAAAAAGGCCTATCCAGCAACATTAAAGATGTTCTGGCCGCACGAGAAATTCCTGCTAATCTACATGAACTTATTCACCTAGCCACTCGCATTGACATGCGTTTTTCCGAAAGGCGTCAGGAACTCCGCCAAGATATGGACTCTGTTCGCACGAGGCGTTTCTTCTCCTCGGCTCCTCTCTCCTCTGGTCCCCTGCAATCTGTTCCTGTGCCTCCCGCCGTGGAGGCTATGCAGGTCGACCGGTCTCGCCTGACACCTCAAGAGAGGACACGACGCCGTATGGAGAACCTCTGCCTGTACTGTGCTAGTACCGAACACTTCCTGAGAGATTGTCCTATCCGTCCTCCCCGCCTGGAAAGACGTACGCTGACTCCGCACAAAGGTGAGACAGTCCTTGATGTCTACTCTGCTTCTCCACGTCTTACTGTGCCTGTGCGGATGTCTGCCTCTGCCTTCTCCTTCTCTACAGTGGCCTTCTTGGACTCTGGATCTGCAGGAAATTTTATTTTGGCCTCTCTCGTCAAAAGGTTCAACATCCCGGTGACCAGTCTCGCCAGACCCCTCTACATCAATTGTGTAAATAATGAAAGATTGGACTGTACCATACGTTTCCGCACGGAGCCCCTTCTTATGAGCATCGGATCTCATCATGAGAGGATTGAACTTTTGGTCCTCCCCAATTGCACCTCGGAAATTCTCCTTGGACTTCCCTGGCTTCAACTTCATTCCCCTACCCTGGATTGGTCCACTGGGGAGATCAAGAGTTGGGGGTCCTCTTGTTCCAAGAACTGTCTAAAACCGGTTCCCAGTAACCCTTGCCGTAACTCTGTGGTTCCTCCAGTAACCGGTCTCCCTAAGGCCTATATGGACTTCGCGGATGTTTTCTGCAAAAAACAAGCTGAGACTCTACCTCCTCACAGGCCTTATGATTGCCCTATCGACCTCCTCCCGGGCACTACTCCACCCCGGGGCAGAATTTATCCTCTCTCTGCCCCAGAGACTCTTGCCATGTCCGAATACGTCCAGGAGAATCTAAAAAAGGGCTTTATCCGTAAATCCTCCTCTCCTGCCGGAGCCGGATTTTTCTTTGTGTCCAAAAAAGATGGCTCCCTACGTCCTTGCATTGACTACCGCGGTCTTAATAAAATCACGGTTAAGAACCGCTACCCCTTACCCCTCATCTCTGAACTCTTTGATCGCCTCCAAGGTGCCCACATCTTCACTAAATTGGACTTAAGAGGCGCCTATAACCTCATCCGCATCAGAGAGGGGGACGAGTGGAAAACGGCATTTAACACCAGAGATGGACACTTTGAGTATCTGGTCATGCCCTTTGGACTGTGCAACGCCCCTGCCGTCTTCCAAGACTTTGTCAATGAAATTTTTCGTGATCTGTTATACTCCTGTGTTGTTGTATATCTGGACGATATCCTAATTTTTTCTGCCAATCTAGAAGAACACCGCCAGCATGTCCGTATGGTTCTTCAGAGACTTCGTGACAACCAACTCTATGCCAAAATTGAGAAATGTCTGTTTGAATGCCAATCTCTTCCTTTTCTAGGATATTTGGTCTCTGGCCAGGGACTACAGATGGATCCAGACAAACTCTCTGCCGTCTTAGATTGGCCACGCCCCTCTGGACTCCGTGCTATCCAACGCTTTTTGGGGTTCGCCAATTATTACAGGCAATTTATTCCACATTTTTCTACCATTGTGGCTCCTATCGTGGCTTTAACCAAAAAGAATGCTGATCCCAAGTCCTGGCCTCCTCAAGCAGAAGACGCCTTTAAACGACTCAAGTCTGCCTTTTCTTCGGCTCCCGTCCTCTCCAGACCTGACCCTTCCAAACCCTTCCTATTGGAGGTTGATGCCTCCTCAGTGGGAGCTGGAGCTGTTCTTCTACAAAAGAATTCTTCCGGGCATGCTGTCACTTGTGGTTTTTTCTCTAGGACCTTCTCTCCAGCGGAGAGGAACTACTCCATCGGGGATCGAGAGCTTCTAGCCATTAAATTAGCACTTGAGGAATGGAGGCATCTGCTGGAGGGATCAAGTTCTCCTGTTATTATCTACACCGACCACAAGAACCTCTCCTACCTCCAGTCTGCCCAACGGCTGAATCCTCGCCAGGCCCGGTGGTCTCTGTTCTTTGCCCGATTTAATTTTGAGATTCACTTTCGTCCTGCCGATAAGAACATTAGGGCCGATGCTCTCTCTCGTTCCTCGGATGCCTCAGAAGTTGAACTCTCTCCGCAACACATCATTCCACCTGACTGCCTGATCTCCACTTCTCCTGCCTCCATCAGGCAGACTCCTCCAGGAAAGACCTTTGTTTCTCCTCGCCAACGCCTCGGAATCCTCAAATGGGGTCACTCCTCCCATCTCGCAGGTCATGCGGGTATCAAGAAATCTGTGCAACTCATCTCCCGCTTCTATTGGTGGCCGACTCTGGAGACGGATGTTGTGGACTTTGTGCGAGCCTGCACTATCTGTGCCCGGGATAAGACTCCTCGCCAGAAGCCCGCTGGTTTTCTTCATCCTCTGCCTGTCCCCGAACAGCCTTGGTCTCTGATTGGTATGGATTTTATTACTGATTTACCCCCTTCCCGTGGCAACACTGTTATTTGGGTGGTCGTTGATCGATTCTCCAAAATGGCACATTTCATCCCTCTTCCTGGTCTTCCTTCTGCGCCTCAGTTGGCTAAACAATTTTTTGTACACATTTTTCGTCTTCACGGGTTGCCTACGCAGATTGTCTCGGATAGAGGCGTCCAATTCGTGTCTAAATTCTGGAGGGCTCTCTGTATACAACTCAAGATTAAATTAAATTTTTCTTCTGCATATCATCCCCAGTCCAATGGACAAGTAGAAAGGATTAACCAGATCTTGGGTGATTATTTGCGACATTTTGTTTCCTCCCGCCAGGATGACTGGGCAGATCTCCTCCCATGGGCCGAATTCTCGTATAACTTCAGGGTCTCTGAGTCTTCCTCCAAATCCCCATTTTTCGTGGTGTACGGCCGTCACCCTCTTCCCCCCCTCCCTACTCCCTTGCCCTCTGGTCTGCCCGCTGTGGATGAAATTTCTCGTGACCTTTCCATCATATGGAGAGAGACCCAAAATTCTCTCTTACAGGCTTCTTCACGCATGAAGAAGTTCGCGGATAAGAAAAGAAGAGCTCCCCCCGTTTTTTCCCCTGGAGACAAGGTATGGCTCTCCGCTAAATATGTCCGCTTCCGTGTCCCTAGCTACAAGTTGGGACCACGCTATCTTGGTCCTTTCAAAATTTTGTGTCAAATTAATCCTGTCTCTTATAAACTTCTTCTTCCTCCCTCTCTTCGTATCCCTAATGCCTTTCACGTCTCTCTTCTCAAACCACTCATCCTCAACCGTTTTTCTCCCAAATCTGTTCCTCCCACTCCTGTTTCCGGCTCCTCGGACATCTTCTCGGTCAAGGAAATTTTAGCTGCCAAAAAGGTCAGAGGGAAAAATTTTTTTTTAGTGGACTGGGAGGGTTGTGGTCCTGAAGAGAGATCCTGGGAACCTGAGGACAACATCCTAGACAAAAGTCTGCTCCTCAGGTTCTCAGGCTCTAAGAAGAGGGGGAGACCCAAGGGGGGGGGGTACTGTTACGCCGAGCGCTCCGGGTCCCCGCTCCTCCCCGGAGCGCTCGCTTCACTCTCCCCGCGGCAGCGCTCCGGTCACGTCCTCTGACCCGGGGCGCTGCGATTCCACTGCCAGCCGGGATGCGATTCGCGATGCGGGTAGCGCCCGCTCGCGATGCGCACCCCGGCTCCCCTACCTGACTCGCTCTCCGTCTGTTCTGTCCCGGCGCGCGCGGCCCCGCTCCCTAGGGCGCGCGCGCGCCGGGTCTCTGCGATTTAAAGGGCCACTGCGCCGCTGATTGGCGCAGTGGTTCCAATTAGTGTGTTCACCTGTGCACTTCCCTATATCACCTCACTTCCCCTGCACTCCCTTGCCGGATCTTGTTGCCTTAGTGCCAGTGAAAGCGTTCCTTGTGTGTTCCTTGCCTGTGTTTCCAGACCTTCTGCCGTTGCCCCTGACTACGATCCTTGCTGCCTGCCCCGACCTTCTGCTACGTCCGACCTTGCTTTTGCCTACTCCCTTGTACCGCGCCTATCTTCAGCAGCCAGAGAGGTGAGCCGTTGCTAGTGGATACGACCTGGTCACTACCGCCGCAGCAAGACCATCCCGCTTTGCGGCGGGCTCTGGTGAAAACCAGTAGTGGCTTAGAACCGGTCCACTAGCACGGTCCACGCCAATCCCTCTCTGGCACAGAGGATCCACTACCTGCCAGCCGGCATCGTGACACCTGTGTTGTGGTCTACTTGGACGACATTTTGATTTTCTCTTCTAACCTCGAAGAACACCGCCATCATGTCCGCCTGGTTCTTCAGAGACTCCGGGACAATCAATTATATGCCAAGATGGAGAAATGTCTCTTTGAATGCCAATCTCTTCCCTTCCTAGGATATTTAGTCTCTGGCCAGGGACTTCAAATGGACCCGGACAAACTGTCTGCCGTGTTGGATTGGCCACGCCCCTCCGGACTCCGAGCTATCCAACGTTTCTTGGGGTTTGCCAATTACTGCAGACAATTTATTCCTCATTTTTCCACCATTGTGGCCCCTATTGTGGCCCTAACCAAGAAAAACGACAGCCCTAAGTCCTTGCCTCCTCAAGCGGACGTGGCGTTCAACCGTCTCAAAACTGCCTTTTCTTCTGCTCCCGTACTCTCCAGACCTGATCCATCTAAACCCTTCTCACTGGAGGAAGACGCCTCCTCGGTGGGAGCCGGAGCTGTACTCCTACAAAAAAACTCTTCTGGACATAACATTACTTGTGGTTTCTTTTCTAGGACCTTCTCTCCGGCGGAGAAAAATTATTCCATTGGTGATCGAGAACTGCTGGCCATAAAACTAGCCCTCGAGGAATGGAGGCACCTGCTGGAGGCGTCCAAATACCCAATTATTATATACACTGATCACAAGAACCTCTCTTATCTTCAGTCTACCCAACGGCTGAACCCACGCCAGGCTAGGTGGTCGTTGTTTTTTGCCCGTTTTAACTTTGAGATCCATTTTCGCCCTGCTGACAAAAACATCAGGGCTGACGCCCTTTCTCGTTCCTCTGATGTCTCCGAAATGGAAGCCCCCCTGCAACACATCGTTCCTCCTGAGTGTCTGATCTCCGCTTCCTCAGCTTCCATCAGACAAGCTCCTCCTGGAAAGACCTTCGTCCCTTCACGCCAGCGCCTCAGGATTCTCAGGTGGGGACACTCCTCACACCTCGCCGGCCATGTTAGCGTCAAAAAGTCCATCCAGCTCATCTCTCGTTTTTATTGGTGGCCTACCCTGGAAGCAGATGTTGCTGATTTTGTTCGGGCTTGTACAGTCTGTGCCCGGGACAAGACTCCTCATCAGAAGCCTGCCGGCCTCCTTCACCCTCTGCCTATTCCCGAGCTACCATGGTCTCAGATTGCTATGGACTTTATAACAGACCTGCCTTTATCCCATGGCAACACAGTCATTTGGGTGGTCGTTGATCGTTTCTCCAAGATGGCACATTTTATTCCACTTCCAGGTCTTCCTTCTGCAACAATTTTTTGTGCACATTTTTCGCCTTCACGGGCTTTCCACGCATATCGTCTCAGATAGAGGGTTCAATTTGTGTCAAAATTCTGGAGGGCCCTCTGTAATCAGCTTAAAATCAAATTACATTTCTCGTCTTCCTATCATCCCCAATCCAATGGGCAAGTGGAGAGAGTTAACCAGGTTCTTGGTGACTATTTGCGACATTTTGTTTCCTCCCGCCAGGATGATTGGGCCGATTTTCTACCCTGGGCCGAATTCTCGTACAATTTCAAAGTCTCTGAGTCCTCCACTAAATCCCTGTTCTTTGTGGTGTACGGTCGTCACCCTCTTCCCCCCCTCCCTACTCCCACGCCTTCTGGTTTGCCCGCTGTTGATGAGGTTACCCGGGACTTCTCCACCATCTGGAAAGAGACTCAAAAATCCCTCATACAGGCCTCATCCCGGATGAAGAAGCATGCCGACAAAAAAAGAAGAACTCCTCCTGTCTTTCTTCCTGGAGACAAAGTGTGGCTCTCCGTCAAATATATCCGCTTCCGTGTTCCCAGTTATAAACTGGGACCACGTTATCTTGGACCCTTTAAAATCAAGTTCCAAATCAATCCTGTCTCCTACAAACTCCTTCTTCCCCCTTCTCTCCGTATTCCCAATGCTTTTCATGTCTCTCTCCTTAAACCGCTTATCCTTAACCGCTTCTCTCCCAAGGTTGTTGCTCCTACTCCTGTCTCCAGGTCCTCAGATGTCTTCTCGGTTAAAGAAATTCTCGCGTCTAAGACGCTCAGAGGTAAAAAAAAAATTCTTGTAGATTGGGAGAATTGCGGTCCTGAGGAGAGGTCATGTGAACCCGAGGATAACATTCTCGACAAGGACCTTATTCACAGATTTTCAGGTTCTAAAAAGAGGGGGAGACCCAAGGGGGGGGGTACTGTTACGCCGAACGCTCCGGGTCCCCGCTTCTCCCCGGAGCGCTCACAGAGTTCTCCTGTTCGCAGCGCCCCGGTCAGACCCGCTGACCGGGAGCGCTGCGATAATGTCCCTAGCCGGTATGCGATTCGCGATGCAGGACGCGCCCGCTCGCGGTGCGCATCCCGGCCCGCTTACCAGACTCGATCCCCGTCTGTGCTGTCCCGACCGCGCGGCCCCGCTCCCTAGGGCGCGCAAGCGCTGGCTCTCTGCGATTTAAAGGGCCAGTGCGCCACTGATTGGCGCATGGTTTTAATTAGTGTGTTCACCTGTGCACTTCCCTATATTACCTCACTTCCCCTTCATTTCCTTGCCGGATCTTGTTGCCATTGTGCCAGTGAAAGCGTTCCTTGTGTATCCCAAGCGAGTGTTCCAGACCTCTTGCCGTTGCCCCTGACTACGATCCTTGCTGCCTGCCCTGACCTTCTGCTACGTCCCACCTTGCTCTTGCCTAATCCCTTGTACCGCGCCTATCTCAGCAGTCAGAGAGGTTGAGCCGTTGCCGGTGGATACGACCTGGTTGCTACCGCCGCTGCAAGACCATCCCGCTTTGCAGCGGGCTCTGGTGAATACCAGTAGCAACTTAGAGCCGGTCCGCTGGCACGGTCCACGCCAATCCCTCTCTGACACAGAGGATCCACCTCCAGCCTGCCGAATCCTGACACATCCGTTTAAAATTGTCATATTCTAACCCCTATAACTTTTTTATTTTTCAGCATATGGGGTTGTATGAGGGCTCATTTTTTGCGCCTTGATCTGAAGTTTTTAGCAGTACCATTTTTGTATTGATTGGACTTTTTGATCGCTTTTTATTCATTTTTTCATGATTTAAAAAGTGACCAAAAATACACTATTTTGGACTTTGGAATTTTTTTGCGCGCACACCATTGACCGTGCGGTTTAATTAATGATATATTTTTTGAATTCAGATATTTCCAAAAAATACCACACAATATCACATTTGTTTATTTTTATTTTTATTCATACTGTTTTTTTTTAATGGGAAAGAGCCTCCTGGTGTCTGATCGCCAAATGACTGCTCAGTGCCTGAGATCCAGGCATGAGCAGTCAAGCGGCAGAATCATTAATCAATGGTTTCCTATGAGAAACCATTTATCAATGTAAAATATCAGTATGTGCAGTGTTTTTTTTTGCAATGTTATAATTCCCATAGGGGCTATAACACTGCACATACTGATATTTTACATTGATAAATGGTTTCTCATAGGAAACCATTGATTAATGATTCTGCCGCTTGACTGCTCATGCCTGGATCTCAGGCACTGAGCAGTCATTTGGCGATCAGACACCAGGAGGCTCTTGCTCTGTCACAGCTGTTCAGGATTTCACCAGACATCCCGAACAGCCCCCTGAGCCAACCGGCAATGATTTACTTTCACTTTAAATGTGGCGTTCAACTTTGAAAGCCGCGTCAAAAGGGTTAATAGTGCCATGTGGTATTAGCCATGGGTCCGGGCTGTTGTTAGAGGCCGGGCCCCACCACGCCGTGGCCCCGTGTTATAGAACGGGAGCGGACTTAGGGCGTACAGGTACGCCCGTGGTCCTTAACAGGTTAAGGTTTAATTAAGTTGAATTTTTCCATCTACAGACCCATAAAAGGACTTTTTTTTGTTCAATTAATTATACTTTTTAATGACATCTTTAATTTTACCCTTAAAGGGGTATTCCAGGAAAAAAATAATTTATTTTATATTAACTGGCTCCAGAAAGTTATACAGATTTAACTTTCTGCAGCCAGTTGATAGAAAATAAATTATTATTATTTCTGGCTCCAGAAAGTTAAACAGATTTGTAAATTACTTCTATTAAAAAAAAATCAGCTGAAGCTGAAGTTGAGTTGTTCTTTTCTGTCTGGCAACAGTGCTCTCTGCTTACATCTCTGCTTGTCTCAGGAACTGCATAGAGTAGAAGAGGTTTGCTATGGGGATTTGCTTCTACCATGGACAGTTCCCGAGACAGGTGTCACCAGAGAGCACTTAGAAAGAAAAGAACAACTCAATTTCAGCAGCCCATGAGTACTGAAAGGATTAATATTTTTACAAATAGAAGTAATTTACAAATCTGCAAACAAAGGAACAGGTGGAGCCAGCACTATGTAAAACCATTCCTTTATTGAAATCCAGGTTAAAAGTCCATAGACAAGCGGAGGAAAAAATGAGCACTAGGACAAAAGTGCATATGTGCAAGGTTGGAGCACCTCTGGACACCGACGCGTTTCAGGCCATTTGGCCCTTAGTCATGGCAGACATCCCTGTCTCAGCCCCTGCCTCTCAGCGCCCCCCTGACTGTTTGCTTCATTTAATCAGTTATGGTTCATTGTTATCGCTCCAAGCTGTTTCATTGGATTCTTGTGATAATTCCACAGGTAAAATGACGTCAACAACCATAGGGTCTAAGTCTTGAAAAGATTACATTGATTTTTTTTAAATTAAAATTTAAGATTTATATTAGATTCCCAAGTTTAATGCCCCAGTGTTTACTTTGAACTAATACTGTATGACCACAAAACCCAATCTAACAAGGAGTAACATGGCGGCACAATGACAGAGCCAAGAGGTGGCAGCAGCATGAGGAGATCATAATCTGTCAGAATGACACAGCCTGGAATTGGCGCCAGCATGAGGAGACCATATTGTGGCTGAATGACACAGCTTGGATCAGCATGAGTAGGCAATAGGGCTTCACAATCTCTAAGATTAGAATATGAATTTTGAAATTTAAATTTTAAATTTGTTTAGGTATTGTCCCAGGCCCAGCAGCATTAGTAAACCATATATTGGCTGAATGACACAGCCGTGAGGTGGCAGAAGCATGAGGAGACCATATAGTGGCTGAATGGCACATCCTGGAGGTGGCCAAAGCATTAGGAGACCATATAGTGGCAGAATGGCAGAAGCCTGGAGTTGGCTGAAGCATGAGGAGACCATATAGTGGCTGATTGGCACAGCCTGGAGTTGGTTGAATCATGAGGAGACCATATGGTGGCTGAAAGGCACAGTCTGGAGGTGGCTGAAGCATGAGGAGACCATATAGTGGCTGCATGAAACAGCTTGGAGTTGGCTGAAGCATGAGACCATATAGTGGCTGAATGGCACAGGCTGGAATTGGCTGAAGCATGAGGAGATCATATATTGGCTGAATGGCACATCCTGGAGGTGGCCAAAGCATTAGGAGACCATATAGTGGCAGAATGGAAGAAGCCTGGAGTTGGCTGAAGCATGAGGAGACCATATAGTGGCTGATTGGCACAGCCTGGAGTTGGTTGAATCATGAGGAGACCATATGGTGGCTGAAATGCACAGTCTGGAGGTGGCTGAAGCATGAGGAGACCATATAGTGGCTGCATGAAACAGCTTGGAGTTGGCTGAAGCATGAGACCATATAGTGGCTGAATGGCACAGGCTGGAATTGGCTGAAGCATGAGGAGACCATATATTGGCTGAATGGCACAGCCTTCAGGTGACTGAAGCATCAAAAGACCATATAGTGTCTGAATGGCACAGCCTGGAGGTGGTTGAAGCATAAGGAGACCATATAGTGGCTGAATGGCACAGCCTGGTGGTGGTTGAAGCATGAGGAGACAATATAGTGGCTGTATGGCACATCCTGGAGGTGGCCAAAGCATTAGGAGACCATATAGTGGCAGAATGGAAGAAGCCTGGAGTTGGCTGAAGCATGAGGAGACCATATAGTGGCTGATTGGCACAGCCTGGAGTTGGTTGAATCATGAGGAGACCATATGGTGGCTGAAATGCACAGTCTGGAGGTGGCTGAAGCATGATGAGACCATATAGTGGCTGCATGAAACAGCTTGGAGTTGGCTGAAGCATGAGACCATATAGTGGCTGAATGGCACAGGCTGGAATTGGCTGAAGCATGAGGAGATCATATATTGGCTGAATGGCACATCCTGGAGGTGGCCAAAGCATTAGGAGACCATATAGTGGCAGAATGGAAGAAGCCTGGAGTTGGCTGAAGCATGAGGAGACCATATAGTGGCTGATTGGCACAGCCTGGAGTTGGTTGAATCATGAGGAGACCATATGGTGGCTGAAATGCACAGTCTGGAGGTGGCTGAAGCATGAGGAGACCATATAGTGGCTGAATGGCACAGCCTTCAGGTGACTGAAGCATCAAAAGACCATATAGTGTCTGAATGGCACAGCCTGGAGGTGGTTGAAGCATAAGGAGACCATATAGTGGCTGAATGGCACAGCCTGGTGGTGGTTGAAGCATGAGGAGACAATATAGTGGCTGAATGGCACAGCCTGGAGTTTGCTGAAGTATGAGGTGAAAATATAGTGGCTGAATGGCACAGCCTGGAGCTGGCTAAAGCATGAGGAGACCATGTAGTGACTGAATGGCACAGCCTGGAGGTGGCTGAAGCATGAGGAGACCATATAGTGGCTGAATGGCACAGCCAGGAGTTGGCTGAAGCATGAGGAGACCATATAGTGGCTGAATGGCACAGCTTGGAGGTGGCGGAAGCAAGAGGAGACCATATAGCAGCTGAATGGCACAGCCTGGAGGTGGATGAAGCATGAGGAGATCATATAGTATCTGCATGGCAAAGCCTGAAGTTGGCTGAAGCATGAGGAGACCATATAGTGGCTGAATGGCACAGCCTGGAGTTGGTGGCAGCAAGAGGAGAACATATGGTGGCAGAATGAGACAGCCTGGAGGTGGCAGCCGCAGCATCAGGAGTCCTGAAAGTGACCCGGTGACAGAGTGGTGTGGTGCATGGCAATACCAGTACCCGGTGACAAAGGTGGGTGAAATAAGGTCTGATGTAGAGGAATGTTTGTAACTGGGGATCAGCGCCTTAAATCTGTTTTGCACTATCCATATTTGTGAAGTGTTTGTGTGGCCCCATGGTCAATCTACTCTGATGCATCAGGCATTGGTGGGTGGAAATCCTGGCTGATCCATGCCTGATTTAACTTCCCAAAAGGTCAGTCTCTCCACATTTTTCATGGACAGACGAGTTCTCCTTGGGGTGACTATGGCCCCAGCCGCACTAAACACCTGCTCTGATGGCACACTTTTCCAGGGCAAACTCTGCTAGTTGCGGCCATAAATCAAGTTTGGCTGCACAGAAGTCCAGCGGATCTTAAAGCTGTGTTGGCATGGGCATGTCAAGCTATGCCACCATCTGCCGTTTCAGGTCCTGCTCCAGGTCTACTTGCTGCTGATGAGTTGCTTCACTATGCGGGTGAAGAAAGGTGCTCATCAGCGACTGTAGACCCAGGCTGCTGCTGAAGAAGCTGGTACTTCTCCTGCCACCCCAGCAGCCATGGCAGTGGAAGGTGAACGCATAGGGCCCCTGACTCAGACCTGCGAGAGGGTGGACGATGGCCCCGACTGACTACGTAGAATGTCTCTGCAATAGGTCAATTTGACCTCCCTCTCATTGAGTGTAAAAAAAGGCCCCTATTTTGTGGCGGTAGCGAGGGTCCAATAAGGTGGAGAGCCAGAAGTCATTCCGCTGCTGAAAGGTGACAATTCGGCGGTCACTACGCAAGCAAGTGAGCATGCATTGTACCATTTGTCAAAGTGACTCGAATACTGCCACAGTGTGTCGGGGTCCTCTTTCTCGCTTTTTCATAACCCTCTAGCTCCTCTGGCTGCTCCTGTTCCTCCTCTCCTGTCAGATGACTAGAAAAACCACCCATTTGCCGAAACCTAAACTGTGCTCCACTGTACCCCTCCCTCTCCTCCAGTTCAGCCCCCCAGGGCTCATGTGACTGTGAGATGTAGGCGCCTCGTCTCCAGTGCCCTGACCAGCTTTTGTTTCCAACACGTGTTGTAGGAAATGGAGCAGTGGAATGATGTTGTTCATTCCCTAATCCTGGCGACTGACTAACAATGTGGCTTCCTCAAAGAGCCTGAGCAAACGGTAGGATGTCTTTGCAATAGGTCAGTTTGACCTCCCTCTCATTGGGTGTAAAAAAAGGCCCCTATTTTGTGGCGGTAGCGAGGGTCCAATAAGGTGGAGAGCCAGAAGTCATCCCGCTGCTGAAAGGTGACAATTCGGCGGTCACTACGCAAGCAAGTGAGCATGCATTGTACCATTTGTCAAAGTGACTCGAATAATGCCACAGCGTGTCGGGGTCCTCGGTCTCGCTTTTTCATAACCCTCTAGCTCCTCTGGCTGCTCCTGCTCCTCCTCTCCTGTCAGATGACTAGAAAAAACAACCATTTGCCGAATCCTAAACTGTGCTCCACTGTTCCCCTCCCTCTCCTCCAGTTCAGCCCCCCAGGGCTCATGTGACTGTGAGATGTTGGTGAGATGTAGGCGCCAGTGCCCTGACCAGCTATTGTTTCCAACACGTGTTGTAGGAAATGGAGCAGTGGAATGATATTGTTCATTCCGTAATCCTGGCGACTGACTAACAATGTGGCTTCCTCAAAGGGCCTGAGCAAACGGCAGGTGTTACGTGTGAGCTGCCACTGGTTGACATTGAAGTTACACAGGGGAGTACCGCAATCCACTTTGATCATCAAGAAATCGGTGATGGCTTTTCCCCTTTTTTATAGTCGGTTCAACATATGGAGGATGGAATTCCAATGTCTTGCAAATGGGGGGAACACTTCAGGAACCGCTTGACAACCAGATTGAACATGTGTGCCATGCAGGGCTCATGTCTCAGCCTTCCTTGTCGCATCGCAGACAAGAGGTTCTTCCCATTGTCAGTCACCATGGTTCCCATTTCCAGTTTTTGTGGAGTAAGCAAGGCTCCGATTTCTTTACGTATGATTTTTAACAGTTCCTCCCCTGTGTGACTCTTTTCGCCAAGGCAAACCATGTGAAGAACAGTGTGACACCGCCGTGCCCTGCACACATGGTATTCTGAAGGGCCACTGAGACTTGTCCGTGCAGTGGAGGCTGAGGAAACAGTGGAGGATAAGGAGGCAGAGTCGCACACTGTGACAGGACAAAAGGCCTTAGAGCGTGGAGGAGGAAGCGATGTGACCTGTCCAAGTTGCTGTTGTGGCTGTGCAGGAACCACATTAACCCAGTGGGCCATAAAGGACATGTATTGTCTCTGACCGTAGTTACAGCTCCAAACATCGGGTTTGCCGTGCACTTTAGTATACACCGACAGGCTCAAGGACTGGCCCACCTTCTCTTCCACAAAATTGTGCAGGGATGGTACTGACTTCTTCGCAAAGAAATGACTGCATGGCACTCTCCACCTTTGGCTCGGCACAAGCCATCAATTCTCTGTAAGATACAGAGTCCACAATTTGAAAAGGGAGGGACTGCAGCACCAGCAATTTGGACAGGAGCACATTCAGCTTCTGCACTGTTGGATGAGTGGGTGCACACTGTTGGCTCTTGGACATAGCTGATGGATTGCTGGCGGAATGACTGACTGAAAGTAGGAGGAGCAGGAGCATCTGGAGCGACAAGAGTGTATGACACACAGCTCCCTTCAGCTGAGGTGGCGGACTCTTGGCTGGCTGAAAGAAGGAGCGGCTTGCCACAGGGTGATGCAGCAGGCTGGACCACCACATCTGAGCCACAGTTGTCCCAGGCCGCTTTATGGTGGTGCAGCATATGTTGACGGAGGGCCGTGGTGCCAACATTGGGACCCTGGCCACACTTCACCTTCTGGCAACACATCTTGCTATGTTAACCTCCTCCGGATGCTTGATGAAAAACTGCCACACCGCTGATTTTCCCACCAACAGTCCGCACTAATTGACTGCTACTGGTGCCGTCTCCAGAAACCCCTGTTCAACTACCTCTCGGGAAGGTAGGCTGCCGCAAAGCAGGTTGTCTCCCCCGGGAACGTTTGGCTCCAGATTTTCCACTTCTGCCATCATGCTGCTGCACACCATATTACTGCCTTGCTGGCTCAGCTGCTGCCTCACGGGCAACCTGCAACCCTCTTCTCCTAATTATCATGAAGCCTCTCCCAATTGCGATCGGCTTCATCATCATCAACAAGTATCTGCACGTCACTGATGTCCTCCTCAGGTTCCTCAACAGTGTCTGCTTCAGAACCCTGAATGCTGGAAACACCACCTCCCACGTCACTCTCCTCATCACTACTTGTCCGACCTAGCGGAGGAAATGGCGGATGTCTCCTCCACTTCTTGGCTGGGCAGTAGCTGCTGACTGTCCTCTATTAGATCTCCCTTACTGAATAGTGGAGCTGAACCCACTGCGTTAGATAATTCTTTAGGGGAGGGACCAGCATAGGACAGAGGCAATGGGAGAACAGGGTCTGCTCCTTGGCCATGCTAACTGAGGGTTGTGTCTGAGGAACCCACCGACTGTTGACTGGGGTGTCAGATGTCACTTGTGATGAAGTGGATGACCGTGTTAACCAATCGATGATGGCAGATGGGTTGCTGGTCGAGACATCACCACTAGCTGATACCAGGAGATCTTGCCTCTCGCTGTCAATCCTGCTTCCACTGGCCCCTAGTCTGCTACGACCTCTGCATGCTGAATTTAGGCATCTGCCTCTCCTCTGTACACGTCCAGGCACTTCTTTGCCTGACATTCTTATATGAGGGGAGTGCAATGTGATTCACTACGCTTAAAACAGTATTTGCTAGAACAGCAGCAGGTGTATACTTTTGGCTGGCCTTTTACAGTAACTAGGCCCTTGAGACTTTAACAGGTACAAAATAGTACACTACTTAGATGTAGGCATGTGGTATGTACCTATGAGGGCAGAAAAATGCCCTACTGTACGCTTAAATAATTATTTGTGTACAACACCAGATGGTGCGTACTTTTGCCTGGCCTTTCACATTATCTAGGCCCTTGAGACTTAAACAGGAACAAAATTGTACACCGCTTAGATGTACGTATGTGGTATTCACTTTTGAGGGCAGAAAAATGTGCTACAGTAAGCTTAAAAAATTATTTGAGTAAAACACCAACACCAGTGATTACTTTTGCCTGGACTTCCACAGTATGTAGGCCCTTTACTGATTAACAGGTACAAAACAGTACCCCACTTAGATGTAGGTATGTGGTATTCACTTATGAGGGGAGAAAAATGCGCTATAGTACGCTTAAAAAACATATTGGAGTAAAACACCAGCCGGTGATTACTTTTGCCTGGCCTTTCACAGTATCTAGGCCCTTGACAGATTAACAGGTACAAAATAGTACACTACTTAGGTGTAGGTATGTGGTATTCACTTATGAGGGCAGAAAAATGCTCTACAGTGCACTTAAAAATTTTATTTTTGCACAACACCAGCAGTACACAACAGTGCTGCAGCACAGTCACTGTGTACTAAACCCAAAACTGCACTCTCTCACAGACTATTAGGAATGGACTGCTGGGTATGTATTATACCGTCTACAGACTAGTATAACCCGCAGACCAGTTATTGTGGAACAAAAACACAAATTTTCCCTAAAAAATTATTTCTCCCTCCTCTGCTAACATTTCTGCAGCTGAGCCAGCTTGTTCAAAAGTATGAGGCAACACACAGCTCTCTGTCTCTCTCTGTAATACAATGCTTTGGACAGTGACTAGGAGGTTAAGTGCTGCAGTAAGAATTATTTTCTGTGCAAAAACTCACTGCTCTCTGGCAAACAGAAGGCTGAGGTGACTAGGAAGTGAAACGCTGCTTTTAAAAAGCTTTTCTGTGTAACACAGCTCTGTCCTCTCTCTCTCTGCAGTGTAAAGATTAAGTGACTGACCGGAATATGGCTGCTGATTATATAGGGCTGTGATATCACAGGGAGGACTGACTGCTGATAGGCTGCATCCTGCATGTGATTCAGGGTCATCCCGCCTACCCTTGTTCCGGCCTTCCCAGGATTCCTTTCCCCATGTCCTCACATGTTAATCTGCCATTTTAGATGCCCTGGTGCCTGGACCTCACTAAATGGAGTTTAATGAAGCGATTCCCACAATAAAAAAGCGGCGATATTCGCATTAGTTTCTAAACAATTTTTTCATGAGATTCGTAACCAATTCAGATTCATCAGCTTTGATTCTCTCATCCCTAGTCCCAATAGTAGGACACCCTAAGATGTGTTTATCATCTGGAAATCCTTCTAGCATAACAGTGCAAAAATCAGTTGTTTGCATTCCTATTGCCTTATATTTCATGTGCATTTTCTTTAATTTTCAGGTCAGTCCCTTTTCCAGTGTTTCCCTCTTAAGTAACAGGAAAATGTTTCCATCCTTCTTCAGGACTTTCCCGAGTGACAAGTTCCAGTCTAAAGGAATGGCTGAGCTTATTCTCAGCTTTGGCTGGACCTGGATTGGTCTTGTAGCTACTGACACTGATTATGGCCTTCAGGGAATTCAACCAATAAGGGAAGAAATAGTCAAGGCTGGAGCGTGTGTGGCCTTTATGGAATATATTCGCCTTGGCCAACCTGATTACAATGCCCCATATGTAGTGAAGACCATAAAAGAGTCCACAGCTACGGTTATAGTTGTTTTTGCTATTGGAGTTGATTTGGTTCCTATTTTGAATGAGATGGTGAAGCAGAATGTCACAGGGAAGATTTTCATTGGGAATGTGGGTTGGGCCAGGTCTTTGTTATTGTCCATAAGTGCTTATTCTACTATTTTATCTGGTAGTCTAAATTTGGCCTTCAATGATTATGTTGTCCCAGGATTAAGCCAATTTCTGGCCAAGATAGATCCATCTACAAATATAACATCACAGTGGACCAGGATGTATTGGGAGACAGTGTTCAACTGCAAATTTCTTCCTGAGAATCAAACTATTTCTTCAGAGAACCCAATAAAGATATGTACGGGATCAGAACGTCTAGAAGATATTAAGAACAATTCCAGCTATATGGCTGGCTTGCAATTGAATTATGCTATGTTTGCTGCAGTCCAGGTCATATCCACAGCGTTAGATGATCTGAAAAGCTGCAAAATAGGTGAAGGACCATTTTTTTATGGGACCTGTCCAAACACTTGGAACTTTAACCCATGGCAGGTAATAATATATACCGTATTTATCGGCGTATAACACGCACAGGTGTATAACATGCACCCCCATTTTAATAGAGAAATTTAAGTTAAAAAAAATACATATAAGATAAATGACAGACTAAATGCCACATCATCCCTCTAACTTTGATTTTGCCTGAACTTCAGTTTGGTCCCCCCTTCCAGTGCCACATCATTCCTCCCCTTTTATCAGCCCCTGTGCCACATTTACACCCATCCCCCCCCCTCCTTACCCTCTCATCATTCCCCCACTGTCTCATCATGCCCCACTGTTCATCATGCCCCCCTGCCCATCATGCCCCCCTGCTCATCATGCCCCACTGCTCATCATGGCCCCCTGCTCATCATGCCCCCCTGCTCATCATGCCCCCCTGCTTATCATGCCCCCCTGCTCATCATGGCCCCCTGCTCATCATGGCCCCCTGCTCATCATGGCCCCCTGCTCATCATGCCCCCCTGCTCATCATGGCCCCCTGTTCATCATGGCCCCCTGCTCATCATGGCCCCCTGCTCATCATGGCCCCCTGCTCATCATGCCCCCCCTGCTCATCATGCCCCCCTGCTCATCATGCCCCCCTGCTCATCATGCCCCCCTGCTCATCATGCCCCCCTGCTCATCATGGCCCCCTGCTCATCATGGCCCCCTGCTCATCATGCAAAAATAGGCGTTTTACCAACAAAAAACAAAAAAACACTCAAAGTACTTTCAAAATTACTCGAGAAAAAGTGTGAGTTTGCCTCACACAATAACCGACAGCCAAGAGGTCGAGTGAAATTCAAAAAATTTAGTAATTTCTAACAAGGGACTGTTTGCCATTGTGCTTTTTGTGAAAGTAACTTGTTTTATAACCTGAAAATATTTTGTACAGTTCAACACTTTTATGAATAAAATATTGAATGCTATTGTGATAGTTAATGTTTAATTTTTTTTTCATTTTAACAAATTTTGCAATATTAGGTTTAAATCATTTTAACACCCAAGATGATAAACAAGGATAATTGTAATGTTTGAAAAATGATAACACATGAATACTTTTAATTCATGAAAACATTTTTAAACAAACAAGTCTAAACCATTTTGACTCACACAACTAATTTCTTTAGCTCGGAGTTTGTGCGACACAATTCACTAGTGCACCACAAAAAACGTCCACTCTTAGTAATCAGGGCCAATATGTGTATGTATGTGTGTATGTGTATGTGTGTATGTTCCAGCATCACATCCAAACGGCTAAAGATATTAACATGAAACTTGGCCACATGTTACTTATGTGTCAACAACAAACATAGGATAGGTAATTTAACCATTACTCAGCCCCACTTACCAGGGTTGGGGTTTTTGTTTAAAGTCCCAAACAGGTCTATGGGAAATATATGTTACTTCATAACTTCCAAATGGCTGGAGATATTTTGATAATACTTGGTCACATGTATCACAGTTATGTCCACTTAAAATATAGGATAGTTAATTTAACCTTTAACTACCCCCATTTGTGAGGGTCGGGGTTTTTGTTTAAAGTCCCATGTAAATCTACGGGAAATGTAGGTTTCCCCATAACTTCCGTACAGCAGGAAATATTTCTGTAATACCTAGTACACATATTACTTATATGCAAAATAAAAATATATGATAGTTAGATTAACCCTTACCTACACCCTTATATAAAAGATGTTTTTTGTTTCAAGTCCCATGCAAGTATATGGGACTTTCAGTACCTTACTCCACAAGCTCCGCTCTGCATCTCCTGGTGAATGTGTTAGTCCGGCTTGCAAGCCACACCCCATCACGCAAAGACACGCCCACTGTTTAATCCCCACCCTTTTTATTCTCTACCCTTTTTGCGCATCAGTCTGGCTTGCAAATCACGCTCAGTCCCACAAAGTCATGTCCCCTTCTATTTTTAGCTTAAAATATCTTCATCACAAATCAGTCCCACCTGAGGACAGGATATGAGGATGGGACATAAGGACAGGATATGAGGATGGGACATAAGGACAGGATATGAGGATGGGACATAAGGACAGGATATGAGGATGGGACATAAAGACAGGATATGAGGATGAGACATAAGGACAGGATATGAGGACAGCATATGAGGATGGGATATGAAGTCGGGGCCACAATGGTGGAGAAATGGGGAATAAAATGTCGATAATAGTTGGCGAATCCCAGGAAGCGTTGGATAGCACAGAGTCCAGAAGGGCGTTGCCAATCCAAAACCGCCGACAGTTTATCTGGATCCATTTGAAGCCCTTGGCCAGAGACTAGGTAACCTAGGAAGGGAAGACTGTTGCATTGAAAGAGACATTTTTCAAATTTAGTGTACAGCTGGTTTTCACGGAGTCTTTGGAGCACTTGACGGACATGACGACGGTGTTCCTCTAAGTTAGAGGAAAAAATCAAGATGTCATCCAAGTAGACCACAACACAGGTATACAATAAGTCCCGAAAGATCTCATTAACAAAGTCCTGGAAGAGTGCAGAGGCGTTGCAGAGCCCAAAGGCCATAACTAGATATTCAAAATGTCCATCTCTGGTATTGAAAGCCATCACCTTTACGGATGCGAATAAGATTATACACGCCCCTTAAGTCCAGTTTAGTGAAGATACTTGCTCCGCGTAGACAGTCAAAGAGTTCGGAGATCAAAGGCAGGGGATAGTGGTTTTTGATGGTAATCTTGTTTAAACTGCGATAGTCAATACATGGGCGTAAGGATCAATCCTTTTTAGAAACAAAGAAGAACCCCGCTCCAGCAGGGGATAAAGATTTCAGAATAAAACCTCTCTTTAGGTTCTCCTGGATATACTCTGACATGGCTTGAGTCTCTGGGGCTGACAGAGGGTAAATCCTTCCACGGGGCGGAGTGGTACCAGGAAGAAGGTCAATGGGACAATCATAAGGTCTATGAGGAGGTAAGACCTCTGCTTGCTTTTTGCAGAATACATTTGAATAGTCCTGGTAAGCCTTGGGAAGGCCCGGTAAAGAAGAAGCCTCAGGGGTTTGACTAGTGGAAGCAGATGTGAGACATTGCTTGTGACAAGAAGGACCCCAACTTTTGATCTCCCCGGTGGTCCAGTCGAGGGTAGGAGCATGACGGTGCAGCAACGGCAAGCCAAGAAGAACTTCAGAGGTGCAGTTAGGCAGAACGAAAAATTCAATTTTTTCATGGTGAAGTCCAATGCTCATGGGCAGGTGTTCAGTGCGGTAGCGCACAGTGCAGTCCAATTTCTCTCCGTTTACTGAAGAGATAAAGAGCGGCTTGACGAGACGGGTTACTGGAATACTGAACCTATTAACGAAAGAGGCCAAGATAAAGTTTCCTGCAGAACCTGAGTCCAAGAAGGCCACTGCTGAGAAGGAGGAGTTGGCAGAAGGAGAAATCCGCACAGGTACAGTCAGACGTGGAGAGGCAGAATTCACACCAAGTGTCGTTTCATCCTTGTGAATTAGGTGCGTGCGTTTCTCCTGATGCGGAGGGCGGATAGGACAGTCTTTTAGGAAATGTTCGGTACTAGCACAGTACAGGCACAAATTCTCGTTTCGGCGGAGAGTCCTCTCTTGTAGGGTCACGCAAGACCGATCCACTTGCATAGCCTCCTCGGCGAAAGGCACAGGAACAGATTGCAAAGGACGTTGGAAGAGAGGGGCCTGGGAGAAAAACCGTCTGGTGCGAACAAGATCCTTTTCCTGACAAAGTTCCTGGCGTCTTTCCGAGAAACGCATGTCGATGCGGGTGGCAAAATGGATGAGTTCTGTCAGATTAGCAGAAATTTCTTGTGCGGCCAGGACATCTTAGATATTACTGGATACGCCTTTCTTGAAGGTCGCGCAGAGGGCCTCATTATTCCAGGATAGCTCTGAGGCGAGGGTGCGGAACTGGATGGCGTATTCACCCACAGAAGAACTCCCTTGGACAAGGTTCAACACAGCAGTCTCGGCTGAGGAAGCCCAGGCTGGCTCCTCAAAAACACTACGTACTTCAGAGAAGAAGGACTGGATAGTAGCGGTGGCAGGATCGTTGCGGTCCCAAAGCGGTGTGGCCCATGACAAGGCCTTTCCAGACAGGAGACTGACCACGAAAACCACCTTAGATCGTTCAGTAGGGAATAGGTCCGACATCCTCTCCAGATGTAGGGAACACTGGGACAAGAATCCACGGCACAGTTTAGAGTCCCCATCAAACTTGTCTGGAAGAGACAGGCGGAAACTGGGAGCAGCCACTCGCTGTGGAGGAGATGCAGGAGCTGGCGGAGGAGATGATTGCTGTAGTTGCGGCAGAAGCTGTTGCAGCATAACGGTCAGTTGAGTCAGCTGCTGTCCTTGTTGCGCGATCTGCTGTGATTGCTGGGCGACCACGGAGGTTAGGTCAGCGACACTAGGCAGCGGGACCTCAGCGGGATCCATGGCCGGATCTACTGTCAGGATCCGGACTGGTATGCAGAGAGGACACTGGAGGTGGATCCTCTGTATCAGTGAGGTGATGGCGTGGGCCGTACCAGGGGAACGGAATCTAAGGGGTTACTGGTTTTCACCAGAGCCCGCCGCAAAGCGGGATGGACTTGCAGCGGCAGGTAACCCCCAGGTTGTTCCACCCGATAGCGACTCAACCCCACTGACAGCTGAGACAGGCACGGTACACAGGGATAAGGCAAGAGCAAGGTCGGACGTAGCAGAAGGTCAGGGCAGGCAGCAATGGTTCGTAGTCAGGGGCAACGGCTCTGGATACACAGGCTTGGGAGACACAAAACGCTTTCTCAGGGCACTAGGGCAGCAAGATCCGCAAGGACAGGAAGGGGAAGTGGGTTTTATAAGGAATGGGAGTGATTAACAACTGATTGTGCCAGGCACCAATTAGTGGTGCACTGGCCCTTTAAGTTTCAGAGAGCCGGTGCGCGCGCGCCCTAGAGAGCGGGGCCGCACGCTCCGGGACATGACAGCAGGGGAACAGGACAGGTGAGACAAATGGGATGCGACCCATGGGCGGGCGCGTCTCGCTACGCGGATCGCATCCCCGCCGGCAGTAACAGTGCAGCGCTCCCGGTCAGCGGGTCTGACCGGGGCGCTGCAGACAGAAGAACGCCGCGAGCGCTCCGGGGAGGAGCAGGGACCCGGAGCGATCGGCGTAACAATTAAAATTTAATTATATGGTTCCTGAACTGGTGATGCTGACATGCATGGGTTGTGTGTGCGTAGACCTGGCTGAAACTGCTAGCAGAACATGCCATAGTGGCTTACTAGAGGAAAAATAGTAGTAGTCTGCGTAAAGCAACAGGTTGTGACACTTTAAAATTAATTCAAATTTGGCCAGCCAGGTGACCAAGGCCTGGCTGGCTGCAGGGAGGTTGCAACAGCAACCTTCAGCATGTCAGAGTGGCAGCCCCGGCCTGGCTGGAAGTAGCCAGTTGCCAACAAAAGAAACTGTAATTAATTTGAATTTTACTGGCAGAGGTTGAGTAGCGTTGACTCTGCGGAGAGCGGAGACTGGACCCCCGTTCATTCAATTTGAAATTGGCCAGCAGCCCTGGCTGGCTGCACGTTGTTTGCAAAAGCAAGGGCAATAAAGTTGAATTTTGCCCCAGCCAGCCAGGTGGCACAGGCCTGGCTGGAAGTAGCCAGTTGCTACTTAATTTGGCCAGCAGCCCTGGCTGGCCGCAGGGTGTTTGAAAAAATGTCCATGATTAGCTGCCAATCCCTTAGCTGTTAATCCGACTGGTTCCAGAAATTGTCTTGCTCTTGCATGGGAAAGCCGGTTATCGCTTTGTGCTGCTAATAGAGACGATCCAACATGTGTAAAGTGTTGGAACGTCGCAAATAAGGCAGTTTTGTGAAATAGTGTTTTGGAGCTGTAGGGGAAGCAAGTCATGTTTAAAAGCATACGAACGGCTAAACCCGGACCAGTTGCCAAGAAATGTTTTACTATAAGGTTTAGCCCGTGTGCCAAACAGGGAGAGTGTGTCATGCTACCTAGACGCAGCGCTGTTTGTGCCGTTATCGGTAACAACATTTCCCAATGTCAGCTCATGAGTTGGGAACCAGTATGAAACCTCTTGTTGCAGATAGGGCAGCAGTTCCTCCGCCGTGTGGCTTTTCTGGCCCAGGCTCAGCAGGTCTAACACAGCATGGCAACACTTGATTTTGCAGCAATGAAAGGAGAGTGGGGGAGGAGAAGGAGAATAAGCTACGCTTTTTCCCGTGAGGGGCAAGATGTCCGTGGAGGATAGGCGCAACTGTGGAGGTGACACTACAATTTCCTGGCCTCGTTACGGTGGAGCCGCGTTCTGCAGAATGTTGACCTAGTGGGCCGTAAAAGACATGTATTACCCCTGGCTGTAGTTACTACAACACAAATCAACAGTGGCATGCACTGTTCTGCACACAGACAAGTTAATGGAGTGGCCCACCCTCTTCGCTACATGCTTGTGCAAAGTGGGGACAGCTTTCTTTGCAAAATAATGGCAACTAAGTACACGCCACCTGAGCTGGGCACACTCCGTTATTTGCCAAAAGGCCGTGGAGTCCAGAAGATGGTATGGGAGGGTCTGCATCACCACCAACTTGGTCAGGTACAAATTGAGTTGCACTACAACAGGATGACTGGGAGAATACTGTTGTCTGGAGGACATGGATTCCCCAATATATAACTAACGGGATCAGGGAGGAGCAGGTCACCACACAGAGGAGGCAATTCCCAAAAATGTGCTTCCTGTGGAAGAGACCTGGCTGTTAGACAGTTGGGATGGATGTGGAGGATCATCAGTAGCAGCAGCTTTTTCCTTACATTGTGGGGCCTCTTGACTGTCCCACGCGGCCTTGTGGTGACATTCCATATGCCTACGTAGAGACGTGGTTCATACACTCTTACTTTCTGTTTACAGAGATGACATACTGCCATGTTTTCTGCATCAGGGACTGCACCATCTGACTGTGCCTCTCCTATGGATGGTTTTTAATGGAACCTGAACATGCAGCTATATTGCTTTCACCTGAGCTCATCACACCTGCAGCCCTACATCTGTTACGTTTCAGTTTTTTTCCCTACCTTGGCTACGCTCTTCTTTTCTGACACTGCCACTACCCTCCTGCTCTGAACACATTAGCTAGTGCCCAGGTGGTTCCCACGTCCTGTCCAACATTACATCATCATTGATGTCAAACTACTCATTGTCCACACCTCTCTGCATGAACTTCTTGGGCCCCTTACTCCCCATCAGCAAAGCCACCTCGATGCCTTACAGTATCCCCACATGCCTACCAGCACCAGTCCAGCTTGTGCTGGGCTCGACCACTGATTCCACCTCCACCACCTCGCCAACACACTCCAATGCAACTCCTCCTCATGGCTAGTGCTATCCTTCTGCATAGCAGCGGCGGGAGCCAAAGCCAGAGATGAGGAAGCATAGCTTCTAGGAAGGACCTTTCCACTTCCCCATGTGAGAGTAGATACAAAGGAATTCACTGACTGGTGGATCAGTGTCAGATTGTCAGAGTCTTCCTCTTCAGAAGAAGAAGAAGCCGGATCATACTGTAAAACCAGATAACCTCTCTCAGGCAGTGAGAACTTGAGATGGCTGACATGGCTACCACACTACTCCTGGCTGCTGTTACCACTACCTGTGCTAGTACTGCCATGAACATTCTTACTGGCAGAGAACATGGCAGGGGCATTCTGCCCTCTACCATGTCTACCAATTCGTTTTCCCAAGATGTTTTTTTTGGTTACTTTCATCCTTTTTGGGCGCATTTTCACCAACCTACTTGTCAAATTTTCAACTCTTTGAATGCTTTTTGCTTAGCAGAGATGACAGCCTAATAAATTTAAGGAACATTATTAAATGCACCAGAACTGTATAACACTACAGGCCAGATACGTGTAACTTTAACATGCTTTTTGCGTCCCAGGGATGACAGCACAATAAGTACTGAAGGTGTTTGCGTAACAATATTAAATGCATCAGAACCGTATATCACTACAGGCTAGATACTTGTTACTTATAGGGGTACTGTGGTGGAAAATAATTCATTTTAAGTCAACTGGTGCCAGAAAGCTATACAGATTTGTAAATTACTTCTATTAAAAAATCTTAATCCTTCCAGTACTTATCAGCTGCTGTATACTACAGAGAAAGTTCTTTTCTTTTTGAATTTATTTTCTGCCTGTCCACAGTGCTCCCTGCTGACACATCTGTCCATGTAAGGAACTGTCCAAAGCAGGAGCAAATCTCCATAGCAAACCTCTCCTAATCAGGACAGTTCTTGACAAGGACAGAGGTGTTAGCAGAGAGCACTGTGGACAGACAGAAAAGAAATTCAAAAAGAATCCTCTGTAGTATACAGCAGCTCATAAGTACTGGAAGGATTAAGATTTTTTTAATAGAAGTAAATTACAAATCTAAAAAAGAAAAAAAGGTTGGTACAGCTCACAATGTACTACTGTCAGAGGAATCTGGGCAATCACTTATACCCGAAGTGATGAAATAATCTAAATATGTTGTGCAAAAATAGCTGAAACCTCAAGGATAGTATAAACTCAATATAAAAATGATTTATATTGATTTTATCACTGCTTATTTAATATACTATATTTGCCATTTATTCTTCCTCCCACAAGGGCCCTGTGTGAGGAATATATCCAATAAAAATTTGACATCTAATAAAATATTTGTTTAATTGAAGCACGGTCTCGTAAATATATTTTTCTAAAAAAAAAAAAATACTACCCTTGAGGTTTGGGCTATTTTTGCACAACATAAATTACAAATCTGTTTAACTTTCTGGCACTTTCTGGTTGATTTAAAATAAATTGTTTTCCACCAGGTGGCAGAGAAAACATGTCTGTTCATGCTGTCTGCTCACATCTCCCCTAGCATTAGCAAAACTACAACTGCCAGCTTGTCCTCACTGACAGTAGCGGGACACAAGCTGACACAGCTGTCAATCAAGGAAGTGTGTCCATGACATAGGTGATGACTCATGGACACAGCAGGACTAGTATGTGTCCAAGCAGGCAGGGGGGGGGGCAGTTGTTTGACTGGCTTATTCAGTATGAAATACTGAACATTTTCTAATGAAAGCAGTTGCAAAACCTATTGGTTATACATGCCTTACAACGTAATAAAAGTTTTTGTATCTTACAGTGCCCATTTAAATGCATCATAACCATATAACACTAAAGGCTTTGAATAAACGACAGAAACAGAACAAGGTAAAAACTAAATAGGACAGAACTAATAATCCATGGCTATACAAAGTACAAAGACGTATATAGCAAAGCAAATTTAAAAAAGCAGCAAGGGCTAAAAGTCTCTAGAGGCCTGAAATAACCCCTCCTAGCTGCCTATTGGTCTAAGACTGTAACTCTTTCCTAACTAGGAAATAAATATACACAGACTGGTCTCATACATTCATTACACTGCTTTTAGTGTCATTTCTGTCATATCAAATTATTATTCAGAATAACATCATTGATATTTTTTATTCTAATCTTTTTCCCACTACAGCTCACTTACTATATACGGAGGGTCCGGCTTAACATTAATGTGGAGAATGAGAAATATTTCGATGAGAATGGGGATCCTCCTGCAGTCTACCACATCATTAACTGGCAGCTGAAGGCAGACGGGACCCTGACACAGATTAAGATTGGCGGCTATAACAGTAAAGCCCCTTCTTCTCAGACTTTGACCATGGATACAAGTCTGATTGCATGGAAGCTGGGGAGTAAACAGGTGGGTAAAAATACTAAGGGGGAAATTTATCAAAATCTGTCCAGAGGAAAAGTTGCTGAGTTGCCAATAGCAACCAATCAGATCGCTTCTTTCATTTTGCAGAGGCCTTGTTAAAAATGAAAGAAGCGATCTGATTGGTTGCTATGGGCAACTCATCAACATTTCCTCTGTACAGATTTTGATAAATCTCCCCCTAAAAGTAGAAATATTTACAAGAGCTGGATGGGGATGTCATAGGTTTCTCAAAATGCATCACATTTAAAGGGGTATTCAGGAGAAAAACAATTTTTTTAAATCAATTGTTACTTCTATTTAAAAATCCTAATCCTTCAGCTGCTTTATGCTTCACAGGAAGTTATTTTCTTTTTAAATGTCTTTTCTGTCTGACCACAGTGCTCTCTGCTGACACCTCTGTCTTTTTCAGGAACTGTCAAGAACAGGATAGGTTTGATATGGTGATTTGCTCCTGCTCTTGAAAGTTCCTGAGACAGACAGAGGTGTCAGCAGAGAGCACTGTGATCATATAGAAAATAACTTCCTGTGGAGCATACAGCAGCTGATATGTAATGGAAGGGTTGAGATTTTTAAATAGAAGAAACCTACAAATCTGTTTAACGTTCTGACACCAGTTGATTAAAAAAAAAAAAATCACTGGAGTACCCCTTTAAGAAACGTCAACACTTTTACTGGCAAAACGAAAACTATGAGCTCTCCAGTGTCTTCTGCTGCTTCCAGACCAAGAAGTAAATAATAAAACAACTCCTATCAAAGTTAATGTATGAGTAGTAAGCAGTGATCTGGAAAAGGACAAAGCAGGAAGGACAAAGGAGGGAAAAGCGAATGACACAACAAAGGAGGTGTGGGAGAGGAGGCCTGGCAGTATTGCTGACAGGTGATGGCTGGCAAATTTTAGCCTGGATGGCAACAATACAGCACTTGTCCATCTGTACATGGTTAACATAATTTTTCCTGCATCATACTATATGTATATCGGGACATATGCCCCAGATTCCTTGGAGGGGATGATCATTACACTACTGGCAGCCATGGCCTTAGCATCTACTGGGGCACCAGCCTGGGGGCATATGCCCTACTGTCCCCTGTCCCAACCCTCCTCCGAGTGCTGACTGAAGAGGGATGGAGAAATAAAAGGAAATAAGGACAAGAAGAAAGTGAATGACACATGGGTGGAGAGATGCAAGCAAAAGGGAAGGTGACCAGGTCCCTTTTGCCATTACTATAAAAGACACATTGTAGGTGGAGGCCCTCTTATATATTGTGCTGGTGGCCAAGATTTTCAAGTTAAACCTCTAGAGAAATAGATGTGGAAAGAGAGGTGGATAGAAAAGGAGATTATAGAAGCAGGACAACAAAGTTGTTGGTACAGTAAGTGATAGGAGAAAACAGTAAAGGGGATGGGGAGAAAATTACGAAAGGAAAGAGGAAGAAGAGTGTGAAGAAAAAAGAGATGAAGGAGGGAAACAGGGAGGAAGTAAAAGAACGAAGGAACTGGGTAAATGGGAAATGGGTAAGGAATGAAAGTGGGAGAGAGGGAGGGAGTAAAGGATAAAGAAACGATGGAGGGAGAGAGAAGAAGTGAGGCAGGAAAGCGAGGGAATGACGAAGAGAGAAAAATTAAGAGATACAGTGAAGGAAGGAGGAATAGAGATGTAGAGTTAGAGTTGGCAGTAGAGTATCGTAAGAAGAAGACAGTTCAGGTGGGGAAGAGTAGGAGGAAAAAAGAGAGTAAAAATGAAGTGACTGAGTGAAGGAATGAAGGAGTGAGAGATTGAGTGATAATTGAAGGAAGAAGTAAATGACTTAGCAAAGAAATGGAGTGAAGGATGGAGAGAGGAGATTGTAAGGAGTGTGGGGTGGTGGACATCATAGAAAGATGAAGAAAAGGAATGTAAGTGAGAGGCAATTATCCTTGACATTGATACTCCACCCACCCCTTATTCACCTATAGAGTAAATTCCTGATTTATTATATATTTTTAATAAGATAATTTAACAATAAAATATAAAGTCACAAGTTGAATGGACACAGCTCTCCCTAGTTTATTCTACTTACTCCATTTACTTTTATGGTCTTTTATGCTATGTGGACATTATATGATATCACTTATATGGAATCTAAACAAAGTGATTTGAACTTTCTAGTGATAATTCATAAAATTAAATGTTTAATGTTCCCAGGTCCCTTCCTCAGACTGTAGTGACAGGTGCATCGTGGGATTCAGGAAGGCCCCTCTGCAGGGGAAACCGACATGTTGTTACGCCTGTGTTCCATGTCTACAGGGGGAGATCTCAAATCAGACAGGTAATATTCAGCAACAAAATATATATGTCTCCTAAAAGATAATTTTTCCCTCAACCCAAACTCCCTTACTCATTTCCAAAATTTAGAAAGGGGTTTTCTTAGGGTGATATTTCTTCTCAAATGTTTCTAATGCTTTTAATACACTTCTTTAGGATAAGCCATCAATATACAGTATAACCGATAGGGAACTACTCCAATCTACAGAACAAAGGAATTGTGTCAGTCACTGGAGCAGCCATTGATTTTTTTTTTTTTTTATACTTTTACACCTATCGGCCTTGGTTATTTATTATGGGTGATGCCCAGTGAATGATTCACACACCTTTATTTCGGGTGTTGACAAGATTTCCATGTTATGTTTTTAAATGTTTTCAACTGACATTGTTTTTTGGCACCAATTTTTTGTTGATTTTGTGTGGTTTATTTCCTTTGCATTTTCTAGTAAATATTTGTCTTCCTGTCCTTCATGGAATATGTAGCTCTGGTGTTGACATTGTACTTGCATTTGGTATAATGTAAATTATTATGTAAAGGAAGAGGCGAGTTATGATATATTTCCTCCCCATTCTGGACTATTTTCTATACATGACTTTGTTAAGACATTAAGACAATTAGCAGAGATATAGGATCTTGCAATATATTTTAGGAGGAAGAACTTGAAACAAGTTTACTGTGTGGGAAATATATTGTAACACTTAGCTTGGCGAGTAGGAATTCTATCAATATGGATAAGCAATTATTTAATGCTTTGATAGATTATGAGTCTTGATTCTTCTGCTTGATTCTTCTCACAATATCCTAAAACTATAATCTCAATGTCGAGATAATTAATTATTTTATTTAATTAATTTATTTGCCAATCTAAAGGGTATAATTCCATCCACATTATTCCAATTAGTCTTAATTAAATGGAATACCATTTTTGTGTCTCTTACCAAAAATTTGTAAGAACCTTACTTCTGCTCTGAGGAACACTGAACGGTCCATCTCATCGTCAGGGACAGCCATTTTTCTGGTACCGTTTGATCAGTCCGACTTGCAGGGATCTACATGGCTTCCATCTTGTGGACCTCTTTCCTTTGTCTTCTCTAGAGTACAGCCCTCAGCACAGAGAGTCTCCTATCTCCAGTTCCCAGTTAGAGCAGTTCAGACTTCAGTCTCAGCTCTTCAGTATCAGCCTTCTAACATCTGGTTTACCAGACTTTTTAATTAGTTAGACACAACCTCCTAAATTGGAATTCCCCAATGAATCTAGGTTGGGCGTGTACATATGGTAATGACTATGACATCACCTTACTACCCAGAATGCACTGAGCACATCACGCATAATGCCTTTCCTGTCAGTGTAATGTCAACTACCCATCCACTAGGGGTTGCTATTGCATAAGCAATTAGCATAATTACCATTAAGGGTTAACTTGTCAATAATTGGTCTTAAACCAACATTCCACACTTTGACGAATGGACCAATAATTAACAAACAGGGATTACTTTTGACGTCTATAAGTAATCAAAACCTGGATTCTCATAGACATAGAGTCTCCAATTAGACAATTTAACTTATTGAAGAGATAAGAGTTTGATGTAGGTCTCTTTCACAGATGTGTGAATGTTTTAGAGAATGTAACCAGACCCCTTATCAGTCTCTTGTCTAAACACCATAAATAAGCTGAAGATACAAGCAGCATTGTACTCCCAGACTGGCATTTATACACAGAAGGACTTTAGAATTAATTTTGGTCTATGTCAGAACATACACAAAATGGCTGACATCATGCTATTATGCTATGAAACATATTAAAACATAGTGATTCATTTTTGAGGTATCCAAAATACATGACAAATGTACACCACTGGATACACTGTACCACAAAAAATATCATAAGTCCCTATAAACAATATGTTATTTTTTTATTTTAGATTCCTTGAACTGCTTTAGATGTCCATGGGACCAATGGCCAAATCCTGAAAAATCCAGGTGCCTCCCTAAACCCACAGAGTGCCTGTCTTATGAAGATATACTAGGAGCCAGCCTAGCTGCTATCAGTATAATGTCTTCGATATTTACAGCTCTTATCTTAAGGCTTTTTTTCAGTCGCAGGAATACTCCACTTGTGAAAGCCAGCAATTACTCCCTAAGTTGTCTTCTACTCATGTCCCTCAGTCTCTGCTTTTTCTGCTCCTTAGGATTTATTGGTTACCCTGATCATGATAAATGTCTTCTACGTCAGGTGTCTTTTGGTCTGGTATTCACTCTCTGTGTTGCATGTATATTGGCCAAGACGATCATGGTGGTTTTTGCTTTCATGGCCACAAGACCTGGGAGCAGTCTAAGAAAATGGACCAACCTAAGAGTCTCCTACTCAATCATTTCTATCTGCGTCCTTCTACAATTATTATTGTGTATCACTTGGATATCAGTGGCTCCTCCATTCCCACAATTCAACACTGAAGATAAACCAGGACTTATTATAGTCGACTGTAATAATGGGTCACCCATCGCCTTCTGGGCCATGCTGGGCTATCTATTTCTTCTGGCTACTATTAGTTTTATAGTGGCCTTCTTGGCAAGAAAACTTCCAGACAGTTTTAATGAAGCCCAGTTTATAACATTTAGTATGTTGGCCTTTCTGTGTGTTTGGATATCTTTTATTCCAGCCTATCTCAGTGCCCAGGGTAAATATACAGTCTCCATGGAGGTATTCGCCATCCTGGCCTCTAGTTGGGCATTGTTGATTTGTATGTTTTTACCCAAATGTTTCATTTTACTGTTCAGACCAGAGATGAATTCCAAAGAATATCTCACGATGAGGAATAAGGATAAAGAGACAACAAGCAGATAATAGACCGAATAAACCTTCAGAAATATAATGTATACAATTCTTAGAATAGCTAAAAAAAATGATCTTATTATTCTGGATTCATCCTAGAAATCGATTTATATAATAATTTACTATTTTAAATATGGCCTAACTTTAACAGTAACATAGTTTGTGAGGTTAAAAAAAAAGACAAGAGTCCATCGAGTTCAATCTAAAACCCTATTGTGTTGATCGAGAGCAGGCTGAAGCCAATTTTGCCATGACAGAGGGAAAAAATTCCTTTTTGACCCCAATGTGGCATCAGAATAAATCCCTGGATCAACGTTCTATCCCCATAGATCTAGTATCCACAATCTGTAATGTTGTATTTTTCCAGAAAAACATCCAGACCTCCGTTGAACTTGTTTATTGAGTCAGACACCACTACATCTTATGGCAGAGAGTTCCATAGTCTCACTGCTCTTACAGTAAAGATTTCCTGTCTGTGGTGATGGTGAAATCTTCTTTCCTCTAGACAGAAGAGGATGCCCCCTTGTCACGGTTACCGACCTAGGTATAAAAAGATCACTATAAAGATCTATGTATTGTACATTCATATATTTGTACATTGTGATCAAATTGCCCCAAAGACATAATTTCTCCAAACTAAATAACCCCAAGTGATAACCTGTCTTGGTCCTGTAATCGTCCCAAACCATTATTATCTTTGTTGCCCTCCTCTGCACTCTCTCCAATTCAGTCATATCCTTCTTATGTACAGGTGCCTAAATGTCTGTAATTTTAACGGCATATCATAATCTAATTATGACTCATGAAATATGGTCATAACAAATTATTTAAAATAACTTAAAAAGTGAAAATTATAAAATTATCAAAAGTATACCCCAGTGAATTGCAGACAAGTATAAACGATACAATTCACATCTAAGTTGACAATTTCTCAGATATGTTAATGTTTTTGTTTTTTTTTTGAGGATATGAGATGACTAAAGGGGTAGTCTATGGGAGGGGGCATGACCCTTTCCATAGACTTGCATTGAGGGGGTGGGGTGTGAAGTCCCACGGGGGGCGGAGTTGTGACACCACGATACTCCGGCCCCGTGGTCATCACCCTGCACACTCGGAGCCTCCAGCGCTGCGGAGAGCTCGCAAAGGTGGGTGCTGAATGACAGATTGTGGGGGTCCCCAGCGGCAGGTCCCCGGCAGTCAGACATCTCATCCCCTATCCTTTGGATAGGGAATAAGATGTATAAGGGCCGGAGTACCCCTTTAATGTTAAGGAAGTAGTTTTGCAATGCAAAATAAAATAATACACAGCTACTATAAAATGATACAGATTTCTTGGTTATAGGTAATAAACATTAATGAGTAAGTAAAAGCAATGATATATTTAACCTCTTGGGAACACAGGATGTATGCAAATGCCCTGCATCCCTGATCCTTGAGGACTCAGGGCGTAACTGTACGCCCTGTTCGGGTATAACAGGTTTAAACCATTCTCAACGGCAGAGAACGGGTTAAACCCTGTGGGTCCTGGTTGCTACGGGCAGCCAGGACCCACGGCTAATGCCAGGCATGGCCGATCAGGCCGATGCCCGGCATTACCCCTTTAGACAACGCAATCAAAGTTGATTGCGGCATCTAAAAAGAAAGTAAAAGAATCCCGGGAGCTTTGCGGAGCTGATCCGGACTATCTCGACAAAATCGCGATGTCCCCATCAGCTTATCGGACTACGGGAGGGTCCTCATCTGCCTCTCTGTTGTCTGATCGACAGCAGCAGATCGCCGGTTACACTGATCAGTGCTTTGCAATGGCATAGAAGATTGCATGTTTTAGCCCCCAGAAATGGATGGCAACAAAGCGCTGGAGAGTTCTGAAGTGGCCAACAATGAGTCCAGATCTAAATCTTATTGAACACCTGTGGAGATATCTTAAAATTGCAATAAGAGAGACCTGGAGCAGTTTGTAACGGAAGAGTGGTCCAACATTCCGGCTGAGAGGTGTAAGAAGTTTATTGATGGTTGTAGGAAGCCACTGATTTCAGTTATTCTTTCCAAAGGGTGTGCAACCAAATATTAAGTTAAGGGTGGCAATAATTTTGTCCAGCCCATTTTTGGAGTTTGGTGTGACATTATGTCCAATTAGCTTTTTCCCTCCTGATTTTGGTTTAGTTCCAATACACACAAATATGGACATTTATCAACGGGTTTAGTCAGGTTTTCTTTACTATAATTGTCGCAAAATTGTCGCAACTGCGACTACACGATTTTTCGTGCGACATTTTGACTGGAAAGCGAGAAAAGCAAGTTTTCCTAAAATTGACTATGTAGTAATAATTTTAAAATGGACTACGGGTAGTTAGGTATTTATTAACTGCGACAGTCGCAACTGCGCAAAAAAAAGTCGCAACAGCGTTAAAAATTGACTAAATTTACTCCACCTCAAACATGGAGCAGAAAAAGCTACTACCAAAGTAGAAAAGGAAAAATTGCTTACGTGAAAGAAAATTATCAACAGGCTGAAAGCAGTTGATAAATACGTCGCACATAAGCAAAAAAAAAGTAAGGAAAAAATTACTAAAAAAAAGAATACATAAGCAAACATTGATAAATGTCCCTCAATGAGAGTAAACATATGTATAGCAAAACATGTTACTGCAATCCTTTACTGTGAGAAATAGTTCATTTTCTTGAAAAATTTCAGGGGTGCCAACATTTACAGCCATGACTGTATATAGGCAGTTTCTGTCTTTGAAAAGGTATCACCTTCCAAGGCTGCATAAAGGACTGTTGGTTAAATCTGTAAGAGATGTTGATCTTTACTTGAGTTATTGCAAACAAATAGGTTAAAGAGGGATTCCATGATTTTTTTATTTGACTATGCTACAGGGGCTGTAAAGTTAGTGTAGTTCATAATATAGTGTCTGTACCTGTGTGTGTGTCACAATTCTTCTGTGATTTTAACCCCAATATTTATTTTTGACAGCATACAAAATGACTGTTGTCATCTGATGACAGGGAGCCTGTCTGCTTCAATGGGTGGAGCAATCACTTGGTGGGAGAGTGACCAATCGGCAACTAATGCAACAGTAGACACCCTGATTGAAAACCACAGGTCTTTTAAATGGATGCAGCTCATTTATGTTTCCATGGGTGGGGTGGCTAATGTGTGGGAGGGAGGAAAATGGAATTATGGGATTTGTAGGCAAAGAAGAAAACTCAAACAGGAAATAGCTGTTCACAAAAAGCTAGCCACAGCGTTATGGTAATCTTACAACATAGCCATTTGGCCCCAAGACAAGCACAGATCCTTCCTAAGGCTAAGTTTCCACTTGTTTTTTTTTTCTGGCAGTTTTTGGAAAACTGCCACTGCAGTTTTTGAGGCAAAGTCAGAAGTGGATCCATAAGGGATGAGAAGTGTAAGTCCTTCCTTTATATTTCCCATTCCTTTTGAATACACTTCTGGCTTTGGCTCAAAAACTGCTGTGGCAGTTTTCCAAAAACTGCCAGAAAGAAAAACCAAGTGGAAACTTAGCCTAAGCATCTGCATTAAAGTCTGGCAGGTACGTACTAAAATCCCCTTATGGTGGATAACCCCTTTAACCCCTTAAGGACCAAGGATGCACAGATACGTCCTTGGTCCTGCTCCCGTGATATAACCCCACATCATATTACGGCGGGCCCGGCGTCATAGTGAAGCCGGGACCCGCCACTAATAGCGTGCAGCGCCGATCGCGGCGCCGCGCGCTATTAACCCTTTAGCCGCGCGCTCATAGCTGAGACACGTGGCTAAAAGTGAAAGTAAAAAGTTCCGGTTAACTCAGTGGGCTGTTCGGGATAGCCGTGGTGATATCGCAGCATCCCGAACAGCTTACAGGACAGCGGGAGGGCCCCTACCTGCCTCCTCGCTGTCCGATCGCCAAATGACTGCTCAGTGCCTGAGATCCAGGCATGAGCAGTCAAGCGGCAGAATCATCGATCACTGGTTTCCTATGAGAAACCAGTGATCAATGATGAAGATCAGTGTGTGCAGTGTTATAGGTCCCTATGGTAGCTATAACACTGCAAAAAAAAAAGTGAAAAAAAAAGTGAATAAAGATCATTTAACCCCTCCCCTATTAAAAGTTTGGATCACCCCCCTTTTCCCATAAAAAAAACCACAGTGTAAATAAAAATAAAAATAAACATATATGGTATCACCGCGTGCGGAATGTCCGAATTATAAAAAATATATCATTAATTAAACCTCTCGGTCAATGGCGTACGCACAAAAAAATTCCAAAGTCCAAAATAGTGCATTTTTGGTCACTTTTTATATCATTTAAAAATGAATAAAAAGCGATCAATAAGTCCTTTCAATGCCAAAATGGTACCGTTAAAAACTTCAGATCACGGGGCAAAAAATTAGCCCTCATATCGCCCCATACATGGAAAAATAGAAAAGTTATAGGGGTCAGAAGATGACAATTTTAAACATATTAATTTTCCTGCATGTAGTTATGATTTTTTTCCAGAAGTCCAACAAAATCAAACCTATATAAGTAGGGTATCATTTTAATCGTATGGACCTACTGAATAAAGATAAGGTGTCATTTTTACCGAAAAATTTACTACGTAGAAACGGAAGCCCCCAAAATTTACAAAACGCCGTTTTTTTTCCAATTTTGTAGCACAATGATTTTTTTTTCCGTTTCACCGTAGATTTTTGGGCAAAATGACTGACGTCATTACAAAGTAGAATTGGTCACACAAAAAATAAGCAATCATATGGATTTTTAGGTGCAAAATTGAAAGAGTTATGATTTTTTTAAGGCAAGGAGCAAAAAACGAAAATGCAAAAACGGAAAAAACCCCGGTCCTTAAGGGGTTAAGTTTCTCGTGCACACATAATGGCGGTATTTCTTGGCCTTAGTGTGCAAATCAGATCTCCAACCATCCACATCATGATCCAAGTTCAGACATTGATTCAGATATACAGCAACGTGCTATCATGCAATTCAGATGATTTGGGCCTGACATTGACATAAAAATTCCCAAATTTAAGTTAAGTTCTTTTATGACCACAAAGGAGGAGGAAACAATGATGGCACTCTCTGCAGTTGAAGCAGGTGGCCCCTGCAAAACGGTCGTTGCTTACTGCTCCAGTGTTGTTTTGCCTATGTCACCTCATCAATAAAGAAAAGCTCATTTACGCTGCAGAGGGTGCCATCATCGTTTCTTCCTCCTTTTTGGTCATTTTCAAAGAGCCTGATGCTGTTGACGATTGAGCACCTGGACACAGCAAGAAACACCAAGTTGGCTCCATATAAACAAACACAGGGGTGAGTTGACCATATTGGTGTTTAGATTTAGTGCCGGCTGCACCATTCTACTAAAAGTTCTTTTATATAGAGTAATTTATGGTGTTGCAATGAGTAAACACAGAACAGGAATACATTCATAAACCTACAGTTAATTGTGAAACAATAAATAGAAATATAATAAAATTCCTAATCAATAACCCAAATATGCAACAAGAAAGATATGTCCATACCGAAATTAAACACAATATGCCAGCATTAAGTTAGATTAATGCCACATCCTGTATACTGAGACCAATAATACTGACCAAATCCTGTATACTGAGACCAATAATACTAATAATATCAGTATGCAGGAAGAAATAATATCTCAATATATATAATACTAACATACTGTTACTGAACAAATTCTGTATACTGAGACCAATATTATTAATAATACCAGTATAAAATATTGGAAAAATATTGTCACCATGTATATTACCATCATAAAGTTACTAACCAAATCCTGTATACGGAGATCAATACTGTCAATATAAAAGGGCCAAATTATGCTGTCACATCATGACCACCACATAGTGACTTAATTACCTTACCACACTGTTACCTAATAATATTATCACACCATTACCACCATTCTGTTACTACAGAAACACTATACCAAGATCAAAATACTCTACATACTGTTACCGTATAGCAGTATATATCCATACTACACAGACTTTGCCATTTTTTTTGCCCTGGTGTTCTGGTAATAGTGGACATGAGATACTGCAGTCCATATAAGCGATTACTGTCCAGTTATATCCAGTGACTTACAAACTTCTTCTCTGATAAAAGTTGTTCAAGTTTCCTTTTCTCGATTTCTTTTCCATCCTCTTTAGACTGCCATAAAGACTTTCCACTGCCACAACTGGTCTTTATCAAATCTTCTGACCAAACATTTTAGGCTCCTTGCTCCAGCACAATCTTCCCCTCTTTACAACCTCCTTTCTATATTGCCCCACATAGTGATAGTGCCCAATTGTGCCTCACATAGTAGTTTGGCCCCTTTGTCCCCCCAGATGGTAGTTAATCCCCTTAAGCTGTGTCCCCATCCACTAGTTAGGACCCCATATAGTATTTAGGCCCCCATATGGTAGTTAGAACCTCATATAGGAGTTTGGTCTCCCATACAGTAGTTAGGCCCCTCCAAATAGTTATAAGACTCCCCATGTAGTAGTTGGGCTCCTCTTTAGTAGTTAGCCCCATATAGTAGTTAGCCCCCATGTAGTAGTTTGACCTATCTTTAGTAATATATATATATAATATATATTAGATAAACCGTCTCGTTTAGTAGTTATCCCGCTTGTATAATAGTTAGACCAAATCAAATAATAGGTAGGCTCAACAATATAGTAGTTAGCCCCCCACATAAAGTAGTTTGGCATCCCATATAGTAAGCATATACAGAGTTGAAGTTGGCACTGCTACTATATAATGCAGCTTGTCCAAAGGTATCATAATGATAGGACACAGCTTTCTAATACACTCAGCTAAGTGGTGATCAGTACCCAAAAAGATTCATGTGTCAGAACAATTTTACAATAAGAAAAGTAAACATAACTACAACTCCCAGCATGCCCAGACAGTTGTTTGCTGTCTGTGCATGCTGGCAATTGTAGTTTTGCAAGATCTGGAGGGCTACAGTTTGGAGATCACTGTGTGGTGGTCTCTAAACTGTGGACCTCCAGATTTTGAAAAACTACTTCCAGCATGCATGAACAGCAAACGGCTGTCTGGGCATGCTGGGAGTGGTAGTTGTGTGCTTCCAGCTGTTGCATATCTACAACTCTCAGCATGCATGGACAGACCGTCGATAATGGGAGTTGTAGTTTTTCCACAGCTGGAGGCAAACTGGTGGCAAACCACTGAGTTAGGCAACAGACTAACTGAGTGTTTCCCCACCAGGGTGCCTCTAGCTGTTGCAAAAATACAACTCCAAGCATCCACAATCAACCCCCCCCCCCCCTCATGTGAATGTTCAGCGTACATTCACACGGGCGGGTGGTTAACAGTGAGTTTCCCAATGCAAGTGTGAGCTGTGGCAAATATTATGCCCCAGCTCAAACTCCCAGTGGGAAACTCACTGTTCACCCTCGCCTGTGTGAATTTACCCTAAAAACACTACACTACACTTACACAAAATAAAGAGTAAATCACTACATATACACCCCTAACACTGAACCCCCCCCTCCCATCCAATAAAAATGAAAAACATCTTGTACAGCTCTATTTTCTAAACAGCGCCTTCAGCTATTTCAAATCATTGCTGGAGAGACATTGACTATCCAGGCATGCTGGGAGTTTTGCAACAGCTGGAGGAACCCTGTTTGGGAAACAGTGCTGTAGGGTATTGTTGGTGCAGCAGACAGAGGCCATGCTTGCATCCGGGTCCGCTCCTATGTAAATTCCTAATTTAGGCCTCAAATAGGCATGGCGCTCTCTCATTTTGGAGCCCTGTCAAATTTCAAGGCAACAGTTTAGTGCCACATATGGGGTATTTCCGTACAAATTTCTGTATACATTTTGGGGGGCTTTTTCTCCTTTTACCCCTTATGAAAAGGAAAAGTTAAGTGCTACACCAGCCTGTTATTGTAGAAAAATTTTCATTTTTACACTAACATGCTGGTGTTGCCCCATATTTTTCATTTTCACAATAGATATAAGGAGAAAAAGAACCCCAAAATTTGTACAGAAATACCCCATATGTGAACGTGCTCTTGCGGGCGCACAACAGGGCTCAGGAGTGAGGGCGCACCATGTACATTTGAGGCTTAATTATTGATTTGCACAGGGGTGGCTATTAGTTACAGCAATTCTGACATAAACGCAAAAAGGAAAACACCCAAATGTGACCCCATTTTTGAAACTACACCCCTGAAGGAACATAAGAAGTGGTGCAGTAAGCCTTAACACCCCACATGTGTTTGACGCATTTTTTATTAAAGTTGGATGTGAAAATGAAAAATTTTCTTTATTTTTTTACTGAAATGCTGGTGTTACCAATGAGTAATAGATTAAAAAAAGTACCACAATATTTGTAACCCCATATGTGGATGTAAAGTGCTCCAACCAATCTATATAACATGAACATATAAAGATAAATTCAGGATTGTAATATTATGCAAATTAAAAAATACTATCTACAGTGAACAGGGGGAGGGGGGGGGGTGATTACCTACCTATTCAGATGCTTAAGGATGTATACAGATAGAATAAGAGGCTCTTAAATGTAAAGTGCTGGAAGTGCCATATTGCTGTATTAGGATCTGGAATAAGTAAGTATATGTTAAAATAGGCTTAGAATTATAGATCCTAATACAGCAATATGGCAATATGGCAATTCTAGCACTTTACATTTAAGAGCCTCTTATTCTATCTGTATACATCCTTAAAGGGGTATTCCGGGCAAAACCATCTTATCCCCTATCGAAAGGATAAGGCATAAGATGTCTGATCGCTGGGGGCCCGCCACTGGGATCCCCCGCGATCTCCCTGCAGCAGCCCGCATTCTAAGCGTAGCTGCGTCTGAAGTTTCAGAAACCGCCGGGCTTCCAAGACGGGGACGTGACGTCAATCCACGCCCCCTCCATTCATGTCTATGGGAGGGGGCGTTGTGGCCATTACGCCCCCTCCCATAGAAATGAATTGAGGGGGCGTGGCGTGACGTCACGTCCCCGTCTCGGAAGCCAGGCGGTTTTCGAAACTTCAGACGCAGCTACGCATAGAATGTGGGCTGCTTCAGGGAGATCGCGGGGGAGTCCCAGCGGTGGGCCCCCCACAATCAGACAACTTATCCCCTATACTTTTGATAGGGGATAAGATGTTTTTGCCCGGAATACCCCTTTTAACCCCTTAAGGACCAGGCCATTTTACACCTTAGGACCAGAGCGTTTTTTGAACATCTGACCACTGTCACTTTAAACATTAATAACTCTGGAATGCTTTTAGTTATCATTCTGATTCCGAGATTGTTTTTTCGTGACATATTCTACTTTAACATAGTGGTAACATTTTGTGGCAACTTGCATCCTTTCATCGTGAAAAATCCCAAAATTTGATGAAAAAAATTAACATTTTGCATTTTTCTAACTTTGAAGCTCTCTGCTTGTAAGGAAAATGGATATTCAAAATAAAAAAAAAAATTGGATCACATATACAATATGTCTACTTTATGTTTGCATCATAAAATTGATGAGTTTTTACTTTTGGAAGACACCAGAGAGCTTCAAAGTTCAGCAGCAATTTTCAAATTTTTTACAAAATTTTCAAACTCACTATTTTTCAGTGACCAGTTCAGTTTTGAAGTGGATTTGAAGGGTCTTCATATTAGAAATACCCCATAAATGACCTCATTATAAAAACTAAACCCCCCAAAGTATTCAAAATGACATACAGTAAGTGTTTTAACCCTTTAGGTGTTTCACAGGAATAGCAGCAAAGTGAAGGAGAAAATTCAAAATCTTCATTTTTTACACTCGCATGTTCTTGTAGACCCAATTTTAAAAGGAGAAAATGTTTACTGTTGTTTGTAGCCCAATTTCTCTTGAGTAAGCACATACCTCATATTTCTATGTAAATTGTTCGCCGGGCGCAGTAGAGGGCTCAGAAGGGAAGGAGCGACAAGGGGATTTTGGAGAGAAAATTTTTCTGAAATGGTTTTTGGGGGGCATGTCACCTTTAGGAAGCCCCTAGGGTGCCAAAACAGCAAAAAAAAACACATGGCATACCATTTTGGAAACTAGACCACTCGGGGAATGTAACAAGGAATTAAGTGAGCCTTAATACCCCAAAGGTGTTTCATGACTTTTGCAAATGTAAAAAAAAAAAATTTTTTTTACATAAAATGCTTGTTTTCCCACAAATTTGAAATTTTTAAAAAGGGTAATAGCAGAAAATACCCCCCAAAATTTGAAGCCCAATTTCTCCCGATTCAGGAAACACCCCATATGATGGCGAAAAGTGCTCTACTGGCGCACTACAGGTCTCAGAAGAGGAGTAGTCACATTTGGCTTTTTGGAAGCAAATTTTGCTCTGGGAGCATGCCGCATTTAGGAAGCCCCTATGGTGCCAGTACAGCAAAAAAAAAAAAAAAAAAACACATGGCATTATATTTTGGAAACTAGACCCCTTGGGGAACGTAAAAAGGGGTAAAGTGAACCTTAATACCCCACAGGGGTTTCACAACTTTTACATATGTAAAAAAAAAAATTACCGAAAATGCTTGGTTTCTCAAAAATTTTACATTTTTACAAAGGGTTAAAGCAGAAAATACCCCCCAAAATTTGAAACCCAATTTCAGAAAACACCCCATAGTGGGGTGAAAGGTGCTCTGATGGCGCACTACAGGTTTTAGAAGAGGGGTAGTCACATTTGGATTTTTGGAAGCAAATTTTGCTCTGGGGGCATGCTGCATTTAGGAAGCCCCTATGCTGCCAGGACAGCACAAAAAAACCTGCATGGTATTATATTTTGGAAACTAGACCCCTTGGGGAAAGTAATAAGGGGTAAAGTGAACCTTAATACCCCACAGGGATTGCACGACTTTTGCATATGTAAAAAATATTTTTTTTTTCACTACAATGTGGGTTTCCCCACAAATTTCACATTTTTGCAAGGGTTAATAGTAGAAAAGACCCCCCAAAATTTGTAACCCCATCTCTTCTGAGTATGGAGGTATCCCATAAGTGGACATCAAGTGCAATGCAGGAGCGCCACAATGCTCAGAAGTGGGGGGGACATGTCCAATTGCTGAAATGGGGGGACATGTCGCATTTAGGAAGCCCCTATGATGCCAGGACAGCAAAATACCCCCACATGGCATACCATTTTGGAAACTAGACCCCTTGAGGAATGTAACAAGGGGTAAAGTAAGCCTTAATACCCCACAGGGGTTTCACAACTTTTGCATATGTAAAAAAAAAAAATTTCACTAAAATGTGTGTTTCCCCCAAAATTTTACATTTTTACAAGGGTTAATAGCAGAAAAGACCCCCCAAAATTTGTAACCCCATCTCTTCTGAGTATGGAGGTATCCCATAAGTGGACATCAAGTGCAATGCAGGAGCGCCACAATGCTCAGAAGTGGGGGGGACATGTCCAATTGCTGAAATGGGGGGACATGTCGCATTTAGGAAGCCCCTATGATGCCAGGACAGCAAAATACCCCCACATGGCATACCATTTTGGAAACTAGACTCCTTGAGGAATGTAACAAGGGGTAAAGTAAGCCTTAATACCCCACAGGGGTTTCACAACTTTTGCATATGTAAAAAAAAAAAATTTCACTAAAATGTGTGTTTCCCCCAAAATTTTACATTTTTACAAGGGTTAATAGCAGAAAAGACACCCCACAATTTGTAAATACTTTTCTTTGGAGTAAGGACACACCTTATTTTTTGATGATTTAGGCTTGGCGGGTGCACAGCAGGTCTTGCTTGAGTGGGAGCGCAGTCAGGGACCATGAGCTTGATATGGAGCCAGGATGTGGGACCCCCCCCTCAAGGAGCGTTAATGGGCTGAGCACTGAGCCCTAAAATAGGGGAACACTATGGGGGACAACGGGCCGTAACTGGGGTAGACAGGTGGGGTACATAGGCCCGTAATATGGGGTACAGTAGGCCAGAAAATTATAAAACATAATAAAACAGGATATGATCCCAGAGCATAGCCAAAACTAAAAAAATATGCCCGCCCCAAACCCTATGCTCTGAGTCATCATTCTTAGAATGTGATGTGTGTGGACGTCCCTAACCTGTTGCCTCAAATGCGCACCTGCTCAGGTGGAGAGAAAGCGCTGCACATTTGAGGCAACAAAAAAAAGACCCCGATGATAGTGACTCAGTGACCTATGACCCATTTTTGACAAAACACCCCCAGAGGTCTTATCAGTTTTTTTTTTTTTAAGGTTTTTTTTTGGGCAATTTAGTGATTTATGGGGGTTATATTTTGGAATGTACTCTGGACTTGTTACATTGGTCAAATTATGGAAAATTCTAATAAAAAGGGAAAATTTAGGGCTCCATGGAAGTGTGATACTCCCTGAAGCCTATGCAGAGGCCCGGATTATCTGGGCAAGTGTCACACTGAATGGTGGTGTCCCTCCATCTCCCCTTCCTGTAACACACTCTGCATTTTTTCTGGGATCGTCCCTTCTTTCCACTGGGGGAGGGGGACCTCACCTGGAAAGTGTTGGCCTGGGATGATCCTGGCGCCTATAACTCCAGACCCTTGGGAAGTCCGGCCTGATCTTTCCCAGTCTGCAAAGATCAGGAACCTTAAGACTTCTTCTTGGTACTGGAGGAATGTCCCTGTGTTGCCAGCGTACTGGGATAGTACAAAAGCGCTATACATGGCTACCTATACCAAGTAGACCGCAACTTTTTTTTTACCATGCCCGTGTTTTCCGCATGGCGTTGTATGGCTTGAGGACTTGATCTGAGAGATCAACTCCCCCCATATACCGATTGTAGTCCAGAATACAATCGGGCTTGAGGACTGGTCCCACGGTACCTCGCACAGGGACAGGGGTGCTGCCATTCCCATGAATTGTGGTGAGCATAAAGACATCCCTCTTATCCTTATACTTCACCAACAACAGGTTATCATGGGTGAGGGCATGGGACTCACCCTTGGGGACAGGCGTCTTAGCAAAATTTAGAGGGAGGACTCTCTGGTTCTTCCGCATGGTCCCACAAGCGGACGTGGATCTGGCGGAAAGGGATTTGAACAGAGGGATGCTGGTATAAAGTTTTCCACGTATATGTGGAAACCCTTATCCAGCAATGGGTGTGCAAGGTCCCAAAGGTGTTTCCCGCTAACACCCAGAGTGGGGGGACATTCTGGGGGTTCAATACGGGAATCTCGTCCCTCATACACTATAAACTTTTAAGTGTACCCGGATGTACTCTCACAAAGTTTATAAAGCTTCACGCCATACCACGCCCGCTTCGAGGGAATATACTGGCGGAAGATGAGTCTCCCCTTAAAACTGATGAGAGACTCATCTACCGAGAGGTCCCTGAACGATACGTAGGCCTCCAAAAAATTTGGACCCAAAGTGATCGATGACCGGCCTCACTTTGTAAAGCTGGTCATGGGCGGGATCACCTCGGGTTGGACATGCCGCATTATCTGCATAATGCAGGCATTTCCGAATGGCCTCGAACCGCCTCCGTGTCATCGCCATACTGTAAAGCGGGGTCTGGTAGAGTAATGACAAGCACTTGGTTTTTTGACCAGGCCCATATGCAGCGAGAGGCCTCAAAATGTCCTCATTTCCGCTGCATCAATGGCGTACCATTCATTGGGCCTGGCCAAAAGTGAATCGGGGTGGTGGGCAATGAACTGCTGAGCATACAAGTTCGTTTGCTCCACCATGTGATTGATCAATCCGGATTCCTGAGTCACCAACAAACTCAGGAATCCGTGGCTGATAGCCCTCTGGGGGGCTCCAGGCAGGGTCATCGGAACGGGGCTCCGGTGCACTTGTCTGGGGGGCCGGACTCCTATTACTAGCGGCATTGCCACTCGTACTAGTGTTGGCCACTGGGTCACTGTCATGGGGGGTGCGTGTCCTCGCCTGGCGGCGTCACCGCCGTCATATAGGGGACTCATCATCAATACTAGATGAGGAGGAGGGCGAGGAAGAACATAAAAAAGTAGGATCTTCCTCGTCCTCACTGGCAGATTTGGAGTCGGAGGCTAAAAAAGCGTAAGCCTCCGCTGCCGAAAATGCCCGGCGGGTCATTGCCTTTTTTCTACGGTGGCGGGGGGGGGGCAGTGGCGGGGGGGGGAGGGGGTGTGTGCGGGGGGGGGGCGGGGAAGTATGTACTGTGTGGTGCCTGGTGTAAAAAGTGTATAACAGTAATAGGAAAAAAAATAAAAGAAAAGCTGCGGCCAAAAAAAAAAAAGGGTGGCAAACGCAGCTCCCTGAACCACTAATAGGACCCGGGGTAAGGGATCAGACCATAATAGGACCCTGGGGGACCTATTAGGGGGTCAGGGGGGGGATTTTTTTAATAAAAATAAATAAAAGCTGCGGCCAAAAAAAAAAAAAGTGGGATGGCGCATGCAGCTCCCTGAACCCCTAATAGGACCCAGGGTCAGGGATCAGACCCTGGGGGACCTATTAGGGGGTCAGAGGGAGGGAGGTACTTTTTTTTACTTTTATAGAACTTTTTTTAACCTATTAACTCCTACCTGTCCCTGCAATCAGCTTTCCCTATTCTACGGCTCCTGAGGGGGCTCTGGCTCCGAGGGGGGATTCACGGCTTCTTCTCACTGCTCCACCCGTTGGCCAATAGCAGCGTTTCTGGGGCGGTGACAGTATTGTCACCGCTCACCAGCAGCGGCAGGTGATTGCGGGTGAATTGTACACCGCCGATCCCCATTTATTACCAGGTCACAAGTGACCCGAATGACCCGAATCGCCGAAGATCGCTTGCGTGATTTTGCAAGCGACCTCCGGCAATTGCCGACATGCAGGGGTCCCGGGACCCCCCTAGGCATTTGCACGGCATGCCTGCTGAACGATTACAGCAGACATGCAGTTCCGATCTCTGCCCGGCGCGCGGCAGAGACCAGAGAAACACCAGGACGTTCTGGAACGTCTTTTGTCATTAAAGCCCAGGGTGCGGGGACGTTCCAGAACGTCCTTGGTCCTTAAGGGGTTAAGCATCTGAATAGGTAGGTAATCACCCCCCGTTCACTGTAGATAGTATTTTTTTTAAATTGCATTATATTACAATCCTGAGTTTATCTATATATGTTCATGTTACAGTTATAATTGGACCACTAACAGGACCTACAAAAGCACCTTATTGGCAGTTCGTTTGCATATGCACTTTATTGAACTTGTATAATAAAATAAAACAGTAAATCCTATTTTTCTCTGTGTCAGTATTTATTATATATTTTAAAATTGGGAAATTGCTGCTTTCCTTCGAAGCCCTCTAATGTCTTCCAAAAATAAAAACATGTCAACTTTATGATGCCAACATAAAGTAGACACCTTGGCCCTGATTTACTGAGAGTGGAGTGTAGGTTTCTTTGTGGGTTTTAATTCTCTACAATTTATTTCCACCATGTTTCCTAAGGTTTCCCTCCATTTTGCACTTTCCCTACATTTTGCTTTTTTTACACCTGTTCTGATCTGTCAGATTTTCCTCAGCTCAAATCCACCACATTTTCTGTGGAAACCTTAGTAAATATGTTGGGTTTTTGTGAAAATGTCGGGGAACATGCCCCTTTTCTGTGACCATGCCCCTTTTTCAGACAGATTTCAGACAGATTCTTCTTCCGGGTTTTCTCAGTAAAATGGAGAGTTGGTCAGGTTTTTCCTTTCTGCCGCAGACAAAATTCTGACGCAATGAGACAGAATTCTGGCGCAAATTCCGGTGGAGACAAATTTAATGGTGCAATGCGCCAGAATCTGGTGCACAACCCGACAAAATATGTTGGGTTTACAATAGTAAATAAAGGCCACTGTATATGTGAACCAATATATAATTTATTTGGTATGACCATTTTCCTTAACCTGTTGGGGATGGAGGGCCTACCTGTACGCCCTCCGCCCACTCCCTGTCTGTAACACAGGGCCATGCCGTGGCCCCGTGTTATAGCGGGTCAGGCCCATCACCTAGCAACGGCCGGGACCCATGGCTAATGATCGCAGTGCCGCGCGCTATTAACCCTTTAGACGGGCGCTCAAAGTTGAACGCCGCGTCTAAAGTGAAAGTAAAACCTTGCCGGTTAGCTCAGAGGGCTGTTCGGGATAGCCGCTGTGAAATCAGGGCATCTCAAACAGCTCTAGGACAGCAGGAGGGTCCTTCACCTTGCCTCCTGGTGTCCGATCGCCGAATGACTGCTCAGTGCCTGATATCCAGGCATGAGCAGTCAAGCGGCAGAATCATTGATCAATGGTTTCCTATGAGAAACCATAAATCAATGTAAAAGATCAGTGTGTGCAGTGTTATCGCCCCCTATGGGAGCTATAACATTAATCATTTAACCCTTCCCTAATAAAAGTTTGAATCCCCCCCATTTCCCATAAAAAAAAAAACAGTGTAAATAAAAATAAACATATGTGATATCGCCACGTGTGGAAATGTCTGAATTGTAAATATATATCATTTATTAAATCACACGGTCAATGGCGTACGTGCAAAAAAATTCCAAAGTCCAAAATAGCATATTTTTGGTCACTTTTTATACAATACAAAATGAATAAAAAGCGATCAAAAAGTCTGATCAATGCAAAAATGGTACCGCTAAAAACTTCAGATCACGGCGCAAAAAATGAGCCTGCATACCGCCCCATACACGGAAAAATAAAGTTATAGGGGTCAGAAGATGACAATTTTAAACGTATACATTTTCCTGCACGTAGTTAGGATTTTTTTCCAGATGTATGACAAAATCAGACCTATATAAGTAGGGGATCATTTTAATTGTATGGACCTACGGAATAAAGAGAAGATGTAATTTTTACCAAAAAACGTACTGCGTAGAAACGGAAGCCCACAAAATTAACAAAAAGGCGTTTTTTCTTCAATTTTGACGCACAATAATTTTTTTTCTGTTTCACCGTAGATTTTTTGGTAAAATGACTGACGTCATTACAAAGAAGAATTGATGGTGCAATAACTAAGCCATCATATGGATTTCTAGGTGCAAAATTGAAAAGGTTAGGATTTTTAAAAGATAAGGAGGAAAAAACGAAAGTGCAAAAATGGAAAAAAAAAACTCCGTCCCCAAGGGGTTAAATTTGAAAATGCTAAATGTTCGAATTTTTCATAAAATTTTCGAATTTTTCCACCAAGAAATGATGCAAGTATCGACAACAATCTCAGAATCAAGTTCATGAGTAAAAGCATCCCAGAGTTATTAATGCATAAAAAGATGGAGGTCAGATTTGCAAAAAATGCTCCCGTCCATAAGGTCAAAATGGGTAGTGTAGTTACTGGACACATAGTCTGGTCTTCATAAATGGAGTGGTTGGCTTTTTAGGGTTTTCCATCCATGCCAGACAACCATGAATACTTTTTCCACCCACAACTCGCCTCAACATAAACTCCCCATCTCCAGTGCCCCAGATAATAATAATGCCCCATTTACTCCCACAAAGTAATACTACTGTTTTTAATGTCCCACAAAGTAACAGTGCCCCCTTCTTTGCTCCCAAAAAGTAATAAGGCCCCTTGTGTCGCTACACTGAAGTTAGGACCTATTTGTGCCCCTAAACTGTATCTAGGCCACCTGATGTGCACCCAACCTCCAGGTTGGCCTTCTTTGTGCCTCTACATTGTAATTCAGTCAATATTAAAAGAGATCTCCAGTCTTGAAAAACTTATCCCCTATTTTAAAGGGGTACTCCACTGGAATTTTTTTTTTTATTATTATTAACTGGTGCTGGAAACTTAAACAGATTTGTTAATTACTTCTATTAAAAAATCTTAATCCTTCCAGTATTTATCAGCTTCTGTATGATCCACAGGAAGTTATTTTCTTTTTGAATTTCCATTCTGCCTGACCACAGTGCTCTCCGCTGATACCTCTGTCCATTTTAGGAACCGTCCAGAGCAGGAGCAAATCCCCATAGAAAACCTATCCTGCTCTGGACAGTTCCTAAAATGGAGGTATCAGCAGAGAGCACTGTGGTCAGGCAGAAAGGAAATTCAAAAAGAAATTCCTGTGGATCATAACAGCAGCTGATAAGTATTGGAAGGATTAAGATTTTTAATAGAAGTAATTTACAAATCTGTTTAACTTTCTGCCACCAGAAAACATTAAACATGTTTTCCAGTGGAGTACCCCTTTAAGATAGGGGATAAGTTTTTCCCGCGAGATGGGGGAGTGTCAACCACCGCACGAAGCGGCAATTGTCATGCCCCCTCAATACAACTCTATGGCAGAGCCGCTTCATGCGGTGGTCGACACGCACTCTCTGGCCAGCGAGCCGGGGCCCCATACGGGAGACCGCAGGAGGCCCCAGCGGTCGGACCCCCTAGCGATTTGAAACTAGTTTTTCAGGACTAGAGTACTCCTTTAAGTCAATTTCCAAAAGATATGTATTTAATTGCAGTATTCAAAAGGGTAACAGACCATATTATACGTTCTCGAAATTGATTCAATGTAGTCATTAGTAGACTACAATTGGTTTATTAAAACAAATGGGACCACCATTGTAAGCATTGGTCCTTCATGTAACGGTCAATTGGCCCTGCACTTTCATTGAGCCAAATGACAAACTTGTTTTTACTGCTTTCACCACTTCCCTGGATGTCGCCTTCCAAATATGTCCATTTTATGATGCCAACATAAAGTGGACATATTGTATTTGTGCAGAAAAATCAAATTTATTGGGAATATCCATTTTCCTTACAAGTAGAGAACTTCAAAGTTAGAAAAATGCAAAATTTTCAAAATTCTCATGAAATTTTGGGATTTTTCACCAAAAAAGGATGCAAGTAACGCCGAAAATTTACCACCAAAATAAAGTAGAATATGTCACGAAAAAACAATCTCAGAATCAGAATATTCGCTAAAAGCATTTTCGAGTTATTAATTCGTAAAGCGACGGTGGTCAGAACTGCGAAAAAAGGCTCAGTCCTTAAGATGAAAAAGGGCTGCGTCCTTAAGGGGTTAAGATGTGTACTTTCCATTCATCATGTTGTCTGATTGTTACATCCGCAAGTTCTAAAGTCTTATTATACATGTTAGTTTAGCAACTTCTGTCAGCCATCTTCTTTTTACACACCTTGTGTCACAGCCTGTATTGTCCTGCCCTCTTCTACCAGCCTTGTGCACTGTGCAGTACATATATTTTATTGTGCCTGTTTTATACGATTAAATAAAGTTTTGCATATTTCCAGTATATCTGGTTGCTGATTTAAGTTCTATTGTTTGGTGTTAGATTTACAACAAGCCATCAGTAACCATGTTTCCTGTCACTCTGGTTCAGGACTCATCCCATAGGGTTTTACTTCAATTATCCTGCCCTGGTGACATCTCATCTACACTGCAAATTGAAATAATTTTCCTCTAAGGAAATAGTTCAAGGGCCCAATCCACTTACCTCACATTCTATCCCGTTAACTCTTCTTGAAGTATAATTATGGACAAGACCTACTCAAACTATAGATGGTGCCAGAAAATCAAGGGTTAATGACACCATAATTATCAGTGAGCAATCTCTATAAAGGTGTAGCATGGACACTGTGCGAGCTATAGGAAGGGGAGAAGCCATACGAGACACATCTTATCCGCTCTCAACCTCCCAAAGCCATTTCCATCCAGAACACCATCTCAGTCCTAGGAAACCCATGTGGGACATATCTGAGGAGGCTTCACTTTGGACATTACTTGACAATCCAGATGTCAGTTAGTATCCCTTCTTGGGCAACCCAGAGATAACCCCTGCACTATGGGCCTACTTGGTCTTTTAGACGTAATGGTAAGCCATTTATGAGCCATCTTGGTATTTTAGTTAAGCCAACTTCTTCGGAATCTTGGTGACCATCTTAAAAACTATCAGTAACAGTAGCACACCCCTACTTAGTAAAGTTTTTCTATATACTCTGGACACATGGTAGAGCTGAATTTTTCTGTAATTTTTTAAAAATAAAAATTTGTGTCTTTAGGATTAGACCCATTCCTGTCAGTCAAAATACACGTTATTGCCCTGTATTTGACTTTATTTTTAATTTTTATTTAAGCTCAATATATAAAATCTTTAGCATATAAACATCTCACATCACCCATATAAATCCGCAAACCCCCTTTTCCCTTACAATTCCCAATTTAAAGGGGTACTCTTGTGGAAAACTTATTTTTTTTTTTTTTTAAATCAACTGGTGCCAGAAAGTTAAACAGATTTGTAAATCACTTCTATTAAAAAAATCTTAATCCTTCCAGTACTTTTTAGGGGCTGTATACTAAAGAGAAATCCAAAAAAGAAATGCATTTCCTCTGATGTCATGACCACAGTGCTCTCTGCTGACCTCTGCTGTCCATTTTAGGAACTGTCCAGATTAGCATATGTTTGCTATGGGGATTTTTTCCTGCTCTGGACAGTTCCTTAAATGGACAGCAGAGGTCAGCAGAGAGCACTGTGGTCATGACATCAGAGGAAATGCATTTCTTTTTTGGATTTCTCTTTAGTATACAGCCCCTAAAAAGTACTGGAAGGATTAAGATTTTTTTAATAGAAGGGATTTACAAATCTGTTTAACTTTCTGGCACCAGTTGATTTAAAAAACAAAAATAAAGTTTTTCAGCGGAGTACCCATTTAATACCAGAGGTCCTGATCTGGGGTATGTCTCCAAACTATGTCAGATCATACCCCAATACTATAACTTCCAAAGGGGACCCCCAACATCTCCTATGACATCTATATGTCCTAACAGAGAACATGGACATGGGCTGTCTTCATGTAAACCAGTGTTTCCCAGTCAGGGTGTGTACAGCTGTTGGAAAACTACAAATTCCGCCATGCCCGGACAGCCAAAGGCTGTCCGGGCATGACGGAAATTGTAGTTTTTCAACAGCTTAATGCTTTCAGTTGGGAAACATTTATGTAAACAATAGGCAAACCACCTGAGATATCAGGTCTAGAAAGCAGTCCTATGGAGTCCTATGGAGACAAACTTGGCTCTGCTACATATATATATATATATATATATATATATATATATATATATAGTCAACATTTCGTACAAGTAGGTTCTTAAGTGTTCCGATCGTCAACGTTCTTTCCAGGACCCCATAGATGATGCCAAACACACATCCCAACACACACATCCCAACTGACTGCCAATCTAATTGTATCCGGTTCTCTTTGCAGCCAAAAGTGGAGATGGTCCACCGAGTTCTCTGGGCCCTGGTCCTATTTTATCTAGTCCCAGTCACCGGCGGAGGCGGATGTGACCTAATCTCAGCCTCGAAACTGGAGGGGATGAGCCAACCCGGAGATATCATGCTGGGGGCCCTCATACCGCTTCACTTGGACAGAATTTATCAAAAAGTTTCCTTTGACAAGAGACCTTCAAAGACTATGTGCACCATGTAAGTAGGACTTTAATGGGAACGGTTGGGGAGGGGAGGAGGGGGGGGGGGGGGCACACAATTTCTTACATATGGCTTATATCGACCGGAAGTGAATTGGTGCATTTTTGTGATTGATCTTTTCTGTATTGAGATGATAACAGAACGTGATAGTATTACCGATAGTCTTTCATGGACTCTCAAAAAACACATCAATACCGTGACATGAGTTACACAATAAATATAACAATGTTGTGAGTAGAATAATATGTGTAGAATAACTGCACCTGTGCACAAACAACAAAAATAGCAGAATAGTGCATATAGTATAACAATGGCACCAACATAGTACATGTGTAACAACCGTATCAGAAAAGTGTCTGTACAGCCCAGTAATAGCACCAGCATAGTAAATGTACATGTATAACTGTGACTATGTAAGACTAGTATCAGTATAGTGCACATAAAACAGTATAACAGTATCAGTATAGAGCACATATAACAACAGTACTAGTCAGTAGAACAGTACCAATATGGTGCACGTATAACAACAGTATCAGTGTAGTGCATGTATAATAGTATACAGTACCATTATAGTGCACACATAACAATACCTATATAGTGCATATATAACAATCAGTAAATCAGTACCGGTATAGTGCACACATAACAGTACCTATACAGTGCATATATAACAATCAGTAAATCAGTACCGGTATAGTGCACGTATAACAGTACCTATATAGTGCATATATAACAGTCAGTAAATCAGTACCAGTATAGTGCACGTATAACAGTACCTATATCGTGCATATATAACAATCAGTAAATCAGTACCGGCATAGTGCACATATAACAGTACCTATATAGTGCATATATAACAATCAGTAAATCAGTACCGGTATAGTGCACATATAACAGTACCTATATAGTGCATATATAACAATCAGTAAATCAGTACCGGTATACTGCACATATAACAGTACCTATATAGTGCATATATAACAGTCAGTATAACAGTACCAGTATAGTGTACATATAACAGTACCTATACAGTGCATATATAACAGTTAGTATTACAGTTCCAGTATAGTGCACATATAACAGTGCCTGTATCGTGCATATATAACAATCAGTATAACAGTACCAGTATAGTGTACATATAACAGTGCCTGTATCGTGCATATATAACAATCAGTATAACAGTACCAGTATAGTGCACATATAACAGTACCTATATAGTGCATATATAACAATCAGTAAATCAGTACCGGTATAGTGCACATATAACAGTACCTATATAGTGCATATATAACAATCAGTAAATCAGTACCGGTATAGTGCACATATAACAGTACCTAAAGAGTGCATATATAACAGTCAGTATAACAGTACCAGTATAGTGCACATATAACAGTACCTATATAGTGCATATATAGCAATCAGTAAATCAGTACAGTATAGTGCACATATAACAGTGCCTATATAGTGCATATACTGTATAACAGTCAGTATAAGAGTACCAGTATAGTGTATATATATATATAACAGTACCTGTATCGTGCATATATAACAGTCAGTATAACAGTACCAGTATAGTGCACATATAACAGTCAGTATAACAGTACCAGTATAGTGCACAGATAACAGTCAGTATAACAGTACCAGTATAGTGCACAGATAACAGTAGCTATATAGAGCCTGTATAAGTCAATATAACAGTACCAGTATAGTGCACATATAACAGTGTAGTACAGCAAAGCAATGCAAAGTATCCTGCACTCTCTGCTAAACCAGTGACTCGAAGCTCCTATATAGAGGACACCAGAGGACCAGGTCTGCAGAAACGTGTGGGTCGCCTCTTAGCGCCCATGCATGTCTGCAGACCTGGTCCTCTGGTGTCTTCTATATAGGAGCTTTGAATCACTGGTTTACAGTATAACATTACCAGTAGAGTGCACATATAAGAGTATCTATACAGTGCATGTATAACAGTCAGTATAACAGTACCAGAATAGTGCACATATAACAGTACCTATAGAGTGCATGTATAACAGTCAGTATAACAGTACCAGTAAAGTGCACATATAACAGTACCTATACAGTGCATATATGACAGTCAGTTTAACAATACAAGTATAGTGCACCTAAAACAGTACCTATATAACAGTCAGTATAACAGTACCAGTATAGTGTACATATAACAGTACCTATAGAGTGCCTGCATAACAGTCATTATAACAGTACCAGTATAGTGCACATATAATAGTACCTACAGAGTGCCTGTATAACCGTCAGTATGACAGTACCAGTATATTGCACATATAACAGTACCTATGTAGTGCCTGTATAACAGTCAGTATAACAGAACCAGTATAGTGCACATATAACAGTACCTATAGAGTGCCTTATAACAGTCAGTATGAGAGTACCAGTATAGTGCACATATAACAGTACCTCTAAAGTGCCTTATAACAGTCAGTATAAAAGTACCAGTATAGTGTACATATAACAGTACCTATATAGTGCATATATAACAGTCAGTATGACAGTACCAGAATAGTGCACATATAACAGTACCCATATAGTGCATATATAACAGTCAGTTTAACAGTACCAGTATAGTGCACATATAACAGTACCTATACAGTGCTTGTATAACAGTCAGAATAACAGTACCAGTTTAGTGCACATATAACAGTACCTATACAGTGCATGTATAACAGTCAGTATAACAGTACCAGTATAGTGCACATATAACAGTACCTATAGAGTGCCTTGTAACAATAGTACAGTACTGTCCATATATAACAACAGCATATTACGTGCAGAATAATTGTACCTGTGCACGTATGACATTAGTATAATATAGTGCATACATTGCATGATTTACTCCAGTATCACTATAGTGTATATATATAACAATTGTGCCAGTATAGTGCATGTATAACAACAGAACCAATAAATTCCATGTATGACACTAGTACAATACATACCGTGTACAGTAAATCACTAGTGCCAGTAAAATGCACACAGAACAATAGCAGCAGCACATGTCAAGCAGGGACGTGCACATACAGACATATAAGGTGACTTGAGCTCCTGCCCTTTTTCTGCACTTGCCCTTTGATGCCCTTGTATCAGGCACATTATAGCATTTTGCAGCGATTTGTGCACAGTACATGGTTAATATACAGTGATGTCACAGTACAGGGATAATAAACACAGTGATGTCACAATACAGGGATAATACACAGTGATGTCACAGTACAGGAATATTACACAGTGATGTCACAGTACAGGGATAATACACACAGTGATGTCACAGTACAGAGATAATACACACAGTGATGTCACAGTGCAGGCATAATACACAGTGATGTCACAGTACAGGGATAATACACAGTGATGTCACAGTACAGGGATAATACACAGTGATGTCACAGTACAGGAATATTACACAGTGATGTCACAGTACAGGGATAATACACACAGTGATGTCACAGTACAGAGATAATACACACAGTGATGTCACAGTACAGGCATAATACACAGTGATGTCACAGTACAGGGGTAATACACAGTGATGTCACAGTACATAAATAATATACACAGTGATGTCACAGTACAGGGATAATACACACAGTGATGTCACAGTACAGGGATAATTCACACAGTGATGTCACAGTACAGGGATAATACACAGTGATGTCACAGTACATAAATAATATACACAGTGATGCCACAGTACAGGGATAATACACAGTGATGTCACAGTACAGGGATAATTCACACAGTGATGTCACAGTACAGGCATAATGCACACGGTGATGTCACAATACAGTGATGTCACAGTACATGGATAATACACACAGTGATGTCACAATACAGGGATAATACACACAGTGATGTCACAGTACAGGCATAATACACACAGTGATGTCACAGTACAGGCATAATACACAGTGATGTCAGTACAGGGTTAATACACAGTGATGTCACAGTACAGGGATAATACACAGTGATGTCACAGTACAGGGATAATACACAGTGATGTCAGAGTACAGGGATAATACACAGTGATGTCACAGTACAGGGATAATACACAGTGATGTCACAGTACAGGGATAATTCACACAGTGATGTCACAGTACAGGGATAATTCACACAGTGATGTCACAGTACAGGGATAATACACAGTGATGTCACAGTACATAAATAATATACACAGTGATGTCACAGTACAGGGATAATACACAGTGATGTCACAGTACAGGGATAATACACAGTGATGTCACAGTACAGGGATAATTCACACAGTGATGTCACAGTACAGGCATAATGCACACGGTGATGTCACAGTACAGTGATGTCACAGTACAGGGATAATACACACAGTGATGTCACAATACAGGGATAATACACGCAGTGATGTCACAGTACAGGCATAATACACACAGTGATGTCACAGTACAGGGATAATACACAGTGATGTCAGTACAGGGATAATACACAGTGATGTCACAGTACAGGCATAATACACAGTGATGTCAGTACAGGGATAATACACAGTGATGTCACAGTACAGGGATAATACACAGTGATGTCACAGTACAGGGATAATACACAGTGATGTCAGAGTACAGGGATAATATACACAGTGATGTCAGAGTACAGGGATAATATATACAGTGATATCACAGTACAGGGATAATTCACACTGTGATGTCACAATACAGGCATAATACACATGGTGATGTCACAGTGCAGGGAAAATTCACATAGTGATGTCACAGTACAGGGATAATACACACAGTGATGTCAGAGTACAGGGATAATACACACAGTAATGTCACAGTTCAGGGATAATACACACAGTGATGTCACAGTACAGGGATAATATACACAGGGATGTCACAGTACAGGGATAATACACACAGTGATGTCACAGTACAGGGATAATACACACAGTGACATCACAGTACAGGGATAATACACACAGTGATGTCACAGTTTAGGGATAATACACACAGTGATGTCACAATACAGGGATAATATACACAGTGATGTCACAGTACAGGAATAATATACACAGGGATGTCACAGTACAGGGATAATACACACAGTAATGTCACAGTACAGGAATAATATACACAGTGATGTCACAGTACAGGGATAATACACACAGTAATGTCACAGTACAGGGATAATATACACAGTGATGTCACAATACAGAGATAATATACACAGTGATGTCACAGTACAGGGATAATATACACAGTGATGTCACAGTACAGGGATAATATACACAGTGATGTCTCAGTACAGGGATAATATACACAGGGATGTCACAGTACAGGGATAATATACACAGGGATGTCACAGTACAGGGATAATACACACAGTGATGTCACAGTACAGGGATAATACACACAGTGATGTCACAGTACAGGGATAATACACACAGTGACATCACAGTACAGGGATAATACACACAGTGATGTCACAGTTCAGGGATAATACACACAGTGATGTCACAATACAGGGATAATATACACAGTGATGTCACAGTACAGGGATAATACACACAGTAATGTCACAGTACAGGGATAATATACACAGTGATGTCACAGTACAGGGATAATACACACAGTAATGTCACAGTTCAGGGATAATACACACAGTGATGTCACAGTACAGGGATAATACACACAGTGATGTCACAGTACAAGTATAATACACACAGTGATGTCACAGTACAGGGATAACACACACAGTGATTTCTCAGTACAGGGATAATATACACAGGGATGTCACAGTACAGGGATAATACACACAGTAATGTCACAGTACAGGGATAATATACACAGTGATGTCACGATACAGAGATAATATACACAGTGATGTCACAGTACAGGGATAATATACACAGTGATGTCACAGTACAGGGATAATACACAGTGATGTCACAGTACAGGGATAATATACACAGGGATGTCACAGTACAGGGATAATACACACAGTAATGTCACAGTACAGGGATAATACACAGTGATGTCACAGTACAGGGATAATACACACAAGGATGTCACAGTACAGAAATAATACACACAGTGATGTCACAGTACAGGAGTAATACACACAGTAACTGGCCCTTTTGTTTTACTTGAGCCCCTGACCTCCAAATGTCTGTGCATGCCCATGATGTCAAGTACTCGACTATAATGTATAATTTCTCTATAGTGCACGTGTAACAATCAGGATAATACCTATCAAAGGGATCAGTCACAATTACAGCCTTGTCTCCTGCACTGATCTACCTGGGGACATTCACGTATGTGGGCTGTAAATTCAGCATTTTGTCGACGCCTCATGAGAATGTTAGAATATTATTAGATATTGTATGACGGTATTATTGGATCATGGTATAGCATGTTTATTGGACTATCGAGTATTTCTATTTAGTGGGCAGTATATGGCAGTGCTATCAGGCCACCAAACGGTCACATTATAGATATACTTTATATAGGCAAGGTATTGTGGCGGTATTATTTCACAAGTGTAAGATTTTAATTTAAAGAAAAAGTGCTTTAGGGTACGTTCAGACGAGCGGATTTTCCGTGCGCATTTCGCTGCGCATCCGCTGCTGAAGGACCTCTATATGCTGCCTTTACATGTGCCTGCTCGGAGCGCCAATATGCCGCTTTGAGCAGACACACTGCGATGTGCGATTCGCCGCATGCATGCGCAATATAATCGCACATCGCGGCAGCTCTCAGCCTAGCTCATTGAGCAGTAGGAGCGGCCACGATATGTACGAGTACACCGCGCATGCGCAGCGACTCACACGTCCCTTCAATGTGTCTGCACGTAGAGGCGTATTGCCGCTCCGAGCAGGCCCATGTAAAGGCACCATACAGCGGTCCTTCAGCGGCGGATCTGCAGAGTAAAATCTGCTGTAAATCCGCTCGTCTGAACGAACCCTTAGAATGCTTAGTAAGTGGGGTCCTTCTTTGGTCATCCAGGGATACATGCAGAGAAGTAACTTGGGCCCCAGTGCAAAAAATATAACAGGTCCTGCTCCCCTCTAACCATGTTCTCTTCATAATACTTACAGGTGGTTCTTGTTAGGAGATGATTTATGTTTTTATTTTGATTTGTCGTTTTTTTTTTATGTCATATCCTGAAGGTTTCACCTGGAGAGTTATCAGCAGATCCAGGCCCTGCTCTTCGCTGTCGAGGAGATTAATAACAATCCCAGTATTCTCCCCAATATAACCCTGGGCTACCATGTCTACGATTCCTGTAACGTTCTTCAATACGATCTAGAAGGAGCCTTACAAGTATTGACAGGATCCGGAAGAGTTACCCCAAACTACCGCTGTCTATTGGATGTTCCTCTCGGTGGTGTCATAGGAGCTGCAGTCTCCTCTAATTCACTTCTATTGGCTCATATTCTCGGGCTCTTCAGGTATCCACAGGTCAGTATCATCTACTGTGTCAGGTCCATGGACTTTTTGATTTTATTGAAGGGGTACTCCGCCCCTAGATATCTTATCCTCTATCCAAAGGATAGGGAATAAGATGTCAAATTGTGGGCATCTAGCCGCTGGGGACCCCCCGCGATCTCCCTGTTGCACCCGGTGTTCATTTAGAGTGTCGGGTGCAGCTGCGGAGGCTCGTGACATCTAGTGTTGCTTGCGAATATTCACAATGCAAATTTTATTCGCGAATATCGCATTTTTTTTTTTTTTCACAGTACACATCACAGTGATCATCCCTCTCTGCTTCCAGCTTGTGTGGTGTAAAGAAGGCTCTAATACTACTGTGTGAGACTGTGTGAGACTGGCGTGCAAATTTTCGCTTATGCTAATTTTGGTTTATGCTAATTTTAGCATATGCTAATTTTCGCATACGCGACTTTTCACATATGTGAGAATAAAACGTGAATATTACGAATATGCGAACTTAGAGAATATATGACGAAATATCGCAAATTTGAATATGGCCTATGCCGCTCAATGCTAGTGACATCACGGCCATGCCCTCTCAAGACAAGTCTATGGGAGGGGGCGTGACTGACGCCACGCTCCCTCCCACAGACTTGCATTGAGGGGGCGTGGCCGAGACATCACGAGCGGGCCTTGGCAGTGACATCACGAGCCTCCGTCACTCATCGCCAGTCATCTGGGGTGCCGCAGCCGAGTTCAGAAAAGACGTCACTTGATGTAACTGTATGCAATCACTTATATAGTCTGCAGAGTTTCTGTACAACTGCTTTCTACCACTATGTGGTCACTGTATGGAGGGAATATTTCCTCCTTGTATACTGGTATTATGGATAGTATTGGTCTGAGTATATAGGATTTGGTCGGTAACAATGGGATGGACATAGGTATGGTGATGATAAGAGATGGGCGAATTTTTCAAAAATTCGATTCTTCACATTTTCGGAATAAAATTTGGTTCGATATATTTGTGGTGAATTACTATTAAAAACTGTTATTTCTGGGCTACAGAGAGCCTCAATAGGGGTGTAGAACACTTTGCCTTGCCGTAACACGTATAGGGAGTGTGCTTGGGTAGTGAAATAATACTGTTATTCAGTATTCCCTGCCTGCACTATGGTTGCATACAGTATTTGAATGGGGATTGCTTCCTTTGATGTTCTCAATTTGCAGACTATGAAACGACTTCTAAACTTTGCCTGCCTGCCTGCAGTGATGAGGGCTTGAGGTCAATCGATTTCCCAAGTGCTGATCTGTATTGTCAGTAACTCTGTTTAGTGACCACACAGTGTCTGCTCTCTCTCTAACCAAAACGAATGCGGGCTTGAGGTGAATGGATTCGTCACTGTAAAGATCTGTATTTTCAGTAACGGTGATTAGTGCGCACACAAACTCTGCTCTCTCAGCAAAACGTCAGGGAAGGAAATGCCGTCTTTGGCAATGGCTGACAAATATATAGGGCCGTGACATCACAGGGCTGGTTGGCTGGCTGCTGATAGGCTGCATGCCGCCATGTGATTCAGGGTCATCCCACCTATCCAACTTCCCAGACTTCCTTGCCCCATGTCGTCACATGTGTAGCCATCATTTAAGCCCCCCGGTCCGCACAAAATAGTGAATAAAGTGATTTTTTACCACGAAGATCAAGGAAATTCGGATTTGTTCAAATTTTTCATGAAATTCGGAATGAATTTGACTTCGTCAGCTTCGATTCGCCCATCTCTAGTGATGATATTCCTCTCCTTCTTGTATACTGGTATTATTGATAATATTGGCCTCAGTATACAGTATTTGGTCAGTAACAGTATGATGGTAATATGTATAGTGCTAATATTTCTCCTTATATACTGGTATTATTGATAATGTTGGTCTCAGTATACATGATTTGGTCAGTAACAGTATGATGATAATATGTATGGTGATATTTCTCCTTATATACTGGTATTATTGATAATATTGGTCTCAGTATACAGGATTTGGTCATTACCAGTATGGTGGTAATAATTAACGTGATAATATTTCCTCATTGAATACTGGTGTTATTGGTCTTTGTATACAGGATGTATTCAGTAACAAGGAAAAAATGTGTGCAGCTCACAAATCAAAAATCCGAGGATATAATTGGTTATATGCCGAAACCCCAACGGCCGGGAATAAATAATATATAAAAAGAAATATATAACCAATCCTTCTAGGATTTTACCCCGAAAGGTACACAATGAATTCCAAAATAATATAGAGAAATTTCAATTGATATAAATTTTATTAGACATATATAAAACAATTATATGAGATTGTATAAAATTACTCTAATCCTGGCACAGATATAATATAGGTGAATATTCCACTGGGCCCTAGTGGTATTGATCACCTAAAGCAGGAAGTATTTGTTCTGACAACCATAGATATGTAAAAAATTTATCAAAAAATGTATAAAAAATTATAAAAACATACCGGTCTGGAAAAAGGTATTATGTCCTTCTCTGATGCAGCTGATATAATATATCTTTGCGGTAAATAGATGGACAAGTGATGTATCCACTGTGCAGTTATTTTTTTCAGTCTATTTGACTAATACAGGCTTGGTCTGGTCTGTATTGGATACTGCTGTTACAATGTATCTCACCCGCTCCTGGCGCTCGATGTTGTCTCCGTCCACCATACGCCGGCTGCGCTGGCACAGGGCTGTCACTTGTGCAGAGTTTTACTTGTGCAGGGGTGTGTTTGGCACAACGTCCCCAGTGGCCTCCGTGTTGCTCCTGTGATGGTATTGCAGGGCGGGCGCAGCGCTGGCGTCCCTCGTGGTGGATGATGATGGAGAGTGGTAATTTCTCAGGGCGGGTGGAAGATGGATCTTTCCCAGCAGGTTCAGGTTGGTGGAAAATCACGGTGTAAGTCCAGATCAGACTGCAGCTGCGGTGGTTGTTGCTTCCAGTAAATGGTAAGTCTCTATGCCACGTTCACACCATCAATACATTGCAAGGTGCGGCAATTAACCTAGCAATATATTGATGGTGTGAACCTGGCAAAGAGACTTACCATTTACTGGAAGCAACAACCACCGCAGCTGCAGTCTGATCTGGACTTACACCGTGATTTTCCACCAACCTGAACCTGCTGGGAAAGATCCATCTTCCACCCGCCCTGAGAAATTACCACTCTCCATCATCATCCACCACGAGGGACGCCAGCGCTGCGCCCGCCCTGCAATACCATCACAGGAGCAACACGGAGGCCACTGGGGACGTTGTGCCAAACGTACTCCTGCACAAGTAAAACTCTGCACAAGTGACAGCCCTGTGCCAGCACAGCCGGCGTATGGTGGACGGAGATATCATCGAGCGCCAGGAGCGGGTGAGATATATTGTAACAGCAGTATTTAATACAGACCAGACCAAGCCTGTATTAGTCAAATAGACTGAAAAAAATAACTGCACAGTGGATACATCACTTGCCCATCTATTTACCGCAAAGATATATTATATCAGCTGCATCAGAGAAGGACATAATACCTTTTTCCAGACCGGTATATTTTTATAATTTTTTATAATTTTAAATTTTTTTTTTTTACATATCTATGGTTGTCAGAACAAATACTTCCTACTTTAGGTGATCAATACCACTAGGGCCCAGTGGAATATTCACCTATATTATATCTGTGCCAGGATTAGAGTAATTTTATACAATCTCATATAATTGTTTTATCTATGTCTAATAAAATTTATATCAATTGAAATTTCTCTATATTATTTTTGAATTCATTGTGTACCCTTCGGGGTAAAATCCTAGAAGGATTGGTTATATATTTCTTTTTATGTATTCAGTAACAGTATGATGGTAAAAGATAGTAACAGCTTAATAGATAGACATATAGTATACTATAAAGGGATAAATCTGGGTGTCGCTGCCAGGTGGGGCTGGTATGCAATAATTTCCAGGGCTGGTTTTCATCCCTAGTCTGGCCCTGAAGATACCATAAGCAAGCATCAGATGAAACCCAATTTTAGAAATGCGCTGTAAGGTCTTTTTTCCATCTAACTAAACCTTTGTTTCCATGCAGGTCAGCCATTTCTCAACAAGCCGTCTTCTGAGTGACAGGAACAAGTTCCCCTCCTTCTTCAGGACTGTACCCAGTGATGCATTTCAGTCACAAGGCCTTGCTAATCTAGTGCTGCATTTTGGTTGGACTTGGGTGGGACTGGTGGCTGTTGACAATGACTACGGTCATCAGGGAATACAGCTGGTCATTCAGGACATAGTGAAGGCTGGTGCTTGCGTTGCATTCACTGCATATATCCTGGGAAGCAAACCGGACCGCAACGCTCCACACATTGTAAAAGTCATGAAGGAGTCCACCGTGAGGGTGGTCATTGTCTTCTCTACTGAACTTGACTTTATCCCGGTTGCGGACGAGATATTGAGGCAAAATCTCAGAGGGAAAATATTTGTTGCCAGTGAAGGTTGGTCAACGTCCTTCTTATACTCCATGGAAAAATTTGCTCCATTCTTTTCAGGCACCATTGGTTTAGCCCTCTACAGTGGAATCATTCCAGGATATGAACACTTCCTACACAAGGTCCAACCTTTTGACGATTCACAAACCTGGAAAAAGATCTTTTGGGAAGTAGTTTTCAACTGTACATTTTTGGATATTGGAAATAGAACAAAAACTGTAAGACAATGCACAGGAACAGAAAGTCTAACAAGTTTCCAAAATAGTTACATTGACGTCTCAAACCTCAGGACAACGTACAACGTCTACACTGCAGTTTATACTTTTGCTAATGCTTTAATGGATCTCCAGACTTGTAACAAGGGAAATGGGCCATTTATCAATAAAAGCTGTGCTGATATTCTGGATTTCAAGCCATGGCAGGTAATCTGATACATTTCTATTCTCTATCCACTTGAAAGGGTATTCCACTGCTAGACTTCTATCCAAAAGATAGGGGATAAGATGTCTGATCGCGGGGGTCCCACTGCTGGGGTCCCCCGCAATCTCCCGCAGCACCCAGCATTCTAAAAAAATGGCAGGTTCCTGCAGAAGTGGTCGTGACATCACGTGCACACCCCCTTGTGATGTCACACCACGCCCCCTCCATTCAGGTCTATGGGAGGTCAAGTGTTGGTAGACACGCACCCTCCCATAGACATTAATGGAGGGGGCTTGGTGGGATGTCACGAGGGGACATGGTCGTGACGTCACGATCATGGCCTCTGACAAAATGTTCAGAACGCAGAAGAACCGGAGTACCCCTTGAAGGGTCTATAGTAATATAATAAAAGTTGGGTTTTCCGTATTGGACAAACCCAATTTAGGAAGAGGTTCTGTCTAATACTAATCTGATCACAGAGCACCCTAAAGGTACGTTCACATGGGCGGATTACCTGCGGAATTCCTGCAACGTATTTGCTGCGGAAAATCTGCTGCGAATTTTGCTACCATTAACTTCAATTGGTCTGAAGGAATATCTGCAAATCGGCCTCTATTGCAGATTTTCTGCTGACCCATTGAAGTCAATGGTAGCAAAATACGCTGCAGATTTTCTGCAGCAAATTTCTTCAGGCTACCTGCCTCAGCTACTATTCTGATCCTGCCACCCGCCTGATGCCACACATCTGATGCCAAGTTCTGCTTTTTTCCTCCCCCTTCGTCACTGGGTACTGGTATTGCCACCCACCACACCACTCTGTCATCTGGTCACTTTCAGGACTCCTGATGCTGCTGTTTCCAGCTCCAGGCTGTCTCATTCTGCCACCATACTTTCTCCTCATGCTGATACCAGCTCAAGGCTGTCTCATTCTGCCACCATATGTCCACCTCCAGGTTGAGTCATTCAGCCACTTTATGTTCTCCTTATGCTGCCGCCACCTCCACTCTGTGCCATTCAGCCACTATATGGTCTCCTCATACTGATGCCACCTCCAGGCTCTGTCATTGTGCTTCTCTGCGACAGTGATTCTAATAGCGACGCCTCTGATCTGCATGTCATACTGAATAACAGTATTATTTCACTAACCCAGCACACACCTATGCATGTAACAGCAAGTTAACGTGTTCTACACCCCTATTGAGGCTCTCTTAATAGCGATTTGCCAAGAAAAAAATTCAGACCGAAACTAATTTTTTTGGACAATAAAAAAAAAATTGGGGGGACAATTTTATAAAAATTCGCTCAGCTCTAGTGTCCATTCAAATATATGAGGTTTCTGTGTAAAGCTAGGACAACCTTGGTCGTCTGGAGAGAGAGAGGTGCTTTTTACAGCATTAGCTAATTTTTGGAAGCCCTGAATAAAGGACTATATAGATTATATAAGAATAGATTTTCTAAACCAAGTAAACTCATTTAAGATGTTCAAGGTGGTAGGAAATTCGCCCATTTTAGCAGCTCCATTCTCCTTACCTTCACACATGGGAAAGGCTTACACAATGCGTCTGTCACGATGCCGGCTGGCAGGAGGTGGATCCTCTGTGCCAGAGAGGGATTGGCGTGGACCGTGCTAGTGGATCGGTTCTAAGTCACTACTGGTTTTCACCAGAGCCCGCCGCAAAGCAGGATGGTCTTGCTGCGGCGGTAGTGACCAGGTCGTATCCACTAGCAACGGCTCAACCTCTCTGACTGCTGAATATAGGCGCGGTACAAGGGAGTAGACAGAAGCAAGGTCGGACGTAGCAGAAGGTCGGGGCAGGCAGCAAGGATCGTAGTCAGGGGCAACGGCAGGAGGTCTGGAACACAGGCTAGGAACACACAAGGAAACGCTTTCACTGGCACAATGGCAACAAGATCCGGCGAGGGAGTGCAGGGGAAGTGAGGATAAATAGGGAGTGCACAGGTGAACACACTAATTAGAACCACTGCGCCAATCAGCGGCGCAGTGGCCCTTTAAATCGCAGAGACCCGGCGCGCGCGCGCCCTAGGGAGCGGGGCCGCGCGCGCCGGGACAGGACCGACGGAGAGCGAGTCAGGTACGGGAGCCGGGGTGCGCATCGCGAGCGGGCGCCACCCGCATCGCGAATCGCATCCCGGCTGGAGGTGGTATCGCAGCGCCCCGGGTCAGTGGATCTGACCGGAGCGCTGCAGTAGCGAGAGTGTAGCGAGCGCTCCGGGGAGGAGCGGGGACCCGGAGCGCTCGGCGTAACAGTACCCCCCCCCTTGGGTCTCCCCCTCTTCTTAGAGCCTGAGAACCTGAGGAGCAGACTTTTGTCTAGGATATTCTCCTCAGGTTCCCAGGATCTCTCTTCTGGACCACAACCCTCCCAATCAACTAAAAAAAAAGTTTTACCCCTGACCTTTTTGGATGCCAGTATCTCTTTAACGGAGAAGATGTCCGAGGAGCCGGAAACAGGAGTGGGGGAAACAAGTTTGGGAGAGAAACGGTTGATAATGAGTGGTTTAAGAAGAGAAACGTGAAAGGCATTAGGGATACGAAGAGAAGGAGGAAGAAGAAGTTTGTAAGAGACAGGATTAATCTGGCACAAAATTTTGAAAGGACCAAGATAGCGTGGTCCCAACTTGTAGCTAGGGACACGGAAGCGGACATATTTAGCGGAGAGCCATACCTTGTCTCCAGGAGAAAAAATGGGGGGAGCTCTTCTTTTCTTATCAGCAAACTTCTTCATGCGTGATGAAGCCTGTAAGAGAGAATTTTGGGTCTCTTTCCATATGGTGGAAAGATCACGAGATATTTCATCCACAGCGGGCAAACCAGAGGGCAAGGGGGTAGGGAGGGGGGGAAGAGGGTGACGGCCGTACACCACGAAAAATGGGGATTTGGAGGAAGATTCAGAGACTCTGAAGTTATACGAGAATTCGGCCCATGGTAGAAGATCTGCCCAGTCATCCTGGCGGGAGGAAACAAAATGTCGTAAATAATCACCTAAGACCTGGTTAATTCTTTCTACTTGCCCATTGGATTGAGGATGATATGCAGAAGAAAAGTTTAATTTAATCTTGAGTTGTTTACAGAGAGCCCTCCAAAATTTTGACACAAATTGGACGCCTCGATCCGAGACGATCTGCGTGGGCAACCCGTGAAGACGAAAAATGTGTACAAAAAATTGTTTTGCCAACTGAGGCGCTGAAGGGAGACCAGGAAGAGGGATGAAATGTGCCATTTTGGAGAATCGATCAACGACTACCCAAACAACAGTGTTGCCACGGGATGGGGGTAGGTCTGTAATAAAGTCCATACCAATCAGAGACCAAGGCTGTTCGGGGACAGGCAGAGGATGAAGAAGACCAGCGGGCTTCTGGCGAGGAGTCTTATCCCGGGCACAGACAGTGCAGGCTCGCACAAAGTCCACGACATCCGTCTCCAGAGTCGGCCACCAATAGAAGCGAGAGATGAGTTGCACGGATTTCTTGATGCCCGCATGACCTGCGAGGTGGGAGGAGTGACCCCATTTGAGGATTCCGAGGCGTTGGCGTGGAGAGACGAAGGTCTTCCCTGGAGGAGTTTGCCTGATGGAGGCTGGAGAAGAGGAGATCAGGCAGTCAGGAGGAATGATGTGTTGCGGAGAGAGTTCTACTTCCGAGGCATCCGAGGAACGAGAGAGAGCATCGGCCCTAATGTTCTTATCGGCAGGCCGAAAATGAATTTCAAAATTAAATCGGGCAAAGAACAGAGACCACCTGGCCTGGCGAGGATTCAGCCGTTGGGCAGACTGGAGATAGGAGAGGTTCTTGTGATCGGTGTAAATAATAACTGGAAATCTTGATCCCTCCAGCAGATGCCTCCATTCCTCAAGTGCTAATTTAATGGCTAGAAGCTCTCGATCCCCGATGGAGTAGTTCCTCTCCGCCGGAGAGAAGGTCCTAGAAAAAAAACCACAAGTAACAGGATGCCCAGAAGAATTTTTTTGTAGAAGGACAGCTCCAGCTCCTACTGAGGAGGCATCAACCTCCAATAGGAAGGGTTTAGATGGGTCAGGTCTGGAGAGCACGGGAGCCGAAGAAAAGGCAGACTTGAGCCGTTTAAAGGCGTCTTCCGCTTGAGGAGGCCATGACTTAGGATTGGCATTTTTTTTGGTTAAAGCCACGATAGGAGCCACAATGGTAGAAAAATGTGGAATAAATTGTCTGTAATAATTGGCGAACCCCAAAAAACGTTGGATAGCACGGAGTCCGGAGGGGCGTGGCCAATCTAAGACGGCAGAGAGTTTGTCTGGATCCATTTGTAGTCCCTGGCCAGAGACCAAGTATCCTAGGAAAGGAAGAGATTGGCATTCAAACAGACATTTCTCCATCTTGGCATAAAGTTGATTGTCACGAAGTCTCTGAAGAACCATACGGACATGCTGGCGGTGTTCTTCTAGATTGGCAGAAAAAATCAGGATATCGTCCAAATATACAACAACACAGGAGTATAAGAGGTCACGAAAAATTTCATTAACAAAGTCTTGGAAGACGGCAGGGGCGTTGCACAGGCCAAAGGGCATGACCAGATACTCAAAGTGTCCATCTCTAGTGTTAAATGCCGTTTTCCATTCATCCCCCTCTCTGATGCGGATGAGATTATAAGCACCTCTTAAGTCCAGTTTGGTAAAGATGTGGGCACCTTGGAGGCGATCAAAGAGTTCAGAGATGAGAGGTAGGGGGTAGCGGTTCTTTACCGTGATTTTATTAAGACCGCGGTAGTCAATGCAAGGACGTAGGGAGCCATCTTTTTTGGACACAAAGAAAAATCCGGCTCCGGCAGGAGAGGAGGATTTGCGGATAAAGCCCTTTTTTAAATTTTCCTGGATGTACTCCGACATAGCAAGAGTCTCTGGGGCAGAGAGGGGATAAATTCTGCCCCGGGGTGGAGTAGTACCCGGGAGGAGGTCAATAGGACAATCATAAGGCCTGTGAGGAGGTAGAGTCTCAGCTTGTTTTTTGCAAAAAACATCCGCAAAGTCCATATAGGCCTTAGGGAGACCGGTTACAGGGGGAACCACAGAGTCACGGCAAGGGGTACTGGGAACCGGTTTAAGGCAGTCCTTGAAACAAGAGGAGCCCCAACTCTTGATTTCCCCAGTGGACCAATCCAGGGTTGGGGAATGGTGTTGAAGCCAGGGTAGTCCAAGGAGAATTTCGGAAGTGCAATTGGGGAGGACCAAAAATTCAATTTTCTCGTGATGAGGTCCGATGCACATTAGAAGGGGCTCCGTGCGGACACGTATGGTACAGTCCAATCTTTCATTGTTAACACAATTGATGTAGAGGGGTCTGGCGAGACTGGTCACCGGGATGTTGAACCTGTTGACGAGAGAGGCCAAAATAAAATTTCCTGCAGATCCGGAATCCAAGAAGGCCATAGTAGAGAAGGAGAAGGTAGAGGCAGATATCCGCACAGGCACAGTAAGACGTGGAGAAGCAGAGTTGACATCAAGGACTGCCTCACCTTTGTGCGGAGTCAGCGTACGTCTTTCCAGGCGGGGAGGACGGATAGGACAATCCTTCAGGAAGTGTTCGGTACCGGCACAGTACAGGCAGAGATTCTCCATACGGCGTCTTGTCCTCTCTTGAGGTGTCAGGCGAGACCGGTCGACCTGCATAGCCTCCACGGCGGGAGGCACAGGAACGGATTGCAGGGGACCAGAGGAGAGAGGAGCCGGGGAGAAAAAACGCCTCGTGCGAACAAAGTCCATATCCTGGCGGAGCTCCTGACGCCTTTCGGAAAAACGCATGTCAATGCGAGTGGCTAGATGAATGAGTTCATGTAGGTTAGCAGGGATTTCTCGTGCGGCCAGAACATCTTTAATGTTGCTGGATAGGCCTTTTTTAAAGGTCGCGCAGAGGGCCTCATTATTCCAGGATAGTTCTGAAGCAAGAGTACGGAATTGTACGGCGTACTCGCCAACGGAAGAATTACCCTGGACCAGGTTCAACAGGGCAGTCTCAGCAGAAGAGGCTCGGGCAGATTCCTCAAAGACACTTCGAATTTCCGAGAAGAAGGAGTGTATAGAGGCAGTGACGGGGTCATTGCGGTCCCAGAGCGGTGTGGCCCATGACAGAGCTTTTCCAGACAGAAGGCTGACTACGAAAGCCACCTTAGACCTTTCAGTAGGAAACTGGTCCGACATCATCTCCAAGTGCAGGGAACATTGGGAAAGAAAGCCACGGCAAAATTTAGAGTCCCCATCAAATTTATCCGGCAAGGATAGTCGTAGGCCAGAAGCGGCCACTCGCTGCGGAGGAGGTGCAGGAGCTGGCGGAGGAGATGATTGCTGAAGCTGTGGTAGTAGCTGCTGTAGCATCACGGTCAGTTGAGACAGCTGTTGGCCTTGTTGCGCTATCTGTTGTGACTGCTGGGCGACCACCGTGGTGAGGTCGGCGACAACTGGCAGAGGAACTTCAGCGGGATCCATGGCCGGATCTACTGTCACGATGCCGGCTGGCAGGAGGTGGATCCTCTGTGCCAGAGAGGGATTGGCGTGGACCGTGCTAGTGGATCGGTTCTAAGTCACTACTGGTTTTCACCAGAGCCCGCCGCAAAGCGGGATGGTCTTGCTGCGGCGGTAGTGACCAGGTCGTATCCACTAGCAACGGCTCAACCTCTCTGACTGCTGAAGATAGGCGCGGTACAAGGGAGTAGACAGAAGCAAGGTCGGACGTAGCAGAAGGTCGGGGCAGGCAGCAAGGATCGTAGTCAGGGGCAACGGCAGGAGGTCTGGAACACAGGCTAGGAACACACAAGGAAACGCTTTCACTGGCACAATGGCAACAAGATCCGGCGAGGGAGTGCAGGGGAAGTGAGGATAAATAGGGAGTGCACAGGTGAACACACTAATTAGAACCACTGCGCCAATCAGCGGCGCAGTGGCCCTTTAAATCGCAGAGACCCGGCGCGCGCGCGCCCTAGGGAGCGGGGCCGCGCGCGCCGGGACAGGACCGACGGAGAGCGAGTCAGGTACGGGAGCCGGGGTGCGCATCGCGAGCGGGCGCCACCCGCATCGCGAATCGCATCCCGGCTGGAGGTGGTATCGCAGCGCCCCGGGTCAGTGGATCTGACCGGAGCGCTGCAGTAGCGAGAGTGTAGCGAGCGCTCCGGGGAGGAGCGGGGACCCGGAGCGCTCGGCGTAACAGCGTCTCTTGTTGATGTCACAACTAGTGATGAGCAGCAGGGACCAAATTTGAATTTGCGATATTTCACAAATATATGTATGAATATTCGTCCTATGTTCGCGAAATTCGCATATTCGCTATGTATGTTCTCTTTTTTTTTTCATGTGAAAATTTTTTATGAAATTCACATAGTGCGCATGAGCAATTATATCTTTCACCTAAAAGAAGGGAGGGATCAGTGTCCTCTGACTGGAAGTGCCAATATTTGCGAATATTTGCATATTTGCATATATTCTCATATATATACGCATATTCTAAATAAAATTATGAATATTTGTCATTACAAATATACATCACTATATTCTAAATATTCCCGAAATCAAGAAGTGCCAATATTCGCGGTAAAAATTTGCATTTTGAATATTTGCGCTCAACACTAGTCACAACAGAGTTCCCTGATTTCCACTTTTAACATACCTCTAACAATATGGTATGGAGGGTGGGCCTCAAAATCAACTCATCTAGTCAGGGCCTGTTCTGCCTATAGGCTGCAAGAAAGTTAGTAGCCAGCCAGTATCCAAAGCACCCGCCCAGCCAGCACCCCTGTCGCATGATACCCCCCTGATACCATAATAATCTGAATTCTTCAGCCTGCTGGAGGAGCGCAGTGCCACCTCCAAGGCCAGACAGGCAGGTCAGGACCATCCAGCATCCTGACATTGCGCGCACCTCCATAAATCCGCCCCATGAGGAGGAGGTTTGTTACAGTGTGTCACCCCAGTAGTAAGGTGGGGACTGCCAAAGGGCAGAGCCAATGGGTGGGGTCAAGGGCTGGCAAAATTAGCTTTCGCCTAGGGTGGGAAAAATCCTTGCACCAGCCTTGCCTCTAGTGGTCTTATCTAACCCTGTTGGTCTGAGAACGTCATATTATAATCAAAGGCAAAATTAAGGTGAAGGGTAAAAGCTGTGCTGTCACCTTTCAGCTCCTGTATTATATGAAGAAGGCGAGAGTGACGTTGAGTAATGGAAAAGAATTTTACTTTGATGAGAATGGAGACGCTCCCGCCATCTATGACATTGTAAACTGGCAGCTGAGGCCAGAAGGCACCATACAACCTGCAAAAATTGGAAGTTATGACTCCACAACTTCTAACGGGATCTTCACAATAAAAACTGGAGCTATCCTATGGGACAACGGAGAAACACAGGTAGGTCTGGAATAATTGGGTATTGGATATGAAGCCACTGCATGTCATACGGAGAAATAGACATCAACACATTTTATGTCTTAATACCTACTTTTCCTTTAGGTCCCTCAGTCTGTTTGCAGTAAGGCTTGTCCTTTAGGATACTGGAAAGCTACCAATTCGAGAGAACCAGTCTGTTGTTTCCAATGTGTCCCTTGTCCACTGGGTGAAGTCTCCAACCAGACAGGTAAATTGTCCTCTAGAAGAAAAACTTCCAAGCTCCATTCATAGTTACAGCTGTCTCACCAGGCAGCGGAACATAATGGGGGCTATTTATGAAGCATTTAACCCTGGTTTTCTTGGGTAAATTTGTCACCACATTTTGACGCAGTACGACTCTTCCTGCGACTTCACATCTCTCCCTCTCACCCACTTCCATGTACATCCCTCCCCTCTTACATGTCACATTTCTCCCTCTCATGTCACATCTCCCCCCCTCCATGTCACATCTCTCCCTCTCATGTCACATCCCCACCGCACCCCTCCCCCTACCAATGTCGCATCCTCCCCATTTCCTGTCCACACCCCCCATGTCACATCTTTCCATTAATCTTGTGTGAGGGAAACAAATCTCTAATGCTCACTTATAGGGACCACAGATCCTGTTCTCCTCCGTTCACTCCATTATCTTATGAGACTTACAGGACCTTCCTGCTTAGCCAATCACTGGCCTGACATGTGACACCACTGCGACCACTGATTGGCTGAGCGGGAAAGGTCCTGGATCCAGTTGCTTGTCGGGATCACAGAGAAGATATCGGGACCGCACGGAGGAGAACGGATCTGTGTCAGACATAAGGGGACCGGGGCTAGGTGAGTATCAGGTGCTCATATTATTGCTTAGGACAGTGTTTGTCAATCAGGGTGCCTCTAGCTGTTGCAAAGCTACAACTCCCGGCATGCCTTCGGCTGTCCGGGCATGCTGGGAGTTCTAGTTTTGCAATAGCCAGAGGCACCCTGGTTTACAACACTGATTTAGCACTTGAATTCTGGCGGCAGCCCGGACCCTACGTGTGTGATGTCGTGCCGAGCCGCAGGTAATCGCAAATTTTCCTCCCACCACCTTCCCTATGAGTTGGGTTGGATTTTGGATTGTTGCTGTGGTAGATGAGTTTTTGAATTATTTTTTGCACCGGTCAGGGATTTATAAAAATTATACTTTTTAAAAAAGTGGCATACTTTGGCACAACCCACCAAAACGGCATTAATCACCACCAGATAAATAAGAGCTTACAAACTAACTGTTAAAAATGTTATTAAAAAGTCGCATAATTGTACCTTGGACTAAAAAAATGCACATAAAGTCCCAGAAAAACATCATACAAAGAGGAGTACTGATGTAACAAAATGTGATCAGCACCAGATTTATCACAAGCCCTGCACCATGTCATAAAGTTGGTGCCTACTCCACTTTTCATGAATACCACCCAATGTTTTGACATATTTTTTAACCTATCCAATGGATCTCTGCTGGCTCTATTACAGTATCAGTCAAAACTTTGGACACACGTTTTCATTCCATGTTTGCTAGTTTTTTCAATTTTTTACATTGTATATTCATATTAAATGGGTACTCCGGTGGAAAACATTTTATATATATATATATATATATATATATATATATATATACTGGTGCCAGAAAGTTAAACAGATTTGAAAATTACTTTTATTAAAAAATCTTAATCCTTCCAGTACTTTTTGGCGGCTTTATACTACAGAGGAAATGCTTTTCTTTTTGGATCTCTCTTCTTTTTGTTCTCTACTGACTTCTGCTTTCCATTTTAGGAACCGTCCAGAGCAGGAGAAAATCCCCATAGAAAACATATGCTGCTCTGGACAGTTCCTAAAATGGACAGCAGAGGTCAGTAGAGAGCAAAAAGAGAGATCCAAAAAGAAAAGCATTTCCTCTGTAGTATAAAGCCGCTAAAAAGTACTGGAAGGATTAAGATTTTTTAATAAAAGTAATTTTCAATTCTGTTTAACTTTCTGGCACCAGTATATATATATATATATATATATATATATATATATATATATATATATATAAATGTTTTCCACCGGAGTACCCATTTAAAGGCATAAACATTAGCGGGGAACACATAAAGTAGTAGCATGAAACCATGAGAGGTATAGAGTCACTAGGCACTGCTAGCCTTGATAGATGTCCTGGAGCAATGGATGTGGGGTGCCCTTCCGTGAATACAGTGTCACAGACTGAAAGTCATTGGAGAGATAAAATAATGCACTCCCCACACGTAATTGCTGTTCATCTGCGTGGATATTTATTGTATCCTGGGTCTTGATGTGTACAGCTAGACAAGCGAAACCAACAAACAGCGGGGACACGGGTGCAGGGGAGGGAAACAGACAAGAGACTGTTTCATGTCACTCGGATGCTTCTTCCGGTCTGGTTTCCACACAGGTGAATAGTGCATTTATGCAAATACAGTGTGGGGGGGGGGGGGCGTGTACATAGTTAAAAGCACAATATTGCACTAAGAACCTATCTTACATCATCTGTGCTATAGAAAAGAGGAAAGGTTGTTACGGTCATTGAGCCCCAGGGGGCCCAAAGCATTAAGGCGGCTTATCTTCTTAATAATAAAGAATCGCAATCTATTCCTCTTTATAATCATCAATATTTTAAACATGGGTCCCAAAGATAAAGCAGACCTACACTATGAACATCAGCTAAGAGAAACACCAGAAATCGAAATCTGGGGCTACAAGGTTCATTAATCATATGCATGAATTACATGCAGGAAATCTGTTTTTTTTTTTTTTGTAAAATTTGCAGGCATAGAAAGATTGGAAGCTACAGAAAGAGGAATAGCAGTTAAGAGAAACACCAGATATAAGCGCATGACGACCCAAAAAAGTTTAAATTAATAAAATACTTTATTGAACAAATATACTGAATACTGAATGACATACATTTAAAAGCAAATGTGCTGGAGGAACCGACTGACAGGTAGAGACTACACACTTAACAGGAAACTTAGTAACAAATGAATATAATCCATATACATCATAGGGACCATAGTGGTTACAATATGTTAAAAAGTAAAGTGGCATAGTGCATGAGACATATAAATCACAGAGGTCCTCAAGAAGATCACACATGTAAACAAAAGCACATTAAAGGAGTAGTCCGGTGCGCACTTTTATCATTTTATCCCGTCCGGGCTGCAAAATAAAAGAAAACACACTTTCTCTTACCTGCCAACGAGCCCCCGGAGCTCCGGTTCAGGTGTTCGGTTCCCGGGGCTGAATTCTTCTTACTTCCTGTTAGCCCGGCATGTCACACGGAGCTTCAGCCTATCACTGGCCGAGGCGGGACATTGCTGTGGCCAGTGATAGGCTGAAGCTCCGTGTGACGTGCCGGGCTAACAGGAAGTAAGAAGAATACAGCCCGGGGACCGAACACCTGTACCGGAGTGTACCGAAGCTCCGGGGGTTCGTTGGCAGGTAAGAGAAAGTGTGTTTTCTTTTATTTTGCAGCCCGGACGGGATAAAATGAAAAAAGTGCGTGCCGGACTACTCCTTTAACCCAGTATCATTACCACAATGGAGAGGAATGAACGTGCGAGCCTCCACCACCCAATGTTTCGCTGAAGGCTTCATCCTTGAAGGGGTAGTCCAGTGGTGAAAAACGTATCCCCTATCATAAGGATAGGGGATAAGTTTGAGATCGCAGGGGGTCCGACCGCTGGGGCACCCTGCGATCTCTCTGTACGGGGGCCAGGCTCTCCGGCCAGATAGCAAGTGTCGACCCCCGCACGAAGCGGCGGCTGACACGTCCCCTCAATGCATCGCTATTGCAGAGCTGGAGATTGCTGAAGGCAGCACTCCGGCTCTGCCATAGAGTTGTATTGAGGGGGCATGTTGACCGCCGCTTCGTCGTCGGGGCCCCGTACAGGAGATCGTGGGGGGCCCCAGCGGTCGGACCCCCCGTGATCTGCAACTTATCCCCTATCCTTAGGATAGGGGATAAGTTGTTCACCACTTGTTCACTACTAGACTACTCCTTTAAAGCCTATCCTATGGCCAGAAAACCCCTTTAATTTAAGACGTAAGGGTCAGTCAATCCAGTCAATTGAAGGGACTTTGAATTTTTTCCTTGAGTGCAGTGAAACAAACCCATAAAATGCTGTAATGAAACTGGGGAATCACCCCAGGAAAAGAAGACCAATAATTAATTTAGAGGATAAGTTCATTGGAGCCAACAGCCTCAGAAACGGCAAATACCATCAACTAAAATTAGAGCGACATAAATGTTACACAGAGATCAATTACAAGACACCTCTCAACCTCAACTGTTCAGAGGAGACTAGAAGGATGCGGCTTTTTTGGTGGAATTGCTGCAAAGAACCCACAACTGACGATCAACCAAAAAGAGGAGAATTTTGTTGTCCAGGTGACACAAGGAATGGACATTGGGTCTATAAAAATCTATACTTGATCAGATGAGACAAAATTTTAATGTTTTGTTCCAGAAAAGGAAGCGGAGAAAAGATACAGGAAATATAAGCGGATGGATTCCACATGTGTGTTTTCCCCCGTGAAGCATGGAGGAGGAGGTATAATGGTGTGGGGGTGCTTTCATGGTAACACTGTTGGGGATTTATTCAAAATGTGAGGCAAACTTATACAGAATAACTACCACACAATTCTGCAGTGACATGTCATCGCCTCTAGTTTGCATCTAGTGGGACCGTCATTTGTTTTTAAACAGGTCACTGACCCACAAGTACATCTCCAGGTTATGTAAGGGCTATTTGACCAAGAAGAAGAGTGATGGAGGGCTGACATGGCCTCCACAACCACCCAACCTTAACACAATGGAAATGTTTTGGGATGAGTTGGACTGATTGAAGGAATAGTAGCCAAAAAGTGATCAACACCTCTGGGGACTCCTTTATGACTATTAGAAAACTATTTTTTGGCTTACTGCTTAATTTAATATGTTTTATACTCCAGAGCTGCACCCACTATTTGGCTGGGGTTGAGGTTAATTTCCAGTTATAATTACTGTTTTCCATGACATCCCCTCCAAAGAATGGGGGATATGTTTTAGATCGCGGGGGGTCTGACAGCTGATCCCCCCCCCTCCCCTCCGCGTTCTCCTGCATAGGACCCGAGCTCTCCCAGGGAATGGACCGTGTGAACTCCTGCACAATGCAGCGGCCGGCACCCCCCATAGAGATATATGGCAGATGCTTGCTGACCCCCTCACAAAGCCAGGGACAGCCGGGGGCCTGTGCAGGAGATTGCGGGGGGGGGGGGGGGTCCCATTGGTCATCCTCCCGCAAACTAAAACTTAGCCCCTACCATTTGGATAGGGGATACGTTTTTCTGCATTAAAGTTTTCCTTTAAATTCAGGTCTTATGAATAGTTCCTTAAATGGGCACTGTCATTAAACATTAATTTTAATATTTGATTCCTTATGCCAAATAAATAACTTTTGTAAATGGCTTCCATGAAAAAAAAACTTTTTATGTTAGTTTTTCTGCTGTATACTTCTGTCCACCAGGGGTCTCCCTTCTTGGCCAGAATACATTCCGTCTGGTCAAAATCTCAGATTTTGGTCTCGTGCTTGTAATGGCAGGAGACCAAAATCAGTAAGTGTTTCTCTGCACTGAGCTTGATTGATTGCTGCAAAGAGCCGCACAGACTAAAAGCTGCACAGACTGGAAGCTGCAAAGAGCCTCACTGAAAGATACACAGACTGAAAGCTGCTGCACTGAGCTTGAGGTCTACTTTTCATCCTAGCACTGCAACAATGTGAGGGCGGAAGTGATCCCCCAGCAGGCTTCAGTGATGTCACGCCTGCTGGAAAATGCCCACTTTCTCCTGCTTGGAGATTGCACTGTGTGAGCAGAAATAAAAGTATAATACACCGCTTTTTAAAGCCCTGAATTTTTTTTTTTAAAGGTGGCAGGAGTGTTAGGAGTAGTTAGGGAATGCTGCCTGGTTAGTTTAGAAAAGTTTATTTGGTGACAGGTACTCTTTAACATAAAGCCCTAATGTTTTATGTATTTTAGATGCTCTCGGGTGCTTCAAATGTCCATGGGACAAGTGGCCAGATCTTCAGAAAACCAAATGTGTCCAAAAAACTGAAGATTACCTCTCCTATGAGGAGCCCTTAGGGACAACCTTGGCTGTCATTAACATCCTGTCTTCTCTGGGTCCTTACCTTATTTTGCGGATTCTAACACTGAATAGGTCGAGTGCCCTGGTGAAGGCCAGTAACTACTCTGTAAGTTGTCTTCTTCTAGGATCCCTCTCATTGTGCTTCCTTTGCTCTCTCTTTTTTATTGGCTACCCCAAGCCCGAGAAATGTCTCCTGAGGCAGGCTGCGTTTGGTATGGCCTTTGTTCTCTGTGTATCCTGCATCTTGGCTAAAACTATTATTGTGCTGTTCGCATTCATGGCCATAAAACCAAGAAGTAACATGAAGAAATGGACCAACACTCGAGTTTCTTACGTTATAATATCTACCTGCTTCCTATTTCAGTTCCTCCTCTGCATTAGCTGGCTTTCTCTTAGACCGCCCTTCATGGAGAACAATATTCACACCAACCCATCACTCATTATTGTTGAGTGTAATGAAGGATCGCCCATCGCTTTCTGGTCTATGTTGGGATACTTGTTCATCTTGGCTTCAATAAGCTTCTTGGTGGCTTTCCTGGTCAGGAGGCTTCCCAACAGCTTCAATGAGGCCCAGTATATAACATTCAGCATGTTGGCTTTTCTTTGTGTGTGGGTGTCCTTCATTCCTGCCACCCTCAGTGCCCAGGGAAAGTATACAGTGGCTATGGAAATTTTTGCTATCATGGCCTCCAGCTGGGCTATCTTAATATGTATGTTTCTACCAAAATGTTTTATTATAGTGTTCAGACCTGATAGGAATTCTAAAGACTATGTGATGCAAGGACACAGATATCCTGCGGTCAAAGCCTGGAGAATGTGAACATTGGGTTAAATCGGGTTTTAGGTTGTCCATCCATGAGCATTGTCCATCCATGTTAAGGTTTATATATAGAATAAATCTACATAAAAGTACAAGGTGTTGATGTTATTTGGCCTTTACTGTCGAATCTCTTCCTCAATGCTCCAGGAAGCCTCAGCAGCCTGGAGCAATCAATCACAAATGACACTGATCAATGCTAGGCTATGATATAGCATTGATCAGTGTATGCAGTCCAAGAACAATGCATGTAATAATCCCCTATGGGGACTAAAAAAAAAGTAAATTTTTTTTTTTTTTTATAAATGTGAGTTAACCCCTTCCCTAATACTAGTTTGAATCACGCCCCTTTTCCCATAAAAAAAATTTGAAAACAAAATTACCGTGTGCGTAAATGTCTGAACTATAAAAAATATATTGTTAATTAAACCGCACGCTAATGGAATATATGTAAAAAAAAAAAAAAAAAAATTGTGTATTTTTGGTAATTTTGTATTCCCCAAAAAAATGTATAAAAAGCGATCAAAAATTCTCATCAAAACAAAAAGGGTACCGATAAAAACTTCAGATTGTGGTGCAAAAAATGGGCCCCCATATAGCCCCGTATACAGAAAAATAAAAAAGTTAGAGGGGTCAGAAGATGACAATTTTAAATATATAAATTTTCATGCACAAAGTTATAATTTTTTAACAGAAGTAAAACAAAATCAAACCTAACGTATTTTTTGCCTTTTAAGGCACACTTTTTCGTCCCCAAAACTGGGGGGGAAAAGTTGGTGGGTCTTATATGGCAAATACACATTAAAACCGGCGGTCCCTGCGGCCATCAACGGCCGGGACTCGCGGCTAATGTAGGACATCACCGATCGCGGTGATGCCCTGTATTAACCCTTCAGACGAGGCGATCAAAGCGGACCACCGCGCCTGAAGCAAAAGTGACACTAACCCGGCTACTCAGTCGGGCTGTTCGGGACCGCCGTGGTGAAATTGCGGCGTACCGAACAGCTTACAGAACACCGGGAGGGACCTTACCTGCCTCCTCGGTGTCTGCTCCGTGCCGGGATCCCCTGCATGGCCAGCGCTCTCCTTCGTCGTCATCACGTCTTCGCACACACCGTCCCGTCATCCAATAGGAGCGGCGTGCGTAGCGACGTGATGGCGGCGACGGAGAGCAAGGATACCGGGCAGCAGAGACGTTCCGGAGTGATGGGGACACCCCGGGGACGCGGCGACAGCGATGGAGGGCAACATCCGGGGCAGCGGTGATGAGCGGTGATGGTCCGGAACAGCGGGGACACGTGAGTATTACCTCCTATACCAGTGGTCTTCAACCTGCGAACCTTCAGATGTTGCAAAACTGCAACTCCCAGCTGGGAGATCACTGTCCTATACTTTACATTGTATTTGGTGCAGAATCTTTTTCTAGATTTTTATGCTTTAAAATTGGGTGCGTCTTATATGCCAAAGCGTCTTGTATGACGAAAAATATGGTATATAAGTTGGGTATCCTCGTAACCGTGTGAACCTATAGAATAAATATAAGGTGTAATTTTTACCGAAAAGCACACTGTCTAGAAATGGAAGCCACCAAAAATTTACAAAATGATTGTTTGTTTGTTTTTTTTTCAATTTTGTCCCACAAATATATATTTTTTGGCTTCTCCATAGATGTTGTGGTGAAATGACTGATGTCATTACAAAGTAAAATTGGAGGCGAATAAAAGAAGCCCTCATGTAGACTTCTAGGTAGAAAACTGAAAGTTTTATGATTTTTAGAAGGTGAGGAGGAAAAAAAACAAAAAAGCAATAATGGGGAAAAAAAGGAGTTAAATTAAAAAAAAATTCATGCATACAAAAATGTGCAGGAGGGTGTGCAGATGGCGGGAGTGGGGGGGGGGTGCTTCTCGATGTAGGCGGGGGACGTAGCCCCCTCTGGCCCCTCCTTGGCAATGCCACTGTTTCCAATTGAAAGTTTTATGGGAAAATTTGGCAAGAGGTGAAAAGATTGTGCGGTATTAAAGGAGGCCTTCCATGCCCACCCTTGTGGCATTATGATAGATTAATGGAATTCTCTAAAGGGTTTGGGGGGGAAAATAAAATAAATGGGTTTATCAAATTTTTTGTCAAGGTAAAATATTGACCTTTATAGACCTTCAACAAACACTGGGAATTAAATAGACAAAGTATCAAGAAAATATTAAAGGGGTATTCCAGGCAAAAACTTCAAAAATTTCAACTGGCTCCAGAAAGTTAAACAGATTTGTAAATTACTTCTATTAAAAAATCTTAATCCTTCCAATAATTATTAGCTTCTGAAGTTTTCTGTCTAACTGCTCAATGATGATGTCACGTCCCGGGAGCTGTGCATGATGGGAGAATATCCCTTGCATGATGGGAAAATATCCTCATAGGAGCTGGACAGCTCCCGGGACGTGAGTCATCAGAAAGCAGTTAGACAGAAAACAGCAACTCAACTTCAGAAGCTAATAACTATTGGAAGGATTAAGATTTTTTAATAGAAGTATTTTACAAATCTGTTTAACTTTCCGGAGCCAGTTGATATATAAAAAAAAGTTTTTGCCTGGATAACCCCTTTAAGGTAGAGTGGGTGACAAAAACAGGAGAATTGAAGGATTGCACATGGAAGCCGGTTTTTGAAAATGTGACAACTTGTTCAGACAATAGCATCAAATACTGCAGGTGAGCATTATATTTCAGGTGTATCATTAACCATTGACGTTATAACCATATCAGGATAATGCTAATTAACCCACACTAATGATTTCCTTCATTTAGCGTGGGGGTGCCCCAAAGTCCAAAGTTTATGGTCTGAAATAATTAAATTTTTGGGAAAAAAAAGTTTTTTGAGGAAATTTTTTCTGTCGGTTAGGCTAAGTTACCACTTGGTTTTTTCTCTGGCAGTTTTTGGAATACTGCCACTGCAGTTTTTGAGCCAAAGCCAAAGTGTCTTGTGGCTCAGTGGTGGAGGAAAACTGATAACCCCCCATTCCAGATGCTACTAGATAAAATCGCAGATATACGGAGAATGGAAAATATGTCCGCCATGGTGGAAAACAGACTGGATGCTTTTGATACTTTGTGGCGCCGGTGGGATGAATATGTGGAGTCCCTGAGAGTGGTCTGAGGCAGTGGACGGACCCTGAGAAGCTGGAGCCGAGCGGATACTTCTCTATTCTCTTTATCTTCCCTACTTATCCGTCCCTTTATCTTTATCTTCCATACTTACCTGTCTTTTTCTCTATTAACTTTCTACCTATTAAAAACTTTTTACCTCCTGTTTTTTTTACATTATTTTACATCGTCTTCATTGCATATTGCCTGGATTATTGACCATAAGCTGAGGTGTAATGGATCCGGAGTCAAGAGATATTATTAGTATCCTCTAATAGTGCTTCATATTATCCTCGCTTCATTGTTTATTATCTGTTAGATAACGGCTTTTATCTAAGCTTCATGTCTCTGAGGTGGGGTCTTCCCTGGATACTCACAGAGCCGACCTGAAATAATCTGGACTTTACAACATCTTTACAGCCGGATCTATGTTATCATAATGTAACCTGGTCTTTTTAATATGTAATGACTCTGTTTATTATTCTATGTACTTTTATTTTCTTATTCTCAAATATCTGTTTTAAATAAAAATTATTTAATAAAAAAAAAACATATATATATATATATATATATATATATATATATAAAGGAATAGGACATATAAAGGAAGGACTTACACTTCTCCTCCCTTATGGATCCACTTCTGACTTTGGCTCAAAAACTGCCAGAGAAAAAAACAAGTGGAAACTTAGCCTTAGGGTGGCAATTTGGGGGGAAGTGGTGGAATTTGGGGATCTGAATTTACTATGTTTAAAACTCTTTTTGGTTGGCTAAGGTGTCAGAGAAAGACCTAATTTTTGGAGAAACCGCTAGTGTTAGATCATTGGAAAAATTTAGTAAATGAAATATGGGAGTACGAAGAAATTTTGGCTAAATCCTCCCAAAAAAAGCTAATTGATTTAGAGGGATTGGTGATGTTATGGATTGTCGTAGATTTTTTTTTCTTTTTTTTGTTTCTTCTCCCGAGGTCTGTGGGGGGAATACAAAAACAAAATTAATGTATGTATATGTTTGTAGGGTGCCTATATTGAGGTATCAGTTGGGATCATGTAATGGAGTATTGTATTATATTGTATTGTATTGTATTGTATATTCGTGTAAATTCCTTCTTTTTGTATAAATAAAATATTAATTAAAAGAAAAAATCCATGCACACAAAAATGTCCAGGAAAGCCAGAGGGTGCGCAGATGTGGCCAAGCGGAAAAATGCTTGTGGGATGATGAAAGGAATAATTCCACTACTTGTCATGGCTCTGTCACAGGGCACGAGGGCTTCTACAAGGTGCCCTTATGAAGTGTCTGACCGGAAGGTGTTTTGAGGTGCCTTCAAAGGTAAAGTAGAGGTAGTAAGGGATGGCTTTTAAAGTGACAATGTGTACTGGAATACCATTGACTCCAGTACTTAAAAACGTATCCACAGAATGGGGTATAAGGGTCCGACGGCTGTTACTCCCAACAATCTACTGCCCAGTGCCCCTCATGCACGGAACGGCCACTGTTCTGTACACATAACTGTGTTGACTGCCCCAGGAAGTGCTGGTCGACACCCATCCTCCATGCATACCTATGGGAGAGCAAGAAATACATGAGTGCTGTATCTTTAGCTATGGGGAGAGCCAGGGTGCCAGGCAGATCGGACCCCCTGCGATCAGACACTCATCCCCCATCCTGTGGATAGGGGACAAGTTTTTAAGTACGCCTTTACATATATAAAGCAGAGGGGGTCCAGTCTGTATGTCCTGCCAGGATCTGTCTCTACAATTTAGCTCAGGGACAGGGTGAGGATCTGTAGTGTGGTGAAATTGACCATAGCAACCAATCAGATCGCTTCTTTCAGTTTTAAAAAGGCCTCTGAAAAATGACAGACTCAGTCTGATTGGTTTCTATATGCAACTGCACCACTCTTCCTCTACACAGGTTTTGATAAATCTCCCCCAATTGGAGGCTTCTGCACCATATTTTCCAAGCAGAATTATGGAGTGTTATTCAGCTGGAAAATACAAAAGGGTCTTAATGCGTACCTGTCAGATCCCTCAGTACCTAATCCTGACCATGTACATCTAATTTTTATGCCAATATCACCTATATTTATTATAAAAATGCTTCTTTTAATTAACTCACGGTGTTAGAAATCCTCTCAGGGGAAGGGGGTGGTGGTGGGAGGTGATTGGTGTGTGGTGAAAGGGGGCGTGTCTCTCCCTTGTGGTGGTGGAAGGTGATTGGTGTGTGGTGGAAGAGGGCATGTCCCTCCCTTGTGGTGGGAGGTGATTGGTCTGTCTGCATATGCAGCCTTGTCCATGAGTCATCTCCTGTCCATGACTCATGGACAAGCCTGATACTGCTGCAGGACTTAGTGTCCCAGTAGATATGGGGACCCCTAGTGGTGGGATTTTCAGGAGCCATTTTCTTTGTTAAATATTCATATTTTTTTAAACAACCATATTACAAAAGGTCTTTAATTTTCATCAGTAACAACATGTTACAACAAGTTTTTAGGTCTGACAGTGCCCATTTAAGGTCCATGTATACTTCTATGGGACACTTGTTAGTCTTATACCCAAATCTCGGTTTCTCCTCTTCACCTATGAACTAGGGTCAACAGACGGACATAGTGAATTTTTCTGCAGGAGCAGCTTAGCCCTAAGTGATCCTGGGATTTGGACTTTTCCCTTAGGGAAAAGGAAGCACAGAACACTAACACAGAGGCTGAAGGTTACTCCGGAGGGGGGGAAATGTTTTCAATTCAACTGGTGTCAGAAAGTTAAACAGATTTGTAAATGACTTCTATACAAAAATCTTAACCCTTCCAGTACTTATCAGCTGCTGTATGCTCCACAGGAAGTTGTGAAGTTCTTTCTAGTCTGACCACAGTGCTCTCTGCTGCCACCTCTGTCCGTGTCATAAACTGTCCAGAGTAGAAGCAAATACACATATAAATTATTTCCTGCTCTTTGATATAATTAATGTAAACATCAGTCCTTTCCCACAAGATGTTCTCTGCAGAGATCTGGATTGTTTCTTATTCTATAATCACCGACTGTTAGTAATCCGCCCGGGAATCAGCATCTGCACCGCCACGCTGACACACACATCTCCCATAGAAATAGTCTACGGAGAATCCACTCACTTAACCCTTGCATCAAAAACTCCAATTCTATCAACGAGGTGCAGCGTATAGGAGGCATTCAGAACACATAGGGTTAATTCATGTTATGTAAAACCTAGCAGCTTGTATATAAAGAACAGATACCACCCATTGTATCCAGGGGTGAACAACTGTAAGGCGTGAAAGGTATGTGTGTGTGTCTTGTGGGCATGTGTTATACTTTATATATTATTTTTTTATTATTTTATATATTTATAAAAAAAAAAATCTTAATTATTTTTATTTTTTCGTAATCATTTTATTAATACTTTTTAATGTCTGTTTAATCTGATTAATTTGTTAAACCTTGTGAAGGTTTTTATTATATATATTTTTTTAATTTAAACAGATTTTAATAAATTGTACAGTGTACCATGAGAGGCTGGATGATGGGAAATATTCTGCTAAATCTATTCGTGAGGGCTCCATGAAAGGTTGTTGTTATGCTGCTTTGTTTTGCTTTTTCAAACTGTACCATATACATCTGTTTACAATGCTTTTTTTTGCTGAAATGTTTTTATTTATTTTCAATACGCAGCAGCAAAATACTCAGCAAAATACGACACATGTGACCCCACCCCCTTATCATGTTTTTTGCTATTTCCTATAAAAATTAAAATAAAATAAAAAACGTATGGAGAAATACCAGAAATAAAGGCCAAACACAGAGTATTCTGCATTTTGAAAAAAAAAATATGCACTAATATTTCAGATTTAAGTTTCTCTCACCCTTCAGTGATGGTTTTTCAAAATTGCAGCATGCCAAGTGTTTTTTTTTTTTTCCCCCCCATAGGGCTGTTGTTCCTCCCAAAGGTGGTAGAAAAAAGCCAGAAAAAATGCAGGCTTTTTTCCCCCCGATTATTGAGTCACGTGACTTGTATTGATCAAACTCCAAATAAAAACCATTTGAATTACACACACTATTAAAATAAAAAAATAAAAATATATGAATAAATATATACATAGTTACATAGTTAGTACGGTCGGAAAAAGACATATGTCCATCAAGTTCAACCAGGGAATTAAGGGGCAGGGGTGTGGCGCGATATTGGGGAAGGGATGAGATTTTATATTTCTTCATAAGCATTAATGTTATTTTGTTCCAGGAATGTATCTAATCCTGTTTTAAAGCTGTTAATTTTTCCTGCTGTGACCAGTTCCTGAGGTAGACTGTTCCATAAGTTCACAGTTCTTATGGTAAAGAAGGCGTGTCGCCCCTTGAGACTAAATAACAATACTTAAATAAATACATAAATAAATAAATACCTACATATATAAATACATAAATAAATAAATAAAATACTAATTAAAAAGAGAACACCACAGAAAAGAAAAACAAGGGGGAAATTTTGGGGGGAATTTTTTTTTCAGAGCATAAAAATGCTAAACAAATGTTCCTAATCTAAGACTAAAATTAGATATAGCATTTTTATAAATAAAAAAAATAAATAAATAAAAGTAAAAAAAACGCATTACATGGCATTTTTTAGGAGCTCTAAACTATATAAAAATGAAACACCACAATTTTTAATAATATTTATTTATATAAAGTTTTTCTTTCTACATATTTATACCCATTAACCCCTTAAGGACTGAGCCCTTTTTCACCTTAAGGACTCGGACATTTTTTGCAAATCTGACCACTGTCACTTTAAACATTAATAACTCTGGAATGCTTTTAGTTATCATTCTGATTCCGAGATTGTTTTTTCGTGACATATTCTACTTTAACATAGTGGTAAAATGTTGTGGTAACTTGCATCCTTTCTTGGTGAAAAATCCCAAAATTTTATGAAAAATTTGAAAGTTTTGCATTTTTCTAACTTTGAAGCTTTCTGCTTGTAAGGAAAATGGATATTCCAAATATTTTTTTTATTCACATATACAATATGTCTACTCTATGTTTGCGTCATAAAATTGACGTGTTTTTACTTTTGGAAGACACCAGAGGGCTTCAAAGTTCAGCAGCAATTTTCCAATTTTTCACAAAATTTTGAAACACGCTTTTTTCATGGACCAGTTCAGGTTTGAAGTGGATTTGAAGGGTCTTCATATTAGAAATACCCCATAAATTACCCAATTATATAAGCTGCACCCCCAAAAGTATTCAAAATGACATTCAGTAAGCGTTTTAACCCTTTAGGGGTTTCACAGGAATAGCAGCAAATTGAAAGCGAAAATTAACAATCTTCATTTTTTACACTCGCATGTTCTTGTAGACCCAATTTTTGAATTTTTGCAACAGGTAAAAAGGAGAACATTTTTACTTGTATTTGAAACCCAATTTTTCTCGAGTAAGCAGATGCCTCATATGTCTATGTTAATTGTTCGGCGGGCACAGTAGAGGGCTCAGAAGGGAAGGAGCGACAAATGGTTTTTGGGGGGCATCTTTAGGAAGCCCCTATGGTGCCAGAACAGCAAAAAAAAACACATGGCATACCATTTTGGAAACTAGACCCCTCGGGGAACATAACAAGGGGTAAAGTAAACCTTAATACCCCACAGGTGATTCACGACTTTTGTATATGTAAAAAAAAAAAAAATGTTTTACCTAAAATGCTTGGTTTCCCAAAAGTTTTACATTTTTAAAAAGGTTAATAGCAGAAAATACCCCCCAAAATTTGAAGCCCAATTTCTCCCGATTCAGAAAACACCCCATATGTGGGGTGAAAAGTGCTCTGCTGGCGCACTACAGGTCTCAGAAGAGAAGGAGTCACATTTGGCTTTTTTGAATGAAATTTTGCTCTGGGGGCATGCCGCATTTAGGAAGCCAGGACAGCAAAAAAAAAAAACACATGGCATACCATTTTGGAAACTAGACCCCTCGGGGAACGTAACAAGGGGTAAAGTGAACCTTTAATACCCCACAGGGGTTTCACAACTTTTGCATATGTAAAAAAAAAATAAAAAATTTTACCTAAAATGCTTGGTTTTCCAAAAAATTTACATTTTTACAAAGGGTTAAAGCAGAAAATACCCCCCAAAATTTGAATCCCAATTTCTCCCGATTCAGAAAACACCCCATATGGGGGTGAAAAGTGCTCTGCTGGCGCACTACAGGTCTCAGAAGAGAAGGAGTCACATTTGGCTTTTTGAAAGCAAATTTTGCTCTGGGGGCATGCCGCATTTAGGAAGCCCCTATGGTGCCAGAACAGCAAAAAAAAAAAAAAACACATGGCATACTATTTTGGAAACTAGACCCCTCGGGGAACGTAACAAGGGGTTAAGTGAACCTTAATACCCCACAGGCGTTTCACGACTTTTGCATATGTAAAAAAAAAAAATTTTTTTTTACCTAAAATGCTTCTTTTCCCAAAAATTTTACATTTTTAAAAATGGTAAAAGCAGAAAATACCCCCCAAAATTTGTAACACAATTTCTCCCGAGTACGGCGATACCCCATATGTGACCCTAAACTGTTGCCTTGAAATACGACAGGGCTCCAAAGTGAGAGCGCCATGCCCATTTGAGGCCTAAATTAGGGATTGCATAGGGGTGGACATAGGGGAATTCTACGCCAGTGATTCCCAAACAAGGTGCCTCCAGCTGTTGTAAAACTCCCAGCATGCCTGGACAGTCAGTGGCTGTCTGGTAATACTGGGAGTAGTTGTTTTGCAACAGCTGGAGGCTCCGTTTTGGAAACTGTGACGTACCAGACGTTTTTCATTTTTATTGGGGAGGGGAGGGGGGCTGTGTAGGGGTATGTGTATATGTAGTGTTTTTTACTTTTTATTTTATTTTGTGTAAGTGTAGTGTAGTGTAGTGTTTTTAGGGTACAGTCGCACGGGAGGGGGTTCACAGTAGTTTCTCGCTGGCAGTTTGAGCTGCGGCAGAAAATTTGTCGCAGCTCAAACTTGCAGCCCGATACTTACTGTAAACCTCCGCCCATGTGAGTGTACCCTGTACATTAACATTGGGGGGGGGGGGGGGGACATCCAGCTGTTGCAAAACTACAACTCCCAGCATGCGCTGACAGACTGTACATGCTGAGAGTTTTAGTTTTGCAACAGCTGTAGGCACATTGGTTATGTATCACTGAGTTTGTGACCTTACTCAGTGTTTCAAAACCAGTGTACCTCCAGCTGTTGAGAAACTACAACTCCCAGCATGTACGGTGCATGGTGTAAGGTGACTGCTGGGAGTTTTAGTTTGCAACAGCTGGAGGCACACCGGTCGTGAAACACTGAGTTAGGTAAAAAAAACTCTGAGTTTCACAACTAGTGTGCCTTCAGTTGTTGCAAAACTACAACTCTCAGCAGTCACCGACAGCCAATGGGCATGCTGGGAGTTGTAGTTATGCAACCAGCAGATGCACCACTACAACTCCCAGCATGCACTTTAGCTGTTTGTGCAAGCTGGGAATTGTAGTTATACAACAGCTGAAGGTGCACTTTTCCATAGAAAAAATGTGCCTCCAGCTGTTGCAAAACCATAAGTCCCAGCATGCCCATAAGGGAATCCTGGGAGTTGTGGTGGTCTGCCTCCTGCTGTTGCATAACTACAGCTCCCAGCATGCCCTTTTTGCATTCTGGGAGCTGTTGCTAAGCAACAGCAGGAGGCTATCACTAACCTCCTGCTGCTGCTCCGTCGCAGGACAGTCCCTCGCCGCCGCCGCTCCTGGGGCCCTGATCCCAACATTGACGCCGGGGATCTGGGTCCCCAGCACCCGGGGTCGTCTTCCCGCACCCGCTCACGTCCTCTGGAAGAGGGGCGGAGCGGGTGCGGGAGTGACACCCGCAGCAGGCGCCCTGATTGGTCGGCCGGTAAACCGGCCGACGAATCAGGGCGATCATGAGGTGGCACCAGTGCCACTTCACCCCTGCTGGCTCTGGCTGTTCGGGCCGTCAGAGACGGCCCCGATCAGCCAGTAATTCCGGGTCACCGGGTCACTGGAGACCCGATTGACCCGGAATCGCCGCAGATCGCTGGACTGAATTGTCCAGCGATCTGCGGCCATCGCCGACATGGGGGGGCATAATGACCCCTCTGAGCGATATGCCGGGATGCCTGCTGAATGATTTCAGCAGGCATCCGGCTCCGGTCCCCAACCGGCTAGCGGTGGCGACCGGAATTCCCACGGGCGTATGAATACGCCCTGTGTCCTTAAGGACTCGGAATGCAGGGCGTATCCATACGCCCTGCATCCTTAAGAGGTTAATGGTGTTTTTATACAGACTTCTAAGGCCCTGTTCACATTGCGGAATTTCCTAGCGGAGCACAACGGAAAAAGTCCGCCCTGTAATTTAATTGCAGCAGAGTCCTATTTTTTCCAATAAGATTCTGCTGCACCTTCCATTCCATTTCGGAAATTCCGATTCCATGCTTCCCAGAAAGAATAGACATGTAAATTCTTACGTGCAATCTGCTCGGAAATGCATTGCCATCTACGGAGATGGCACATTTCTGAGCGGCCCTAGCATTGGGCGAACAATTAACTAAAAATCTATGGAGAGGTGGAAAAAAATCCTAAAAAGAAATGCCAATTTTTGTTTTCTTGTTTTTTTCCCCTCAATTCTTCTATAGTAATCTTGGAGTCCCATGATGAAAAAAAAAAAAATAATGACTTGTGAGGAGAAACACGCAGGGGGGAAAAAGTCAAACAAAACCGTCTAGAATAACATATACCACTTTTTTGTAGAAAAAAAGGACAAATTTTTCTTCGAGCCAAACAAAATTTTAATTTGTGTACTGTACTGGTTCTGTTCACGCATTTCATGAGGCCTCATTTTTTATTTTTTAATTGTTGCATTTTATTTTTACGTCTTAAATATAAGGACATCATTTTATTTCTCCACTGAATCCAATGCAGTCCCCTATGTTTTAATAATGGTTTCTGTCTACGGCAGTGTTTTCCAACCAGGGTGTCTCCGGCTGCTGCAAGGAGTTGTAGTTTTGCAACCACTGGGAGCTCCCTGGTTGGGAAACCCTAGTTTATGTCCGTATTGCATTGTACTGTATATATCACTACACGCTGTCACGTATATGGCACCTTACAGATATCCCATCCGTGATGTTGACTCTTTATTGTCTGGTCTGGATCTTCATCCTCATCTCCCTTATACCCATGTCTTGTAATGAAGATAACCGATGTAGACTGGAGGACCGGGGGCTCGAAGGGATTCTCCAGCCTGGAGATATAATCATCGGGGCCGTGCTACCTGTCCGCGTGGCCGATACCTTCCAGCAGGTTTCTTTTACCAAAACCCCTCAGAGAACAACCTGTAACGGGTAAGTGGAGATGTCTCCAAGACGTTGTGTTACGCCTACATTTATTTATTTATTTATTTTAGATTTTGTTGCGTAATTATTCTCAGGCTGCCATGGATCGGTAGGACAGAGCAGGGGCTATGCATTTCTTATGGAGCCTGGGTGACTCTTTGACTAAAAAACATAATCAATTTCAATTTTCAACACTCTAAGTTCAATCTGCAGCATGTAAAGGCTCATAATATTATATTAGCATTATTTTGCCTATTTTTTTTTTGCGTTCCTTCAGGATGTTATATTTTTAAATTGTGCATAGACATTGTCATCATTTCTGTGAATCTGTGTTAATGGACCATCTTTAAGATATGTATATATATATATATATATATATATATATATATATATATATATATATACTGTATGTATATATATATATATATATATATATATATATATATATGAATATTTATATTCATGGAGGTGTTTTAAATGAGAGAGAGAGAGAGAGAGGGAGAGAAAGGCAAAGTGTTCTACACCCCTAAGGATGCTCTCTGTAGCCGGGAAATAGCCATTTTTTTAATAGCGATTTTTTTCGGAAAATTCACCGGATTGGCAAAATAGAATTTTTGAAAAATTTGCCCATCTCTAGCTATGAGGTAATGTCGTTGACCTTATGTGTAGCTTCTTTGGTGAACAAGAAACTAGGAGGCAGAAACTGTAGAATGTGTTAATTTTAGCTTTTGTCAGTTTCTTCCAGGACAGAACATAAAGGGTTACTAATAGTTATAACCACATGGGTAGTGTCCTGAAGTTTTAAGGTGATCATTGCTTCTCATAAACTTGAGGGATCGGTGATATCAGATTATATGGTAAACTTTGTCTACTGACTAAGCCAATTTGTGTCTCCTCAAGCTTCCACTTTGGTTACTTCCAGCAATTTCAAGCTCTTCTGTTTGCCATAGAAGAAATCAACAGAAATGAAGACATCTTACCGAACATGACCTTGGGATTCCACTGGTACGATTCTTGTGGGGTGATGCCGGTAAACATAGCGGCTACATTACAAGTCCTATCAGGAGGGAAGACAGCCATCCCCAATTACAAATGTCTTCACCATTCTCCTCTGAGCGGATTCTTAGGTTCGTCCTCATCCACATTGTCTATAGCTGTTGCCCGCATCTTGGGCCTCTACAAATACCCTCAGGTAAGGCCAAAGTATGATTCTTGGGGATGACATCTCTATACATACCCTGTAGCCACAGCATTGCAAGTACAGTAGAATCTCCCAACAGCGGATACTCACGGGGAACCAAAAAGTGCCCCCTATTGGGAAAAAAAAGGCTCAAAAATCTTTTCTAATGACCGAATACTGTACTATATTCACTCCAGAGTGTAATTACTTAGAAAACATGATAAAAACCAATATTACAGTAGAATCTCCCAGTGCCGTTTAATCCCTCCTTATCCCTCCCTCCCTCATATCATTTCATCTTTTTACCCTTTCCACCTTATTCTTCTTTGCCTTCTGCCAAATTATTCACTCCTTACCCCTGTCTCTCATTTCCCCTTGATCCCCCTGTGCCATTTAATTTCCCCTTTATTACCCTCTGTGTAAACTCATCACCCCCTCTTAATGAAGTGGCACAGGGAATAAGGGGGGAATTAAAGACACGGGGGGGGGGAAGAAATGGCACAGGGGGGGAATTTGCACAGAGGGTAATAAAGAGTGAATTAAGTAGCACAGAAGGGATCAAGAGGAACTGATTTGGCACAAGGGAAATAAGGGAAATAAAGTGGCACGGCGAGGATCAGGGAAGGAGAGGGGTGAATGATGTGGTGAACGTACAGAAGCAGGAGACCACTGTTTAAACATTGGTCTTCTGCTTCTGTGCTGGGGCTTCTGCAGGGGGGTGCAGCTGGGGCCTAGGCCCCTTACTAGGGTACTGGCTACACCCCCTGATGGCGGTCCTGTGTTCAAGGTAGGGCTGGCACAAAAGCCTAGATGTCACTTATTGGGAGTGTTTTGTCCCCTAAAGGGAGTGTTGTCCCCTATTGTCCGCTAATGGCAGCGTTTTGTCCAATATTAGGAGTGTTTTGTACCCTTTCCGGTGTGTCCGCATTCGCTATTGGGAATGTCCCCTATTCGGAAGATGCAAATACATAAAGTCTAGAGCTGAGCAAATTTTTTGAAAAATTTGATTCGCCCGATTTGCCGAATTTTCCCCCAAAATTTGGTTTGGTCCGATTATATTCATGGCAAATCGCGATTAAAAACGTCTATTTCTGGCCTACAGAGAGCATCAATCGGGGTGTAGAACACTAACTATCACTGTCGCAGAGTGATACAATGACAGAGAAGTGGCATCAGAATGAGGAGACCATATAGTGCCTGAATGACACAGCGTGCAGGTGGCAGCAGCAGGAAGAGACCATATAGTGGCTGAATGACCCAGCCTGGAGTTGGCGGCAGTAAGAGGAGACCATAAGGCCTCACAATTAAAAAGATTAAAGATATTTTTTAACATTTAAATTGAAGATTTAAAATGGATGAACCTAAAAAGTTTTATATAATGTGCCAGCAGCATAAGGAGTCCACATGGCGGCACAGTTACACAGCCTGGAGGTGGCAGCAGCATGAGGAGACCATAAAGTGGCTGAATGACACAGCCTGGAGTTGGCGGCAGTAAGAGGATACCATATAGTGGCTTAATGACACAGCCTGGAGTTGGCGGCAGTAAGAGGAAACCATATAGTGGCTTAATGACACAGCCTGGAGTTGGCAGCAGCAAGGGGAGACCATATAGTGGCTAAATGCTGCTTCAAACGCCATGCTATGTCATTCAGCCACTATATGGTCTCCACATGCTGCCACAAACTCCAGGCTATGTCATTCAGCCACTTTATGGTCTCCTCATGCTGCTGCCAATTCCAGGCTGTGTCGACTGAGGAGGCGTCCACTTCCAGTAAGAAGGGTTTCGATGGATCAGGTCTGGACAGCACTGGAGCAGAAGCGAAGGCAGTTTTGAGGCGATTGAAGGCCTCATCCGCTTGGGGAGGCCAGGACTTAGGGTTGGCATTCTTCCTGGTTAGGGCCACAATCGGAGCCACAATGGTGGAAAAATGAGGAATAAACTGTCGATAGTAATTGGCAAATCCTAAGAAGCGTTGGATAGCACGGAGTCCAGAAAGGCGTGGCCAATCTAAAACCGCTGACAGTTTGTCTGGGTCCATTTAAAGTCCCTGGCCAGAGACTAGGTAACCTAGGAAGGGAAGAGATTGGTATTCAAAGAGGCATTTCTCCATTTTGGCATACAGTTGATTTTCGCTGAGTCTCTGGAGCACTAGGTGGACATGAAGACGGTGTTCCTCTAGACTAGAGGAAAAAATCAAGATGTCGTCCAGGTAAACCACAACACAGGTATATAACAAGTCCCGAAATATTTCATTAACAAAGTCCTGGAAGACTGCAGGGGCGTTGCAGAGCCCAATGGGCATAACCAGATATTCGAAGTGTCCGTCTCTGGTATTAAATGCGGTTTTCCACTCATCCCCTTTCCTGATGCGAATGAGATTATATGCGCCTCTTAAGTCCAATTTAGTGAAGATGTTGGCGCCACGAAGGTGGTCAAAGAGTTCCGAGATTAAAGGCAGGGGATAGCGGTTTTTAATGGTGATTTTATTTAAACCGCGGTAGTCAATACATGGCCGTAGGGTACCGTCTTTTTTTTAAACAAAGAAGAACCCTGCTCCGGCAGGGGATGAGGACTTGCGAATGAATCCCCTCTTTAAATTTTCCTGGATGTAGTCAGACATGGCTTGAGTCTCAGGGGCGGACAGAGGATAGATCCTGCCCCGGGGTGGAGTAGTACCAGGAAGGAGGTCAATAGGGCAGTCATAAGGCCTATGGGGTGGCAAAGTCTCTGCTTGTTTTTTACAGAAAACATCGGCATAGTCCTAGTAGGCCTTGGGAAGACCTGGTATAGGAGGAGCCACAGGGGTTTGACTGACGGGAGCAGACGTGAGGCATCGTTTGAGACAAAAAGGGCCCCAGCTCTTGATCTCCCCGGTGGTCCAGTCAAGGGTAGGAGAGTGACGTTGGAGCCATGGCAAGCCAAGGAGAATTTCAGAGGTGCAGTTGGGTAGGACAAGAAATTCAATTTTTTGGTGATGCAGTCCAATGCACATTAACAGAGGTTCTGTGCGGTAACGCACAGTGCAGTCCAATTTTTCTCCATTAATTGAAGAGATGTAGAGTGGTCTGACGAGACTGGTCACAGGGATGTTGAACCTATTAACGAAAGAGGCCAAAATAAAATTTCCTGCAGAACCGGAATCCAAGAAGGCCACAGCTGAGAAGGAAGAGTTAGCAGAAGGAGAAATCCGCGCAGGCACAGTAAGACGGGGAGAAGCAGAATTCACACCTAGAGCTGTCTCACCTTTGTGCGGAATCGGAGTGCGTTTTTCCTGACGCGGAGGGCGGATAGGACGGTCTTTTAGGAAGTGTTCGGTACTAGCACAGTGCAGGCATAGATTCTCGTTACGGCGGCGAGTCCTCTCTTGTAGGGTCAGGCGGGACCGGTCCACTTGCATAGCCTCCACGGCAGAAAGCACAGGAACAGATTTCAGTGGACTTGAGAAGAGAGGAGCCGGGGAGAGAAATCACCTGGTGCGAACAAAGTCCTTCTCTTGTCGGAGCTCCTGGCGTCTTTCAGAAAAACGCATGTCAATGCAGGTGTCCAAATGGATAAGTTCATGCAGGTTAGCAGGAATTTCTCGTGTGGACAGAACAACCTTGATGTTGCTGGTTAGGCCTTTCTTGAAGGACGCGCAGAGAGCCTCATTGTTCCAGGATAATTCAGAAGCGAGAGTACGAAATTGGATGGCGTATTCGCCCACAGAAGAACTTCCCTGGACAAGGTTCAACAAAGCAGTCTGGGCAGAAGAGGCCCGGGCTGGTTCCTCGAAGACACTACGAACCTCAGTGAAGAAGGACTGGACAGTGGCGGCGACATTATCATTGCGGTCCCAGAGCGGTGTGGCCCATGACAAGGCCTTTCCAGACAGGAGACTAACCACGAATGCCACCTTAGACCGTTATGTGGGAAATTGGTCCGACATCATCTCCAAGTGTAGGGAACATTGAGACAGGAAACCACGGCATAGTTTAGAGTCCCCATCAAATTTGTCCGGCAGGGACAAGCAGAGGCTGGGAGCGGCCACTCGCTGCGGAGGAGGTGCAGGAGCTGGCGGAGGAGATCGTTGCTGAAGCTGTGGCAGGAGTTGTTGCAGCATGACAGTCAGTTGGGTCAGCTGCTGTCCTTGTTGCGCTATCTGTTGAGATTGCTGGGCGACCACCATGGTAAGGTCAGCGACAACTGGCAGCGGGACCTCAGCAGGATCCATGGCCGGATCTACTGTTAGGATCCGGATACAGGATGGACTTGCAGCGGCAGATAACCCCCAGGTCGTATCCACCCGATAGCGACTCAACCCCAACTGACGGCTGAGACAGGCGCGGTACAAGGGATTAGGCAAGAGCAATGTCGGATGTAGCAGAAGGTCAGGGCAGGCAGCAAGGATCGTAGTCAGGGGCAACGGCAGAGGGTCTGGAACACTTGCTTGGGACATACAAGGAACGCTTTCACTGGCACAAGGCAACAAGATCCGGTGATGCTGGGAAGGGGAAGTGAGGTATTATAGGCATGGACACAGGTGTGAGCACTAATTGGGCCAGGCGCCAATCAGTGGCGCACTGGCCCTTTAAATCGCAGAGAGCCGGCGCGCGCGCGCCCTAGGGAGCGGGGCCGCGCGCGCCGGGACTGAGCCGTCGGGGAACAGGACGGGTAATGGTGAGATCAGTGCAGTGGCAGATCCAGGGGGGGGGCAACGGGGCAATTGCCCCCCCCCCCCCCCCCCCCCCGAGTTTGCTGCCCCTATTATTGAGGAGCAGGAGCTGTCCCCGTCTCCACTGTCCCCTCACCTTTCACACGCTGCTCCAGCTCCTGCTGCCCCTTTAAGAGAGGGAGCTGATGGATGCTGCAGCTTAGTCCCTGCTCGTCCGACCCCTCCCTCGGCTGCTCACCGCAGAGCTGAAGTGAAGACACTGCCTGCCAGCTGTACAGCCTCTGAGGCCTGTATCCTCCATACCAGCGGAGCTCCGTCCAGTCGGACAGTCTCCGATCTGCAGGGCGGCCATCAGAGGTGAGGAGGTCTGTAGTGAAGTCCCAGTGACCGGGCATGTCAGTCACTACCTGTATACCAGTGGCTGCTGTGCCCTCTGTCCTATACTGCATATAGTATATGCAGTATGGGCCAGTCATTGATATACAGTGATGTGTTTCTCAAACAGGGTGCCTCCAGCTGTTGCAAAACTACAACAACCAGCATGCCCAGACATCCAACCAGAGTTGTAGTTTTGCAACAGCTGGAGGCACCCTAGTTGGGAAACACTGTGGGGCTATATACATCAGCTGTGCTGTACCCACTGCCCTGGCTGCTATAAATATATGCATGTATATAGTAGTCAAAGGAGGGCAGAGAGTATAAGGAATTTCTGGGGTAGTACGGTTTTCATTAGCCACAATACATCACGGTATTGTATTCAGAGGGATATTTAGAGCATACAGTGTGTTGTAGTAATATATTCAGAGGTTACAGTGTGTGGCAGTATTATATTCAGGGGGTACAGTGTGAGGCAGTATTATATTCAGGGGGTACAGTGTGTGGCAGTATTATATTCAGGGGGTACATTGTGTTGTAGTAATATATTCAGAGGTTACAGTGTGTGGCAGTATTATATTCAGGGGTACAGTGTGAGGCAGTATTATATTCAGGGGGTACAGTGTGTGGCAGTATTATATTCAGGGGTACAGTGTGTGGCAGTATTATATTCAGGGGGTACAGTGTGTGGCAGTATTATATTTAGTGGGTACAGTGTGTGGCAGTAATATATTCAGGGGTACAGTGTGTGGCAGTATTATATTCATGGGTACAGTGTGTGGCAGTATTATATTTAGTGGGTACAGTGTGTGGCAGTAATATATTCAGGGGTACAGTGTGTGGCAGTATTATATTCAGGGGGTACAGTGTGTGGCAGTATTATATTCAGGGGGTACAGTGTGTGGCAGTATTATATTCAGTGGGTACAGTGTGTGGCAGTAATATATTCAGGGGTACAGTGTGTGGCAGTATTATATTCAGGGGGTACAGTGTGTGGCAGTATTATTCAGTGGGTACAATTTGTGGCAGTATTATTCAGTGGGTACAATTTGTGGCAGTATTATATTCAGTGGGTACAGTGTGTGGCAGTATTATATTCAGTGGGTACAGTGTGTCAGAATTATATTCAGAGGGTACAGTGTGCCAGAATTATATTCAGAGGGTACAGTGTGTGGCAGTATTAAATTCAGTGGGTACAGTGTGTGGCAGTATTATATTCAGTGGGTACAGTGTGTGGCAGTATTATATTCAGTGGGTACAGTGTGTGGCAGTATTATATTCAGTGGGTACAGTGTGTCAGGATTATATTCAGAGGGTACAGTGTGCCAGTATTATATTCAAATGATACAGTGTTTGGAAGGTTTTTAATAATAATTGTTTTCATATAGAGGATCAGAATGTGCTGACATAGTGAGGAGATGTCTGGGCGTCAAGTTCTGCAATGAGAACATTTAGCTGGACCCGGTGGTATGTACCATCTGAATTAGATAAGGAAAGACTATAGAGAAGACGTCACCTGTAGTCACTGATATCATTGTATATTGTCCTGACTGTCCCATCACTGGTAAGTTTTGCAGTAATGATGGGTGAAACAACAACTCCCAGCATCTCCTCACCACTACTTAGGTCATACTGGGAGCTGTAGTTTTAAATGGTAAAAACTTCTTTAGCGCTTTCCCATTCTGTGGTAATTGGTATATTTGATTATTATACTGGAAACATTTAATAATATTGTAAGTTCCTTAAGCAACACCTTATTTTCTGTCCGCCAACGCAAAATTCTCTAATAGTGCCCCTCCCGAGACTAGACTCTGGATCCGCCCCTGGATCAGTGGGAGGGTGGGAGTGGAATAAAAAAACAGTCCTGCACAGGGCTTTACAGTGGTGTGTAGATGCTGAGTCCACCAATATTTATTAGAACTATGGAATTGATCTTCTCTACAAGGCCCTCTGCACTTTTGCTCTGTTAAATATAAACAATAGACAGGGCAGAACTCATATGCATTTCTCGAAACAGAGCCAAAAAAAAGTCACAACCTTTTAGTTCCAGTATTTTTTGCAACCCCAGCACTAACTTCTAAGGTTCCCTCACTGTGAGTTGGTAAATAGTAAATTTTTTGCCATTTTTAAATTTTTTTGTTAAATTTTTTCTTGTTCTAACCAGGTGAGCTATTATGCTACCAGCTCTCTCCTGAGTGACCGGGTGAAATTTCCCTCCTTCTTCAGGACTGTCCCCAGTGATGCCTTCCAGTCTAAAGGACTTGCAGAACTCGTACTACACTTTAACTGGACGTGGGTTGGGTTACTTGGGGTGGATGATGACTATGGACAACTGGGCGTACAATTGGTGAAACAAGAGATAATCAGGGCTGGGGCCTGTGTAGCCTTCACCGAGAATATTCTGACTAGTAGACAAGACCGGAACGCACCACACATAGTTAAAGTCATGAAAATGTCAACTGCAAAAGTAGTGATTGTCTTCTCTGCTGGCCTTGATTTAGTCCCCATCTTGACCGAGATGATAAGAGAGAACATAAGGGACAAAATATTTGTTGCTAGCGAAGGGTGGTCGGTAACCAGTCTACAGAAGATGAGGAGCTTCGCCCAAGTCTTATACGGGACGGTCGGCTTAGCCTTCTACAACGGGTTGATGCCAGGATTTCAAGAATTTCTAAACAAAATTCATCCAAACATGACATTAGGAGGCAACTTGGTGAAGACGTTTTGGGAAGAAGCCTTCAATTGTACGTTTTCAATTGAGAGGAATTTGGAACCCCAAAAAAAGGTTTGTACAGGTGCGGAAAGGCTGGACACCATCCAGAACAGCTACAACGATGTCTCCAATCTAAGGATTTCTTATAATATCTACACTGCAGTTCTTGTTCTGGCCAAAGCTTTAGAAGATCTAAGGAAATGCAGCAACTGGGAAGGTCCATCCAGTAAGGGCTGGTGTGCAGGTATACAAAACTTCGCTCCTTGGAAGGTAATAAGTTCTGTACTGTAGTGATTATATTTGTGTAGATATATTCTTGTACATAGGGGGCAGTATTATAGTAGTTATATTCTTGTATATAGAAGGCAGCATTATAATAGTTATATTTTTGTATATAGGAGTAGTGTTACGCCGAGCGCTCCGGGTCCCCGCTCCTGCCCGGAGGGCTCGCGGCATTCTCCTGATCGCAGCGCCCCGGTCAGACCCGCTGACCGGGAGCGCTGCGATAATGTCCCTAGCCGGGATGCGATTCGCTATGCGGGACACGCCCGCTTGCTTACCAGACTCGTTCCCCTTCTGTTCTTTCCCGGCGCGCACGGCCCTGCTCCCTAGGGCGCGCGCGCGCCGGCTCTCTGCGATTTAAAGGGCCGGTGCGCAACTAATTGGCGCCTGGTTCTAATTAGTGTGTTCACCTGTGCACTTCCCTACATAACCTCACTTCCCCTTCCCTTCCTTGCCGGATCTTGTTTCCATTGTGCCAGTGAAAGCGTTCCTTGTGTGTCCCAAGCCAGTGTTCCAGACCTCTTGCCGTTGCCCCTGACTACGATCCTTGCTGCCTGCCCTGACCTTCTGCTACGTCCGACCTTGCTCTTGCCTAATCCCTTGTACCGCGCCTATCTCAGCAGTCAGAGAGGTTGAGCCGCTGCCAGTGGATACGACCTGGTTGCTACCGCCGCTGCAAGACCATCCCGCTTTGCGGCGGGCTCTGGTGAATACCAGTAGCAACTTAGAACCGACTGGCACGGTCCACGCCAATCCCTCTCTGACACAGAGGATCCACCTCTAGCCTGCCGAATCCTGACAGTAGATCAGGCCATGGATCCCGCTGAGGTCCCGCTGCCAGTTGTCGCTGACCTTACCACGGTGGTCGCCCAGCAGTCGCAACAGAGGCCATCAGCTGTCTCAACTGACTGTTATGCTAGAGAAGCTTCTACTACAGCTTCAGCAACCATCTCCTCCGCCAGCTCCTGCACCTCCTCCGCAGCGAGTGGCCGCATCCAGCCTCCGTTTATCGTTGCCAGACAAGTTCGATGGGGACTCTAGACTTTGCCGTGGTTTTCTCTCGCAATGTTCCCTGCATTTGGAGATGATGTCGGACCAATTTCCAACTGAGCGGTCAAAGGTTGCTTTCGTGGTTAGTCTCCTGTCTGGAAAGGCCTTGTCATGGGCCCCACCGCTCTGGGGCCGCAATGATCCTGTCACTGCCTCTGTACACTCTTTCTTTGCGGAGATTCGAAGTGTCTTCGAGGAACCAGCCCGAGCTTCTTCTGCCGAGACTGCCCTGCTAAACCTGGTCCAGGGTAATTCTTCAGTAGGCGAGTACGCCATCCAATTTCGTACTCTCGTCTCCGAATTATCTTGGAATAACGAGGCCCTCAGCGCGACCTTCAAAAAAGGCCTATCCAGTAATATCAAAGATGTGCTGGCGGCAAGAGAAATCCCTGCCAACCTACATGAACTTATTCATTTGGCCACCCGCATTGACATGCGTTTTTCCGAAAGACGCCAGGAGCTCCGTCAGGATATGGACTTTGTTCGCACTAGGCGGTTTCTCTCCCCGGCTCCTCTCTTCTCTGGTCCGCTGCAATCTGTTCCTGTGCGTGGAGGCTATGCAAGTAGACCGGTCTCGCCTGACACCACAAGAGAGGACACGCCGCCGCAATGAGAACCTATGCCTGTACTGTGCCAGTACCGAACACTTCTTGAAGGATTGTCCTATCCGTCCTCCACGTCAGGAAAAACGCACTCCGATCCCGCACAAAGGTGAGACAGTTCTAGGTGTGAACTCTGCTTCTCCACGTCTTTCTGTGCCTGTGCGGATTTCTTATTCTAACTCCTCCTTCTCAGCTGTGGCCTTCTTGGATTCTGGATCTGCAGGAAATTTTATTTTGGCCTCTTTCGTTAACAGGTTCAACATCTCAGTGATCAGTCTCGCCAGACCTCTCTACATCGCCTCAGTTAATGGTGAAAGATTGGACTGTACTGTGCGTTACCGCACAGAACCCCTCTTAATGTGCATTGGACCTCATCACGAAAAAATTGAATTTCTGGTCCTCTCTAACTGCACTTCTGAAATTTTTCTCGGACTGCCTTAGCTTCAACGCCATTCCCCTTGACTGGACCAAAAGGGAAATCAAGAACTGGGGTACTTCTTGCTACAAAAAATGCCTCACGTCTGCTCCCAGTCCTGCCAGTCAAACCCCTATGGCTCCTCCTATACCAGGTCTCCCCAAGGCCTGTCTGGACTATGTTGATGTTTTTTGCAAAAAACAAGCAGAGACTTTGCCTCCTCACAGGCCTTTTGACTGCCCTATTGATCTCCTTCCTGGTACTACTCCACCCCGGGGCAGAATCTACCCTCTGTCAGCTCCTGAAACACAAGCCATGACGGAGTACATCCAAGAAAATTTAAAAAGGGGATTTATCCGCAAGTCTTCCTCCCCTGCCGGAGCAGGGTTCTTCTTTGTCTCCAAAAAAAATTGATTACCGCGGTCTTAATAAGATCACTATAAAGAACCGCTATCCCCTGCCTCTTATCTCGGAACTCTTTGAGCGCCTACGTGGCGCTAACATCTTCACCAAATTGGATTTAAGAGGTGCATAGAATCTCATCCGCATCAGGGAAGGGGATGAGTGGAAGACCGCATTTAACACCAGAGACGGACACTTTGAATATCTGGTTATGCCCTTTGGGCTCTGCAACGCCTCGCTGTCTTCCAGGACTTTGTAAATGAAATTTTTCTTGATTTATTATATACCTGTGTTGTGGTCTACTTGGACGACATTTTGATTTTCTCTTCTAACCTCGAAGAACACCGCCGTCATGTCTGCTTGGTTCTTCAGAGACTCCGTGACAATCAATTATATGCCAAGATGGAGAAATGTCTCTTTGAATGCCAATCTCTTCCCTTCCTAGGATATTTAGTCTCTGGCCAGGGACTTCAAATGGACCCAGACAAACTGTCAGCCGTGTTAGATTGGCCACGCCCCTCCGGACTCCGAGCTATCCAACGTTTCTTGGGGTTTGCCAATTACTACTGACAATTTATTCCACATTTTTCCACCATTGTGGCCCTAACCAAGAAAAACGCCAACCCTAAGTCCTGGTCTCCTCGAGCGGACGAGGCATTAAACCGTCTCAAAACTGCCTTTTCTTCTGCTCCCGTACTCTCCAGACCTGATCCATCTAAACCCTTCTCACTGGAGGTAGACGCCTCATCGGTGGGAGCTGGAGCTGTACTCCTACAAAAAAACTCTTCTGGACATAACGTTAATTGTGGTTTCTTTTCTAGGACCTTCTCTCCGGCGGAGAAAAATTACTCCATTGGTGATCGAGAACTGCTGGCCATAAAACTAGCCCTCGAGGAATGGAGGCACCTGCTGGAGGGGTCCAAATACCCAATTATCATATACACAGATCACAAGAATTTCTCTTATCTTCAGTCTGCCCAACGGCTGAAGCCACGCCAGGCTAGGTGGTCGTTGTTTTTTGCCCGTTTTAACTTTGAGATTCATTTTCGCCCTGCTGACTAGAACATCAGGGCTGACGCCCTCTCTCGTTCCTCGGACGCCTCTGAAATGGAAGCCTCCCTGCAACACATTATTCCTCCTGAGTGTCTGATCTTCGCTTCCCCAGCCTCCATCAGACAAACTCCTCCTGGAAAGACCTTCGTCCCTCCACGCCAGCGCCTCAAGATCCTCAGGTGGGGACACTCCTCACACCTAGCCGGCCATGCTGGCGTCAAAAAGTCCATCCAGCTCATCTCTCGATTTTATTGGTGGCCTACCCTGGAAGCAGATGTTGCTGATTTTGTTCGGGCTTGTACAGTCTGTGCCCGGGACTAGACTCCTTGTCAGAAGCCTGCCGGTCTCCTTCATCCTCTGCCTGTTCCTGAGCTACCATGGTCTCAGATTGCTATGGACTTTATAACAGACCTGCCTTTATCCCATGGCAACACAGTCATTTGGGTGGTCGTTGATCGTTTCTCCAAGATGGCACATTTTATTCCACTTCCAGGTCTTCCTTCTGCGCCACAGTTGGCGAAACAATTTTTTGTGCACATTTTTCGTCTTCACGGGCTTCCCACGCATATTGTCTCGGATAGAGGCGTTCAATTTGTGTCGAAATTCTGGAGGGCCCTCTGTAATCAGCTTAAAATCAAATTACATTTCTCGTCTTCCTATCATCCCCAATCCAATGGGCAAGTGGAGAGAGTTAACCAGGTTCTTGGTGACTATTTGCGACATTTTGTTTCCTCCCGCCAGGATGACTGGGCCGATCTCCTACCATGGGCCGAATTCTCGTACAATTTCAAAGTCTCTGAATCCTCCGCTAAATCCCCGTTCTTTGTGGTGTACGGCTGTCACCCTCTTCCCCCCCTCCCCACTCCCACGCCTTCTGGTTTGCCCGCTGTTGATGAGGTTACCCGGGACTTCTCCACCATCTGGAAAGAGACTCAAAAATCCCTCATACAGGCCTCATCTCGGATGAAGAAGCATGCCAACAAAAAAAGAAGAACTCCTCCTGTCTTTGTTCCTGGAGACAAAGTGTGGCTTTCTGCCAAGTATATCCGCTTCCGTGTTCCCAGTTATGAACTGGGACCACGTTATCTTGGACCCTTTAAAATCAAGTGCCAAATCAATCCTGTCTCCTACAAACTCCTTCTTCCCCCTTCTCTACGTATTCCCAACGTCTTTCATGTCTCTCTCCTTAAACCGCTTATCCTTAACCGCTTCTCTCCCAAGGTTGTTGCTCCTACTCCTGTCTCCGGGTCCTTAGATGTCTTCTCGGTTAAAGAAATTCTCTCGTCTAAGACGGTCAGGTAAAAAAAAAAATTCTTGTAGATTGGGAGAATTGCGGTCCTGAGGAGAGGTCATGGGAACCCGAGGATAACATTCTCGACAAGGACCTAATTCACAAATTTTCAGGTTCTAAAAAGAGGGGGAGACCCAAGGGGGGGGGTACTGTTACGCCGAGCGCTCCGGGTCCCCGCTCCTCCCCGGATCGCTCGCGGCATTCTCCTGTTCGCAGCGCCCCGGTCAAACCCGCTGACCGGGAGCGCTGCGATAATGTCCCTAGCCGAAATGCGATTCGCGATGCGGGACGTGCCCGCTCACGGTTCGCATCCCGGCCCGCTTACCAGACTCGTTCCCCTTCTGTTCTGTCCCTAGGGCGCGCGCGCGCCGGCTCTCTGCGATTTAAAGGGCCGGTGCGCCACTGATTGGCGCCTGGTTCTAATTAGTGTGTTCACCTGTGCACTTCCCTACATAACCTCACTTCCCCTTCCCTTCCTTGCCGGATCTTGTTGCCTGCGTTCCTTGTGTGTCCCAAGCCAGTGTTCCAGACCTCTTGCCGTTGCCCCTGACTACGATCCTTGCTGCCTGCCCTGACCTTCTGCTACGTCCGACCTTGCTCTTGCCTAATCCCTTTTACCGCGCCTATCTCAGCAGTCAGAGAGGTTGAGCCATTGCCGGTGGATACGACCTGGTTGCTGCCGCCGCTGTAAGACCATCCCGCTTTGCGGCGGGCTCTGGTGAATATCAGTAGCAACTTAGAACCAGTCCGCCGGCACGGTCCACGCCAATCCCTCTCTGACACAGAGGATCCACCTCCAGCCTGCCGAATCCTGACAAGTAGTATTATAGTAGTTATATTCTTGTATATAGGAGCAGTATTATAGTAGTTATATTCTTGTATATAAGAGGCAGTATTATAATAGTTATATTCTTGTATATAGGAGCAGTATTATAGTATTTGTATTCTTGTATATAGGAGGCAGTATTATAGCAGTTATATTCTTGCATATAGGAGCAGTATTATAGTAGTTATATCCTTGTATATAGGAGCAGTATTATAATAGTTATATTCTTGTATACAGGAGACATTATTATAGTACTTATATTCTTGTATATAGATACAGTATTATAGTAGTTATATTCTTGTATATAGGAGCAGTATTATAGTAGTTATATTCTTGTATATAGGAGGCAGTATTATAGTAGTTATATTCTTGTATCTAGGAGCAGTATTATAGTAGTTATATTCTTGTATATAGGAGCAGTATTATAGTAGTTATATTCTTGTATATAGGAACAGTATTATAGTAGTTGTATTCTTGTATATAGGAGCAGTATTATAGTAGTTGTATTCTTGTATATAGGAGGCAGTATTATAGTAGTTATATTCTTGCATATAGGAGCAGTATTATAGTAGTAATAGTCTTGTATATAGGGGCAGTATTATAGTAGTTATATTCTTGTATATAGGAGGCAGTATTATAGTAGTTATATTCTTGTATATAGGAGACAGTATTAACGTAGTTATATTCTTGTATATAGGAGCAGTATTATAGTAGTTATATTCTTGTATATAGGAGCAGTATTATAGTAGTTATATTCTTGTATATAGGAGCAGTATTATAGTAGTTATATTCTTGAATAGGAGCAGTATTATAGTAGTTATATTCTTGTATATAGGAGCAGTATTATAGTAGGTATATTCCAGTACATAAGGGACAATATTATATTATATGCCCTAAAATAGAGGTAATTTTTAAACAAATATATTTTACATTTAATATTATCATTTAATTATTATCCACAGATCCTGCACCACATGAAGAAGGTAAGAGTACTTTTAATGAGTAATGAAAGAGAACTTTACTTTGACAAAAATGGAGACCCACCTGCAGTCTATGACATTGTCAATTGGCAGCAGAGTTTGAGCAATACCATGAGCCCTGTCAAAGTTGGCAGCTATGACACCACAGCATCTTTTGGCCAACTTTTTACCATCAACTCAAGTCTACTGCTTTGGGCAACTGAAGACAAGCAGGTACAAAGGTCAAATAGGTAGTTGTCCTCAAATACTAGTATTCATAGTTATGAGAAGGTCCAGATGCAAATCTAATAATTTTTTTTTTAAGCCAAAATTCCACTTTAACTGTTCTATAAGGACAATAAAATATAGGATTTGTTTACTCCCAATGTTTAAAAGAATTCAAAAATGTATTCTGGCCTTCTTATTGGCTGAACTAAATGTCAGTCATCAGATGTTGATTGGGGTTTAGCTAAGTCAATGAGTGTGAAAATGTATTGTCTGTGATAAAATAGTTAAAAATAAGTGGGATATCAAGGTAAGACCCACCTGGTGAAGTGCCCCAGTATAGTTGGACTCTCTCCTGATAGAATAAGGGTAAAGGCATGTAAACCACTGTGGGGTAATGCGGTGTTTGAGATGAGCACACTGCTGGCCATGAGTCAATTGGTCTGGACCGCAATGGTGAATTACATGTTTCGAGAGTTAAATCCCTCTTCATCAGATAACAGTCTGATGAAGAGGGATTTAACCCTCAAAACACACTGTTGCTGCTTTTATTTGAGTAAACTTAAGATTCTGATTGGTCCCTTTTTGTGTCCCTCCTGCAAGTGGTTTGTGCCCACAATCCAACAAAGATAGGTGGTCAGACCAACGATGCCATCTGTATGATGGAACACATAATTTAGGCTTTATAGGTATGTGGACTGCTTGCAGAGGGGTCCATTGTATGGATGCAGACTGGTGTTAAAGAGTACCTGTCATCAAACTAAACTTTTTAATATATTGTTCCTTATGTAATTTTAAGCAAAGAAAAAAAAAAAAAAGTGCACACCTCGTGCAGGTTACCCAATCGATAAATTAGGAAAAAAGACGCAGGGTCAGTTAGATGGAGCCTTACCTGAGAGAGTTATGCTAAGAGCATAACATCTGGATGAGCTTTGTAGTAATGTTGTCGCAGCCTCGTGGTCCCTCCGGTAATCCAGGTGTGGAAACCGGCAAACAGTATCAGGAAGCGTTGGAGGTCAATATGCCTCATGAGAAACGGGACATTGATAAGGCGCAGACTTTTTCGACTTGAGTGGATAAAGGATCTTTATTTGAATAAGGTGCAATGCATAACAACAAGCGTTTCAAGCCCGGACAGTGCTCTTTGCCAGGCATATACATAATATAAAATGTGAACAGTATAAGAACACTTCTAGACAATTGCTTCCGGGTGTAAGGGAGACTGAACGAACCGGACATAATAGTAAAAACATAAAGTATATAGAAGAACAATATAAAAACATAATGCATTAAAAAATTGTGGAAATACACATACCTGATAAAACGAAAGGTATAAATAAATCTCAATTCAAATTGACCACTGATGTAAAAGATGTGTATTGCGTTGTGATGCCAAGGTTACCTTGCGGGATAGGGTGTATATTGCACTTCTGGGAATAGGGTGGTTTCAGGATGATGCATAACGAAAGGGACAGTAATGCGCGGCATCTGACAAAATGAACCTGCGCAGTGGTGATGATGTAATGTGCTGCATAGACTGACGGAGGGGAACAGGATATCTCAAGGTATTCCACTATGGAGTGAGGGTGCACTGTATCTGAAAAAGAGGCCTGAGCAGGGGTGATGATGTAATGTGCTGCATAGACTGACGGAGTAGACCAGCCTATCACAACTATTAGGTTGCGGTCCAGGGGAAAAACGATCCGGGATCAGAATGCCAATCAAGTGCGAGAAAGGTGTGAAAAAAGTGCTGACTGCGGGTTAAGGGCAGAAGGAAAACTAATTTCTCGTATCTCGTTTAGATCCTGGGGGGATAATGTCGACATCTTATAGATCCAGTACATTTCCAATCTCTTTAGTTGTTCAAATCTATTGCTGAGTGTGGCCAGCACATGATCGATAGGTGTAATAGTAATTAATTTTTTCACGTCCACTCTCAAAGAAAGGAAATTCCTGGCACTGCTACTTTAACAAATCATTTAGGTGCAAAATTTTCTTACACAGTTCATCAGGCACTTGACATAGGCTGTCTATTAAGGTGGTGCTGCATGTTTATAACCAATAAACAAACATGTAAATCCAGTAGAGAAAACAGTAACGAAGCACTCACCACTCGGGCTGCTGTAGACAGGTACTTCTTTATTTTCTTTCAGTGCATGTAGACAAAACTGTAAATACCGGGAAGGTGGACCAGGTCTTATGCGGGGGGTTCAGGTGATCACACGGGGCCAGGGGCCCGAGGAAGCGCAACAGCATGATACGGTCGTTGCCCCGTGTGATCACCTGAAACCCCCTGCATAAGACGTGGTCCACCTTCCAGGTATTTACAGTTTTGTCTACATGCACTGTAATTAATTTTTTATTGTCTGGATGCAAAAGATAGATATGTTTGGAGACTCCATGGAGTAAGAACTTCTTTTTAATATTTTGGCGATGTTGATTTAATCTCAAGTGAAGAGGACGGATGGTGCGTCCCATGTACTGTAGTGGACAATCGGGACATTGAATCATGTATATTACATAATTGGATAGACAGGTAAGATGGAATTTAATGAAAAACTTCTCTCCGATGGCTGAAGAAATAAAGTGATCAACTTCATGTGAGATCCGGTGACAGCATAGACACCGGGGCCTCCTACATTTATAGCTTCCTTTTCTGATGGATCTCCCTAGAATAACAGTCTGGGTGTCATCTTTATTCTGATGTTCTCTGATCTGACTGGGTGCTAGGATTGTTTTCAGGGAGGCCGATTTTCGGTATGTAAACCGAGGTTGTAAAGGAAGGGCTTGAGAAAGATGAGCTACTTGGATTTCCATAGCTTGCACTTTAAGAAATGATTACTCAATATACCGTTCAGTCAGTATAAAAGGATTCGGAAGAATTGTACAAACAATACAACTTGTAAAATACAGTCACAAATTTTGCTGGATCGGTTCAAGGCAAAACACTAGCCAACCAAATTGCTAAATGATGCATATAATCGCACAAAAACATGTACACAGAAAGATTGTCTAGAAATCAGAAAAAAGGATGAACACAAAGAAAATAACACATTTACATCTAATTTCATTACAACATACAGTAAGGATGCTCACCTTATCAAGCAAATTGTCAAGAAACACTGGTACATATTACAAATGGATCCTCATCTTCCATTCCTTTACAACCTTGGTTTACATACCGAAAATCAGCCTCCCCGAAAATGATCCTAGCGCCCAGTCAGATCAGAAGACAGCAGAATAAAGATGACACCCAGACTGATCTTCTAGGGAGATCCATCAGAAAAGGAAGCTACAAATGTAGGAGGGCCCGGTGTCTATGCTGTCACCAGATCTCACAAGAAGTTGAGCATTTTATTTCTTCAGCCACCGGAGAGAAGTTTTTCATTAAATTCCATCTTATGTGTCTATCCAATTATGTAATATACATGATTCAATGTCCCGATTGTCCACTACAGTACATAGGACGCACCATCCGTCTTCTTCACTTGAGATTAAATCAACATCACCAAAATATTAAAAAGAAGTTCTTACTCCATGGAGTCCCCAAACATATCTATCTATTGCATCCAGACAATAAAAAAATTAATTACTATTACACTTATTGATCATGTGCCGGCCACAGTCAGCATTAGATTTGAACAACTAAAGAGATTGGAAATGTACTGGATCTATAAGATGTCAACATTATCCCCTCAGGGTCTAAACGAGATAAGAGAAATTATCTCGTAAACATTACCTATAAGGTATCACACCAGTTTTTCATATACATCATGCCTACCTGGATGAAGAGATTCGTTTTCCTTCTGCCCTTAACCCGCAGTCAGCACTTTTTTCGCACCTTTCTCGCACTTGATTGACAGTCTGATTCCGGATCGTTTTTCCCCTGGACCGCAACATAATAGTTGTGATAGGCTGTTCCATTCTGTCAGTCTATGCGGCACATTACATCATCACCACTGCGCAGGCCTCTTTTTCAGATACAGCGCACCATCAATCCGTAGTGGAATACCTTGAGATATACTGTTCCACTCCGTCAGTCTATGCAGCACATTACATCATCACCACTGCGCAGGTTCATTTTGTCAGATGCCGCGCATAACTGTCCCTTTCTTTATGCATCATCCTGAAACCACCCTATTCCCAGAAGTGCAATATACGCCCTATCCTGTAAGGTAACCTTGGCATTACAACGCAATACACATCTTTTACATCAGTGGTCGATTTGAATTGAGATTTATTTATACCTTTCATTTTATCAAATATGTGTATTTCCAAAAAATTATATGCATTATGTTTTTATATTGTTCTTCTATATATTTTATGTTTTTACATTATTTCCAGTTCGTTCTGTCTCCCTAACACCCTAAAGCAATTGTCTAGAAGTGTTCTTATACTGTTCACATTTTATATTATGTACATGCCTGACAAAAAGCCCGGTCCGGAATGAAACGCTTGTTGTTTTGTGTTGCCCCTTATTCAAATAAAGATCCTTTATCCACTCAAGTCGAAAAAGTCTGTGCCTTATCGATGTCCCATTTCTCTTGAGGCATATTGGCCTCCAGCGCTTCCTGATTATGTAATTTTAAGACACTTTGCTATTCACTTGCTGTTAAAATTCTCCACCTTTTTTTTGTTTTTAATGTGATTGAAAAAACGGCCACTAGGTGGCACTGTTCTCTTCACTGAGCAAGTCAAACAGTTAGTTTGGTCTCCCCCTGACTTGTCAGGAGACCAAACTCAGGAAGTTCGTGGTGAGGCACAGCTCTCTCAGGCTTCAGTGAAGTTGCGCCTGCTGGGAAACGCCTACTTTCTCCTGCCGGGAGCTCACACAATGTGAGCAAGGGGAAAGGTATGATACACAGCTTTTTAATGCTCAGAAATTTTTTCTAAAGGCAGGAGGGGTTTTAGGAGTAGTTAGGGAATATAATCTGAATTAGTTTAGAAAATATGGTTTGATGACAGGTACTCTTTAATCGGGCCCATATTCTGTTCTCTATTATGTTATAAAATGTGGGAGGGAGGGGCGGGATTTCATATAATTGCCATCACTTTTCAATACAAAGGAAATTCTGAACCGATCTTTGAAGTTTATTAACTTCAGTTGGAAAACTATGACATTGCGTTATACCTGTTGTGCCTCTTCCCAGGTACCTACATCGGTTTGTAGTGAGAGTTGTCCTCCAGGATTTAGAAAGGCCTCCATCAGAGGACAACCTGTCTGCTGCTTCCAATGTGTCCCCTGCCCACAAGGAGAAATCTCCAATCATACAGGTAGAGAATTCCTTGTCTATGCAATTAAAGTCAAGGCGGGGGGGGGGGGGGGGTTATGTGTTGCAATTCAAACCCTCCCCCCCCCACACACACACACACACACACATACAAACACAAACTTTACTAGCGTGTACTTTCTACCTTTTCAAATGCCCAAACATTTATCCTCTTTTTACATGACATATGGTAAATTTACAAATTTTTTATGTACTTTTTTTTGTCTGATTGCGCAAAAAATTTTACTCCTTTTTAGCAGATAATAAGTGTGTCTAAAGATCTACACAACCTTTTACCCCATTAAGGACACAGCCCAGTTTTAGATTGCAGATACCAATCAGTGCTATGCATATGCTTAGCATTGATCAGTGTTATCTGCAATCTAATTCTCTGGTCTTCTTGATGTCAGACCAGAGAAGAAGACCTGCGGGAGGCAGATGAGGAGACCTCTGGCCCCCATCTTGGCTGATCTGATTCCTGCAGATGTCCCGATAGCTGATCAGATCAGCCATTGAAACCACCGCATTGCCGCAGATGCCGTGATCAACATTGATCACGGAATCTGAGTGGTAAATGGCACGATTGCTCATGTTCACCATTAACCATGTTCACCACAAATTTGTATTAGCTACCCTTCGGAAAATTTGTTGACAATTTCGGCCAAAAATGCATCAGCAAATGTCCCCTTATCTCCCTTTTTGATGCTTGATTTGAACATCAGCAAATTGTCCTGACCACGTCTACATGTCTAAATGCATTGAGTTGCTGCCAGGTGATTGGCTGATTAGCTATTTGTGTTAACAAGAAATTGAACGGGTGTCACTGATAAAGTGGCTAGTGAGTTTCTGTGTGTGTGTGTGTGTGTGTATATATATATATATATATATATATATATATATATATATATATATAGAAAGGAGAAGACTGTAGCACTCCAGTAAGATGAAAAGTGAATGTGGCTTTATTCCAATTCAAACATCAAGGCAACGTTTCAGCTGCACGCAGGCAGCCTTTATCAAGCTTGATAAAGGCTGCCTGCGTGCAGCTGAAACGTTGCCTTGATGTTTGAATTGGAATAAAGCCACATTCACTTTTCATCTTACTGGAGTGCTACAGTCTCCTCCTTTCCACATTGTGAAGTGTCTCCCGTGACCTGGGATTCCGGCCGTGTGCACCCACCCTCTACTTGTATCTCGCAGAGTGCTGCTCCTTATCCCTTGTTTTTATATATATATATATATATATATATATATATATATATATATATATAACTTTAATTGTGACTTTTAATTCTTCACTTATTTTCAGATTCTAATGGTTGTCATTCATGTCCATGGAACGAGTGGCCAAATCTGCAGAAGACCAGATGCCTTGAAAAACACATCGACTACCTTTCCTATCATGACCCATTGGGTGCAACCTTATCGGGTGCCTCAGTCTTTTCCTCCATCATTCCTAACTTAATACTGAGGCTTTTTATTCAAAATAAAACAACTCCCATAGTAAGAGCCAACAACTACGTCCTAAGTTGTCTTCTTCTTGTGTCCTTGTCCTTTTGCTTCCTGTGCTCTTTGGCTTTTAGTGGTTACCCCCAGACCGAGAAGTGTCTTCTACGCCAAGCCGCTTTTGGACTGGTTTTTACCCTCTGCATATCTTGCATTTTGGCTAAGACCATTATGGTAGTGATCGCCTTCATGGCCACAAGACCTGGCAGTATTATAAAGAAATTGACTAAACCTCAAGTGTCCTACTGGATTATTTTTACCTGTTCCTTGTTACAATTTATCTTATGTATCTTGTGGTTGTCCCTAGCTCCACCATTCCCCCAATATAACATAGAAAGCCAGCCCACACTCATTGTTATTGAATGTAACGAAGGGTCACCCATCGCCTTCTGGATCATGTTGGGTTATCTCTTCCTTCTGGCCACCATAAGTTTCATTGTTGCTTTCCTGGCCCGAAGACTTCCCGACCGCTTCAATGAAGCCCAGTATATTACATTCAGCATGTTGGCCTTCCTCAGTGTCTGGATATCTTATATCCCAGCCTCCCTCAGTGCCCAGGGCAAGTACACAGTAGCTATGGAGATCTTTGCCATCTTGACATCCAGTTGGGCTCTGGTGCTCTGCATGTTCTTTCCAAAATGCTTTATTATACTATTCAGACCTGACATGAACTCTAGAGAAAACCTTATTAGGCGAGACAGAGACCAATAAAATGACTACAAGAAAGGATTGAAGAATATATGGTAGACAAACTATAAAAGCTCACAGCAGTTGTCATATGTGGAGAAAGTGCAGGAACTCAGTTCCCACTAGTTTCTGCAGGACTTGGTCCCTGATAGGCATAATAAATCTCCATATGTACAAGTAAGGCATTAGGACCTCAAAGAGACCCCCACCCTTAAAAGCCAGAACATATACTCAGCATGTATGAGCAGCTCCAGTACTGGACCTCAAGCCATCCATGTATTACTGAAATGCCATCATGCAATACTCCATTTGCGCTGTAGTGGCAGCTGCAGAAAAGGTTTCCCCTGAAAAAAATCATCTGATCGCTGCTGATGCATAGTCAGAACTCTTCTGTCTCTGATCAACTTTTATGATCAGGGGAAGCTGATGCTGACCATATATGTTTTTTTTTGTAGTGAAAAAATGTAATATTATATGTTGTTCATTCAAATAAGTAGCCGACAATGTGAACAACGGACAAGCCAAATCCACAAAAGAAAGGAATCCCTTCCATAGTTCTTTGTTGTGGCTCATATAGGGTGATCCCAAAAAAAGGAATCCCCTTCCATGACCTCCATATGTCCTACTCAATCTGAAGAAGAGGGAGGAGCCCCCAAAACATGTCACTAAAGAAAAGGAGGAATCATGTGGTAGCACCGGTATAGAGCCTTTTTCTTCATGCCTATAGATAAAAGGATGTCAGGACAGGGTTGTCAAAATGAGGTAGATGGATTAATTTTATCTTAGGTTGTTGTTTTTTTTTAGCTATAAAGATTCTTAAAATCTGTCAAAAGTTAATGAAAAAAAATCCAAAAACACCAAAATGAATAATGGGATTTGGAATGCAATGGTCAGATTTTATTTACATACACATACACACATATTATGTGTGTATTCACAGCGTATTTCACACTGCGAGAAATCGGCCAGGCAGTGGGAAATACGCTGTGCATTTTGCTATGAACAGACACTCAGGGCTTCCCCGTCGCAGCCCTGTGTGTGCAGTAAGGTTTGGAGGTGGGCCGAGCAAGCTGGGCCCACCTCCAAACCTTGCTGCACACACAGGACTGCGGCAGGAAAGCATAAAATATGCTGCGGATTTACTATGTTTTACCCTTCCCTGAAGATATATTTTATGACATATCTGAAATATAGAAGTCAACATGCAGTAAGTGAACACTGACTTGCACTATGGCTGAAGTCACATGACCTGCTTGTATGAACTATAGGCCTGTCTGTCTCATATTTTCTTCATTTGATTATTATTACTGTAAATTCTTGTCAACTCTGTAAACCTAAAAAAAATCTATTGAAAGCAAAATATAAATAAAATAATGAAATTAGTTAAGTATGTATTCAAGTACTGGGTTAGGCTATATTCACACATGAGTTTATGAGTTTTTTATGCCTGTTCACTGCTGTTTGTTTTTCTTTGTACAATGTGTAAACTCAGTCTAATTAATGGTTTATAAGGCCCTTGGGTCACAGTAGGCCACCTGTTTAGCCTATATTCTCTGTATTCCCATGTCATGGGTAGTTGGTAATTTTCCAAGATTGGCCAAGTGCTAACACTACCCTCTCCCTCTCAGAAAGAAAAACATTAGAGGTCAGGGAGAATTTTATTACATTTCATATTTGTTATACATGTATATATAGTGTCCCAGTGCAGGGTGTCATCCTGGGGGCTAAATGTTGCCTGAGACATCCCTTGTGTCACTGTTAGGGGCCCACTGCTCCATGGCGTATTCTGTTGCATTGTACTGTAATTTCTTGTTGTGTTATAATTAATTATGTTTCCTATACAAGGGTAAAGTTTTACTGTAAAGAGTGCACACCACAGGATCAATATTCATATAATTAACATGTTTTATTTTATTTTATTAGATATCAAATACATATGAAAAAAGACAGAAAGAGCTAAAAACAATTAAAAGGCTCTTAATTGAGCCACCACTACAACATGGGAGAGGGGCCATGAACCCCCTTCTCACCAAGTCCCGTCCCTCTATAATACAATGCAATGGCTCAAGCAGTGGTGCTAACTAATAAGATAATACACATGCAACATCAAACTATGTCACCGAATAAATTATCCTGAATATAATGAAAAGGAAAATACGATGTACAAAGAGAAGGTATATAAATGCATATCACCAGTGCACAGCGACCACAGAACAAAGGAGCCAAAAGGATAGAAAGCGGGACGGGACCCCTAAAGCCCCACGCGTTCCGTCACCGTTTGTGACTTCCTCAGGGGTGTTGTAGTCTACCTGCCCTCAGGGTCTTTTATATCAGCATAATATATTAAATAATACCTGTCAGGTGAGGCCATTGAGGGTGAACCACGCTGTGTGTAGTGGAGCCGGCGTGGACTTCCGCCTCCGCCACCCACTTCCGCTATGCGTGCGTCATGAGTACAGACCATGTGACCAGCAAGTGGTCACATGATCTCCTCTATTAGATGTATGCTATCAAGCGCAGTAATGCCGTATCCAGGAATAAGGGCGTCTCACGTGACCAAGGTCACGTGAGGCGTCATGTGATCACATGTTGTTAAAGTTTTTTTATACCTCAGCGCATGCGCACCCTTTATGTCAGGACACCAGGTAAATACATAGCAATGTATATTGACACAGTGGAACTCAATAATAGAATAGTATTGTGCATACCATGATGGTAAGTAAATTAGACCGTAACATGATAGACATTATATATAAAAAAGTAAATAAAATATATATAGAAATATAAATGTGTATGATTGAAAATAAATAATATATATATATATATATATGGATGAAATGTGAAAAGTAAAAAAATAAAAAAATATAAAAAAATATATATTATTAATAAGTGATAAAACACAATATATATGTATGTATGGGGGGCAAAGTATATTATATATATGTATTTAAAAAAAAATATATATATATATATAAAAGAAATAGGAAATGACTAGTGTGTGTGTAATTTATTGAAAAGTGTAAAAATAATGAAGTGAGTAGGCAAATAACCAATGTGTGGTCATCCATTTGAATAAGTGCGAGATCTCTAGATAATTAATGCAAAGAGTAAATGAAAAATTAAATAAATATAATAATATATAAATATATAAATATAAAATACCCAAAATAATAATAAAAATTAAAAATATGTGCAAATGATTATATCAATATGATGTCTATCTGATCCCAATCATAGAGAAATAGCAATTGTAAGAAGATCTTCGTCCTATATATAATTCCACCATATATGCAGAATCAATAATATACGAGATATATATCTCTATTAAAATAAAATTAAGAGTCACCATTGCTGTATCATACCTGGTGTCCCGAGCAGATAAAGGATGGCCCAATATCCCCTTAGTCAAAACAGCCTGTGTAACCCTCAAGGGCCTCCCGACCAGGTCCATGTTAAATAAACCAGTATTAAGATACTACATAAAGCATTAATGTTCAAAATTTAATGATCATCCAAATTTAATGGTCATCCAGACTGGGCAAGTGGCATCCTCTTCTTAATTAAGTCAATGCAGTCCAGGGTCTCCAAAATGGAGTCCACATCCATAAATGTTCTCGTAGTGTGTGTGGGAGGATGGCTACAAAAAAGTCCATCAATCCCAAAATTTCCCAAATTAGATCATCCTAGGGGGGACCCGTAGCAGTCAATAGGGTCCAAATCCAGGCTGGAAAATCCATTATCCAAGAGTATCAAGTTGCCACACGTATGTCCAAATATTCTCATACGTTCTTCTTTTTATCATCTTCCTAGACTCCACATTGCACCCGCCATTAGGGACTCAACAATTCTTGGAACAACACGAGGTAAGTACAATAACTCAGGATCAACTTAGTCTGGAAAAGTGATGCAAAAACCATTAGTATAGTACAGCTAATCACTCCGACAAGATGCCCCCATGTCTGAACAAGCCCACCCGGTGTAAGTGAATGTGTGTGTGTGTGTGTGTGTGTGTGACCAAACCTGCTGTGCGTGTGGTGCCTATACCCCCTATGTGTGGTGAAGTGACTGTTGTATAAGTGGTCATGTGCTGGCTGACCATGTAGTGTGATCAATGTGTGATAGTGAATGAGATGTGAGTGTGTGAAATAGGTGTGGCCCAAGCATGACCCAGGGACTAATGTCCTCCCTGATCACATGAATGGTGCGGTGCCCCCCCCCCCACACAAAAACCCCTCCCCAACACACAAAAAACCACTAGCCCCCCTCCTCTAAAACAACCACCCCAAACCAACCCACTACACTACAAACCCATACTTGCCTGTAAAGAATGAGTGACATGTAAACTTGATATCACTTTAAGTCATCCCTACTGGAAAGTGCCTGAATGATCGTCGACCTGAAACATACAAGTGTACAATCTCTCCAAAGGATCTATGCATGAGTGTCCGTAAAAACGCACACCCATACCACATAATTGGATGTGTGAACACACACATATAATAGAATAGCCACAGTAATGACAGCTCCTCACTCACCCAAAAAGCCAGTAAACAGTAGGTCCTCGTTCATGCCCCAGGGAGACACTGTTCCCAATTCGAAAATCCATTTGGATTCTACTTGTAGTAATCTTTGGGTAATGGGTCCTCCTCTCATATTTGTCATAATTCTTTCCAAGCCGATAACCTGTAAGCCATATGGGCGTCCTCCATGATGTTCCAAAAAGTGGTTTGCCACGGTTGTCAGGGTTTTGAATCTGTCTTTATCTCGACGAGCCAATGCTATGGTGGATAGATGCTTCTGTATTCTTTTTCTAAGCTGTTGTCCAGTTTGTCCCACATATAGTTTACCACAAGGGCAAATGATGGTGATGTTTTACAGTTGATGTAATTTTTTAGATGGTAGCTTTTTCCATTTCGTGGATTGGTAAATACTTGCTTAGGTGTCATAAATTGACAGGCAGTACAATCTCCACACGGATATGATCCATGATGTTTGAAACCCCGGCCTAGAGTTCTTGTGGGTCTCTGAAAGTGGCTCCTTGTTAATAAATCCCTCAAGTTTGGCGCTCTTCTTGAGACCAACATTGGTCTCTCAGGTATCACATTTCTAACCTGGTTATCTGATAGCAAAATGTTCCAGTTCTCACCTAATATCTTCCTGATGTCCTGCCACTGGTTGTTATATGTGGCCACAAATCTTATAGTGTTATCCTCCAGTCTTTTAGAAGTCCCCTCAAGGAGTGCTCTTCTCTCAATGCCATTAGCCCTTTGGTAGGCCTGGGATATAATACTTTTCGGGTATCCCCTCTTTTTGAATCTATTAGTAAGGTCCAAAGCCTGTACTTTGAAATCTTGGGGTCGGCTACAGTTTCTTCTCACACGCAGAAATTGTCCGATAGGGATCCCCCTCAAGGTGTGTCTAGGGTGAAAAGAGGAGTAATGCAGCAAACTATTGGTAGCTGTGCTCTTCCGGTATAGATTAGTCTCTAAATGCCCGTTGCTCACCTCTATTCGAAGATCCAGAAATTCCACTGCCCAAGGGGAGATAGTGTGCGTCAGTCTTACATTGACGTTGTTCTGATTAAGAAAAGAAATAAATTCCAAACATTCTTCCTGTGTACCTGTCCAAAGAAACAAAATATCATCTATGAACCTAAACCATTTGAGTACATGATGAAAATAGGGCGATGGGTACACGTGTGTCCCCTCCCACCAACCCATAAAGAGGTTGGCATAGGAGGGGGCACAACGTGCGCCCATCGCCGTGCCTGATATCTGTAAAAAAAATTTGTTATCAAAGGTAAAGAAATTATGATGTAGAACAAAATCCAGAAGCGTGATCAAAAAAGAATCAAACTGTATGTCCCGGTTTACCTGTTGTTCCAAGTAGTATGTAATTGCACAGATGCCGTCTTGGTGTCCGATATTGGAGTACAGTGATTCTACGTCACATGTAACTAATAATGTTCCTTTCGGGATTTGTATGTCCTTAATCATTTGCATCAGGTGTAGAGAATCTCTCAAATATGATGGTAGTGCTGTTACCAGGGGCTGCAGAGAAAAATCAATGTAGGTAGTAGCTCTTTCACATAGGCTTCCTATCCCTGAAATAATTGGTCTTCCAGGTGGATTTTCCCTGTTTTTGTGTACCTTAGGGAGCATATAGAATGTTGCAATACGTGGCTCTTTTACCTGCAGGTATTCAAGTTCCTTTTTGGATATTACTCCGTATTCCAGGGCTGAGTCAAGAATGTGTGTGAACCTCCTTTGGAAGTAGTCCGTTGGGTCTGATGGTAATTGTTGATAATAGTTCCGGTCATTCAGCTGTCTCAATGCCTCACAGATATATTTATCTAAGGGCCACAGGACAACGTTTCCGCCTTTATCAGCTTCCTTAATCAGGAAGTCCTTGTTATTCTTCAGATCATTTATCGCTTGCTGTTCCTCTCTGGTCAAGTTCCTCCCTGAAACACAATTATTGGGTAGTTTACATACTGCTTCCATGATCGTCTGGAAAAACACCTGGACAGTAGGGAACAGAGAGAAAGGGGGGGCTGTTCTAGAAGGTTTAATGCAGGGGCAGCGACTTCCGGATTGTGTACCTGTTTGGTTCTCCTCCAAAAGGTCCATGAGGTCACGCAATATCTCTCGATCATCTCGTTCCAGACTTGACGACATCATAGGCTTATCATGTAGCAGCTTCAATACTATTTTTCTGCAAAACAAATAGGTATCCTTAATGAAATCAAATTTGTCCAGTTTCCTCATTGGTGAGAAAGTTAGTCCTCTACTCAATACTGACATTTCTGAATCGGTGAGCCTGTGTGAAGAAAGATTCAGAATCTGTAATTGTTCTTGTTGGTCCTGGTCCCCCTGAACATCAAAGCCCCCATCCCCTTCCACTGCTGCCGCCACCCCCGTGGTGCTTATTGCATCTATCTGTATTTCTTGCGGTAGGTGGAGGTGGGTGCCCGATGTCTGGGTGCTCTTTTTTTGGGGTTTACGTTTCCCCCTTCGGGTCCTCCGTCTGTGTCGCTTGCCTCTGTTGATAAAAAATCACTACTACTCGCCTCCCTATTCAAATCTCCCTGTTCTACAATGTTACTGTTCGCTGCATTACTCCTTTTCCAATATCTACGATTGCCTCTATGTTGCCATCTATAGACATCCTGTCGATCATAGTCTCCACGATCTCTGCTGAACTTACTTCTCTTCCCCTCCATGATTTCTTTCTCAAATTTGTCCATCATGCTCCTGAGCTTCTCCTGAAATGGTAATACCAATTTCTCTTTATCCCAGGTCAAAAGTTGCATCTCCAATTCAATTAGTTTCTCCTTGATGTTTTTCAACAACTCTCTATCATGTTTAATAAGCATCTCAATGATAATTACGGAGCATCTAGCCAATCCTGACTCCCATATGGTTTTGAATTCGGGGGTTACTTCCCACGCTGGGAAAATCTGCACCCTGAGCCCCCTAGGGTAAATCCCTAGTCGAACATACTCTTCTAAACTTTTAATATTCCACCATAGACGTGTGATATGTTTCTGTGTCTCAATAATATCTCGACTTAATTGGGCAAAATCCTTGTCCATAGCTTTATCTGGATCCACACTGAAGACTGAGCCAACTTGGCTACTCCATAATGCCTCCCTGGCCTCCATGTTAACAAATCTGAGTTGTGTAGAAAAAAACACACCACAACAACACGATGAAGGACTATTGCCACTATGCCTCAAACCAATTTGGTAATAATAAACCAAAACAATAAACGGGAGCTCCTTCCCTAGAAAAAGGTGGATAAAAGATCCACCAACAAACTCTTAGAAATCAATGCAAAAATAGGGGGGCTCACCAATTCATACAGTGGGAGCTACTACTCAGTAAGCAAAGAGCTTTCTATACAAGGGTAAAGTTTTACTGTAAAGAGTGCACACCACAGGATCAATATTCATATAATTAACATGTTTTATTTTATTTTATTAGATATCAAATACATATGAAAAAAGACAGAAAGAGCTAAAAACAATTAAAAGGCTCTTAATTGAGCCACCACTACAACATGGGAGAGGGGCCATGAACCCCCTTCTCACCAAGTCCCGTCCCTCTATAATACAATGCAATGGCTCAAGCAGTGGTGCTAACTAATAAGATAATACACATGCAACATCAAACTATGTCACCGAATAAATTATCCTGAATATAATGAAAAGGAAAATACGATGTACAAAGAGAAGGTATATAAATGCATATCACCAGTGCACAGCGACCACAGAACAAAGGAGCCAAAAGGATAGAAAGCGGGACGGGACCCCTAAAGCCCCACGCGTTCCGTCACCGTTTGTGACTTCCTCAGGGGTGTTGTAGTCTACCTGCCCTCAGGGTCTTTTATATCAGCATAATATATTAAATAATACCTGTCAGGTGAGGCCATTGAGGGTGAACCACGCTGTGTGTAGTGGAGCCGGCGTGGACTTCCGCCTCCGCCACCCACTTCCGCTATGCGTGCGTCATGAGTACAGACCATGTGACCAGCAAGTGGTCACATGATCTCCTCTATTAGATGTATGCTATCAAGCGCAGTAATGCCGTATCCAGGAATAAGGGCGTCTCACGTGACCAAGGTCACGTGAGGCGTCATGTGATCACATGTTGTTAAAGTTTTTTTATACCTCAGCGCATGCGCACCCTTTATGTCAGGACACCAGGTAAATACATAGCAATGTATATTGACACAGTGGAACTCAATAATAGAATAGTATTGTGCATACCATGATGGTAAGTAAATTAGACCGTAACATGATAGACATTATATATAAAAAAGTAAATAAAATATATATAGAAATATAAATGTGTATGATTGAAAATAAATAATATATATATATATATATATATGGATGAAATGTGAAAAGTAAAAAAATAAAAAAATATAAAAAAATATATATTATTAATAAGTGATAAAACACAATATATATGTATGTATGGGGGGCAAAGTATATTATATATATGTATTTAAAAAAAAATATATATATATAAAAGAAATAGGAAATGACTAGTGTGTGTGTAATTTATTGAAAAGTGTAAAAATAATGAAGTGAGTAGGCAAATAACCAATGTGTGGTCATCCATTTGAATAAGTGCGAGATCTCTAGATAATTAATGCAAAGAGTAAATGAAAAATTAAATAAATATAATAATATATAAATATATAAATATAAAATACCCAAAATAATAATAAAAATTAAAAATATGTGCAAATGATTATATCAATATGATGTCTATCTGATCCCAATCATAGAGAAATAGCAATTGTAAGAAGATCTTCGTCCTATATATAATTCCACCATATATGCAGAATCAATAATATACGAGATATATATCTCTATTAAAATAAAATTAAGAGTCACCATTGCTGTATCATACCTGGTGTCCCGAGCAGATAAAGGATGGCCCAATATCCCCTTAGTCAAAACAGCCTGTGTAACCCTCAAGGGCCTCCCGACCAGGTCCATGTTAAATAAACCAGTATTAAGATACTACATAAAGCATTAATGTTCAAAATTTAATGATCATCCAAATTTAATGGTCATCCAGACTGGGCAAGTGGCATCCTCTTCTTAATTAAGTCAATGCAGTACAGGGTCTCCAAAATGGAGTCCACATCCATAAATGTTCTCGTAGTGTGTGTGGGAGGATGGCTACAAAAAAGTCCATCAATCCCAAAATTTCCCAAATTATATCATCCTAGGGGGGACCCGTAGCAGTCAATAGGGTCCAATAGGGTCCAAATCCAAATTATGTTACTGTCCCCTTAAGGAAGTATGGAGTGTCAGGGTCACCAGAGTGACCCAGGTGACCCTGACACTCCAATGGGAGCCCCTCAACTTTAGCACTAATATAGAGTAGGTGGGAGGAGCTGTTCAGTCTAGTGAGGAATTGTGCAGTTGAGCTGAGGAACAGTGGGGAGAAGTCTGAGGAGGCCTAAGTAGAAGAAACCTAAATCTGCAGCCACGCAAATCTCAGGAAATCCCATCGCTCAGGTGAAGTACAAGTCTGGCGATAAGCACAAAGCTCCGGAGGAAAAATAGTCTTCAGTCAGTCAGTCAGTACAAAGTCTCTCAGTCAGCGTGGGCTGCCATTTATCACGAAACTGCAGTCTCAGCACCTACAACTCCCAGAAAGGTGACAGGCTTCCTGGGCTCACTCGGCACTTCCCCCTGCACAAATCCATACTGTGAAGGATTTAACAACATTTCTGCCTCAATAAAGATAGTTTTCCGTAACCTGCCATCGTGGTCGTTATTCTCGCCATACTTGACCCAGGAGAGCTATCCCATCCTCGGAACGTGCAGGCTAATGTTGCCCTGGCGTCACAGGTTCCATATCTACAATATGGGGGTACATATCTACTTACTGAAATTACCACAATAATGTGTTGTCCCACTTAGTTAATGGGGACCTTCCTACTAACTTAATGAGGAGGTCTTCTTACTTAAATTAGATTACCTATTTGCATACTTATGGTGAGATTACCCAGTTATTGTAGAAACTTTCTACATTAACTAGGTAATCTACCCAATAAGTATGCAAATAGGTAATAAGTAAGAAGACCTCCTCATTAAGTTAGTAGGTAGGTCCCCATTAGCTAAGTGGGACAACACATTATTGTGGTAATTTTAGTAAGTAGGTATGTACCCCCATGTGGTAGATAGGGAACCCTATAGGTAGGTTTCTAAATTAGAAACTCTACTAGAAACAAACCAGTCTTCACAATGGGAACACCCACCTACTCAAAGGGGACAACCTGGATAATGTGGAGGCCCTAATTGTTATTTTACCCACCTAATTACCCACTCTTACTTTTTAGGGTACAAAATAGATGTGGAGTCCCCTGCGTCGTTGCTAGGCGCTGCGAGACGCAATGACGAGTGACATCACTCGTCATTGCGCAGCGCTGTGCAGCGCATAGCAACGACGCAGGGGACGCCACACCGGAGGCCAGAAGCAGCGTTGACCCGACCCCGGCAACAGGTAATTATACAACCGTGGATGGGGGAGGCAACGGGGCAGCGACGCCGGCAATGGGTGCCGGCGCCGCTTCTCTCCCCCTGACTATCGGCGCCGGCAATGGGGCAGCGGCACTGATAGCCAGGGGGAGAGAAGGGGCAGCGGCGCTGATCGCCAGGGGGAGAGAAGCGGCGGAAGCAGGGCTCTAGACCCCAGGACAGGCAGGGCCAGAGAAGCCGGCAGCGACGGCAGGTCTCTGCACCTGCAAAAGCCGCTGCAGTTCATTGATTTAAAGCGCCCACTTTAAATCACTTAACTGCAGCGGCTTATCGGCGTATAACACGCAGATAGACTTTAGGCAAAAAATTTTATCCTAAAAAATGTGTGTTATACGCCAATAAATATGGTATATATTTTTTTTCTATAAGTTAAGACATTTACTGTAAGCCAGAGTTTTCCAACCAGGGTGCCTCCAGCTGTTGCAAAACTACAACTCCCAGCATGCCCAAACAACCTTTGTCTGTCCAGGCATGCTGAGAGTTCTAGTATTACAACAGCTGAAGGCCCCATGGTTGGAAACCACTGGCTTAAGGTGTCTGATGATGTCACTTTGCGCAACTACTGTGAAGCGAGCGCAGGAGTTCCTGTGCTAACTTCATAGCCATGCCTTAAATGAACTGCGCTGCGCGGTGCAGCGCCGTGCATTTTTATTTTGAGCAGAGTTTTAAGTCATACCTGGCAGGATAGCGGGGTCGGCTGGCCGGAGGGAAGGAAAAGGTCCACACCGGATGGCCGGGCGGATGAGCGGGTGGGCGGTCGGGCGGATGAGCTGGTCGGCGGCCGGGCGGATGAGCGGGTGGGCGGCCGGGCGGATGAGCGGGCGGGCAGGTATCCGGGCGGATGAGCGAGCGAGCAGACGGGCAGATGGATGAGCAGGCGGGTGGGTATCCGGGCAGATGAGCGTGTGGGCGGGCAGCCGGGCGGATGAGCAAGCGAGCGGGCAGGCAAATAAGCACGCAGTCAGGCTACACTACGGAAGAAGAGGGGCAGGGCTTCCTGGACTCGTCGCCGTACGTGCACTGCCCCTTCTCCTCCCCTCACTTAATGCGGCGGAGGCAAAGCAGGGGTGGGACAGTCATGGCGTGATGATGCCGCTGCGCTATCCCAGCCTATTTCAGGTCCTGATGCCGCCGCACTGTCCCCAGGTCCCCATACAGACTCCGACACTGCCGGACGGACAGGTCTGCTAGTAGCGGCTGTCATATTGATTTATTAACATGATGGCAGCCCTGGTCATCATGTGAATGTGGCAAGGGGGGCACCTATTTAGTGGTAATGGTATTATTGTTCCTGGTGTGCCCGTATTATCTGGACCTTATATAGTGGAATTACTGACTACAGATTATGTTGTTGGTAAAATAATTTAGCATTAGGGGCCCCACATTTATTTTTTCCTAAAAATAACCTAGCCCTAGCATCATATGAATGTTGCTTTGACAGGTGCAACTTACCTTAATATTGTAAAGATTAAGTCCACCCCTTCATGGCAGCATGACCCCATAATGACAGTGACCACTTTTAGCAAGACAGTGGCCTGGTCAAACTGCAAATATTGTTCAGGTATGAAAAACATGACAAAAAGATCAAGGTAGTGACTTGACCTCCAAATTTCCCAGATCTCAATCCAATTGATCATCTATGGGATGTGTTGGAAGTCCAGTCCATCTTTATTATGCCAGTTCACAACATATATCTTAGAATATATTGATCCAAGATGAGATGTAAGGAAGGACACGTCTGTATTTCAGAAGAAGGTTTTGGTGACCTCGTGGGAGGTCACAGGCTGAGAATAGTGGGGTAGGACCTAATAACATTTCAAGTGAAATTATGAGGAGGCAGTGGGTTGTCCAAACACCTGCGTAGGGGTCAGTGTCTTGAGTTTTATTCTTGGGTAGGACAAATTCCCTTGGTGAATACTGTATACTATAGTGTATAGTGCATTAACATAACGTTTTTTTTAAAAGAAAAAAAAAATAAACGGAAAGAAAGCGCAATCATGTGCTGTTATTCCTTTTAAGTAATAGATAGTATGTTGTGGGTGAGTCTGCTCACCTGGGTGTGTTGTGCTCTGGGCACAATACCAATCCACATATATCGCCAACAGATAGTGGCTCAACAGATCTGGAGTGCAGCCGACATCGATCCCGTCCTTAAAACAGCGGTCAGAACAATCAGATATGAGGCAAATGCAAGCTCCGCAAGGAAGCAGATGGCGTCACAGCGCTCTCCGAGGAGTAATAGATATTAACCATAACTCCGGACAGTTAAAATAACAAAGATTTATTTAGACATCAATAGTTCACGGACTACGTGGTTCGAGGGGTTGGACCCCCTCTTCGTCAGGTCCAATAATCAAGGGGGTCCTGACGAAGAGGGGGTCCCACCCCTCAAAACGCGTAGTTCGTGCACTATTGATGTCTTAATAAATCTTTGCTATTTTAACTAATATTTGTCAGTCTTGAAGAACCTTTATTGTTCTCCTGATTATAAGAAATGCAATCTTTAAAAGCTTCAAGCCTCTCAGTAAATTGTTCTTGTCCTTCATGTCTCTTTATATGGATTTTTCTTCATTACAGAATCTATTGTGCACATCTGTATGATATAATTGTTCCTGTAATTGTCCTGGAGCAGCATCCAGGCCCTCAGGGTGACATGGCTCGGCCCACAGAGGACATCAATCACTTACTCCAGCTGTGTTGTCTGGGAACAGCCATGGGCACCCTTTATAAACTGAGGATGTAAGCATGGATCAGCAGTAATATGATATGGTGTAGGGCACAGCTTATGTAGGGCACAGCTTCTGTTCCTTCCAGAAATTTCTGACAACAAGAAATATATATATTTCAAACTTTTTGTACCAGTAATGGTAAGATACAATGCACATGGACCAGTTTGATTAACTATTTTGTCTTATTTACACTTGGGTTTTCCTAATGTTTTAACATCATAATGATTTTACTTTTTTAATACCTGACCATTTTAGAGAAAGATGGGTTGGGACAACTGATAGCTACAGTGTCAGTCATGGAAATGGTCTTTGGAACAGTATGTGAGTGCTTCCATTCCGAGGGGGCAGTGATCGACTATTAATAAAATTAGACAGGTGATATGATGCGAGAGAAATGGAGACAAGAGGGAGATCATAGATTGATATTATGGCATAAGAGAAGTTCCTGGCAGCACAAAGTATTTCAGGAATGTAGTAATTTGTCAAGTCACGTGATTAGTGAATAAATTGATAATTGTGATAAGGAAGTGTCATGAAGTGAGGAGGGCAATGGGAAAAAAATGAAAGACACTTTGTGAATGGGACAGGGTCCTCAACAAAATACTTCAGAAGGATGTGCGGATCTTGCAGGGGCAAGCACCACTGTTGTAATGGTGTGTGAATAAGGACTATTCTTGAGATGGTGTTTAAGCAGAGACTACTCTTATGATGTTGTTTGATCAGGGATTACTTTTGTGATGGTGTATGGGCAGGAACTACTCTTGTGATGGTTCTTGAGCGTGAACTACTCTTATAATGGTGTTTGAGCAGGAAATACTCCAGTGATGGTGTTTTGGACTATATTATGACTATATGTATATTGTATTCACAGTGGAGCCCCCCTCGTTGATGATCGTACAATGATAACCTTGTATACAGTGATCTGGATTCTTCTTCTGCCTGACCTTATTGTTGTGTTACATTCCTCGGATCTGGCCTGCCGCCTTTATGTTCCAGAACTTGAAGGTATAACTCAGCCTGGAGATATCATGTTAGGAGTCATTTTACCTCTTCATTTGGACAGGGTGTATCAAAGACTTCCCTTCACCGTAAGACCAACTAAGACCATTTGTTCAACGTAAGTGGAAATGCATAGAGTAGCTAATGTGATTGTATTTTATTCTTCAAGTTTTTTCAACATTTTACAAAAGCAGTTTTTTTTATTGGTTGATGCCCCTCTGGCTCAGTACAGACAACCCTAGTAATATACCACTTGGTTGTTCACCACTTTCATTGTAGGCTACATATGACCAAGGGTGTACATATCTTACAGACCATGTAGCTGCCATAGGGTTTTTGGACAGATGAGTCCAGACTTTATCATCACCTTTTGCTACTGGGTGGAAAAAACCCTCATCAGAAGAAATTCATAGTTAGCAAGCAAGGAAATTGGCACAATGTTCATGGAGATGAAGATGGCATAGAGGGAATGGAGGAATGAACTGACAATATCCCCTGGGTAGAAAATAATTTTGGCTATGGATCAATAGTGGTGCAACCCTATACCATAATAGGTGATCTATTTCTTTCTTTTTTTTTTAAGTAAATTTGAGTAGCCGTATTAGTCCAGTGATGCAGATGCAAATCATAAAATGTTGCAGTATCTTGTAATAACCTTTTTTATTGGACTAACAGCATTTTGTAGAGAAGCTTTTGGGATTCCTCCCTTTATCAAGTCCAAAGCAAATCTAAGCTCACAAGTAGAAGACACAGGTTACATCTCACAAATATGCAGGCCACTCTATACAGGACCTTACAATCAAGACAGGGCACTCCATATAGGACCTTACAATCAAGATACTGAGAGGGGACTTCAAAAACACACAAGAGAGAAAGACATTCAAAGCCAAAATGATACTGTTTTTTAATTCGAAAAACAGGGGACTTAATGTGGATTTGAGCTTCTTATCTCATTATCAAAATTTCTTATAACCTGTACTATACTGGATTCTCTTATAACCTGCACTGTGTTCTCTTTTACATCTCACTATGTACTGCTCCAGTCTCTCCCATGCTCCCCCTCCCTCCCCCCTTTTTCTAATTCTTATCTATTTAGTCTATGTTCCCATAACAGGACAATTTATGGCCCATCTTAGTGTGAATTCTCCACATCTATTGTCTTAACCCCTGCATATTTGTGAGATGTATCCTGTGTCTTCTACTTGTGAGCTTAGATTTGCTTTGGACTTGATAAAGGGAGGAATCCCGAAAGCTTGTCTCTACAAAATGCTGTTAGTCCAATAAAAAAGGTACAAGATACTGCAACATTTTATGATTTGCTTCTGCATTTTTTTTAAGAAATACAAGGAAAAAACACATCCAAGTGGGAACTCCAACATATAAGGAATAGTAATTTTTCCACAAAGATAGATGACTTATTTTTATGGTTTCTACGGGCTCCTCTCCCTTCAATGTACATTTCGACAATTTCTAAATATTAAAACTAGACCCTCATCTTCTTCTACTTTCTTTCTTGAAGGTTCCACCTTGAAAATTATCAGCAACTTCAGTCCATGATATTTGCAGTTGAAGAAATTAATGGAAATCCCACTATTCTTCCAAATGTCACTTTAGGCTTCCAAGCCTATGACTCGTGTGATGTTCTTCGGCATGATCTCCAAGGAACATTACAGATACTGTCTGGATCCAACAAAGTTCTACCCAACTACCGATGCCTTGTAAATGTTCCACTCAGTGTGATCATCGGTCCCTCGATTTCAACACACTCCATCCTCGTAGCACATATTCTGGGACTGTATAAGTACCCTCAGGTAAAGGCCTTCTATGGCTTCTATACATCATCGTGACCAACAGCATGAAATATAGGGAGGACATTACTCTTCTGTCATGACCTTTTGTCTTTTCCCAACAGATTAGCCACTTTTCCACCAGTCCTCTACTGAGCGATCGGACAAAATTCCCGTCATTTTTCAGAACTGTATCTAATGATGTTTTCCAATCTCAAGGACTTTCCCAGCTGGTGTTACATTTTGGCTGGACATGGATAGGGTTACTGGCCGTTGACAATGACTATGGTCAACAAGGAATTCAACTGGTGAAAAAAGAGATAGTCAAGGCTGGAGCATGTGTGGCTTTTTCTGAGAACATTATTACAAGCCAGCCAAGCCACAACGCTCCACGTATTGTTAAAGTTTTGAAGACCTCAACTGCAGAAATCGTGGTTGTCTTCTCGCCAGCTATAAATTTAGTTCCCATCTTGTATGAAATGTTGAAACAAGATGTCACAAAGAAAATATTCATAGCAAGTGAAGCTTGGTCCACCTCTAGTCTCTTCTCCATAGGAAAGCTTTCTGAGTCCCTCTCAGGGACAATCGGATTAGCTTTCTACAGTGGAACTATCCCAAAGTTTCAAGAATTTCTCAATAAGATCCACCCTTCGATAGCCCTGGGAAAGGAATGGACAAAGTTGTTATGGGAGCAGACATTTCATTGCACAGTTATGGATAACAATTCAACAAGGTCTTTCAGCACATCCATGAAAGAATGTACAGGATCTGAGTACCTTCAAAGTGTCACAAACAGCTTCAATGATGTCTCCAACTTAAGGGCTACGTACAATGTCTATACTGCAGTGCATGTTGTGGCTAAAGCTTTAGAAGATTTGAAAAGCTGCAAGAATGGACCCTTATTCTTCCATAAACCATGTGCTAAAATTAAAGATTTTGCATCTTGGCAGGTAGTTTTCATGTATTCAGATTGCTTGATCAATGTATGTAGGGTATTACTTTTTTGCTATAGTTTCGATCAGTAGACAAGAATTGGGACAGTAGATTAGATTTTTTTTTTTACTATGTTTGAAAGTTTAGGCCCATTTCAGGTTACATCCTTTTTAAATACCGTAACCATACTTGTAACCAAGATTTCCTTTCCTAAAGTATGTGCTCTGTTTTTTTAAATAAAGCCTCCATCCATGGTCTAGACATGTTGGTTCCATGAACCATAAGGTTTGTCCTCACACCAAGTGCATCAACATCTATAAATATGATAAGGATTAGTACAGTATACAAAAATGGTAATTCGGTCCAATATTATTTGGCACAACAGATGGTTTTCATGTCATTTTCTATGTGGTAACATGATTCCTTCCAAAATCTAAATCCGTATAGTAATAATAACTATTTCTGGCCAATGTTACTGTTGCTGCCGGTTTTTGGACAATATACCCATGAGCTTGTGACGTCATATCCCTGCTCCCTCATGATGTCATGCCCCGCCCCCCTCAATGCAAGTCTATATCATGCCCCCTCACATAAACTTGCATTGAGGGGGCGGGGGTAACGTCCTGAGAGGGGGCGGGGCATGGCATCCTGAGAGTGGACGGGGCTATGACATCACAAGTGCCCTATGCCGGGTCCAGTGTTTGGAACAGTTTGTTCCAAACCCTGAGCAGCGGAGTACCCCTTTAAGTGGATTTTTTATTCAGTATGTTCACAGGTAAATTTTGTATAGGGATGCACCATGTAAATAGTTTGAAAGCAAAATACTGGAAAAAATACCTGCAGGTATCCCCAGCCCACCGGTTATAAAACTCCAGTCCCAACAGTTTGTCCCAAAGTTTTCAAAAAATAATACTCTACCCCTGCCCAGTTGACATTGAATTAACTTTTATTTCACATTTTCTAGCTTTTGTACTATATGAAGAAAGCTAGAGTCACCCTGAGTAATGGGAAAGACTTCTACTTTGATGAGAATGGAGACCCTCCGGCCATCTATGACATTGTGAACTGGCAACTTAACCCAGAGGGCATCATGCAACATAAAAAGATTGGCAGCTACGATACCATGGCTTCTCCTGGTCAAGTTTTTACTATAAACACCAGTGCTATACTATGGAACACTGGAAATGAGACAGTAAGTGTCATCCCTTCCCCTTCATCCAACATACCCTTCCCTTCAATTCCTTGGTTGAACTTGATGGATGTATGTCTTTTTTCAACCATACAAACTATGTAACTATGTAACTATAAGTGCATCTGAAATAATGGCCCCAGTATATCCCTACAACATCATGCGGCAGAGAGTTCCATAGTCTCACTGCTCTTACAGTAAGGGTATGTTCACACAGCGGAATTCCTGGAGTAGAATTCCGCACTGTGAACATTATCAACAGTGTGAATGGGTCTTCCGCGAGACCCGTTCACACTGCAGAATTTCAACGGCGGGCAATTCCACTGCTGAAATTGAACATGTTCATTCTTTGCTCAGAATTCCACGAGTACTACATAGCTGTCAATGGGGATGGCGCAGTGGCCCGCGGTCCTACCGCCGAAGTATCTTCGGCGGCAGCCACCTGATGGAATCTCCACTCGCGGAATTCCGCAGTGTGAACATACCCTAAAGAATCTCTGTCTGTGATGATGGAGAAACCTTCTTTCCTCTTGACGTAGAGGATGCCCCCTTGTCATGGTTACGAGCCTAGGTATACTGTAGGTATCGCTCTATATTTGTACATGTTCAGATCATCCCTAAGATGTATCCAATAATTAAATTCATACTCTATTCTATCCATTCTATATACTCTATTCTATCCACATTACTGCCTATCTCCCACTCATATCTACAGTATGTTGTTGGAATAGAACTGTGGTTGGGTTAGATGGCTGATCTTATGGAAACTTAACATGTGTCCAAATGATGAAAATACATATACATCACAATGTTGAGAACAATTAAAGGGGTGGTGGGGCATGACCTGGGCACTGAAGTGAGAGGTGGCATCCCTGTGAGCCCCACCGTCCATCCTACCAATTATCCGCTTTCCCACTGACTTGTCTGCTACTATATGACTCTACTAAACCCTCTGACTCTCTGGAACTCTTTAGTGCTTTTTACTGCCAACCTGATTCCCACAGTCATTGCAAACACGATGGCAAGTCTGGGCCGCATGACGATCAAGCTCTCCAAGATGGCAGTGGCTCCTCTAGGACTGTGTGTAACAGGCTGGCTGACAAGCTAAATGAGATGGCCAGGTACCTCCAGAGGATCCTGATCTAGGTATGGCTCCTGTCTTGGTTATTGCCCTGGATCTACCTTTTACTACTTTAAAGGACTTTGCTGACATTGCTGCTGTGGATGAGCTAGAGGCGGCCTCTATCTCATCGCCTGCTACCCCATTTTCCCTTATAGTTGGTGCCTTATTATCTAGTGCTGAGGGGCCCACAAAACCAATGCAGGCTGTAGTGTTCGCTAAGGTCCAGAGATATAATCTGGCTTTCTCTAAGCTCACTTCACATATTTTCAGACTGAGGTAACATTAATGCATTTTGATTAGCGAAAAGTCACTGACTGTACCATGTGGAGGAGCAAAACCCAGGCTCCTCCCTCCTCACAGGTCCCTCAGTCACAATCTCTCCTATTAGCTGAGCTCCACCTCCAACATTTTATTGGGCACTGCATGGTGACATTATCCCAGGTCCTACACCTCCAGCATTTAGCAGATCGGGTCAGGGGAGGAGGTAAAGGAAGGATAAGCATAATTCAAGGGTGGGTTCTGTAGGACTGCTGTAATGGGAACGTTCTCATGTGTTCCAGTAGGACTCGAGCCCTGGTTCGGACATTTACACACACAAATCAATACCGAATATGTTTATATTTGTTTTGGTTTATGTTATTGGAAAAAAAAATGAGAAAAGGGGGTGATTTTAAACTTTTTTTTATGGGGCGGGGATTATTCACGTTTATTACATTATTTTTTTCTTATTTATTATTTTTTTGTCCCTGTAAGAGACTATTACATGGAATCTTTTGATTGCAAACACTAAACAATGCTGCTCTTTAGGCACAGTATGGGTCAGTGTTATCGGGGCTTCACTTCTACTGGCTGCTGAGGTTGCCTGTTTCCCCAGAGTGCTAACTGGGCGGCATGCCGGCAGGTAGGGATCCTCCGGCCATTATCCCAGCTTATTGGGACCCCACAAAGGTCTTGTTCTACCCCCCTAAACCAGTCACCACCAGTCATTTTGACATTTAGGTCCCTTTAGATTGCTGGATCTAAAGGGTTAATGCCAGACATCGGCATGATTACAGCTGACTGACATTAACATCAATTCCTGGCTATTCTAAGCAGCCATTTCTCGCCGTCTATCAAACAGGCACAGCTCCTGCACTCGCTTCTAAGACAGTTAACTCAACATGAGGTAAATATAAATATACGTGACATATTCCATACAAGAATTCAAAGAATGGAGAACTCACCCGGTCTTTAGGGAACAGCAAACTTCTTTATTGTATTACAGCTTGGTAGTATTCCAACACATTTAGGGAAGTGGACAGATGCAGAGGGGTAGGGGAGTGGGTTGGCGACAGTCCACATCGCACAATCAGCAATTCGTCAGGCCCGGGGCCTGACGAAGCGCTGATTGCGCGATATAGACTGCTGATTGCGCGATATGGACCGCTGATTGTGCGATACGGACCGTCGCCCACTCCCCCACCCCCCTGCATTCGTCCTCTCCCCTGCATGTGTTGGAACGCTAGCTACCAAGCTGTAATTCAATAAAGAAGTTTGCTGTTCCCTAAACACTGTGTGAGTGCTCCATTCTTTCAATTCTTGTATGGGATATGTCTTGCACTTACTATGGAAGCACATGAACGGTCCTTTACCAGAGAAGCCTAGTGGGATATTTTTAGTGAAGTAGCAGTGCAGGGTATTACCTGTTGTGGATTGTGTATAAATATACGTGATGTCACCTTAGCGTTTTCTCACCCATGACATACCTAGAGGGTTGGAAAGGTTACAAAAGGTTGAAAAAATACAATAGTCCAATTAGTCCAAACTATAACCCTACTGTACTGATCCAGAAGAAGACAAAAACCGCTGGTTAAGTGCCCTCATAGTATTGGAAAAATCCCTTTCCGAGTCTAAATATGGAGCTTCACATGAAGTAAAACGATTATCAGTCATGGATATAGCTTTATAATAAACCCATCTGTAAGAAGGACTATCAGCCCCTGAACTGTGCAAATATCTCAACCGCACAATGAGAAGTGTAAAGTTATGCCATCTTTCTCCTACAGCGTCCTATCTCGGTCTGCAGTGAGAGTTGTCCTCCAGGCCTTAGGAAAGCCCCTTTAAGTGGTCAACCAGCTTGTTGTTTCCAATGTGTACCCTGCCCTCAAGGAGAGATTTCCAATCAGACAGGTAAGAGGAAGTCACCATCATGTTATATCAAAAGTACCATCTTTCTTCCCCATTTTCGCAAATTAGCCGGAAACCTTTGGCCCTTAACAACAAACGGTCTTTATCTACAGCAATAGGAATTTATTATATTGTGTAGATCTTTTGGAAAGCCATATTTGACCAATGTTTGGTTATTTTCTGTAGGCACTTTCATAGATGGACCATTATTAATCATGCTGGTCATCATCTCCACTATAATACATCAGGCCGCATATATATCAACTGTATGAGATCTAAGAATGCTTAGATTTTTTTTATTGTGTCTGCATAATGTAAAAATAATATAGACAGTATCTTCCATAAGTGAGTCCACCCCTCACATTATATATACAGTATCTCCCATAAGTAATTCCACCCCTCACATTATATACAGTATCTCCCATAAGTGAGTCCACCCCTCACATTATATACAGTATCTCCCATAAGTGAGTCCACGCCTCACATTATATACAGTATACAGTATCTCCCATAAGTGAGTCCACCCCTCACATTATATACAGTATCTCCTATAAGTGAGTCCACCCCTCACATTATATATACAGTATCTCCCATAAGTAATTCCACCCCACACATTATATATACAGTATATCCCATATGTGAGTCCATCCCTCACATTATATACAGTATCTCCTATAAGTGAGTCCACCCTCACATTAAATACAGTGTCTCCTATAAGTGAGTCCACCCCTCACATTATATATACAGTATCTCCCATAAGTGAGTCCACCCCTCACATTATATATACAGTTTCTCCCATAAGTAATTCCACCCCTCACATTATATACAGTATCTCCTATAAGTGAGTCCACCGCTCACATTATATACAGTGTCTCCCATTTGAGAGATACTGTATATAATGTGAGGGGAGATACCACAGCCATCACGCCCCCGCCCATGGACTTGCATTGAGGGGGAAGGGTGTGATATAATGAGGGGCGGGGCTATGAAGTCACAAGCTCCCGATGCCGCCTCCAGCATTCGGGACAGTTTTTTCCAAATGCTGAGCAGCGGAGTACCCCTTTAACCACTTACTAGATGACTATACGCTTTGTGCACGCACTCCCTGCCATCCCTATCCACCATGATGATAGTTGGACAGGATCCTACACACTGGAACATAAATGAGCATGTCTATATTTTGCTGGTGTAAGTAGATGTTTATTTACTTTATTTTAATTAAACTTTTTGTGTCATAGACTCAGTTGACTGTATCCGGTGCCAATGGAATGAATGGCCAAATGCCCCAAAAGACCTGTGTCTCCAGAAGGCTATAGAATATCTGTCATATGAAGAAACCTTGGGCTCAACCTTGACCTGTACAAGTTCTGTGTCCGTCCTCATTCCTGTTCTTATTTTTCAACTTTATGTTAAGTTTAAAATGACCCCTATAGTGAAAGCTAACAACTACTACCTGAGCTGCCTTCTGTTGGTGTCCTTGTCCCTCTGTTTCCTTTGCTCTTTGCTTTTTATAGGATTTCCAAAACATGAAACATGTCTTCTACGTCAAGCTGGATTCGGGTTGGCCTTTACCCTCTGTATCTCTTGTGTCTTGGCTAAAACCATCATGGTAGTATTTGCTTTTATGGCAACAAAGCCAGGAAGCAATTTGAGGAGATGGACCAGTCCCAAAGTGTCCTATGCTATTATATTCCTATGCACTTTTTTGCAGTTCATTATGTGCATCACATGGTTGTATAACTCACCTCCATTTCCCCAAAACAATGCTCAAGTGAAACCTAATGTAATAATTGTTGAGTGTAATGAGGGATCACCTATCGCCTTCTGGATCATGTTGGGTTATCTCTTCCTTCTGGCCACCATAAGTTTCATTGTGGCCTTCTTGGCCCGAAGACTTCCCGAAAGCTTCAATGAAGCCCAATATATTACGTTCAGCATGTTGGCCTTCCTCAGTGTCTGGATATCTTATATCCCGGCCTCCCTCAGTGCCCAGGGCAAGTACACAGTGGCTATGGAGGTCTTTGCCATCTTGGCCTCCAGTTGGGCTTTGGTCATATGTATGTTTTTTCCAAAATGTTTTATCATATTGTTCAGACCAGAGACGAACTCTAGAGAATTTCTCATGAGGAAGAACCCAACATGTAGTTAAGATAAAGTTCCTAGACCAATATCTAAACACACTTTACAAGGCAGAGTGGCGTGTTGAAGATTCACCTGGCACCCAGCACATGAACAACCGGCCCTATTCCTAGAATAGGTCAACAGGTGAAGAAGATGCATTAAAGGATAGGGGATAAGATGTATTTGCCCAGAATACCCCCTTAATGCATCTTCTTCACCTGTTGACCTATTCTAGGCATAGATAAGGAATAGGGCAGGTTGTTCATGTGCTGGAAACCCAGAGGTTTCCGAAACTGGAGACGCAGCCCCGCATAGGATGCGGGTGCTGCAGGGAGATAGGGGGGGTCCCAGGAGCGGGCCCCCCACGATCAGACATTTTATCCCCTATCCTTTGGATAGGGGATAAGATGTTTTTGCCCGGAATACAGCTTTAATAATAAAACTAACTATATTGCAACAACAACATATAGAAATGTTTATTATTTGTGTTTTATTTAGATGTCCACACAATGGACAATGGTGGGATTTATCAAAAGTGTGAATTGGACATTTGAATTCAATGCAATCCTTACTTTTCTGAGTCAGGTCAATGTTTTATATCTAAGATAGGAGATATTGTTAAATCGCTGTGAATATATTTGTCCACTAAAAAGCTTTCCATAGAAGTTTTAGCATGACAATTACTTATCTGGTAATGACCATTATCAATGGGTGGGGCTGAAATGGGACTGTGAGACTAATTATGAGACTAATCCATGTCCTGGCTACTTGATGTAATTTCCATAATCATTTTGGAATCCACATAGATATGTGTCAATAATGATGTTTTTTTGTTTGTTTGTTTTTTTGCACATGGATTTTCACAGGAAAGTATCATAAGATAGCCTTTAATTTTTGTTTCTAAAGGTAATTAAACCAAAGGGGCAGCATTCTGCCACAAAGGAATAAATTAAACCAATAGTGTAATAATTGTTTGCAACAGAAAATATCCAAAACACGCTAGGGGTGCTGTGGAACGATATGTGAGATACTGGCCCCTAGTGGACAATTGTAACCCTAAAATGATTCCTGTTTATTCAAAATCATATTCCTTCCAGAAGAACATAAATTAAACAAATAGTGCCACAATTGTCTACAGCAGAAAATGTCAGATATTCACTGGGATGTTTAAGTGGACAATTGTGTCGTCGATCACCCCCTCCCCGCTCCCCAGCCGGCCGGCGACGTAAAAAATAGAACGTCTCTGCACTGTAACTTCATATTCCCCTCAGGGAGCCAAGATTGACCACGGCTCTCAACAGGGAATTTGAAATGACAGTGATGTGATTTCATTTTACTCGTAGCCGGCCAGCCGTGGAATGTCGCACAATGCCTCCCACTTTTCCGGCAGCAGCCATGGTTCCTCTACTGCTCACATCATGTCTGTTCCGTGATATGAGTAGTATGAGGAGGGTGGCATTGCACAACATTCCACGGTCGGCCGGCTACCAGTAAAATGAAATGAAATCATTGTAATTTCTAATTTCCCACCAAGAGCCGTGAATGGTCATTGACTAATCAAGGCTCCCGGCGGGGAATATGAAGTTACAGTGCAGAGACATTCTATTCTTTACATCACCGGCCGGAACATGCCGCCTACTTCCCTGGTTTATAAGTTAGGATTGCAGCTGGTCTGATACCATGAGGGTGGCAAGGCCTATTTTTTTATGTCCTTCCTGGCTTAATACTACCAGTCAGCTACCAGTCCAGTCTTGGAATGTCATTTTTCACAGTCTGAGTTTGCCAGTACCCAGTTATTCCCAGTAGCCCTTATACTGGTGGGTACTGGGGAAATAATATCAAGATTAGCATTAGCCATTTTACAGGCCAATACTAAGTCTTGGCTTAAAGGGGTTATCAAGTAAGGGGTTATCAAGTCTGACAAAAATCGAATGCTTAGCTAGCCACTTTTACAGTGCAAGAAGAGAACCTGACAGGTACACCCGAAGGTAGAAAAAAGTCAAGGCAATCTCAGCAGACCCAAAAAGCCCATGAGGGCCTCCGTACTATACCATTCGGTGTAGCAAAAGGGGCATACAATGTTGGCTATCTCCCGCACACAGTGTCCCTATGAACGACTTCCATTGCTGGAAGAACTTCTTAGTGCCAGTCAGCTTATGCTGTTGCGCATCGATCCTATCCACCTCCAGTAAGACTTTTATTTGAGATATCACCATAGGCAAGTTCGGTGTTGTGCCATCTGGCAAAGAGGCAGTGCAACGCCACCATCCACGTGGGCCACGTCGGCAATCTGTAGGGGCTTCCTTCCCTCTCCATCCTACCCCTCCAGTGGACGAAGCATGCCCCTTGGAGTGGCAGGGACTTTCACATACCAATGATCACAAATATAGCATGCCACTAGCTCCTTTGGGACCTAGAATGTGTACATGTCCACACTCCATGATATAGATTGGTCAGGGGGGTTTGACACTTAGGGCAGCTCATTATTCTATCCAGAAGGTCTGGGGAGGGGAGAATATTAAAGCCATACAGTCCAGCTTGAGCCATTTTAAAGTTTGTCTCTCTTCATCATTCATTTATGACACATTTACACACCATCCTCCACCCACAGAGGATGACCTCACTCAGGTCCTCATCACAAGTCCATTTCTCCCACCTACAGAGCAATTTTTTAGGGTCAGCTTTCAGGAAGCTGTTACGACAGGCTAAATACAGGAGTGAAATTGAAGAACGTCTAGGTCCCATACCGATCACATCAGCCATCTTTTTTAATTAGACATTATTCATGTAGCTTTATTAATGTGCCATCTCAAAAACAGATGAGACACTGCTGATGGGTTTTGAGATAACATGTTCTATACCTTAGACTGCCACTTCACATAGCCTTTTATTTCATAAGGTAGGACTAAAGGCCTTCAAAATAGTGACAATTCTGTCCCTTACAATCACCTGCTGTATATCATTGAATGGCAATCCAAAGCAGTGACATTAACTTTCATCATGACAGACATAGATAACATAATGCTCAGCTGTCAAATCCCATCTGCCCTGAGGTTCAAGATGACAATGTCTCTCCGAGGACTTTTTTAACCATTTAGTGCCTAGTGAGATCCCTGCTCATAATTTACAGGTATAGTTAGATACACTAGTCTCTATATATAGGTGACGTTAGTCTTCGGCGTGAACTCAGAAGACATTGGAAAACAAAGTGTAAGTGCAAGACATGCATAAGCTATGACTTAGAAGATCACAGCTAATATTGACTTAACTCTTCTCTATCTACCTTTACTGATCCAGTGGTTTATATTTTTCCCATTACATTTTGGTCTATACAATCACAAAAGCTTCAGCACTGCAGTGACTTCATTGTAATTCACACATCAATAGTCTGGAAGCCTTCTATTACATTTGGTGCGAAATTTGAAAACTTCAAATTTTAATACCAAAGAGTACAGCTCAATAAGAGTAGAGAAGACCATTGACCATGTGATGACCTGACAGCTGTGCATTATAGAAAATTCTGTGGTTGCGCCCTCGAAGAACATCTTGGAACATCTTGGTTTGGAAAGTAATCAACTCCATTGGAAATTCCAGGTGGGGTCAAGATGTCTTATTGTCTATGTGGTGTAGAAGGGGTTACATTAACTTTGCCTAGTAATGTAACTGCTCAGTTCCTAGTTCAGAGATGTATAATACTGTAGTAAAGGTTAAGCCGGCACTTCTGTGAGTAATGGTGGTTAATGTGGTGGATCACGTGTCCAGAGTATAGGTATAACGGAGAACCCAGCACTCACCCTGTATGTTGAAGAATACTGAACCTTGTTTACATCATGGAGTCATTACAGGACGCATTTCATCCGAAACGTGTCAAGTAATGACTCCATGATGTAAATAAACTTCAATATTCTTTAGCATGCTTTGGTGAGTGCCGGGTTCTCCTTTATACCAGAGATGTATAATACACCATCTGTAAACCATGTAGAGTTGTTGTCATTAGCACCCATTGCCTTCTATAACAACACTCCAATAGGCTCCTAAAAGACATGAAAACAATTCAATCTGTGGACATAGAAAGGCAAATCTTTTGACCAGATGAGTTTGGCTCAAAATTTGGCTCAAAATGCTCTCTTAGCCCCCAGTATATGAGGTTAATGTAAAAATGTGTATTTAAAGTATAGTACAGATATCATGCAGGATGAAGCCATCTTTAGGCTTCTGGACCCTCAAAATGTTTATTTTTTTATTCCTGCATTTTGTTTATTTTCTTTAGTTTTTTCCGTAATTGCTTTTTCCGTAACTGAAACTACATGATCATCTTATTGCAATGACATATCTAGGTGACCTGATACAGATATTGACTACACCCATATGCAAAGGTAGTTGGGCATAGTTAGTTATATGGACCCCTCCAATGTTTTAGATATTCTCCCACAAGTCCTATAAAAAAATTCCATACAGACACTATATACAGCTGTGCGGAGCAGGTCATTAGAAATTCATATACTAACAACACACGAACTCTATTTTTCCAGGTAATTTGACCAACAAGAGAGGAATGATCAGAGCATGCACATGCAGCTTGATGCTCGCACTTTCTCTGTATATCCATGCCTTATACTCCAAAGAGTCTCGATGCAATCTGGATAAAACAGTGCTGGAGGGGATAGGACAGGCTGGAGATGTAATGATTGGTATAATCTTACTTCTTCATCAGGACAATGTGTACTACCATAACACCTTTACTGACAGACCCCCTACGATCACCTGCTCTAGGTAAGCAACCATTACATTGATGACGTTTTTTTTTTTTTTTTTTGTTTGTTTTTTTAGGTGAAGGTCCTGTATAGCACTGCCTGGCAGTTAATAGGACTTTAGTACTGTTCCTCTCTTTTCTTATTCATGGACCACACATTTGCTTTTAGGCAGTTCTGTTCTTAGATAACATTTATCAAGGATGTTTGTGTCATCAGGTATGGCTCTTAGGCCAGTGCCCCCCCCCCCCCCCCAAACCCAGTGCTTAAGGCACAACAACACAACATTTGGTCATTTCTTTCAGCTTCTTAAAATAGAACAGGGGAAAATTCACCCTGGACTGTTGGTGGGCCTGGAGGACTCGGTTGTGGACCTATGTCTTAGACAGTCCACAATTTGATCCCTGTTCTTACACAGAACATGGATCCAAATAAAGAATCTTTCATGTTTTATAATTTGCCAAATGAAACTAGCTCATAGTATTAGGTTGATAAAGAAATTGTGGACCAAAGATTGTTAGCCCACAGAGCTTAATGATATGTATTTTAAATTACATTGGGTATTGGGTTTTACTGATGATTCCAGAGACAATACAGTTATAAATAATTCATTGTACTTTTTTATTGTCACAAACTATTTCACAGAGAAATGTGTTGATAGAGGTATATTGTGGCAAGGTGGCAAAAAACAGTAGGGTTTTTATGGTGTATGGTTGAGGGACAAGGGTTGGAGATGTTTAAGGAGGGGTTTATATGTTAGATTTTTGTATAAATGGAAATTTTTCATTGTATTTTTCCTTCCCATATGTGGGTATGAATGGCCGTGGCCATTTGTTATGAATTTGTTATGAATTTCATGAAAAATTCGATTTGCAACAAATGTGAATATCGCCGTGATTCACATCAGCGTTCTATTGCAGAGAGAGAGAGAGAGGGACAGAGAGCAGTGTGTTGCACAGAAAAGCTTTTTTACAGCAGAGATTCACCTCAAGCCCAAATCCAGCCTAGAAGCACTGATAGGGAAGGGAGTGAGATTGAGAAAGTGCAATTGTGGGTGTATTACAGCAGTGATTCACCTCAAGCCCAAATCCATCCGAGAAGCACTGATAGGGAAGGGAGTGAGATTGAGAAAGAAAGTGCAATTCGGGTGTATTACAGCAGTGATTCACCTCAATCCCAAATCCAGCCTAGAAGCACTGACAGGGAAGGGAGTGTTGTTGTAGACAAATACAGTTTTAAGCATAGTGGAGAATATTGTATTCCCCTCATAAGTGCATACCACATACATACATCTACGTGGTGTACCGTTTTGTTCTTGTTAAAGTCTTAAGGGACTAGTTACTGTGAAAGGCAAGGCAAAAATACACACCTGCTGCTGTTCTAGACAAATACTGTTTTAAGCATACTGGAGCGCACGTGGTGAACCATTTTGTTCCTGTTAAAGTCTTAAGGGCCTCCCTGGGGGGCGGACAACCTCTGTGGGGTGGAAAATGCTGGAGGGGATGCCTTGCTGCCACGAGATTCCCACGGGAACTGCACTGAAGGAGGTGCTGATTGGGCAGATTGCGAGGACCGCTAACTGGGGAGCAACACGTGGTAAACGATTGTGATACAGTTGGCATCCTCAGTAATGCTGTTTATGAGAGAAAGGGAAGCGGCCTTTTACCAAGCTGAGGTGAGTCTGGCAGTGCGCGTACCAAGCATGCTGGAGCGCATTTTACTCCCCTCATAACTGCATACCACATACGTACATCTACGTGGTGTACCATTTTGTTCTTGTTAAAGTCTTAAGAGTCTAGGCCAGGCAAAAATACACACCTGCTGCTGTTCTAGACAAATACTGTTTTAAGCGTACTGGAGTGCATACCACATATGTACATCTACGTGGTGTACCATTTTGTTCCTGTTAAAGTCTTAAGGGCTTCCTGGGGGGGGGGGGGGTAACCACCTCTGTGGGGTGGAAAATGCTGGAGGGGATGCCTTGCTACCCACAAGATTCCCACGAGAACTGCACTGAAGGAGGTGCTGATTGGACAGATTGTGAGGACCGCTAACTGAGGAGCAACACATGTTGAATGGATGTGATGCAGTTGGCATCCTCAGTAATGCTGTTTAAGAGAGGAAGGGAAGCGACCTTTTACCAAGCTGAGGTGAGCCCAGCAGTGCGCAGAAGTAACACTGGAGCAAGACTTTTATATTGGAAGCGTGCGGTGAGTGAGCTGGGGAAAGGACTATGAAATTACAGTTACAAATTATGTATTATGAACATGGAAGTGGATTGTATGGGATGGACCTGTCTGCGAGACTAGGGGGTATCTGATGAGAAGATTAGAATGACGACTGAGGGAAATGTTAGTCCACTTTGGAAGGAACTCTTTCCTCTGAAAGTAATAGAGAAATAGAGTATGAACTAAAAAGTTGACTTGTATGTATTACAAGTATTACAAGGGGAGTGTGTTTTTTTGTTTTGTTTTTTTCTCTCTTTTTTTTCTGACATATGAAGGGAATAGGAAGTAAGGTTTTAGTATGGAATGTGAGAGGGTTAAATGACAAAAAAAAATAGATGTGCTACCTTTGATATGATGAATAAACATCTACCAGCAATAGTGTGCATTTGATAGAAACGCATATGAGTTAAGAAACTAAGATATATAAAAAAGCTATAGACAAATGGGCAGATATATTTTTTTATTTATTAGATGGGAAGAGAAGGATGTTATGTTATATCACTCCACCTTTTAATATTAAAATATTATTAACCCTTCTTAAGTTTATAAGGGATGAAAAATGTGAAGATTTGTATATATTTGGAGATTTCAATACAGTTATGGATTTAGAACGGGATAGAACAGGAAGAACTAGGGGTAAAGGAACATCATTGCTATATACATTTTGTGAAGAGGTGGGTTGGAGAGATGGTTGGAGGAAATTAAATCTGACCAGAGATATTTTTTCGTGTTACAGCACTTCCCATGTAGCAGCCGCCAGAATAGATTTGGTTATTGTGAATGACTCTGCTCAAATTCATAGAATCTGTTATGAACCCAGATCCATCTCCGATCACTGTCCGGTGGTGTGTTATCTTAAAACTAAGGTGGATGAGAGGAGAATAAAAGTAGCTAGGAAGATTAATATTCATCCTCATTGGCTGACCATGGAAGAAATAACAGGAGGGGTGGAGGAAGAACTTCTAGAATTTTGGAATAAAAATAAAGGTTCAGCACACATTTATGTCATATGGGATACACTGAAGGATAATTTAAGAGGGTTATTGATTAAAAATATTGCAACCTTTAAACATCAATTAACCTGTTAAGGACCAAAGGCATACCTGTATGCCCTGAGTCCGCTCCCGTTCTATAACGCGGGGCCACAAAAAAAAAGTGAAAACTAAAAGTTAATAAAGATAATTTAACCCCTTCCCTAATTAAAGTTTGAATCAACCCCCCTTTTCCCATTTAAAAAAAAAAAAAACAGTGTACATAAAAATAAACATATGTGGTATAGTCACTTGTGGAAATGTCCGAATTATGAAAATATACAGTTAATTAAACTGCACGGTCAATGGTGTACGGGCAAAAAAAATTCCAAAGTCCAAAATAGCGTATTTTTGTTCACTTTTTATATCATGAAAAAATGAATAAAAAGCGATCAAAAAGTCTTATCAATACAAAAATGAGCCCTCATACTGGCCCGTTGGCGGAAAAATAAAAAAGTTATAGGGGTCAGAAATGACAATTTTAAACGTATAAATTTTCTGCATGTAGTTATGATTTTTTCCAGAAGTGCGACAAAATCAAACCTATATAATCATTTTAATTGTATGGACCTATAGAATAAAGAGAATGTTACTTTTTTCCAAAAAAATTTACTGCGTAGAAACGGAAGCCCCCAAAAGTTACAAAATGGTGTTTTGTCTTCAATTTTGTCACACAATTATTTTTTTCCTGGTTCCTCGTAGATTTTTGGGTAAAATGACTGATTGTCATTACAAAGTAGAATTGGTGGCGCAAAAAATAAGCCATCATATGGATTTTAGGTGCAAAATTCAAAGTGATATGATTTTTTAAAGGTAAGGAGGAAAAAATTAACGTGCAAAAAACGGAAAAAAACCCGGTCTTTAAGGGGTTAAGAAGCACTGAGGAGGAAATGAAATAGGAGATTAGAGAAGGGAAAGAAATATACAGTAGGGATCCATCGGAAATACATTTTGATGATGTAGGGACAGAGAACATATGTAGAGTCAGAGAAAATGGGTAAATTACTCTCTAACATAATAACAAATCAGAAAGGAAAAGCGGATATTAGCTGTCTGATAAATGAGAAGGGGGAATTGATAACAAATCTGGAGGAAATTGAAACTGAAATTGTATCATTTTATATGAAGGTTTACCCCACGGATGGAAGCCCAAAAAAGGAAAAATTGGATGAGTATTTGAAGGGCATAGATATTCCAAAACTGAGGGAAACAGCTGGATGCAGGTTGCGGGTATCCCTGGCAGGGGATGGTCCCAGATCCGACTTGCGGTTCGGCGCTTCACCAGCGTGTAGAAAGCAGTTCTCGCAAACAGTATATTGTGTTAACTTTTTATTTACCGAAGTATAGATTATACATGGGTAATAGCATTTACACAGATACCTGGGTGCTCTGGACAACACATTTCGAGAGGGGATTCCTCTCTTAGTCAGATCTGCTATCTTATTGTGAAGTGTAGATATTTATACAGTGGAGGGGACTTCAATATTTTCAAATATTGGCGGGTTTGTGAGGTCATTGGGGGCATTACGTCAGACTCCTTGACCTTAAGGAGGGGTTTGCTGTATTTTCACTATGTTGTACCTATAACATTACCAGATTCTGACCATAGAAAACAATGGGCCATTGTGGTCTATGGCTAAGTTTGTTGATCATCACTGTTAGCTAAGGAATTGAGTGCTAGGCTGGGCATTGGATGGGAGATGGAGAGTGTACAGTAACTGAAAAGGTCTCAGTTATAACTTTAACTGTTGATGACAGCTAAGGTTAATAGGTTAAGTGGATAATGGTTTTGGGAAGTCATTACTTCAACCACACATTATACAATTACAACTTTCTCCAGATCATCTGCTAACACACAACTATGTTCATTACAACACTGACATCTACTAGCTGCTTCTAGCTATGACAATTCTACAAGCTTTACAGTTTTCCTTCTTTCATCTCCACTGTCAATCATGATTAAGCCAAAGTTCTAATGTAACCACAAACATTCTAATGTGACCACAAACTTAATTAGTTAAATTTTTTTGTTATTTCTTTGACACACATCCCCTCTTTATAAAAAAAAAAAAAAAAAAAAGCACTGTCTCTGTCTCTCTTTTTTCTACATTCTCCTGTACAAAAACTGGGGGGAAAAGATAGAGACAAAATAAATATGGTAATAAATATTCAAGATTTGGAGAAGTCCCTGTTAACATATAAATGGAATAGTACCCCAGGTTCGGATGGTCTTCCATTCAAGGTCTTTCGGAAGTTTTGAAGGACATTATGACCAATTTTTATTAAAGTAATAGATGAATCCTGTAGTAAGGGAGGCTTTCCCCAATCAGTGATGGAGGCCATTATTGTACTTATACTAAAAAAAGGATTAAAAAAACGTAAAAATTGATTCGTATCGCCCAATTTCATTATTAAATACGGACTTTAAAATTTTCTCCAAAATAATCTCCCAGAGACTTGGAAAATATGAAAAATTAAAAATAATAGGTGAAGAACAAAATTGGTTCATCCCAGGTAGGAACTTATTTAATAATTTGGATAGAATGTTTTTGAATATGAAGCTTGGTACAGGTAGTCCCGCTCCATCCTGTCACTAGAGGCAAATAAGGTTTTCAACAGGGTGGAGTGGGGATTCTTAATGGAGGTATTGAAGAATTTTGGGTTGGGAACTTCTATTATTTCTTGGAATGGTAATATATATTCGAAACCTACTACAAGAATTAATATTAATGGGCTCCTGTCAAAATCATGTGAGCTAAGTCGTGGAACTAGACAGGGGTGTCCCCTTTCGTATGGTTTATTTACTTTATTTTTGGGACCCCTAGCTATTAAAATCAAAACTTGTGATAATTTTGAGGGATATGGAATTAAAGGGGTACTCCGGTGAAAACCTTTTTTCTTTTAAATCAACTGGTGCCAGAAAGTAAAACAGATTTGTAAATTACTTCTATTAAAAAATTCTTAATCCTTTCAGTACTTATTAGCTGCTGAATACTATAGAGGAAGTTATTTTCTTTTTGGAATGCTCTCTGATGACATCACGAGCACAGTGCTCTCTGCTGACGTTTTTATAATAATAATAATAATAAGTCTTTATTTATTCATTGTTGTCTTTAATGGGATTTGAACCTAAGGCCCCAGCACTGCAAGGCAGCAGTGCTAACCACTAAGCCTTCATGCTGCCCTTAGCATACATCTGCTATGCACGGTTGCTAAAATGGACAGAGATGTCAGCAGAGAGCACTGTGCTTGTGATGTCATCAGTGTTCCAAAAAGAAAGGAATTTCCTCTGTAGCATTCAGCAGCTAATAAGTACTGGAAGGATTAAGATTTTTTTAATAGAAGTAATTTACAAATATGTTTAACTTTCTGGCACCAGTTGTATTTAAAGAAAAAAGGTTTTCACCGGAGTACCCCTTTAAGGGAATAAGGTAAAAATTGCTAATGTATGCGGATGATGTGGTACGTTTGGTTAAGACCCGGTAAAAAAAAAAAAAATGGAGGGTGCAATTGATATTATAAAGGAATTTGGTAGATATTCTGGCTTTAGTATTAACTGGTCAAAGTCAGCTCTTCTCCCTATATAAGAAGAGGTACATGAAATAGGTGAATTGAAAATAGTAGAAGAAATATCTTGGAATTAAAGGTTGAAGAATTCTCTATGCTTAAAGGGATATTCCAGGGAAAAAACTTTATCTAAAATATATATATATATATATATATATATATATATATATATATATATATATATATATATATCAACTGGCTCTAGAAAGTAAAACAGATTTGTAAAATACTTCTATTAAAAAATCTTAATCCTTCCAATACTTCTTTTCTGTCTGACAGCAGTGCTCTTTGCTGACATCTCTGCTTGTCTCGGGAACTACACAGAGTAGAAGAGGTTTGCTATGGGGATTTGCTTCTACTCTGGACAGTTCCCGCGACAGGTGTCATCAGAGAGTACTTAGACAGAAAAGAACAACTCAACTTCAGCAGCTCATAAGTACTGAAAGGTAAGATTTTTTAATAGAAGTAATTTACAAATCTGTTTAACTTTCTGGAGCCAGTTGATATATATATATATATATTTTCCTGGATAACCCCTTTAATATTAAACCATTGATCTATAAAATTGAAAGGAAAAGTAAAATATGGGGAAAACTCCCATTGGCGATGGGGGATAGACTTACATTTGTTAAAGGGGTATTACTTCCACTGATACTCCATTAGTTAAGAGATGCACCAATATGGGGACCAGATAAATATTTTAAAGAAGTTGAAAGAAAAATCAATGACCTAATAAGGAGGCGCGCATATGTAAGAATAAAACAAAGAAATCTAAATGCGCTGATTGAATATGGTGGGTTTGGAATACCAAACTTTCATCTGTTTTATATGGCAACAAAATTATATTTAATTAATCAAAAAGGGGGATAAGGGAAACTCTGATAGAAAGGTTTAAAGTTAAAAGAAAATATTTGTTTGAGATACTGGAGGCGGGTGGCTTGTAGCAATTGGGAAAAGGGAAGATTATTTTCTTTCGAATGTTAGACAAAATATGGGGATTTATGAGAAAGGCGTAAATGGAAGTTTTTATTTAAATAAATATTTCACTGAATTCATGAAATTTCATAAGCATGTAAATTGAAAAAAAATGGGAATTTATAGAGTAGACCAAATAGTAGTTACCCTATTTTTTGCCGTATAAGACGCACTTTTTCTTCCCCAAAACTGGGGGGGAAAAAGTCGGTGCGTCTTATACGGCGAATACACCCCTATCGCGGCGGTCCCTGCGTCCATCAACGGCCGGGACCCGCGGCTAATACAGGACATCACCGATCGCGGTGATGCCCTGTATTAACCCTTCAGACGCGGCGATCAAAGCTGACCGCCGCGGCTGAAGGGAAAGTGACACTAACCCAGCTGTTCGGGTCGCCGCGATTTCACCGCGGCGGTCCCGAACAGCCCGACTGAATAGCCGGGTTAGTGCTTACAGGACACCGGGAGGGACCTTACCTGCCTCCTCAGTGTCTTCTCCGTTCAGGGATCCCCTGTATGGCCAGCGCTCTCCTTCCTCGTCATCACGTCGTCGCGTAGGGAGACGTTCCGGAGCGACGGGGACACGGCGACAGCGATGGAGCGACATCCAGGGCAGCGGTGACAGGTCCGGAGTAGCGGGGACACGTGAGTATTACCTCCTAGGCAGTGGCCTTCAATCAGGTTGAAGATCACTATTGGGTTCAGCATGGTGGCAGCAGTGGGAAATCTGGAGCCAAACGTGCCGGGATACACCACCTGCTTTGCGGCAGCCTACCTTCCCAGACAGTAGTGGAACAGGGGTCCCTGGAGTCGGCTGCAGTAGCAGTCAGTCAGTGCAGACCATTGGGGGGAAAATCAGCTACTCTGCAGTGTGGCAGATTTTCATCAAGTATCCGGAGGATGTTAACATGGGCACATGCAATTAAAAAAAATATCTTTAATCTTTTCAATTGTGAGGCCCTTTGTTTTAGTCAGGCTGCCGCCACCTCCAGGCTGTGTCATTCTGTGACACTTTGGTCTCCTCCTAAAAATTTTAATGGTAATCTATTTAAAATCTTCAATTTAAATTTGAAAATATATCTTTAATCTTTTCAATTGTGAGGTCCTATGGTCTTCTCATGCTGCTGGGACATTAATTAAAATGTTTTATGGTAATCCATTTAACCCCTTAAGGACGCAGCCCTTTTTCACCTTAAGGACTGATCCCTTTTTCGCAATTCTGACCACCGTCACTTTACACATTAATAACTCTAAAATGCTTTTACCGAATATTCTGATTCTGAGATTGTTTTTTTGTGACATAGTCTACTTTATTTTGGTGGTAAATTTTAGTCGTTACTTGCATCCTTTTTTGGTGAAAAATCCCCAAATTTCATGAAAATTTTGAAAAGTTTGCATTTTTCTAACTTTGAAGCTCTCTGCTTGTAAGGAAAATGGATAGTCCAAATAAATTTTATTCACAAATACAATATGTCCACTTTATGTTGGCATCATAAAATGGACATATTTTTACTTTTTGAAAAAAATCAGAGGGCATCAAAGTAGAGCAGCAATTTTCAAATATGTCATGAAAATTGCAAAATCTGAAGGGACAGATGTTACAGAACTACAACTCCCAGCATGCCTGGGCAGTCTAGGCATGCTGGGAGTTGTAGTTTGGCAACATCTGGAGGACCACTGTAACAGTGGTCTCCAAACTGTGACCCTCCAGATGTTGCAAAACTATAACTCCCAGCATGCCTTTGGCTGTCTGGGCATGCTGGGAGTTGCAGTTTGGCACCCACTGGGAAGGGCAGCAGTAAATATCGCTTACTGCCCCCTTCCTCCCCCCCCCCCCCCCCCCCACCGTCATTTCCCTACCTGCGCTGTGATCTCTGCAGTCTCCAGCGATGATTGGTGGTCCCCACGGCATCTTCTAGTCAGGTACCGGCCTCCATCTTCTCCCCCCGTTCTGCCCGACATCCAGGGGTGGGCAGAACAGGGGGTTGCCATGGCAACCCACTGTCCTGCGCTGCCATTGGTCAGAATTCATTTTGACCAATGGCAGGGGATAGGAGGAGATTGCAGCACTGCGACCACGCTCCTATCCCTCTGGATGATCGGCGCTGTCACTGACAGCTCCGATCATCCCTATTTTCCGGGTGATCGGGTCACCAGAGACCCAATCAGCCCAGAATAGCAGAAAATCGCATGAATTGACATGCGATTTTCAGCGATCACCGATATGGGGGGGTCTCAGGACCCCCCTCGGAGATGTGCCGGGAAGCCTGCTGAATGATTCCAGCAGGCATCCCGGTCCGGTCCCCAACTGGCTAGCGACAGAGACCGGAATTCCCACGGGTGTATGCATACGCCCTACGTCCTTAAGGACTCGGGATGCAGGGTGTATGCATACGCCCCCCGTCCTTAAGAGGTTAAAATCTTCAAATTAAATTTGAAAATATATCTTTAATCTTTACAATTGTGAGGGCCTATGGTCTCCTCATGCTGCTTGGACATTACCTAAAAAAATTATGGTAATCTATTTAAAATCTTCAATTCAAATTTGAAGATATATCTTTAATCTTTTCAATTGTGAGGCTCTATGGTCTCATCTTGCTGCTGTCACCTCCAAGCTTGGTCATTCTTCCACTATATGGTCTCCTCATGCTGCTGCCACCTCCAGACTGTGTCATTGTGCCACCATATGGTCTCCTTATGCTGTTGACACCTTAAATTAAACTTAAAAAATGTTAATCTATATAAAATCTTCAATTTAAATTTTCTAAAATATCTTTAATCTTTTCTATTGTGAGGCCCTATGGTCTCGTCGGGCTGCTGCCACCTTCAGGCTCTGTCATTGTGCCACAATGTGACTCCTTTTTGTGGTAAATGCTTCGAGCACTCACTAATCTAATCAAAATCTTAAATTTAAATTTAAAAAAATCTATGTAATCTTTTCAAGACTGAGGCCCTATGGTCGCCGACATCATATATAACCTGTGGAATTACCACAAGAGTCCAATCAAACAGGTTGGAGCGATAACTATGAACCATAACTGATCAATTGAAACATTTGCAGTTCCACACAGAGTAAGACAGTCTGGGGGGGGGGGGGCGGATGCGCTGAGAGGCAGGGGCTAGAACAGGTGGTAGCTCACCTCGCGGCGGACCGCCAACTCGATGCTTACCAGAATGGGTACTGAAAACATTTTAATAAATTAAAATAAATTAAAGAAAAATGACATTAAAAATCTCTTTAATCTCTTCAATTTTGAAGTCATATGGTCTCCCTGCTGCCACATCCAGATGCTCTGCGGCAATGATTCTAATAGCGATGCCTGTAATCTCCATGTCATACTGAATAACAGTATTATTTCACTAACACAGCACACTCCCCATGCATGCTACTACAAGCCAAAGTTTTCTACACCCCTATTAACCTGTTGGGGACGGAGGGCATATGGATACGCTTTCATGTCCCGGTACTTAAGGACGCCAGGCGGTGATCAGACCGGGATGACTGCTGATATCTATCAGTAGGCATCCCGTGACATCGCCTATTCGCGGCAATTCGGAGCTGATCGGGTCTCTGATGACCCAAAAGCCTGGAAATTAGGGATGATCGGAGCTGTCAGAGACGGCCCCGATCATCCTAAAGGATAGGAGCGAGGTGACAGGAATGCCACCTCCTCCTATCCCCTGCCATTGGTCAGTCAGGACTGACTGACCAATGGCAGGAGGGGGGGGCGGGGGAGTTAAAGTTTAGATCCCAGCTCTGCCCACCCATAGAAGTCCGGGCAGAGCGGGGGGGGGGGGGGTACTGGAACGGGGCACAAGGGTCTAACCCGTCAGGGACAGTGGCGGCAGGCAGGTCAGGAGCAGCGGTGGCAGGCACATGAAGAGCTGCAGAGAAGGAGACTGGGGGCGACCGTGAAGATCCTCTTTGGTGAGTGATCTTCTCTGTGGTCTGCTAGAAGTTACAAAACTACAACTCCCAGCATGCCCAGACAGCCTTTAACTGTCTGGGCATGCTGGGAGTTGTAGTTTTGCAACATCTGGAGGGCCACAGATTGGAGACCACTGTGCATTGGTCTCCAAACTGTGGTTTCCAGATATTGCAAAACTACAACTCTCAGCATGCGCAGACAGTCCAGGAATTCTGGGAGTTGTAGTTCTGTAACATCTGGCCCTTCAGATGTTTCAGAGCTACAACCCCCAGCATGACTGGAGAGTCTTGGCATGCTGGGAGTTGTAGTTTTGCAACATCTGGAAACCACAGTTTGGAGACCAATGCACAGTGGTCTCCAATCTGTGGCCCTCCAGATGTTGCAAAACTACAACTCCCAGCATGCCCAGACAGTCAAGCATGCTGGGTGTTGTAGTGCTGCATCATCTGGCCCTTCAGATGTTTCCGAACTACAACACCCAGCATGCAAGGACAGTCTGGTCATGCTTGGAGTTGTAGTTTTGAAACATCTGGAGGTCTACAGTTTGGAGACCACTACTTAGCAGTCGCCAAACTGTTCTTCCCCAGTTGTTGCATAACTACAACTCCTAGCATGCCTTTTGGCTATCAGTGCATGCTGGGAGTTGTAGTTTTGCAACAGCTGTAGGCACACAGGTTGGGAAACACTGAGCTAGAGTCTGTTTCCTAACTCAGTGATTCCAACCCATGTGCCTCCAGCTGTTGCAAAACTACAACTAACAATGCACTGACAGACCGTACATGCTGGGAGTTGCAGTTTTGCAACAGCTGGAGGCACACGGGTTGGAATCACTGAGCTAGAGTCTGTTTCCTAACTCAGAGGTTCCCCGTCAGTGTGCCTACAGCTGTTGCAAAAACTACAACTCGCAGCATGTATGGTCTGTCAGTGGATTCTGGGAGTTGTAGTTTTGCAACAGTTGAAGGTCAGCAGTGAGTTTCCTTCTACAAGTTTGAGCTGCGAAAAATTTTCCGCCGCAGCTCAAACTTCCAGCAGAAAACTTACTGTGAACCCCGCCTGTGTGAATGTACCATAAAAACACTATACTACACTAACACAAAATAAAAAGTAAAACACTACATATACAGGTACCCTTACACGTCCCCCCCCCCCCCCCCCAATAATAATTGAAAACTTCTCATACGGCAGTGTTTCCTAAACGGAGCCTCCTGCTGTTGCAAAACAACTCTCAGTATTGCCGGATAGCCATTGACTGTCCTGGCAGGCTGAGAGATTTGCAACAGCTGGAGGCACCCTGTTTGTGAAACACTGCAGTAGGAGTTTGGTGGAGACAAGCCCAATCACTGTATCCGGGTCCGTCCTTATTGCAAATTCCTAATTTAGCCCTCAAATGCGCATGGTGCTCTCTCACTTCGGAGCCCTGTTGTATTTCAAGGCAACAGTTTAGGGCCACATATGGGGTATTTCCGTACTCGGGAGAAATTGCGTTCCAAATTTTGCGGGGCTTTTGCTCCTTTTACCCCTTATGAAAAGGAAAAGTTAGGGGCTACACCAGCATGTTAGTGTAAAAATATAAAAACATTTCCTCTAACATGCTGGTGTTGTCCAATACTTTTTATTTTCACAAGAGGTAAAAGGAGAAAAAGACCCCCAAAGTTTTTAAAGCAATTTCTTTAGAGTACGGAAATACCCCATATGTGGACGTAAAATGCTCTGCGGAAGCACAACAAGGCTCAGGAGTAAGAGCGCACTATGTACATTTGAGGCGTAAATTGGTGATATGCACAGAGGTGGCTGAAAGTTACAGCAGTTCTGACAAACGCCCCCCCCAAAAAAAAACACCCTCATGTGACCCCATTTTGGAAACTACACCCCTCAAAGGAATGATACAAGGGGTATGAACATACCACAGGTCTTTGATGAATTTTCGTGAAAGTTGGACGTGAAAATAAAACATTTGTATTTTTTCCTGAAATGCTGGTGTTCCCCCAAATTTTTCATTTTCACAAGGGGTAATAGGAAAAAAGCCCCCAAAATGTTAACCCCATTTCTTTTCAGTAAGGAAATACCCCATATGTGGATGTCAAGTGCTCTGCGGGCAAACTACAATGCTCAGAAGAGAAGGAGCGCCATTAGGCTTTTGGAGAGAGAATTAGGCTGGAATTGAAGGCCATGGTGCGAGAACAATCGACCCCCCACATGTGACCCCACTGGGACTACACCCCTCACGAAATGTAATAAATGGACCCCCCCCACATGTGACCCCGGAAACTACACTCCTCACGGAATGTAATAAAGGGTGCAGTGAGCAATTACACTGGTGTCTGACAAATTTTTGGAACAGTCGTCCGAAAAAATGAAAAATGTAATTTTTCATCTGCACAGCCCACTGTTCCAAAGATCTGTCAAACGCCAGTGGGGTGTAAATGCTCATTGCACCCCTTATTACATTCTGTGAGGGGTGTAGTTTCCGAAATGGGGTCACATGTGGGGGGGGGGTCCACTGTTCTGGCAGAACGGGGGCCTTTGTAAACGCACATGGCCCCCTACTTCTATTCCAAACTAATTCTCTCCCCAAAAGCTCAATGACGCTCCTTCTCTTCTGAGCATTGTAGTTCGCTTGCAGAGCATTTTACATACACATATGGGGTATTTCCATACTCAAAAGAGATGGGGTTACACATTTTTGGGGGCTTTTTCTCCTATTACCCCTTGTGAAAATGAAAAATTTGGGGAAACACCACATTTTATTGAAAAAAAAATGTTTATTTTAATTTTATGTCCCACTTTAATGAGTTCATTAATAATAAGTTCATCAGTCACGTGTGGGGTGTTAAGACTCCCTTTACCTCTTGTTACGTTCCTTGAGGGGTATAGTTTCCAAAATAGAGTGCCATGTGTTTTTTTATTTACTGTTCTGGCATCATGGGGGCTTCCTAAATGGGACATGCCCCCCAAAAACCATTTCAGCAAAATTCACTCTCCAAAAGCCCAATGTCGCTCCTTCCCTTCTGAGCCCTCTAGTGCACCCACAGAGCAGTTTACATCCCCATATGAGGTATTTCCTTACTTGAGAAAAAATAAATTACAAGTTTTGTTGGGCCTTTGTGCCTTTTACCCCTTGTAAAAATAAAAAAATGGGGCTACAATACCATGTTAGTGTAAAAAATTGAGATTTTGATTTTTCTCTCCCATTTTGCTGCTATTCCTGTAAAACACCTAAAGGGTTAAAAAAAACAATTTGAATATCATTTTGAATACATTGAGGGGTGCAGTTTTAATAATGGGGTCCATTATAAGGGATTTTCCACATAAAGACCCTCATATTCACTTCAAAACGTAACTGGCCCCTGAAAAATTCTGATTTCGAAATTTTCGTGGAAAATTGCTGCTATACTTTGAAGCCCTCTGATGTCTTCAAAAAGTAAAAACTTGTCAACTTTATGACGCCAACATAAAGTTAACATATTGCATATGTGAATCAACATGTAATTTATTTGACATGTCCCCTTTCTTTACAAGCAGAGTGCTTCAAAGTTCGAAAAATTTTAAATTTTCTAATTTTTCCTTAAATTTTCTAATTTTTCACCAAGAAAGGATGCAAGTATCGACGGAAATTTACCACTAACATAAAGTAGAATATGTCATGAAAAAACGATCTCAGAATCAAATTTAGTAAGTAAAAGCATACACGAGTTATTAATGAATAAAGTGACAGAGGTCAGATTTGCAAAAAATGCTCTCGTCCTTAGGGTCATAATGGGCTCCGTCCCCAATTAAAGGGGTATTCCAGGGAAAAACTTTTCTTTATGTATCAACTGGATCCAGAAAGTTAAACAGATTTGTAAATTACTTCTATTAAAAAATCTTAATCCTTTCAATAATTATCAGCTGCTGAAGTTGAGTTGATTTTTGTCTGGCAACAGTGCTCTCTGCTGACACCTCTGCTTCGGGAACTGCACAGAGTAGAAGAGGTTTGCTATGGGGATTTGCTTCTATACTGGGCGGTTCCCGAGACACGTGTCATCAGAGAGCACTTAGACAGAAAAGAACAACTCAACTTCAGAAGCTCATAAGTACTGAAAGGATGAAGATTTTTTAATAGAAGTCATTTACAAATCTGTTTAACTTTCTGGAGCCAGTTGATATATAAAAGGAAAGTTATTTCCTGGATAACCCCTTTAAGGCTCTTTGTAGTCCAGAAATAGCCGTTTTAATAGTGATTTGCCGCAAATAAATTCAGACCGAAACAAATTTTGGAGGGGAAATTCGGCAAATCGGCTGAATCGAATTTTTAAAAAATTTGCTCATCTCTAGTTGTGATGGAACAGAACAATGACTTCAGTGTCTCTTGCTGGAAAAGAGGAGGGCCTCCTAAATACAGGTGTTAAAAGGAGATTTGGATGTGTTTTAAGGCCTCCTAGCTGGTGTCTGTGATGGAAAAAAAAAAGAAACACAATATAAAGGCCATACAGTCGCTGGAGAAAGAATATGGCGAGGGAGTGAATGACAGTTTCCTTCCATATGTTGGAGTGATATGGTGATATTGGTGTTAAAGTGTTTATGGGAACCTGTGGGTTTTTGTAAACCGATAATTGTATATTGTGAAGTGATGATGCTTTGTAATATGTAATAAATGAAACGTTCAATAAAGATTATTTAAAAAAAAAGATAGAATATAGCTAACAGTCCTATGGAGAGCCATATACACCTACTAATACTATCATGATGACAAACTCAGTCCAGCTACTTTTAGGGTATGTTCACACTACAGTGTGTGAACAGAATCTCCGCTCGCAGAATTTTGCGAGCGGAGATTCAGCCTGGCAGCCGATGGCGGTGGTGGGACCGAGCGGCACTGCGCCGTCACCATTGACGGCTACTCAGTACTCGCGGACTTCCACGCAAAGAATGAACATGTTCTTTCTTTGCGCTGAACAATTTCAGCAGTGGAATTGTCCGCTGCTGAAATTCCGCAGTGTGAATAGGTCTCGCGGAAGACCCATTCACACTAATGTTAAGTTCACACTGCGGAATTCCGAGTAGTGTGAACATACCCTTAAAGAGTAGATACAGCGTCAGATTATTATTTATTCTTTTGTGGTCAATTAATTGGTTTCTATCTCATTCTGATGCTGTATCTACCATGTAAAAGTAGCTGGACTGAGTTTGTCCTAATACTATCACTGCGGTACCCTGGTGCGCAAATACCTTTCCATATCTAACTATGGCCATGACCGAAATGCGTGTCTGCCCATTGCAAGGTTACCATGCATGGATATGCATTTGCTGTACTTTTGTACCTAACCAAAAAGTTTTCCATGGACCTCTGGATGTGTATACATATTGATTATGAATTACTATTGAGACATGTTTGCATTTGTTCCATTTTATGTGGTAATTACATATATATATATATATATATATATATATATATATATATATATATATGACCTCACACTTACAAACAAGGAACTATGGGATAAGTAGTTTGAGATAACGAACTACAACAGGAAATACCCAGTTCACAAAAAGCCTCAGCTTTATGGGAATCTTATAACATAGCCCCAACACAAGTACAGATCCTTCCTAAACATGACCATTACTGTCTGGCAGGTAAGAACGAAAATTACCTTATGGTGGAGAACCCCTTTAATTAGATTTTTAGATTTATAGCATTATTTGGGTTAGGCTATATCCCTAACATTTTACATACATGCATATGTAGTGGCGGTGATTCTGAGATGCTGCTTATTTACCCCCATCGTTTATATGATTTTTCTCCTTTTTTCTTAGTGTTTTTAATGATTTTTTGTACTAATGACAATTTTCTTCTAATATATCTATGAGTGGCTCCTTTTTCTTTTTTGTCTTGTTATGTTTTAGTATGGAGAGCACAACATGATGTCCCCTAAACTATTTATAGGTGGTTACATTACAACATTGCCTTTATATAGTGCAAGCGTATTTATGTCATTTTGCATTGCTCTATGTTTTCATCCTTTTTTTTTTTTTTTGTCCCATGAACCATTTCTCGCACTGGGGTCTTCTTATGTAGCAGAATGGCTTTTAGGCTGCCTAACGCTCCATGTTCCTGGTGCAACCATTACCTCCACACCTCTCATAGCTTCATTTCTATGAACCCTCTGCAAACAAAGGTTAAACCAATGGTCTGGTGTTCAAATCAGGTGCTTGGTTAGATTTCCAGGATCACAATTTCTATCACAATTAAATAGTAATAATAAAAGGAATATTTGTAAATGTTTGTTGAGGGACTTCAGTGAATTTTTGTTCACAAGTTAACACACCTCCAAATTTTATTACCTAGACAGATCATTCATTATTCTTAGAGTCCTCTCTAGTGTGAAGTGTAGTATCTCATGGTGACATCTCCTCAAGTCTCACCTGTACCTGTAACAATTGCACCTGGCCAGGCTGTGCATGTTGCTTTCTGGTCAGGTAAGAGTTACAGTCTTGGACCAATCGGCAGCTAGGAGGGGTTATTTCAGGACTCCTGAGTCTTTTAGGCTTGTTGCTAATTTCACTTTGCCCTTTGTCTCTGTCTGGCTTGTATTCACACCTGTTTCTGTGTATCCTGTATATTGACCAGTGTTTAGACTTGTTTGTTATCCTGTCTTGTTCATATTATCATTCCTGCCATGTCTTGCTTTGGTTCTTTGGTACCTGCCACCATGTTTGTATCCACTTTGCATTCCTGCTGTTATTTAATATCCTTGTTCCCTGTTTATGTTAGCTTGTAACCTTTTGTATCCTGACCTGTGTCCCTGACCTCATACAGTACCTGTATTTTTTTTTACTATGTCGCCCCTGCACTTTAGTCAATGAAGGGGCTGGCACCCAGTTGTAGAGCCACTGCTTAGGACAGCTATGCAAGTAGGCAGGGAAAGGGGTCCTGGAGTAAAGCTCAGGGCACACTCTTCCCTGCTCTACCTGATGCTTCATGACGGAACCACTATAAAAATTAGATGAACATAAGGGCCATTTGCAATGTTTCTGCTCCTACAGCTAAAAGATGAACATTAGAAAAGTTCTGAAAGCAGCACACTGGTCAATAAATAAAAGAAAGGATGGGTTCCACGTGAACTGTGCTGCTTCCTTCCTTTGTGCTTAACCATAATAATGTCAATAAATGAGGGCAATTCTCGCCTGGTCGTAGCATTTGTTTTTGATGATCCATACATTATAAAAATTACTCTATACATTATGAAGCATTAATATGTTTATTGATTTACTATATTCTCATTATGTTGACATTCTTTTCCATCTAAAGGTTTGGTATTGAGACCTACCAGGAGATTCATGGGATGCTATATGGAATAGAAGAGATCAACAGCAGTCATGATCTTCTTCCGAACATCACGTTGGGTTTCCAAGCCTATGATTCTTGTCTCAGTGTCCAAAACAGTTTAGCAGGAACGCTGCAAGTGTTAACAGGACATAGCAAAGCCATCCCCAACTATAGATGTCAAGACGTTCCCTTAAGCTCTGTCATTGGTCATACATCCTCAACACATTCTATTCTCATGGCTCATGTTCTGGGACTTCTTAGATACCCTCAGGTAAAGAAAGTGTAATAGATTGGTTTAGGAATATAATTAACGTTCTGGATAGATTTCCAGAATCACAACTTTTTTCACAATTAAATAAGGACGGTAAAAAAAAATTGTTTGCAAATAAGAAGCTGTCCTACCAGTTGAGGGACTTAAAAATCTTCAGTGAATTGTTGTTGACATATAAACTTATCTCTAAACATTATCTTCTAAACAGATCAGCCATTATTCTACAAGCCCTCTCCTCAGTGATCGAAGAAAATTTCCCACTTTCTTTAGAACAGTCCCCAGTGATGTTTTCCAGTCCAAAGGTATTGCTCAGTTGGTTTTGCATTTTGGATGGACTTGGATAGGGCTTCTGGCTATGGACAATGACTATGGCCAACAAGGGATTCAACTTGTCAGACAAGAGATAGTAAAGGCGGGGGCATGTGTTGCCTTCACAGAAACCATCATCCTAAGTCGACCAGATCGCAACGCTCCACACATTGTTAACATAATCAAACAATCTTCAGCCAGGGTTGTGGTTGTCTTCTCTAAGGACATTGACTTATTTCCAATATTAGTTGAGATGGTAAGACAAGATGTTACCCAAAGGATATTTGTTGCCTGTGAAATCTTGTCAATCTCACAATTCTTCCAGGGAATGAACACAAGGCTTGTTTTGGGCACGCTTGGTCTAGCTGTAAACAGTGGGACAATTTGGGGATTTAAAGATTACCTAAACAAAGTCCATCCATCCAAACCTTCGGGAGGAACATGGGCGAAAATTCTCTGGGAAAAAACTTTTCATTGTGAATTTATTGAGAAGAACAATGTCACAAGTACTTTCAATTCTCCAACAAAACCATGTACAGGAGCAGAAGACCTCGAGAGCATAGCAAACAGCTACAATGATGTTGCCAACTTACGAGCAACATACAATGCTTACACCACAGTAAAGATTATCGGCATGGCTTTGGAAAGCCTGAGATCTTGTCAAAGTGATGGAAATGCAGGTCTTCACCGGACATGTGCTGACATTTCCAAGTTTGAGCCTTGGAAGGTATTTTCTATAAAGAATGTAGAGCTATAAAAATGTAAAAAATATATACAATATATACAGTACAGACCAAAAGTTTGGACACACCTTCTCATTCAAAGAGTTTTCTTTATTTTCATGACTATGAAATTGTAGATTCACACTGAAGGCATCAAAACTATGAATTAACATATGTGGAATTATAGACATAACAAAAAAGTGTGAAACAACTGAAAATATGTCATATTCTAGGTGGAAAGTGTCCCCAAGTGCAGTCACAAAAACCATCAAGAGCTACAAAGAAACTGGCTCAAATGCGTTCCGCCCCAGGAAAGGAAGACCAAGAGTCACCTCTGCTGCGGAGGATAAGTTCATCCGAGTCACCAGCCTCAGAAATCGCAGGTTAACAGCAGCTCAGATTAGAGACCAGGTCAATGCCGCACAGAGTTCTAGCAGCAGACACATCTCTAGAACAACTGTTAAGAGGAGACTGTGTGAATCAGACCTTCATGGTAGAATATCTGCTAGGAAACCACTGCTAAGGACAGGCAACAAGCAGAAGAGACTTGTTTGGACTAAAGAACACAAGGAATGGACATTATATGGGTGGAAATCTGTGCTTTGGTCTGATGAGTCCAAATTTGAGATCTTTGGTTCCAACCACCGTGTCTTTGTGCGACGCAGAAAAGGTGAACGGATGGACTCTACATGCCTGGTTCCCACCGTGAAGCATGGAGGAGGAGGTGTGCTGGTGTGGAGGAGGAGGTGTGATGGTGTGGGTGGGCTTTGCTGGTGACACTGTTGGGGATTTATTCAAAATCGAAGGCATACTGAACCAGCATGGCTACCACAGCATTTTGCAGTGGCATGCTATTCCATCCGGTTTGCGTTTAGTTGGACCATCATTTATTTTTCAACAGGACAATGACCCCAAACACACCTCCAGGCTGTGTAAGGGCTATTTGACCAAGAAGGAGAGTGACGGGGTGCTGTGCCAGATGACCTGGCCTCCACAGTCACCAGACCTGAACCCAATGAAGGCAAAAGGGCCAACAAGTGCTAAGCTCTGGGAACTCCTTCAAGACTGTTGGAAGACCATTTCAGGTGACTACCCATTGAAGCTCAACAAGTGAATGCCAAGAGTGTGCACAACAGTAATCAAAGAAAAGGTGGCTACTTTGAAGAACCTAGAATATGAAATATTTTCAGTTGTTTCACACTTTTTTGTTATGTCTATAATTCCACATGTATTAATTCATAGTTTTGATGCCTTCAGTGTGAATCTACAATTTTCATAGTCATGAAAATAAAGAAAACTCTTTGAATGAGAATGTGTGTCCACATTTTTGGTCTGTACTGTATATATATATATATATATATATATATATATATATATATATAAAAAAATATATATAAATATATATGAAGATTTCATAAAATGTGTAGAGTTTGGAATGAGGTGTTTTGTCAAATTATAATAAATGTAGAATAAGGCAATACATTTATATTTTAAGGTGTTGATGTTAAGAGTATAGGCTGTCCATATCTTATTGATGGGGGTCCGACTCTTGCCCCCTCTCCAACCAATAAACTAAATGAAGCAGATGAGCCCCCTCACCTGTATTGTTTACCCAGGCACAGTGCAGTACACATGGGTGCGGCTGTATCTGGTACTGCAGCTCAACTGAGTGAATGCAATAACAGGATTTGCCATTATCACAAATCGAGAGGGGCACAGCTGATCTCTGATGCTCCCTGACCAAATATTGATGGCCTATCCTAAAGATATACCAGTCATGGAAAGACTGTCACTTGGTAAAACGGCAAAAAAAAAAGCCAATTTTTTTTACTATTGAGTTCTATAGTCAAACGGCCCTTAGTTTCAAACTCATATTAATGGTATGTTATTTGTGCAGCCATAACATTAAAGAGGTACTCTGCTTCCCCAGTGTTCAGAGCATTTTATTCCCAACACTTGGAGCGGGTGGTCATGACGTAACCGCCACGCCGCTCATGACGTCACACCATGCCCCCTCCAGTAGACTTGCATTGGGGGGGCTGTGGCGTCACGACCTCGGCCACCCACACCTGGCGTTCTAAACGAACGCCGGGTGCTGCAGAGAGGGGTGCCAGCGGCGAAACCCCCAAGATCAGACATCTTGTCCCCTATCCTTTGGTTAGGGGATAAGATGTCTAGGGGCAGAGTACCCCTTTAAGTGTTGTGCCGGGTACTTGTTCTATAGTTTATAAACAGCCAAAAAGCCATAGCAAGCAAAAAAAAACCTCTGAAAATACATCTGTAACTGCAGCCTACTTTTTTTAACAGCTTTTTGGAGCAATAACAGGAAAAATGGTGTGTGAACATAGTTTATAGGACAAAGATTTGATTAAGGGGTGAAGGGGTTTATGAAGAAATCATCTCCCAATGGCAGGACAGCCATGTCCACAGAACCTGAGTGGTAGCATATAAAGTCTACAGTTCTGTACTCCATAGTTCCATGCCCCCTATGTTCCACCATATAGTGCCTCCAAAAACTGTAGCTCAATATTATATTAGGTAAATCTATGTCAAAAGATATCCACTGGCACATGCCACAAACATTTTTTCCCCAGACTCCATTTCTATATGGCTTTGTATGTCATCACTGGCATTCATAGGTGCTGCATGGGCCTAAAACTAATTCTAAACTTGTGATCATTTAGAAAACTCACAGTTTCTCAATCTGACATCTATCAGGATATGTCAAAAAAACGTATCACTGGAAGATGAATCCAATCTCGGTAATGCAGATTAAACGCAAGTTATTGTAAATCCAAAAGTCTGATGGGATTCCTAGTAGTCAGACCTCCACTGATCAAACAGTACTGGCATAATGGACCCTGGGTGCTTCAAATGTAAAAAAAAATAAAGCATACTCACCTGCCCTGATCCCCCAACTCTGCCGTTCCAATGATTTATAGTACCTGGTACTCTCCATTTCTTCTGGCTACCAATAATGTGCTGACCCTACAGGATCTGCCTGCTCAGCCAACTAGTAGTTGGGGAAGGTCACCACTGCGGCCAGTGATTGGATTAGCAGGCAAGTCCGGCATGGTCGACACGTTATCAGACACAGAGCTCACTGGGGACCTTAGGAATGGCAGCGGCAGGGGATTGAGCAAGGTGTGTAATTTGTGTATGCCTTCTTTTTTTTTTTTTTTTTCTTTTTTTACAGAAGCTTGGGGTCCTTTCTAAAAAAAACAACAAAAAAAACCTTTATTTAAGAGTAAATCTAGAGTCATTTTAAGATTTTTTTGCAAACTTTTTGTCTTTGTTTATTCACTTTTTATTTTTCACAGCTTCTACGCTACATAAAGCAAGCAAGGCTTAGACTGAGTAGTGGACAAGAACTCTATTTTGATAAGAATGGAGACCCACCAGCAGTCTATGATATAGTAAACTGGCAACTGGGCCCATATGATACCATAAAACACATCAAGGTCGGAAGTTATGACACTACTAGACCTTCAGATCAAGTCTTTCAAATAAACACAAGTATCATCCATTGGCCTAGCGAAGAACAGACGGTAAGAAGATAAAAATTGACATGGGTATCATCAGAAAGATTTTTTTACAATGCCTCTTTTTTACAATGTCATTAAGGAGGAGGTCATAAACCAGTAGTATATCAGTGTCTACCACTAAATGAAACTAACATTCTCTGGCCTGGGGGAGATCATTGAGACCTGAACCAATCATGTTCCAGTGATGGAACCTGGACCAAAGGTTGATCCTGCCAAACCTGGTCATCCCCATTCTACAGAAACGTAGCTATCCCCAGCTTAGAGCAACAAATCAGTATCCAAATAACAGTTACTTAGATGTTGTCATCAGAACCTAAACCAATCAGATCCCACTGAAAACATATGGACCAGAGGTTTTGTCGTGTCCTTGCACTTTAAAGGGGTACTTCATCCCTAGACATCTTATCCCCTATCCAAAGGATAAGGAATAAGATGTCTGATCGCAGGGGGTCCCGTCTCCCCAGACATCCGGAACACTGAGCCAACTTCGCTCCATGCCGGATGACTGGTGATGCAGGGTGGAGACTCATGACATCATGGTCACGCCCCCTCAATGCAAGTCTATGGGAGGGGGCGTGGCTGACGTCACGCCCCCTCCCATAGACTTGTATTGAGGGGGCCTGGCCGTGATGTCACGAGTGGGGCATGGCCACGATCTCACGAGCCTCTGGCGCTGCACCCGATGCTCTAAACGGATGCAGGGTGCAGCAAGAGGCGGCTGGACCCCCACGATCAGACATCTTATCCCCTATCCTTTGAATAGGGGATAAGATGTCAAGGAGCAGAGTACCCCTTTAACCTTTTAACGACGCAGGACGTATATTTACGTCCTGCGCCGGCTCCCGCGATATGAAGCGGGGTCGCAGTGCGACCCCGCATCACATCTCGTCGGTCCCGGCGCTCATCAACAGCCGGGACACGCGGCTAATACCACACACCGCGATGTGCGGTATTACCCCTTTAGAAGCGGCGGTCAAAGCTGACCGCCGCTTCTAAAGCAAAAGTGAAAGCATCCCGGCTAGTCAGTCGGGCTGTTTGGGACCGCCGTGGTGAAATCGCGGCGTCCCGAACAGCTTGCAGGACACCGGGAGGGCTCTTACCTGCCTCCTCGGTGTCCGATCGACGAATGACTGCTCCGTGCCTGAGATCCAGGCAGGAGCAGTCAAGCGCCGATAACGCTGATCACAGGCGTGTTAATACACGCCTGTGATCAGGATGAGAGATCAGTGTGTGCAGTGTTATAGGTCCCTAAAGTAAAAATAAAGTGTTAATAAAGGTCATTTAACCCCTTCCCGAATAAAAGTTTGAATCACCCCCCTTTTCCCATAAAAAAAATAAAACAGTGTAAATAAAAATAAACATATGTGGTATCGCCGCGTGCGTAAATGTCCGCACTATAAAAATATATCATGAATTAAACCACACGGTCAATGGCGTACGCACAAAAAAATTCCAAAGTCCAAAAAAGCATATTTTGGTCACTTTTTAATACCATTAAAAAATGAATAAAAAGTGATCAAAAAGTCCGATAAACTTCAGATCACGGCGCAAAAAATGAGCCCTCATACCACCCTGTACGTGGAAAAATAAAAAAGTTATAGGGGTCAGAAGAGGACATTTTTAAACGTATAAATTTTCCTGCATGTAGTTATGATTTTTTCCAGAAGTACGACAAAATCAAACCTATATAAGTAGGGTATCATTTTAACCATATGGACCTACAGAATTATGATAAGGTGTCATTTTTACCAAAATATGCACTGCGTGGAAACGGAAGCCCCCAAAAGATACAAAATGGCGTTTTTTCTTCGATTTTGTCGCACAATGATTTTTTTTTCCGTTTCGTTGTGAATTTTTGGGTAAAATGACTGATGTCACTGCAAAGTAGAATTGGTGACGCAAAAAATAAGCCATAATATGGATTTTTAGGTGGAAAATTGAAAGGGTTATGATTTTTAAAAGTTAAGGAGGAAAAAAGGAAAGTGCAAAAACGGAAAAACCCTGAGTCCTTAAGGGGTTAATTTGCTAAATTACACTTCAATCTACAACAAATATTAGAAGATTTCCATTGTATATGGTGGCCCAGAGAATATGTTAGAAGGTGGAATACAAGCATCTTTGATGGACCATGTGGCATAGAGAAAGTGAAAATTAGAACAGCTATATGATCTTTTCATTTCTATTTGTTCTACCCTCAGGTTCCTCTCTCGGTCTGCAGTGAGAGCTGTCCTCCAGGTTTCAGGAAGGCTGCAAGAAGAGGACAACCTGTCTGCTGTTTTCAATGTGTTCCATGTCCTCAAGGCAAAATATCCAACCAAACAGGCAAGAAACTGTTCATCGTTACATGTGAACTATCCATGCCATAACATACCAGATTGTTTATGTTTTTGTTGTGTTTTTAGATGCTTTGGATTGCATCAAGTGTCCATGGGATCAATGGCCAAACCTTGAAAAATCTTTATGTCTTCTAAAGACCATAGAATTTCTCTCTAATGAAGACCCATTGGGATTAACCTTGGCGGTGACCACAATTATTTCCTGCTTAGTTCCTACATCCATATTGCGGCTTTTCATGAAATATAAGAAGACTCCCATAGTAAAGGCAAATAACTACCATCTAAGCTTCTTTCTCCTGTTCTCATTGATGCTATGTTTCCTCTGTTCCTTGGTTTTCATTGGTCCACCCGGGGTTGAAAAGTGTCTCCTTCGACAATGTACAGTTGGTATTGTTTTTACGCTTTGTGTCTCTTGCATCTTGGCTAAAACTATGACAGTAGTGTTGGCTTTCATGGCTACAAAACCAGGCAGCCGGCTGAAAAAATGGACAAGCCTTAGGGCTTCTTTCTTATTTATATTCATATGTTCCTTATTACAATTCATCTTGTGTATTGTTTGGGTGTCACTTGCTCCTCCATTTCCCCAGTACATTAATACACAAAAACAACCCACTATCATCAGCTATGAATGTAATGAAGGGTCACCTATGGCATTTTGGTGCATGTTGGGATATCTTGGCCTCTTGGCCTCTATCAGCTTCATTGTAGCTTTTATGGCCAGGAGACTTCCCGACAGCTTCAATGAAGCTAAATTCATCACTTTCAGCATGTTGGCCTTCCTTAGTGTCTGGGTGTCTTTTATTCCGGCCTACCTTAGCGCTCAAGGAAAGTACACTGTAGCTATGGAGATATTTGCCATTCTTTGTTCAAGTTGGGCTCTGGTCATCTGTATGTTTCTTCCTAAATGTTTCATAATCTTGTTTCGACCTTACATGAACTCTCGAGAATACCTTGTGAGGAAAATTAGGTTTCAACGGCATGGATGACATCAAGATAATGGTCCTCATTTACTAAGAGTGTATTTACTAAGGTTTCCCTACAGTTTCCACTTTCCCTACATTTTGCTTTTTTTACACATGCTCTGATCTGTAGGGTTTTCCTCAGCTCAAATCCACCACATTTTCTGTGTAAACCTTAGTAAATATGTTGGGATTTTGTGAAAATGTCGTTAACACGCCCCTTTTCCGTGACCACACCCCCTTTCTATGTTGGTCACGCCCATTTTTCGGGTTTTCTTTGCAAAATGGAGAGTTAGTTGGGGTTTTTTCAATTCTGGCACAAATTCTGGCGCAGATTCTGGCGCAGACAGAATTTGTGGCGCAAATTCTGGCACAATGCGCCACAATCTGGCGCACAACCCGACAAGACATGTCGGGTTTGCAATAGTAAATAAGGGCCAATATGTGCTTTTGAGGTGTATGACTAAAAAACACTGGTGGAGCCACCACCCCTCCTTTGGGTCCTGGACCTCACTTGACCAGCTATCACATCCATATGTATTGGAGAAGTGGCCATGCATGTACGTGGCTCTCTGATGAAGCCTGTAGGTCTTATAAAGATGGCCACGCCAATGTTCTCCACAGACTTCAATGAATGCACGTGGCCCTCTCCTTTTAATCCAAGGAAAACATTGACTTGGCCATCTCTATAAAACTTCAATGGAGAAGGGCACATACAGAAGTGGCCACTCCTCCTATATATGGGCATGATAGCTGGTCAGGTGAGGTCCAGAACCGATAAGAGGGTATTTGTCCAGGGACCTTCACAAACCATGCAGCCTTGCCCCTGACCAGGTTCCACGAAATATTGAGATTTGTAAAAGTGTAGTGGGTTCTACGTAATGTTTTACTTTCCTTGACAATATGTTGAGGGTTCTTCACATCTGCCCATTGTAAAAAAAAAAGAAAGAGATAATAAACCAACTACATGAACCATGTAATGAGAGTTGCCAACGTTCATTGAAATTAATAAAGTTAACATGTGATGTGCTCATACTTGTTTTTATTACTATAGCCGATATCTACCAAAATGTAGGTACAGATCACTGGTGTCAGGTGCATGGCTACCACGGCACTAGAGTTGGTTGCCAGATGTGACGCCAACAGATAACCTACATCTACTCAGTCTACTGAAGACAACTACTTGATCTAGTGAAGAAGACTACTTGATCTCCAAAAGACACTACTTGATCTAAAGTCACTATTTGATTAACTAAAGACCACTAATTGATTCAATGAAATCCACTACTTGACCTACTAAGACCACAAGGTCACCCTATCAATGGCAGCCTGGAGTTCTTCTTTGTGGACAATCTGATCATGTTTATGAAAATCATTAGATTATTTTTCAAATAATTTACCAGTGCTGGGAGTTGATAGCCGCCATTTCCTGTAGTGGGATCCGAACCGATCCTTTAGTTGTCTGTGTCCACCCATAACACAGAACTAGCCCTTATTTTACATCTTTTTTGACTATAAGTGCAAAGCATTCAGAAAGTCTTCAGACCCTTTTACTTCTTTTATATTTTGTCATGATGAGTAGAGTTAAACAAGCCGAGCCCCTGTTGTTGATTGCAGCGGGCATCAAAACTGGTGCTCCTAGGGCCTAAGCATCACATGCTGGCATTATTATTTGCAAAAAAAAAAACACCTAAAGAACTCTCAGATCAGATTAAATCAAGCTTTACCATCTTGGCCTCAATTCTAAGCTTCATGTCTAGAGGAAACCAGGCACTGCCCATCACCTGCTCAATACCATCCCTACAGTGATCATGGTGGGGGGCAGCATCATGTCTGGAGGAAACCAGGCACTGCCCATCTCCTGCCCAATACCATCCCTACAGTGATCATGGTGGGGGCAGCATCATGTCTGGAGGCAACCAGGCACTGCCCATCACCTGCCCAATACCATCCCTACAGTGATCATGGTGGGGGCAGCATCATGTCTGGAGGAGACCAGGCACTGCCCACCACCTGCTCAATACCATCCCTACCTTGATCATGGTGGGGGCAGCATCATGTCTGGAGGAAACCAGGCACTGCCCATCATCTGCCCAATACCATCCCTACAGTGATCATGGTGGGGGCAGCATCATGTCTGGAGAAAACTAGGCAATGCCCATCACCTGCCCAATACCATCCCTACAGTGAAGCATGGTGGGGGCAGCATCATGTCTGGGGGAAACCAGGCACTGCCCATCACCTGCCCAATACCATCCCTTCAGTGATCATGGTGGGGGCAGCATCATGTCTGGGGGAAACAAGGTACTGCCCATCATATAGTGGCTGAATGACACAGCCTGGATTTTGCGGCAGCATGAGGAGAACATGTAGTGGTTGAATTACACACCGTGGAGGTGGCAGCAGCATGAGGAGAACATATGGTGGCAGTATGAGACAGCCTGGAGGTGGCATCAGCATGAGGAGAATATATGGTGGCAGAATGAGACAGCCTGGAGGTGGCATCAGCACGAGGAGAACATATTGTGGCAGAATGAGAATGCCTGGAGGTGGCAGCAACAGCATCAGGAGTCCTAAAAGATACACGGTGACGGAGTGGTGCGGAGGGTGGCATTTATAGGATCAGGATATATAGTAGTTATACTCCTCTCCTCCAGCTCTATCTGTATACTGCTACTATCTCTATGGGAACAGGGTATAGAGTAGTTATACACCTCCCCCCCCCCCCAGCTCTATCTGTATACTGCTACTATATCTATAGAATCAGGATATATATTAGTTATACACCTCCCCTCCAGCTCTATCTGTATATTGCTGATATCTCTATGGGATCAGAATATATAGTAGTTATACATCTCCCCCCCAGCTCTATTTGTATACTGCTGCTATCTCTGTGGGATCAGGATATATAGTAGTTATACTCCTCCCCCCCAGCTCTATCTGTATACTTCTGATATCACTTTAAGATCAGGATATATAGTAGTTATACTCCTCTCCTCCTGCTCTATCTGTATACTGCTGCTATCTCTATGGGAACATGATATCAAGTAGTTATACACCTCCCATACAGCTCTATCTGTATACTGTTGCTGCTATCTCTATTGGAACAGGATATAAAGTAGCTATACACCTCCCCTCCAGCTCTATCTGTACACTGCTATTATCTATATGGGATCAGGATATATAGTAGTTATATACCTCCCCTGCAGCTCTATCTGTATACTGCTGTTATCTCTATGGGATCAGGATATACAGTAGGTATACACCTCTCCTACAGCTCTATCTGAATACTGCTGCTATCTCTATGGGATCAGGATATATATTAGTTATATACCTCCCCTTCAGCTCTATCTGTATACTGCTGCTATCTCTATGGGATCAGGATATATAGTAGTTATACACCTCTCTTCCAGCTCTGTCTGTATACTGCTGTTGTTATCGCTATGGGATCAGGATATATATACTAGTTATACACCTCCCGTGAATCTCTCTCTGTATACTGCTGCTGCTAGTCTTACACCTATCCGGAGGCATTCTCACACATTGTTTCTTGCTGCTTTTTTTTTCCTGTTATTTTCCCCAAACCATGGCAAAAATGGAGAGTGAGAGTGTGCTAGAGTTGTGAAAGTATTGTAAAAACACGATTTTTTTTTTACTACAATTTAGAAAAAAAGCTGTAAAACCTGACAAAATATAGTAAAAATTTGTTAAAATACAGTCAAAATTCTACAGCCTAAAGATGTCAAATCTTTATAAAACACCACATTTGTGAATATGCTCTTTGAGTAAAATAATAAATAAATAATTAAATAAATAAAAGCACTTATGAACTGCACAGTGTGAACAGACAACATCCCACTTATCAGTCTAAGGCTAGGTTCAGACTACGGAATTTCCGCCTGCAATTCCTCTTTGAAATTGCAGGCGAAAATTCTACTTGCTAAAAGGTATAGTGTAGTGAATGGGTTTCCGTTCACAAATTCACACTTCCAAAGGATAGGGGATAAGATGTCTGATTGCGGTTGTCTCGCCGCTGGAAACCCCCACGATCTCGGCTGCGGCACCCCAGACATCCGGTGCACAGAGCGAACTTCGCTCCATGCCGGATGACTGGCGATGCCGGGTGGAGGCTCAAAATGTCACGGCCACGCCCCGCTCTTGATGTCACAGCCACGCCCCCTCAATGCAAGTCTATGGGAGGGGGCGTGGCTATGACATCACGAGCGGTCATGACCGTGATGTCACGAGCCTCTGGAGCTGCACCCGACGCTCTAAACAAACGCTGGATGCTGCAGGGTGTGGGACCCCCGCAATCAGACATCTTATCCCCTATCCTTTGGATAGGGGATAAGATGTCTAGGGGCGGAGTACCCCTTTAACATCGTGTGGTCCTGGGTACAGACACTTCTGTCACCTACAATTACCTATATCATTGAATCCACTGTAGTGACATTGACTTTTACCTTCACCTGTGAAGCTATTACCCATCATAAGAGTCATAGAAACATAACTCACATCTGGAAAAATCCCATCTGCACAGATGTAATTTTCTCCTGCCCTGAGGTCCACGGTGACAGTGTCTCCCTGAGGATGTATTTAACCATTTAGTGCATAGCAAAATCCCTGCTCATGACTAATTTGCAATGATAGTTAGATATAAGAGTCTCTATATATTGGAGACGTCAGTCTTCTGCGTGAGCACAGAAGACCTTGGAGAACACTGTGTAAGTACAAGACATACACAGACTATGATTTAGAAAAGTGTTTCCTAAGCTTTGTCCTTAAGTACCCCCAACAGGTCGTCTTTTTTGGGATTCCCTGTACAAAGACTAAGGAGATCCTGAAAACATGATCTGTTGGGGGTACTTGAGCACACTGCTTGGGAAACAATGATTTAGAAGATTGCACTTAAAATTGACTTGAGGTCTCTTCTCTATCTACTTTTACCGATCCACTGGTTTATATATTACTATTAGTTTTAGATTACATTTAGATCTATACACTCCCAATAGCTTCAGCACTGCAGTAAAACCATTAGAAGAGTAAATGAGTGGTCCGGGGTTGCTCAGTCCTCAAGACCAGACCACGGTCAACAATGTAAGTAAGGTAGAAAAATTGGAAGACGGCACTCCTAGTAGTGCCGTCTTCCAATTTTTCTACCTTACTTGAAGTGACACCATTGTTATTTACACATCAATGATCTAGAAACCATTGGCGCTAAAGAGTACAGCCCAATGGGATTAGAGAAGACCATGGACCATGTGATGACCTGACAGCTGTGTAATGTAGGTTGTCCAGTGGTTACGAAATGTTATGTCTTTGGGTTGGAAAGTAATCATCTCCATTGAAAATACCAGGCAGGGTCAAGGTGTCCTAACATCTATGTGGTGTAGAAGGGGTCACGTTGACATTGTCTAGTTATGTAACTGCTCAATCATCAGTTCAGAGATGTATAATACACCATCTGTAAACCATGTAAATTGGTTGTCACAGTCACCTATTGTCCCCTATATAAAAATATTCCAATAGGCCCCTACAGAACATGGAAGCAACTAAACTGTGGACATACTGTATAAATGCTAATGTTTTGACTGCTCTTGAGTTGTTGAGTCGTATAATCAGGTTTTGTAGCCATTTGGATTACATTTTTTCCTACTCCTCAGTATATGAGGTTATTGTAGAAATTTGGATTCATAGGACAGATAATAAGACATTATCCTCTGCAGGATGTAGACACCTTTAGGCTTCTGAAGGTACATAATGTTTTTTATTTTTTTTATTTCGGCATTTTGCGTTTTTTGTTGTTTGTTTTTTATTTGTGTTTTATCATGGCACTGAAATTATATAATCATCTTGATGTGTTGACTATCAAGGTGCACAAACTACTTATATCTAAGGTGCAGGCAGGTTCACAACTGACTACACTCATATACAAAAGTAGCTGGGCTAGGTTAGTCATATGGAAGTCCTATAAAGACATTTCATGCTGCCATCTTGGGCCCGACACTGGATACTAACTACAAACTATTTTTCCAGGTCCTTTTGACTATCAAGAGAGAAATGATCAGAGCATACACATGCAGCTTGATACTTGCACTTTCTCAGTACATTCATGCTTTATACTCCAAAGACTCCCAATGCATTCTGGATAAAACAGAGCTGGATGGAATAAGACAGGCTGGGGATGTAGTGATTGGTATTATAATATCTCTTCATATGGAAAGTGTGTACCACCATAACACCTTTACTGAGAGGCCCACCTGGACAACCTGCACCAAGTAAGGAACCGTTACATTGATGACATTTTTTTTTGTGATTTTAGTGAAGGCCTTATATAGTGCTGCCCGGCAGTTAGCAGGACTTTACTATTGCTGTGGGATCTCTGAGTGATGGATGCTGCTTGGGGGCACAGGGTAGGGTCGTATACAATTTTAGATCAACCGCCAGTGATGTCAGTTTTAGGGGGTGCTGAGATAAATATTAGCCAGACAATGGTTGCAGTTCTCTTTGGGCTTTATTGTGGAGGATTATAACAACAACAGCAAGCAGACTTAGGCTACATACATATACCATTTTGTGGCCTTGCTAAGGAAGCTGAGGATAAAGGTGATGGACTGGCTAAGCATGTCTCCAGACTTAAACCCTATTGAGCATCTGTGAGTCAGCTACTGGGGATGAGCTAACTCAACCCTTAGAACTCGAGTTCGATAATAACTTCAGTTCAGCTAGAACTCAAACTTCAGGTTTAGATGAGTAGAACCTGCCAAAATGACATCAGCCACATGGCAGAAAGAAGAAGAAGGAAGAAGCATATGACTCCACTGAAGCCAAAACCGCCTTTCAGACAGCTTTCCTAGCCAATCATGATGCAGTATAAGGTAGATGTCAAAGCAATAATAAAAGCCTATGCACATGGCTTCAGCAGCCATCATAGAGATAGCAAGTGTAAGGTGAAGATCTCTGTAAGGGACAGTGAGCAGTGACCAACACAGATAGGAGGAGGAGCCACATATATAATAATTGTAGTAAACCAGCAGAGAGTGTCCTTTATCAGTTCTGGGCAAAAAAAATTCTAATTGGAAGTGTGACCGATTTTTTTGTTTTACAAAAAAGCTGCATATAAGCTGCATAAAAGCTGCATATAGGGTTTTCTGTCACTTTTTTGTCATTTCTAGGACACCAATCCTGTTGCTTCACCCCAAAATGGGAATATTTTTTTACAGTTTGAAAAAAAGCTACTGAATGTTCACTTTTTAGGCACAAAACCTATTGGTAATATGACAAATACATAATTGGCACTAAACATTTGCCAATATTTCCACATGTAGTAAACATATAGTGGTAGATACCAGCCCTACACAGGCCATATAAGTGATTACAGTTACATTCAGTGACTCTTAGGTGATGTCTTCTCTAGGTAAATCACAGGTGATGTCTTCTCTGAGTTGTATATTTGTCCTGTTCTTCACTATCCAGCCTAGATCGTCATGATTAATTTTCTCTCTCTGTGCCCCATATCTAGTTTTAGGCCCCATCTGTGCCCCATAGTTTTAGGCCCCTTTGTGCCCCCATATATAGTTGTATACCCCCTCTATGTGCCCCCATATATAGTTGTATACCCCCTCTATGTGCCCCCATATATAGTTGTTGACCCCTCTTTGTGCCTTCAGATAGTTGTAGGCTGCCTCTGTCTGTGGCTGTGCCCACACAGACATACTGCCTCCAGCCATACACAGTATATGGCTTCTCTTCTGTGTCATAGCACTAGGGCAATAGCAGTAGATCTCCTGACCAGGGGAGCAGTGGTTGGGTACTGAAGCTGACGAGGTGTAGTGATGAGCGGCATAGGCCACATTCGAATTTGAGATATTTCGCGAATATATGGACAAATATTCGTCATATATTCGCGAAATTCGCATATTCACCTTTTTTTTTTTTGCACATATGCGAAAATGTATGCGCATATGCGCGAATATTGAGCTCTCCCTTCTTTAATGGTATAGGGAACTATGACTAGTGCATTAAATCTGTGATTTTTTGCCCATTGAAACTGATAAGTCCATTGTGGTCTATGGGGATCTCATGGCATGTAAAATAGTAAGGTAAGCAGGACTGTCTTGGCAGCACAGTGGATGGGAGACCACCACTGGTTCAAGTCCTGGTGTGGGGCAGAGCGTTACAGTGTTGTGGTTAAA